>NC_048603.1:17846097-19056097 GCF_003668045.3 Cricetulus griseus | reverse complement strand
GCTCTCACTTCTATTTTCTGTTCCTTGAAATCCTCTTCCTCCTCTCCATACTAGCAATGAAAGATATTTTACATATAACACCCATTCATGAAACACATCAACAGCTACATTAAAGCATCTCAGTCTAAAATGGGGGGATATCAGAGCCACCCCCAAACCACATACTTTGTTCTGGAGAGCTCAGACTCAGTAGGGTGCCATTTGAAAAACAATGCATCCTTTCTCATGCTGGCTTTCCATATAGCTGCCTCAACAATTTTTCACAGCCTCCTAATAGATACCTCGCTTAAAATTGCTGTTTAAGTCAAAACTCCCTGTTTCCTCTCAATGAATTGGAAGGTAATGCAGTTTTAATTTTAAGTCCAATTATATCTTGAGAGATGAATAGTGCAGGGCAAATCCTTGCTTAGGGCCAAAAGGGAGTGATGAATCATTCACTTACATGATCAGATTGCTCCAAGCCCCTCTGGGCCTCTCAGAAAACAGAAAGGTGTAGTTATAACCAGCCTCTTTGGTGAAAAATTAAATGGAAGGGGGAATGAGCGAGACGTTGCTGGTATAAGTCTGGATATTTATGCTGCAGTTAAATAAAAGTTCGATGGCTTATCACAGCAAAAAACTAATTCTTGTTCATACTTCATGTCAGCTCATTTCTTTAAGGGATATGACCCACTGCAGTTATTCAAGTAACTACAGTCAGTGGTTCCAATTTGATGCAAACTCTGAGATCACTTGCAAGCAGGGAGATGACATGAGTATGGCATAAGAGTTGCTTATAATTTATAGACAACTGTTTTTTTTTTTTTCAACAAATTTTCACAGACAGAGAAAGGTAATGCTGCATTGTTTTCTCAAAGGGCAAACAAGGAATCACAGATGAAATATGATCATTGATTGCTTCAATGTGCACTGCTCTGCCTTCTTGTTTCTCCCAATATGTCTCATTAAAAATAGAGCTGAGAGCAAAAGTGATAGGTATTAGTTGTCCACTAGGCACCATTTGTGTCCAAGTTCATAAGTACTCAAAACTTTCAACTGAGTGGGACTGGGGAGGTGGCTCATTTAGGCAAGTGTTTGCCCTTCAAACAGGAAGATCTGGATTTGATCTCCAGATAGAATATAAAATAGCTAGGAGTTATGGTGTACACTTCAGACAAGGAAACAGGCAATTCCCAGAGAGTTCTGAACAGCTAGTCCAGATTTCCTTGGGAGATCCAGGACAGGGAAAGAATATGCCTCCTAAAAACCAGATCAAAATATGAATAAAAATGGTAGAAAGTATCTGAGGAATGACACCTTTTATTGTCTTCTGATTCTGTCTTCTGTCTTCAAATTCATTCACATTTTTCAGCAAACACAGACATACATACACATGCACAGGAAAGAATATACATGGATATATACACATACACAAATACAATAGAACTTTCAAAAGAGATGTGACACAATGGTAGAATTCTTGTTTCCTATATGCAAGGGCAGGTGTTCAATGACTAGCACCACAAAAAATCATAAATAGTTTGTGTTTGAGGGCATGTACTTGCCAGCCCAGGACTTGGAAGGAAGGAGGATTTCCAATTTGAAGTCATACTAGGATACATAATGAGATACACATACATATGAGTGTTATCAATGATTTGGCATTTGTATTTATTATTTTACATTTCCAATGACTCAAAGAAGCTCAGTGTGATCTATCTGAGATCACACTGCTATAAAAATGTCAAAATCAAAATCACTTGTGTCTAGGCATAATCAATAAACATTAAACAAGGAATGCCTGAAGAAGCATATCTCTTGTACATATTCCTGATAATAAGAGCTATTTACAAAACAAAACAGAACAACAAGAAACTACCAGTACTTCAGACTTTCATGAATCATGAAGTTCATTATAACTGCATATGAATCATCACTTTCTGTAGGGATTTATGTCCAATCCTATCTGTTTTATCATGGAGTAACACCATTCTTTAATTTTGAAAAAAATTATCTTAGCCAAGGATCATTGTTTCAGAATATTTTATATGCTAGTCCTTTTTAAAGTATACTTTCACATTTATATTTAAAGACTACCTGTGTCACAGCCTGCTTCAATAAACACATACTCATTCACACATATTCTCATTATGTTGTTCTTTCATTCTTCCCTAAATGCAGGAATTCTTTGGAGAAATTTTATCATAGTATTAGTTAGGTTCAATAGAGCTGATGAGTATAATCAAATACTTTGCTCAGAAATGCCGGGTCCCAAAGCCCATATCTTCCCTTCTTAGTGCTGAGTTATCCACTGGGAGATGACTTGCTATATATTAGAAACCACAGTTCTACTTCAGGGGCCTTGAGGTTGTACCCAGAAATGATAGGGTGTGAATGACCAGACAAGTTAAACAAACAAACAAAAATTCTTTCAGGAGTAATAGGTTAACTCAAAGTACCTCTACAAATAGGGAACCAGGGCCCCTGAAGGCATGTGACAGTTAGGAGGCCTGTACAGTCTACGGGGCCTCTGGTGGTGGAACCAGTATTTATCCCTAGTGCACAAATGGACTTTGGGATCCCATTCCCCTATGGAGGGATACTCTCTCAGCCTAGATACACGGAGATGTGGAGGATCTAGGCCCCACTCCAAATGATGTGACAGACTTTGATTATATCCCATGGAAGGCCTCACTCTCCCTGGGGAGTGGATGGGAGCAGGATGGGGGTTCAGGAGGGCCAGGGAAGATGGGAGGGAGAGGGAACTGGATTTTATATGTAAAACAAGATAATTTGTAATTTAAATAATAAAAGAATAGCATCATATGTTCACTGTTTATCCAAGGTAACAACATGAAGGTGTATAATATCTCAGATAGTTCCCTTTATATCTCTGAGAGTTAAATTCAAGCTTTAGGTTTCCAATCTCCTGTATTGTGATCTGGATTTTTTTTTCTTAAATTATTTAGTTTTTACTTTCCCACCTGTATGATGAGAGAATATTCTATTTAAAGAAAAATTTAAGTGGAATATTAGATGTGAGGTTCTCAGAACATGTCATCTGTTAGATAAAGGTAGACAGAGATGGTATGAGAAGTAGCCTTTGAGGAAGAGGCAGATCAAAGTGAAATCCCAGCCATTTAACTTGTTTGGGGCCAAATATGGGAGACAGTGAGATCAGAGGTGGCAGAGAAGACCACAGACTTAGAATCTGAAGTTGGAAGTATGAAAAAAAGCCAAGTAGCGTATCAGGGCAAGTCTGTTGTAAATGAGTTTGTGAGTTCAGTCTGCAAGGAAGAGAAGTAATACACAAGATGCTGGAGGTACTGTTCTAAGGGGATAGTGACAACACAAATAAGGTTTTTCTTGCATTTATTCTTCATGGTAATTATAAAGTGATTATGTGTTTGTCTGAATAACGCTTACATCTTAGAAATGCAATAGGTTGGGAGGTGGAGCTTGATGGGAGGTACCAAGACCAGGAAGGCTTCATTCTCAGGGAAAGAGTGATGCTATTATCAAAGATGCACTGTCTTGGGTTTGTTATGCTATGTGGGACCACACCATTTCTTCCACTCCTGTTCTTCTGACTACACAACCAGAAGGTACTCTCAGATGACAGCAGCTTGTCCTTTATGGCCTGTAGAACTATACAATATGTATATGTCCTTCATAGATTACCATCTGAGATAATCTGAAATAGTAGCACAAAATGGGCTAAGGTAATTTTGAGAGAATTTTCTCCTCAGTACTCTGGAGGTCTTCAAGAACACAGCTGCATGTAAAGAAACACTGTCTTCTATCTTGGTCAGCCAAGTTGCTCTGACTTCTCTGCTCAACTTCTTGCTTGCTTGGGCACAACTTGACCCCACTCTGTAAAATGTGTTTTTCTAAAGCTGGTTTCCTGTGCCCAATAACCTACTCTGGAGGTTCTCCACTATCTGAGCATACCATGCTTTACTGTGAGAAGCCTGTGGGGGAATCACTTATGCATACTGCTTCCCTACCTCCTGCACTCCTTTGAGGAACACTGTGAGAGTCAAGGTATGTCTCTGCTGCTTTTGTTTTCTAAACAAGATTTCATGGTGTGTAGAAAGGATTCCCTGGTGAGTAGAAGAGTCAAGAGGAAAAGAGAGGCTTCTGATTGGGCAGGAGAACAGGAGGAAGTTGTCAGATAAAATCTATGTCCATCTCAAAGCTGAAACAGAGGGAATGTGTGGAGGTTGGAAGTGGCATGGAGTACTGCAGTGATATAGAAATTAAAGGTGGAAATGTGAAGAAAGGGTAAGTAGTTTGTGAAGATCAAAGAGAGAAGTCATGGGGGGGGGGAACCTCTGGAGACTTAGTGGTTATGGGTGAGAACTACTGTTGTCTTGAAGCATTCACCACTGACAGACATGTACTACTGGCATCCAAAACAGAGGAGGCACTGAACAAAGTATTAAGGGTAGGAGGAAGGGGAGAATACCCAGGGACTGTAGATGGTAAAAGATGATTCAGGTTCCTGGTTTCTAAGATATCTTAGGTAGATGAATCCCTGGTTTGTTCCATTTATTCTCATGAGCACTACTATAGCTGCAAAGATATAGTAATATTCTTGCTTCTGCAATAGCAAATACAGGTGCAGCCTGTCATCTCACTCATGTGAGACTTCCATAGCCCAACAAAGGCAATATAAAGGATGTTTTTGAACCTAGAAGATCTCTTTGTAATTTTCCCCCATGCTTGAGTTGCCTATCTTCTTCTATATAACACTCACATAATGGATTTAGATACCATAAGTCTGTGTCCTGGTAAAAGCTGTGTATCTGGTCACTATAGTGTCCCAGTACCCACACCATTAGTGTTGACTGCTCAACTTTGATTTGTTATGGTTGTTTCCTGAATGACCAGCTGCAAAATGAATGGGTGAGAAGGGGCACATAGGAATATGGTTGGCTGGAAGAGGAGTCTTCCTGTATATTATAATTTGTAAAACTTTGAAGATCACTCACTGTCTACCAAAAAGACCTTCAAAACAAAATGTGCTTTCATCTTAGAGAGTGAAATCTGGGTCAGGTTTCCTTCAACATGTCTGGACTCCAGAGAGATGACTCCTTTCAGTCACTACACCTGACTCCTTCACTGGCTTTGACAGTCCTCCCTCTCATAATGCCTGGCTTCATTCAATGAAGTAGGGGCAGGTCATCAGTTGGTTCAGGCTGTGAAGACTGACAACTCATCAGCAAGGTGGTATGGAAGCTGTTGAGTCTGAAACATTGGCATACTACAGAAATAAACTTGCTAGTAGCCTTAATGTATTCTCTGTCTCCCCATTCATGGAGACATTTGCCCTGCCTCACCAGGTAATTTGAATGTCTGGGTGAAGCTGTCTCCACCTTGTGGTACCCCATTCTATATCAGATCACCAGGAACTAGGGAAAATTGAAGCTGAGCCAGAGTGAGATGGACAAGGTGTCTGATTTATGTAGAGATGGCATAATAGGCAGGGATTTTAAAATTTGATGTACAGCTGAAGAAATTCAATAAAAAGTAGGTCTATAGAGGCATGTTTTACTGTGTGTGAATGTTTTCATAAACACCTCTGAAGAGATAATACTGTACAGGTGAGTGTAATAAAAAAGGATTTTCCTTTTCATTCCTGCCAATCTGGCCCTTTCACAAACTCTCTGATGAGAGAGAAATATGAGCTTATTGGGACTGTTCTTTCTTGCTTATCTGGTTTCCTTTTTCAACCTTTCTGATCTTGTTCCCCCGCCTTTCAGCTTTTTATTGAATTTTTGCAAGAGAAAAGAATTTTGCTAGAAAGGGTTTTACTAGAAAGAGCAAGTTAACCTGAATTGCTGACAAATGCATGGCACTGCAAATGCCTAACGAGTCACCCACAGCTAGGGTGCAGCATCCCAATGAAGCCAGCTATCTCTAGGGAACCAAGAAAAAGACATAAAGGAAGTTTTGCATATATTAGATAGGACAATTACCCTGGAAAATGTCTAGCAGCAAAGGTTCTTGGGAAAACCTCCTGGCTCTGGAGATTGGTTTGCTTGGTGTTAAAGCCTGACTCAGCTTCTCTCAGTCTCTGTGACCTCCCTCATACCCCTGCTTCCTATCATTCTCACTTGACATAGGTCGTTTCTTTCCATGGTAACTGGAAGAATAAGTAGTGTGGGAGCAAACATCTTATTGTCTTGATGTTACAGTCCATATAAGCTGAGGTCCTGTTTTTCTGGCTTTGGACTATAAAGGAATGATTAAAATGGGATCGAACCCTCTTCCTTTCCCCCAGTAGTCTCCTTTTCTGCCCATTCTTTATCATTCTATTGCATTTAAACCAATTTAGATTTGTATATTAATTTTATATAAGTAATGTTACACAAGATGAGATTTCATAGAGGTATATATTAAGCAACAAGGTAGATTGTGGAGGGCCATGGGAAATCACTCTGAATAAGAACAAGATTAGTGACATACATGTATGAAAATGCCATAATGATGCCTACACATTTATAGGCTAAACTTAAAAGCAAATCATCAGAAATTAAATTTTTATGTAAGTGAACACCTGTTGTGGTCAATAATCTAAGCTGTTTACTTTTACATGGGTCACTTACTATAAGAAATATATTTTTTAATGTTTTGAGATTATAATATAA
Source organism: Cricetulus griseus (assembly GCF_003668045.3). Lineage (NCBI taxonomy): Eukaryota > Metazoa > Chordata > Mammalia > Rodentia > Cricetidae > Cricetulus > Cricetulus griseus. Next base: position 19,049,465 of record NC_048603.1, on the reverse strand, counting down.
TTACATTGTTTCCCTGTTCTCTTTCAGTCCTCCAGCTCCAACTGAGTACCCCCTCCTTGCTCTCTTTCAAATGTATGACCTCCTTTGCTTTAGTTGCTGTGTTATATGTATGTAAGCATTCATAAATACATAAACACAACCTGCTTGATTTGTATGATGTTATTTATATATGTTTTCAGGACTCACCACTTGGTATTGGATAACCAATTGGTGTGTTCATCCCTGGGGTAGACTATTCTCTCTGCTCTCAGCATTCCTTAATTACCTGTAGGTTTTGTTTATTTGTTTGTGTGTGTGTAGGGTTGAGCTAGTGAGCTTTTTTCCTTCCAAGGCAGAATGTCTCTTGGTGTCATCCTTTAAGAAGCAGAAACCTCATTACCAACCCATACCCTTACCCTGAGTATGTTCTGTGCAATAAGAGAGGATTACTAAGGGAAGGTGAGGAATGTGTATTGGAGAGTACTAAAAGTTCAATTTAAAGGCCATGCAGATGGATTGCCCTTAGAAGATCTGAGACCCAGCAAAGATAATCACAAAGACTATACACTCAATGCACACTTTTGATGCATCATACAATTCTTGTGTTCCCTTTACCTAGACACATTTCCTCCTCTTTGAAAGTCATGTTGTACTTTTGAATATAAAGGCATTCTCTTAGCTAGCATCTCTGTCCTGAACAATTTTTGCCAAATATTTAGTTTATGTGTAGTTGGTGAGGTCTAGGTAAGTTCTTCTTCACTCCACCCCACCGTTGACTCTCAGACTGTTGTTATTATAGGCATAATAGCCCACTTCTCTGTGTTTTTTATCTTTTGTACATTTACCTAACCGGTTGTTTTTTCTTAAGAAAAGGTCTTCATCTTCCATTGAAGTTCACATACTGATCAGAAAATGAACTGCACTGTGAATGAAATAGCTACTTAGATTTCTGAAGACATTAATTTCCTTTTAATGATTTCTAGGTCCCTTGCCAACAAATCAAAGGGGGTTTAATTTTCCTTTATGAAGTTTTCATTGAGCATTATACAATGAACTACAATCTATGTCTGCTGTTTCTGATTATCCTTCTGATGTATTATTCAGATCTCTTCTTATCCTAGTCAAGCTCACTGGAGGCTTTCTTTATTTTATTACCAATTACCACCTGTATCATCAGCTGGAAAAATTATATTGTTCCATTTTATCCAATAATGTTGCTCATTAGACACTTTAAGAGAAAAGCTGCTCAAGAAAAGATTGAAACTCATTAGTAAATTGGTTTTTAATTCGTTTTCTAAACAAATATATGTTTAAAATATTAGGTCTACAATAGTGAGACACAGATCCTACTATCAATGGATTCCTAATTAAGAGGTAGCCAAACTTCTATTATAGTTTACAAATCTTCCCACATTTTTATCAGGTGAAGAATTTCAGGGGTTTACTTCCATACATTACCTAATTTTCAAGTGGGATAGGGTTTATTAATATAATTTGTGTCAACCAGTAATACCTGAATCTCCAAATGTTGGTACTGCATTGTGTTTCCCACTTGTTCATGCTTCCCAGGAGATTGGCTCTTTGTCATTTGACTCTGTTGCTCCTCTTTCAGGTGTTTTCACTCTTAGTGTCTGGCTTCCACTGGACTGTGATAAATTCTCAGCTTGCAGAAGTATCTAGTTTATATACTTCCCCTCTTACACTTCTACCATCCATCCCATGAGAGCATGTGTCCTTTTTATAGCCAAGAGGGACAAAGGGAATAGATCTGGGCGAGTGGAGCAAAAGCTGATGTAGTCTGCAAGACAGAACTCTTACTTCGTGCTCTTGAGTTTGGCTTGTTTGTAAAACTAGAAAATATCATTGATTCCACTATCTCAGGGTTCATGGGGGTGCTACGGACATAGAGATATATAGAAGGACAGAAATTATGAATTGCCTTCAGGTGGAGGGCTGTGTTCAGAACAGCATCCACTTGCAATGTCCTGGGTTTGTGCCTGAAGCTTCCTCTTGAATCCTCAAGTCAATTCCTTACTTCCCCAAATCTGGTGATGGTACCCAATAGACTTTGAGGGCATTCAGTGCAAAATTATAGGATGATATAGGAAGGGACCAAATAAGCCAACTTTAGGCATACCAGAGGCAACATCTGTGAAAGCTGCATGAAGGCATCAGCTGACACAACACTGCATAGCCCTTCTGTCCTTCCCTTCCTCCCCCTTCCTCCTTCTCTTCATCCCTTTCTTCCTCCCTCCCCTTTTCTTTCATTCTGTTATTCCTCACTTATTTTCTGCTTTTCTCTTTCCCTTTTACCAACTTTTCCTTTTTCTTTTCTTCTCTTTTACCTTCCTCCATTTCTGCATATTCTCTCCCTCCTCGTTCCCACCTACCTTCCTTCCTGCTCCCCTTTTCCTCTTCCCACTTCTGCTCTATCCTCTTCCTTTCAATACAAAAATTATCCTTATCTTGTGACTTGAGGGTTGAGAGTCTGTGGTATAGAAATAACATTAGCAAACCAAAACAACAGATGTATCTTTTTTTTCTAAATGGTCTACATCCTAACATCCAGGAAAGAGAATGATTATTCTCACAAAACATGAGGCTGAGCCATAATAAACTCAAAAATGTTATTTTGGTGTATTAAATAGTGTTTTATTTTAAATAAGTATTGTAAAAGGAGTATGTACCACGTGACATGAAGATAATTAAGAATTTTGACTACCAGACAAATATAGGATGACATGATATCTTTGTTCATTTGTGTGGCAATGACAAAATACTACAGATTAAAAAACATTAAAAAAAGATAAAAGTTTCTGAAGGATGGAAGTATATGAAAGGGGTGATTGAGTTTGATATATGTTGAGGGCCTAGGTATTTCATTCTTACATGGTGCCATGTTTTCAGGTACTTCAAGGAGAGGAAGTTCCTGTGCCATCACATGGTGACAGAAGAGAGAGCCAAGTGCCTGCTTCCAAGTGCCTTGATCCCTTGTGTAGGAGGACTTCTTAGACTATCATATTATTTTTTTAAAATATTTATTTATTATGCATGCGGTGTTCTGTTGGCATGTATGAGGGTACCAGATCTCACTACAGATAGTTGTGAGCCATCATGTGGTTCCTAGAAATTGAACTCAGGGCCTCTGGAAGAGCAGCCAGTGCTCTTAAACTCTGAACCATCTCTCCAGCCAGACTATCATATTATTAAAGACTCTGTATCTTTAAAAAATTCATGTCAGCAACAACTGATATATTTTTCATTTTCTTCCTTTCATGTGTTTGTGCATAGAGTACATGCTTTAATGTGTGTCCAATGTGTGTATGAGTACTTGTCTTTTGGGGGAGGGTATGTATGCACATGCCACTGTATCCCTGTGGAGGCCTTAGAGTAATATTAAGTCTACGTTTTGACTTCTTTTCTACTTGATTCTTTTGAAACAGGATCTCTTTATCAAACTCAGGGCTCACCTGTATGGCTAGGTTTTCATTCACTCATGCACACAGATTCATTCATTAATTCATTAAAAAAAGAAGCATAGTGATTTCCCCATTTTATCTAACATAGAAATTAGGAAAAAGGCAGAAAAGAATTCAGTCACATGAAAAGTAACAAAGAAGCTGAAATGAGTTCATTTTAGGGGCTTACGTTGGATAATTTTCTTATTGTTATGACAGAATATCCAACAGAAAGAATTTAAGGGATGGAAGGTTCATTCTCCCCCAGAACGATTGAGTCCACTATGGCAAAAAGCACAGCCATAGAAGCAAGTTACTCTGTGGCAGCAAATCCTCACTTGGTGGGGTTTGCTTATATCTCTACAGATCAGAAATCAGAGAGTTTGGTCTAAAAGCATAGCCACGCTATAAACATCAAGGCCCATCCATAGTGGCTTATGTCCCAAAGGTTCTACAACTTTCCAAAATAGCACTGCTAGCTGAGACTTAAACTTTCAAGTGCATGAACCTGTGAGGAAGATCCCATAGTCAAACTACAATGGAGCTCTGTTTGGGGAACACAGATGAAACTCGGGCCTCATGAGGAGGCTGCAATAGAAACACATGCAGAGAAACACACTGAGTGTGTTCTGGACATTATGTAGACAATGTATTTATGAGGTGATCTCTCTACCTACAACTCTGTGTTCTGAGAGAAGCTCCATCTGCTGTAGTGGAACTCAGCATGCAGCCTGTCAGGAAAGGAATGGAACCACAAAAAAAGTGCCTGTTTGGACTGGAAGGTATTATTAGTTGACTGCCATTGAAGGGGACCAGGCCTCACCATTAGTAAGACTCAGGTTTGACTTCAGTTCTGATATTCACTAGTTCTAAGGCTTTATTGGAAGTATTACTGGTAATGAGAATTATTATTTTCAGATGAGGATCTGAGTTATTTTATACATATACAGTTGGTTTTTTTTTCTTTTTTCATAAAGTTCCTTTCAAGCAATTGTTGATGCATATTTCCATTTCAAGGTCATGAAAGCAAAAGCAGAAAAAAGAAATAAATGATGGCCACTCACTGTGATCTAAAGTAGCTCAGCTCCAGAGACTGGCCTTAACCCAAGCTTCAATACCACCCAGTCAGCTTTGATCCACTCCGAGAGCAGGAGGAGTCGGCTCCCCACAGAAGAGGTTGGTGATGTGATTCATCACCATTCCTGCTGTGAAAGTGCAAGCTCACTGCTTGCCATATTCTGATGACCTCTAACTAATGATCTGTGCCATTCCGTGTTTTGGTTCCGAGGAACAGAAAGCAGCTCTTCCTTGACTGAATTAGAAAAGGAGCTTAGAAAAACAATTTGTCTTAGGTGACAAAATCACAATGTAATTTAGGACCTTGACATTCAAGGAAGCAGGACCTAGAACAAGTTGGTAGTCCTGGGGCCAGTTGAGGAAAACACCATCCAGAAATTGCTTATTTAGGAGGCTCATGAGGACCCCACCATAACTGTTTCTTTACCAAAAATCTACAGTCGGGCATCATATCACCATTGTCTCTCTCTGCTGTGGAAAATTACAACCTACTCTACCATCATGGTGCCCACTGCAAGATAATGGGTCTTGATCATGAAGCATATGATGGTCACATCTGTATCCTATGGCAGCACTCCTCCAAAGGGAAGAAGTATCGTTTTCTTGTTCCTGGTTGTCTTCTATCTTTTTTCCCTACTAAGTTATGAATGATCAAGAATTTGAGTATCCCATCCAAAACACTCACACCTGTACGCGCACACACACACACACAGAGAGAGAGAGAGAGAGAGAGAGAGAGAGAGAGAGAGAGAGAGAGAGAGAGACAGAGGGAGAGACAGAGACAGAGACAGAGACAGAGACAGAGACAGAGAGACAGAGAGAAGCAAACAGCAGATCTCCACAGCACAGCAGTGACAGTATAGATGTGAGGATCTGCTGCAGCTCTGACTCATCAAGATAGGATTGCTCAGGGATGTTCGTGGTGCAAGGCCACTGTTGTGATCTTGTTGTTTCCACCATCTTATCCTGACACAAAGACCCAAGGGCTCCCAGTATCCAGAGAATGTCTATCAACTCACTGTTTCTACCATGAAACTATAAATTCCTAGGAGATATGACTTGTGTACATTTGTTTCCCAACATGAAATAAATATGCAATGGTGTGGCTTAGAGTTGATATTAGAAATAAACTCAATGGATGTATGAAAAAAGCAAACCTGACATTTAAAAAAAATTGTTGTTTAAAGTTTTGAAAAAGCATGATTTATGTGATTCTATACTGGGGGTTGGATTTAATGATGCTATTAGTTTAAGCCATAAGATTCTACCAACATTTGATTAATTTATCCTGCACAAATGGCAATTATATAATTAAACTATGCATTTAAAACTCTGTGGGTAGGTCACTATGAATAGCTGATTTTTAATTTGTTCAGTTGTGAGAACAACCGGGCTTTATTTCCTTATCATCTATGGGCAGGGACAATGATATTCAGGTTCAGTCCACTACTAAAATTGTAAAAACAGCACATTTCCCTTTAATTAAGATTTGCAATCTTGTAAACCAACAATTTTTGGCTCTGTATGTCATTGTGCATCTCTGTCATTTCTAGTCTATTCTATTCACATGGGGTGAGTTTATTGGTATAATATCAGAAGAATTTACAGCGGTTGGGCCTGGCATGGGAAGCACATTTTGCTTCCTGGATATTATGATAGGTGTAACATTCACAGACTATTTAATCTCTATTACACTATGTAGAGTATGCTGAGGTTAGAAAAACATGTCAGAGGAAGGAAATTGCTCATATAAGTTCACAAAGCTAGCAAAACTGAGCCAAACTTAGGCTGTATCAAACAACCCTGGGACCCAAGGTTGTGTACTTATCTGTTGCAAGGGGATAAGTCACAGCAGAAGCCACTGACAGTGTTTTACAAAGCACCAGTGTCTCCTGGTAGTCATCTTGACCCATGGTGAAATGACTCTTCGTTAAGTTCCGAAATAATAAGGAAAGTAAGAAATGGTGCTGTGCCACCATTTGTACAGTCTGTACAGAACTCACTATGTGGATTAAGCTGGCCTTGAAATTTGATACTCCTGCTTCTGTCTCCTGAATGCTGTTATAACAAGCATGGGGTGTTATATACACACAAGAGAAACCTGTCACTGATTCTTAATCCTACTTTCTAAAGTTTCTAAAGACTCTTGTCTCCAAACACCATGAATATAAAAACAGTGATTGTAACAGCAGGCACAAGACCTCCACAAGCTTAAACCAGACAAAAAAAATCTCAGGGTGGTAGTAGCGGTGGTGGTGGTAGTGTGTGTGTGTGTGTGTGTGTGTGTGTGTGTGTGTGTGTGTGTGTGTGTGTGTGTGTGTGTTCTATCTAAACCATGGGAAATACTAACACTTCTTTGAAAATAGACAATGGGTCATGAGGCCCCCTAAAAGAATACAACCCCTCAGGCAGACTGGCTACAGGCATCTCTCTTGGCTCCACTTTGGTAATTTTGGCATGAAGGGAATGAGGTATCAGAGCATGCTACTGAAGAGGTGATCGTATTCAAACAAGTCAAGAGTGGACTCTCCACCATGCTGTTAACTGGATTATGTGTGCTGATATAAGACCTTGATCTGTGATGCTCAATTTTCTTATTTCAGGATAAAGTGTTTGGAATTCTGAGATAATAAGGATGGCAAAGTTATCTCTGTAGTTGAGAAGCAGCAGATTTCAAACCGATGTCTTTTACATGCAGGTGTATATCCAATGGACTCTTGGTTGATTAGACATTGTTCCTGGTAGCCAGGCCTCAAGTCTTTTTTTTTTTTTCTCCAGTCATTTCAATACTGCTCATTAACAAGGGTGTGTTAGTAAATGTTATACTGCCATAGTAGCTTTGAATGGAATCTGGATTCTATACCAACATCACATGCATGTTGACCTCCTTTTGAAGGTGTGAGGAGGTACACACAAATAGTCTATGCAGAGGGTCTTCAGTAGAAGGATTATTGATTGGATTTAAAGGTAATTTGGAATATACAGTGAGACCCTGTCATTTTTTATAATTTTATTTTATAATTTATTATTTTTATTTGCATTGGTGCTTTGCCTGCATGCATGTCTGTGTGAGGATGTCAGATCTTGGAGGTAGAGACGAGTGTGAGCTACCATGTGGTTTCTGGGAATTGAACCTGGGTCCTCTGGAAGAGCAGTCAATGCTTTTAACCACTGAGCCATTTCTCCATGGGGAGATTCTATCTTAAGCAAAAAAAAAAAAAAAAATCGCCTTTTAAATAGGACTTTGTTATAGGTCTGTGATAGTTCACTAGGTAGGCCTATTATGCATGAGGCCTAAACTTAACACTGGTTGCTGGAGTACTCTTGTAATATTGCTGACACTAGGTTTGATAAGTGGCATCCCAGACATCCTGCTAGTTTTGACCACTCAGGTCCACTTAAGGTCTAGCATTGACCTCAACATGCTACCTGCTTTTCCACATTTGTTGTAATTCTTTTTCCAAACAACATGGTCTCATCTCTCTGTGTGTGCCTGCTTGCTGTTTCCATTAAACAGGGCAGCAGTGTCAAGATCTGCTCTGCTTTATTTGATTTTTATTGAACAGCCAGCATCACATCTGTAGCAAGGATTATTGTAGCTGTCAGTATTACCATAATAATCAAATAAGAGAAGTGAGGTCTCTTTTTCAATGGGGACATTTGACTTTTTGCATGTGCCTGTCTCCTTACCATCACTTTAGTCTGCTTAAAGAATGACTCTCTTGCCCTCTTGCCAACACAATGGTTTTAAATCTACATATGTCTTTCAGAGAGTGGTAGACAGTTTTGAAAGTGGAAAGGCTGGCAACCTGGTGCAAGCAGAGGAAGTAAATCAAGGTTCTGGTTTCTTTGGAGCTTTTTCCTCTCTCTCTCTCTCTCTCTCTCTCTCTCTCTCTCTCTCTCTCTCTCTCTTTCTCTCTCTCTCTCCCTCCCTCCCTCCCTCTCCCTCTCTATCCCTCTCTCCCTCTCTCTTCTTAGTACAATCTATTGGAATGAAGTCATAAATAAATATATCACACAGCTAGATAAATGTATCTACTTAAACAAGCACTTGTCCAGTCCTTCCATGGTCTTATTTTTAAAATACTCCTTACATTTATTTATTTGTTTGTTTGTTCATGTGTGTTTGTATATATAGGCACTTGCATGTATGCAAGATAAAGTACATTCCATGGGTGTCTAATTTCTGCTGCTATGTTTAGGTCCAGTTTTCAGGCTTTGTGGCAAGTTCTTTTATCCATTGAGCTTTCTTGCCAACCCCAAATTTTCATTTTTAAAATCATGATTTCACTAAAGCCACCAGAGATCCTTTCTACTGGAGGCCTTTAAAGGTGAGCTGCATTGACTCTTTCATTCTTTCAGTGCTATACGAAGCTTATTGCATTCCTTTCCCCTATAGTTTTGTTGAATTTTCAATGTTAGTACAATTATGAAATTTAGAACCTGTAACTCTCAGCAATGAAACTCAGCTCTAACTAGGGAAGTTTAGTTGATAGAACATGACTGGGAGCCTGCCTACCCTTCCTAATGGATTCCATACCTGAGAACCAGTGAGGAGGTGGCTCTCTCCATGCTTCACTCCATGGTCTGTTAAGACAAATGGACTTGGCTCAAAAGTTCTCCACCATGCTTTCTTGCTAGGACTCCCTAGTTCAGGAACTGTACTTGTTAGACTCCAGCTTCCTCATTCATTGAGCTATGCTGAAGGGCAGAGACCTGAGTCCTGAATTCATGAGACAGTTTGAATGATCAGCATTAGCATACTTTCTGTAACTATAACCACTGCAATGTAATTTCTCCTGATACTGTTGGTGTGCGTGCCTATGTATATATGTTTACATGTTAATTTGATTGTGAAATTTGAAAGTATACACTAAACCTTAGAAATTTAATCTACTGAGAAAAGTATTATGTTGAGAATTATAAGCTTTTATTAGCAGCTAAAGTTAAATAATGTTCCCAACACAGTAGTAGTTTAGGGCTTCCAGGGGGCAGGCTAGGGAGATGTAAAAATATTCTGTAAATACACTGTAGGGAAAGACAATAATGACACAAATGTAAACAAAAGGGCTTGAGCATCTATAGACATTAATTATTCATTTTTGTTTTATTTGTAATAGTATTTAATGTAATTTTAAAATGTTTTAAATACTGTTTCTCTTTATAAATATTTTTAACAAGGCAAAATATCAAGAGTTTATAATATTATAAATTACTATGGCTTATCTTCTGTTTGCTGTAGTGGACAGAAGATAAATGATTAACTAAACTAATGTAGATCAGAGATGGATATAAGAATTATGAAACAAAAAAGTAAGGGGACTATACTATGCTTAATCTGGCAGACAATTCCCAGGACTAACTAGGATATTTAAGGTGTTGAAGATTGGACCGACAAGAAAGATTAAGTTCTTCCTAGATTTAAAAGAAAATTCGAGTGGGAGCTGGAAGCATGGGCATAGACAGCTGGGACACAAAAAGGAGTTACATTTTTAAGAGTTGTTAAGTTTTCTGTGACAATTAGGACTTAACCCCTGGTACTGGTTGGGGTCTCCATGAAAATCCCATATCTGACAACCTTTTCTAGCTTAGATCTAAAATGTAGGAGCTGCTGTCCTCACAGGAAGGGTGAGATTTGACTATAGACCTATGACCACTATAAAATATCCTTATAAGGCTATCCTCAACTACAGACAAGATGTGGAAGACAGGAAACCCACAGTCAAAGAGATGGTCAACTCAGCCTTCATGGCCCAATTCATGGCTCAAATGTGGCTGGCTTTTTGCTGACTTCACACTGACGACTATGTAAAGTGTTATCTTTTGAAGCTACCAGTGTTGGGGACCAGGAAAATTCCATTTGTAAATTCCCAGCAGTTCCAGTAACCAGGAGCTCTGGTCTGCATTGAATGCTAACTGATTTGCTATTGAACAGCATGGCCTCAGTGGGGAATGTCCCCTTGTTTGCATCTCTACAGGACTAAGCATTTGAATAGGCCTGCACCTGCGTGGAGGGGTAGGTGTGTAAGTAACTAGAGAGGACAGACAGAGTTAGGAGTGGCCTGGCAGAGCCAGGAAGATGCTGAATAAAGGTGAAGGGACCAGCTCCCCATTTCGGCAGCCATAACAGCCAGACACATGCTTTTCTGACCTTGCCTTGGTCTCTAGAGTTTAGGTGCCTGCCTCCTGGCAAGGAACCAATCAGAAGTTAGCTGGTGGTGGTATGCTTTATGGCTCTGGGTGTGCTTTAAGGACAAGCACACAGCAATGACGTGCAGAGCATAGCAACCACCCTGGGAGGGCCTATGGGCCATAACAACAGTTGACCAATCAACACAGGGCAATCACTCCAAGCCTGGAGGCACACCAATCCTGAGTCTGTGCATACCCCTAAGACACTCCCCTTATGCTGCCCTATAAGATCTCTATGCAGCCGATTCAAACTGTCTTTGCTAGCCATCTACCATGGCAGGTGGATCAAAGACCTGAGCTAACATGGGGTTAGCTCGTTAAACTACAATAAAGCCTCATGCAGTTTGCAGCAAGCTTTTGACTCAGCCTGGTGATTGGGGTGGCCACGGTCCTGGGCTAAGATCCTGGAAGCCTGAGCTTTCCTGAGGTCTCACAAAGGAAAGACTTCAGTTTTGCAACATGGAACTGAGAGCTCCCTAAAGATGACAAGATGCCTGTGTTTGGTTTTTCTCACGGTTGGGTTGCTAGGAGTTTCCAAGTCCACTCTACTGCACTCAGGCTGAACCTCATGGCTACCATGGCTTGGGACTGAAACATGCCGGGCCACGACATACCAGTCTCATTATCAGGGCTACATCCTCATAAACTCATTATATTCAGTTACTTCCCAAGTGGTCCACTGCAAAAACGCAATGGCACTGGAGAAGAAGGGCTTCAACATATGGTTTCAGAGTGTGTCAGTGAGTCTTCATTACAAAATTATCCATCTCATAGTAGTTCAGCTTGTATCAATTCTTCCCTAAGTGACCATGCCTATTGCTTATTTCCTCACAGGAAGGGTGAGAATGCCATAGTCTTTCACACACACTGTACCACATAGCACACTTCACACCAGTGAAGTCAAGGATAATCCAGGGCTTTGTTCTGCCAAACCTCACTTCCCTACTTCTCTGTGGATGTGACTCATCTCTGTTTCTTTGACATCACTGCCCAAATTCCATCTTTCACTTAGTTCCAATTACTTTTATGAACAGAACCTCTTGTTTTGTCTACAGTTTATTCCTGTCATGGTGTGTAGTCTACACACATAAATGTTTGCTGGCAATTATTTGTTTACCTCTCCAGGAAGTTATTTAGCTCCAGAGGGAAGGGCTAATACCAGTTTGGAAAACTTGCACCTCCTTAGGTCTCAGAAAAGCACTGAGAAAACAGGTTAGCTCACAGATGGTAAGGCATTGTCAGAGTTACTACTGCTCATACCCAGGTTGAGTGATGTTGTAGATGTCACCTAGGGATAGAGACTGATATTTTATGGAAAATGTAATATTATTTTGTAAAGTAAGAGTTTTATCCCTTTCCCCATGTCTTTGGGCTCTTCATCTAGAGCTACTGCTGCAATCATAGAAACAATATATTAAAAAATAATCAATTCAGTTTAACACATTAAATTGAGCATGTGGAAAGATGAAGTGAGGCTGTCTAATTAGAGAATTAATGTAGGAGGTAAATACCGCAGGAAAGACCCCCATTAAGTCCCAACTGACTATGCTATTTCATTATGTTTTAATTACCCTGGGTGATTTGTGGTTGGAGACAGATGCCATGCATCATGGGAGATTTAGCTATTGTGATTTTACATTATGCTGAGAGTTTGGTGCAAGAGGCAAACAAGAACTGAGCAAACAAGATATTTTCCACATGGAAAGAGGCACTGGGACCTCCCTACAAAGGAAGGAGGTATGCACTGTGTAGAAAATGAATTAGCTATTGGGTGGTTACATTGTCAAGTCCATACAAATCAAAAGCATTGGCACAGAGGTGATAGGAAGCTGGACGAAGGAGAGTATACATTTGGGTTAAAGAAAGGCAAGAGAAATTCATTAGTTATAGGACCTGGATCTTCAGAGAATGGAAGGGTTCAGAAACATTTACCTGGTTATGTGTGCAAATAGACCTTCTGATTCTGCCAGTCTCTGGAATGTCTTCCAGTTTCTGACGATGTGATCAGGTGCTGTCAAGAGGATGAAATGAGGGAACATGTTCAGTGTGCATTTTTAAAACAGATATTAAATTTTATTCTCTCATATCATTGAAATAAGAGAATTGGACAATATCATATGACAACCATTTATCATGCTGAAATTCTTCATAATGCATCATAGTTTCCATCATCTTATAACATGCTCATAACTCATAAGAGATCTAATTGGTTCATATTTACTGAGCCATACTAATGTAGAACAAAGCATTGGATTCAAATTAGCTATTATTTATTTTAATGTTAGAAGGAAAAGTAATATGTGTCAACAAAATTGCCTAGTCCAGGAATCAACTATTACTATTTGCCCAAGAGTAAACAACCAAACACACATATACACACTGGAACAGTAACAGGAACAAAGACCCTATATGGGAAGAATGTTATGCTTATAATGTTCAATGTCCCATGGGCTTATGTCTTTAAACACTTGGTCCCTGAAGGTGACACAATCTTTGGAAGTTGTGGAATATTTGACATTATGACCTTATTAACAGAGAAAGACAATGGGCCTTCAATGTGATATTTACCACATCTGTTGTCAGTCTGAGCTTTCTTTGATTCTGATTCCCCTAAAACATAATGCCTCATAGCCTCACACTGCCATGAACTCCACCAAACCCGACTCTCAAACTGCTGGCACATCCATCTTTTTCTGTGGCTTCTTCATTCAACCACAAGAGAACTAACCAAGGATGCCATAAAATCCCTAATTAAGTTGAGTGTAGTCAAAGGCTGCAGGTGTTTCATCAACTGTTCACTTGCAAGGGCTCTCAAAGTGAAATGGAAGGGAGTAACTAACAGGAGTAAAACAAAAAACTCCATGAACACAAATGAACTGAAAGACACATCTTTATAAACTTACGAGTGCTTTCACCAGTTGGTAATTGTTTTGTGCTGAGTTTATCTAGGACTTTGAAGATGTGTCATCCATTTACATCCTCACCACCATGCACTTTAGCTGTGACACTAATTCATGCTTGTGAGGATATGAAGAAGAAACCACAGCTTTGGAAAGCAATTTGGCACTACTAAAGTTTCCCAACAAGGTTAAATTCTCAGATAGTTATTTGAAATGGTAAACAAATAAAACACTTCATAGAAATCTCAGGAAATATATTTGTTTGACTTACTTTATCTTTTTGTTTAAGTTAACAACAGGCTGAAAGTGTTCAAATGTCACAATAGGAGAATGTGTAGAAGCAGAGAATAAATGTATGAAGAATATTTAATGACATTTCAAAATGCATACCGATAACAAGTAGAAATCAAATTAAGTTACAACAGGGTTCTATAGCTCTCAACTCTAAAACAATTTATAAAGAGAGGAAATGGAAGTGTATCAGATGCTCTCAGAGCAATTGATTATGAATGTGATTTTATTATTTTATTCAAAACTTCTTTAAGGAGGATGAATTCTGTTTACAGAAGTAAAATAGAGAATCATTGTGAAATAAATACTTGATGGAGGATGGAAAGTAAGAGGACACCCACTTTTCTCCTTGTTTAGCTGAGGATATTGGTATCGTTGCTGTAATTCTCTCTGTCATTAAATGCTATTACTCCCACACCATGTCACCATAGTCATCACACTGGGTTCCATTATGGCAGCAGAGGGCCCTTTTGCCCCTGCCTGACTCTAGCACATAAAAAGAAACAAGCTGTTCACATCTATCTTATCTTTTAATAATGGTATTTTAAATTATAGTTATTTGTCAAAAACTCTTATTCTGTAGCTGTGGATCTATAATTCCCTTGACCTATCTCCCCTGGAAAGAGCTGATGTAATTAGAAAGGTCCCACTATCAATCATTCAACTAATGTGTTCTCTCTCTCATCAATTACACTGGATCAGATGAACTGTGCATCCTTGTGGCTGCATTCCTGTCATTGCTGCTTAGTGGAATTTTAAAGCTTCTCTCAAAAGGAAGTGTCCTATGCAAGCTTCTTTGCAACTGCCAATTAGGAGAGAATAATTCTGGTACTTCCTGTGGAACTGGCAAGAGATGGAGCAAGTGTGGTTAAAAGTAACCCATTGGGAACACAATTTTCTCTGACATTTGATGGGGTCTAGAGCTCATTTTCATCACTCAGATCCAGGGTGTTCCACAATGTTATTGTTATCACTTAACTATGCTAACTAATGTTATCACTTAACTATGCTAATATGTTTATAGGCAGCTGTTGCCTCTCCACCTTACAGCAGCTTTGTAGGTATGTAGGAAATGGAACTATTGTCAAGGGTTGAAATGTTTGGGGCATCTGTTTCTTTTTATTTTCTTATCCATAAGAATGAATGCCCTCTTTCATAACTAGCATGTGCTTGATGTCAGTATTTCTACTTGTGTCTAGTTACTGTAGGATGAGAATGTCAGGCTATTTTGACCTTCCTTCTGTGTGGAAATCCATGTCTAGATAGTTTGTCTTTCAATTGTCTCAAACTATGTACTCACTGGCAGGTATCACTTTCTTAGGGTTACCATCTCACATTGTTTTCTCTTTAGTGATTACCTGGAATTGTTTGTGGCACTGAAGGATGTTGAAAAGAGTATAATAATTTGCCTGAAGATTCTGAAATCTGTAGAAAATTGTCTAGCCTTTTTCTTTAAAGTCAAATTAAATCTGAACCCATGTGACTAAGTCATGGGTTAATCAATTGCTGACCTTGCTTGGAGGCCAAGACCATGGCTTGGATTCAGGGAAGGAGTGCTGTGTTACTGACCTAATAGGTACCATTTTTACCCATGAGTTGCTTAGCACAGTGAGATACAGTAAGTTATCACCACCACAGTGTTGGCCTGGGGTTCTCAAATACCACTCCCTACATCACTGTCTGAGTGCTAGTGTCTCTGTCAAGTTTTCTTAAATTCCTCAGGGCATCCCACAATTGGAGTGCAACTTGAAGTGGGCATAGATCTATACAGTTCCAAAACTTAAACCTACCATCATTTTCCTGTGTATGTGTATATCTTTATTCTAAGAATTCCATCACATCAATTTGTCCTTTCCACCTATGGTCTATGACCTCTCCAGTGCATCTGAAATGTATTTCCTAGAAATAACATAGATGAACTCTTTCTTCCAGTTAATATTCACATCACCAGAAATGGACAAGGAGTCTACACTGATGAACAAAACCCTGAAAGCTACAGTAACCTTGTCAATGTCATAGAAATGAGGCTCTAGTGGGAAACTGTCACTTACTCTTCGTTTAATATGTGTCATCTTCTACTATGAAGGTAGATGAACTGTTTGGATTGCACCAGACTGAGGGGTTGTTTAGAGGGATATCTAAGTTGTTTCCAGTTACTGGCTATTATGAATAAAGCCACCATGAACATAGTTTAGCAACATAGTCGGTAGCAATGATGGTTCAGTGAACACTTTTTCCCTCTTCACTCTTTGTGAGACTGCAATTAGGTCTCAGGATAGAAATGGCTCTGTGATGTGGAACCATTTGATCAGGTGCTAAACATGCCTCTGCATCAGAACAGTCTTAGTTGGCAGTCATAAGCTGTCCCAGGGAAGGGCACCATCTCCCTGAGAAACAGGAATAAAGGTTCATATTACTGTGAGACAGATCAGCAGTGACAAGAGATTTTCTTTTTAATGGTTTATTAATGTGGTTGTCATCTGACAGTTTGAGTATTTTAATTTTGCGTGATCTGAACATTCCTTTTGACACTGTTGATTACAACGTCCACCTGGATCACTTGGAATGTCGTGTTAGCTGAGCAGAATCAACTTTGAGCAGCTTTCCCTCATGGTTTCTCAGCAGCAGTCATTTCTCCTGGAAATGGACTTCCTTCCTGAATCACCAGGATGATGTGTAGGTCCTTGAGAGACCCAGATTGGTGCATACACACTGCCTGTCAACCCATCCCTGCCCATGCCTTTGTCATCCTCTAAAGCAGAATAGTGTAAAGAAAACAATCTTTGGTAACAGGATCAAGATACTCAAGTTCTGTCTCTATGGGACATAATAATTTAACTTTTGGTAACTTGGTCTTTTCTCTAAAAGTTGGGGAGAGTGTGTCTACCTCACACAGGCTTTGTGAGCACTCTTAGGATGTCTAATATGTCACACAAGTGCATATGGAAGACCACCAATGTACCAGGACATTTCATAACAAGTTCTAGTAAAAATTGCAATTACTAGTTTGACATCAACATAGCAGAGCCATTGATGCCAATAGGATTAAAAGTGATTGTTAAATTGGAAAGATGAAAACTTTTCTTTCATCCTGGTTGCATTTTCTGAACATGCATTCATACCTGTCTTCCTCCTACACTACATTCCTCTTATACATTGGATTGTGCATTGCTTTTGAAGGAGGCATCTCTGAATTTGTTAGTTTTGTACTTATCTATCTGTAGATTTGCACTGTCTATATTTAGAACAAGGATTCAGAATACTTTCATGAGAAAGGGGGAGTAATATTAATAGTCAATCTAGATGTTAATTTAAAGGAAATATTGGGAGTGTCCTCACCAAACTGAAGTGATAACTTACTTTTAAACCGTGTAGAAACATATTCAAAACAGTCAATGTATACATAAGAAATTAAATGTTTCTAAGTCGTTTTATCACAAGTCAAAAGTGACATCTTTTTATTCACATTTTCTCCATTACTCAACTATTTCTATCCTTGGATTTCCTATACACATGTCTTGTATAAAACTTCTATCTTCCAAAAAAGATATATCAATGTGCCTTTGAATTTTTCCCTCTCTCTGAAACCACAACCTGGGGGAAACCTAATTAGGGCTCTATTATACATTGCTTAAAGATTATTCTCCATGTATATTTCTTTCAGATACATCCCTAAACCAGTTTTATCTATGAATATCTGAAAGGTGTCCCAAGTGATATCTTCCTTTTTCTTCTGTTACACAAAACAAAAATGCTGTTCTTCTTTAGAAGTTCATAATAAATTCAAACCCCCAAAATGTCACAGTCTCTCTGGAATCCCAGCCCATAATCCCTTAGATCCTCCCAACAGTTTATATATCCATGAATATTTTTATTTATCACAGTCTTTTCTAACTGCCTGGGATTGCCTTCCTGCCTTGCTTCATGGAAGAATTTATACTTTATATTTCAAATGCAATTCATTTGATGACATCTTTAGTAAAGACATCCTGCCTCCCCTGGGAAGAACTGGGAAGAATATTTAAATTCCAAAGCATTTTGTCCACAACTCCAGAATTGCCTTATCATTTAAATGCAGAAGGTAACTCTATTTTATTGACCTTATCTCAATTTTGGGACAAGACAGAAAGATATGCTAATTTAAAATGTCTGATTTGTGCCATACCTAAACATTTTCCAAATATTTAACAAATTAATTTATTTGAGGAATTCAGACATTTCCAATGTGATTTGATCATCCTACCTTCAATGTCTCTTCCCTCCAACTCTTCCTCATCATATATACTTTCCAATTTCATGTACTCCTTTTTTTATCTACTAAGACCAGTTAGTACTGCTAATGTGTGCAAGGATATAGGTCCATCCACTGGTGCACAGGCAAACTATCCTAGGCAGCAACGTTGAAGAAAACTGGTGTTATCAAATGCTAGTAGCTTATTAGCTAGAGGTAAATCTTCATGGGCGTTTTCTCCATCCATGTTTGGCTTTTGACTGGATTGATGTTTTATAAGTGTTGTATATTGTCTTACTTAGGGCTTATATTGCTATGAAGAGACACCATGGCCATGACAAATCTTATGAAGGAAGAGCATTAGCAGGGGAGGCTTACATTTTCAAAGGTTTAGTCCATTATCATCGTGGTGTGACATGGTGGTGTGCAGGCAGACATAAGGCTGGAGAAGTGTCCTACGTCTTGAGTTACAGGCAACAAGAAGTGGTCCAAAAATAATGGATACGTATTGAGCATACATGAGACCTCACATCTGGCTTCCACAGTGATACACTTCCTCCAAGGCCATACCTCCTCCAACAAAGCCACACCTTCTAATAGTGCTGCTCCTTCTGAGGGTCATTTTCTTTCAAACCAGCACATGCATGTAGCCTCATCTATTGTGAGTACAGGTAAGCAACATTCCTGTCATGTCTAGAAGATACTTCTTCACAGCAGTCCTCTACAGCTTGTAGCATATCAATCTTACAGCTTCCATTTCCTCTATATCCATTGAATATTTGTGCATGAAGAACAACATATTAAAACAAATAAAGCAAAACATGGTTGTGTGCAGTTGGCTACATGAATTCTGTTATTTGTATTTTTAGCATTTGTATTTTTCTATTCTTGGACAATTTCATATATAATTTTATATTTTTATAAAAATACATATAATCTTGTTCCTATATACCCACACATTCACAACTTCCCTTTTTGACTCTCCCCAACAACATGTGCTCCTCCTTATCTTCATGTCTTTTCCTCTTCCTCCCCTACCCTTCCTCATAGTCATTTCCTACTTCCTGACCTCTTGAGACATCCCACATCAAACATACAGTCTAAAAATGTGAAGCCAGGGAGAATATGTGTTTGTACTTCTAGGACTTCACTGTGTAAAGCATTTAACCATTTAGACTTATTCTTCTTATAATTTACATATTTTCAGTTTTCATTACAATTGAATAAAATTCAGTTGCATATATACAACACATATTCATCACCCACTCACCTGTTCATGGGCATCTACGTTGATTTCACTTTCTGGGTATTATGAATGAGCAACAATAAACATGTGTATGATGATATTTGGAGTCCTTTGCATATATGTCCAAAAGTGCTATAGCTGGGTCTATATCTGAGTTCTAGTTTTAATTTTTCAATGAATCTTCACACTGACTTCCATACTGGCTACACCAGTTTGCACTCCCACCAAGGGTGGATAAGTGTTCTTCTTTCCCCAGACTCATGCCAACAGTTGTTGTTATTTTTGAACTTGATATTAGCCTTTCTGACTGATGGGATGGCATTTCAAAGTAGTTTTATTTTATGAGTTCCTGATGTGTAAGGATGTTGAAAACTTTATAATGTTTTTAGCCACTGCTGTTTGTTCTTTTGATCAGCTCCATAGCACATTTTTATCTTATGGCTATTTTAGATATAGTTCACTAAGAAATCCAGTCCTGTAGGTTGTATCTTCATTTGATTGACAATATCCTTTGATTTTGTGGTAGCTTTTTAATTTGTGAGATCCTATTTGTCAATCATTTGTCCTAGTTATTCAGTGATCTAAGTACTCTTTAGAAAGTCTTTATCTACCTTGAACTGAACTCACTTTATTTTTCTTTTTTCTTTTTTGGTTTTTCCAGACAGGGTTTCTCTGTATAGCTTTGGAGCCTATCCTGGCACTCGCTCTGGAGACCAGGCTGGCCTCGAACTCACAGAGATCCACCTGACTCTGCCTCCTGAGTGCTGGGACTAAAGGCATGCACCACCAACGCCTGGCTTACTGTGTTTTTCTTGTAGCTTCCAAATTTCATGACTGAGGTTGAAGTCCTTCACCTATTTGAAATTGGATTATTTTGCAGGATGAGAGATAAGGATCTAATTTTGTTGTCTTACAAGAAGATATCCCAGTTTGACAAGGACCACTTATTGAAAATGTTGCCTTTATTCTGATGTGTTTATGAAACTTCATTTCAAAGTCAGGTGGCTTTGTCTGCCTAGCTTTGTACATAGATATTCTCTATTATCTCACTAATCTACATGCCTGATTTCATGCCTACTTTATGGGGCTTTTATTATTAAGACTCTGCAGCATAACTTGAAATAAGGCATTATATTTATTCAGGATTGTTTAGACTATCTGGGGTCATTTGTATTCATATGAATTTTAAGACATTTTTCTACTTTTGTATAAAATTACAAAATTACATTGAAATTATATACTGTTTGTGGTGGGATGGCTATTTTGTACAAAGTTATTCTTCTGATACATGAATATGCAGGGTCTTATTGTCTTCTGTTATATTCATCAATGTATTTTTTAATGTTTTAAAAATTTCATTGTAGAGTCAATTCCTTCTTGGCCCCCAGACTGATCACTGGGAAACCAGCATGGAACTGATCCAGACCCCATGAATGTGGGTGTCAGTGTGGAGGCCTCAGAAATCTATGGGGCCTCTCATAGTGGATCAGTACTTATCCCTAGCATAGGAATGGACTTTGGGATCCCATTTCACAAAGAGGATACTCCCTGAGCCTAGACACATGGGGGTGAGCCTAGGCCCTATCCCAAAGGATATGACAGACTCTGAAGACAGCCCCATGGAAGACCTCACTCTCCCTTGGGAGCAGAAATGGTATGGGATAGATAGGGTGTTAGTGGGGGGCAGTGGAGAAGGGGAGGGAGAGGGAACTGGAATTGGAATGTAAAACAATCTTGTTTCTAATTTAAATTGAAAATGGAGAAAAAATTAAAAAATAAAATAAAATTTTCATTGTAGAGATATTCCATATCCTTGGTTAGTTGCATTACAGGACAGTTTTTAGTATATCAAGGATGGAATTTCCCCTCTGATTTCTTTCTTAATACATTTGTCATTGTCATAGGAAGACTGGTTGGACAGGTTTATTGGATATCCTGTCACTTTGCTGAGAGTGTTTATTAGTTCTAAAAGTTTTCTGATTGGGTCTTTGGGATCTGTTTTGTTTAGAATCAGAATATCCTCAAATAGTGATACATTGACTTTTTCTTTCCAATTTGTATCACTGTTATTTGCTTTCTCATTTTATGGCTCTTGCTAAGACTTACAATACTGTACTGAAGAAATAGAAAAAGTTTATATCTTTGTCTTGATCCTGATTTTACTGGAAATACTTTGAGTCTTTGTTTAATATAACATAGTTTACAGGTTTGTGATATATAGTCTTTATTATAATGAGTTGTGTTCTCTCAATTTCTTTAGGAATTCCAGCATGTTAGATTTGGCAAAAAGTTTCTGCATCTATGGGAAGTACTATGTGATTTCTATCTTTAATTCCTTTAAAGTACTTTATAGCATTTATAGATTTGCATAATGAGTCATTGCTGCATCTCTGGAATAAAGCTAGCTTCATTATGGCAAATTATCTTCCAGTGTGATCTTGAATTTGGTTTGCAAATACCTGGTTGAGAAAATTTGGAATATATGTTCCATTTCTTTTAAATGTTTTCTAAAATTTGAAAGAAATTTTTAAAAATTAAAATTAAAAAAAATTAGCAAGACCTAACTATTTTTGAATTTCATTGATATCTGTTTTAGCAGTTCACTTTTCATCTCCAACTTTATGACTTTGTCTTCTTTCTCTGTATTTTCTTTAGTTTGGCTAGAAATTTATCTATCTGAGTTAGCTTTTCTTTCTTTCTTTTATTATTTAAATCCTAGTGTCCCTGAAAGTTTTTGCACCACCAGTGTGGTCCCACAACCACTTCAGTCCAAAATAAGCACACAGAGACACTATATCAATTACAAAATTTTGGCTGGTGGCTAGGGCTTCTTATTGACTTGCTCTGTCTTAATTATTAACCCGTAACTACTAAACTAATTATTTCCACGTGGTCTTATCTTACCGGAAAAGGGTCCGGACCTCTAAACCTCCAATTCCTTTGGTGGCTCACATAAACAACTGCCTCTGCCTACATTTCCCAGAATTCTCCTCATATACTAGTCCCACCTATCCCCCTGCCTCTATTGGCCACAGTGTTTTATTCACCAACCAATAAGAGAAACATGTATACAGGAGGACAACCCCCATCATCCTAGGATGTTTATTACAAAGGCAAATCCTGATCCTTTACATGGGCTTATCAGTAGGATTTCTGATATCAAGGTCCATCACCAGAACTTCAGAAATTTTGGATTCTCAACGACAGGGGTCAGCTATAAGCAGGGCTTAATCAAACTGGATAAGGATACCTTTGATCTCCTTCTTGGAAGCCTCATACAGATACTTTTGGTGATAAACCACAGGGACTTTGGCAATGGGCTGTCAGCATAAATTAGGTATCACATGACCATCACCCTTCATACAGACTGGGATATCCATACCACCAAATCATTCCTTGCTCAGAAGCAGTATTGATTCTAGTATGTTGTACTGTAGTGTGCGTGGAGTGGCTCTACTATCTTCCAGGGAGTCTATTCACCTTGATGAGTTGGTTTCCCTGTGCAATGGCTATGCATGGACTTCTTTACACTCTTGCATGGTAGGTGTAGCTTTGAGTAAGAACCTGAGCTCCTCATAGCATAGTGTCTTTACCAGATGAAACGTGTATATCTTTTCCAATAATCAATTCTTTTTCACTTTCATATTTTTACTTGTTTCCTGTTTCATCAATTTCTACAATGATTACCTTGATCTCAAACCATTGGTTGATTTGAAGTTTGTTCACCCCTTGTGGGTTATAATATGCATCCTTAGATCATTTATTTCATCTCTCTCTCTTTTTCTGATGTGGGGACTTAGAGCTATAACTTTCCCTCAAGACTATTTTCATTGATTATATAACATAGGTTTTGAAATACTGAGTTTTCACTATTTATTTAACCTAAGATTTTAAAAATACTTCTTTTTATTTCTTTATGGACCTGAAATTTCAATACTGTGTAACTCAATCTCCATAAATTTGTAGATTATCTGTATTTACTCTTGCAGTTGGTTTGCAGTCTTATTTTCCTGTGACCAGATATTACAGTAGGAATTGTCTCTAATAGTCTCATAATTATTGATAATTGACTTGTGTCCTAATATATGCTCCATTTTAAAGAAAGTTGAATGGGCTTTTGAGGATAATGTGCATTCTGAGGTGAATAGATGGTAAGTGTATTTTATCTCTGATATAGTATAGTTATTTTGTCATTTTAGAGTGAGGTGTATATCTTGTAATTCCTACTGGCATCTTATTATTACTTATTGTTTGTCCTTATTTGATTATATTAGGTCCTCAACCTTGTCTTTCAGGTCAGACATTCTGTTTTTGCCTTGATTCGTTCAATAGTTGAGATTTTCTGTACAGATTTTTATTTCACTGATATTTTTCATATGCACTATTTCAAACCAGTTTACCTTCTGTATTTTTATCTTTGTTGATTTAAGTTTTTATATAGCTTGCATTACTTTCCTCATTTCATTCCATTGTTGGTGTTCTCAGCTAGGTGCTTAGTTTTATTTTTGAACTATTTGAGCTTATTGATTATATTATTTGTTATATTATACCTATATAATCATGACTTTAAGTTCTCTGGGGTTTTATCTTACTATCACTTGATGACATTACTGTAGCCTTAGCAATTTTTGAAGGAATTTTTTTGCATTGATGTTTTTTTAAGTTTCATATATTAAGATGTTGGAATATATACATATGGAGTTATTTCATTGGTTGGAATATTTTAATCACTTATATTCTTTTAAATGATGTATTTTAAATGTCCAATATTATCATGTAGGTGATAGAGATGAGGTGCATAGTTCAGTAAATAGTTTCTCTCTCTAGGAGATCTTGGTACATGGTGAAAATTGTGTATTATTTTCAGAAGAGAACATTGTGAAAACAACCACAGTTGCTGTGTATTACAACTATGCAAATGTTTGTACTAGTGAATTAATATCAGTGCCCTCTTCTAGTTTAGAATTTTTGTTGGATTCTTGAGTGTTTGGATGAATGAGTGTTTGATTCTTATGCCTTCTCTTGTGATCTTTTCCTTTTCTTGTTTTTTTTCTTGCCGAACAGTGATGCGACATTTTTTGTCTTATTACACTTTATCTTGTTATGTTTGTTAAAAAATAAATGAATGATAACCTAACAGCTGCTAATATAAAGGTTTACAACTGACTTGTCATTTATACCTGCTGGGAGAGAAAAAAATAGGTTTTCTCCAATGGTGTGACACTGGATATTACATGAACCACTCCAAGGCAAACTTATATTCAGGAGTAGTTGATCAATATATAATGGACTCCACACTTTTTGTGTGTGTTTGTGCATGCATTTGCACATGTTTTTATTTGGCTACAGTTAATTTTTTTAATTTAAAGGTTGTGTTTTATTTTTTTTCATGGTTTAGGGATTGTGTTGTTGTATTGAGTTTTGGTTTGTTTTTTGAGGAAAAACTTAAAAGTTAGGTGGGAAGGGACACAAAAATATCTAGAATAAAATAACTTTCAGATGAAAAAAATTAAGTGATTAGGGTAGCTTGGTGGGAAATAGAGAATTGTTAGGGTTCTCAGAGTTTATAAACTATTAAATGTAGAGAAGTATATAATAAATTAGCAAAGAACAAAGAGGATGAGAATGTGGGAATTATAGGAATGAGGAAAAGAAGAAGAGAGATAAGAGTGGAAGCAGAAAATATGGGTAAATGGGTGAAGGGCAGTAAAAGCTCATTGTAGTATGGATGAAGAAACACATACACCGCAACCTGAACACTTAATAGAGCAACACACACACAAAACATCAAGGGACATATATCCAAAGGTAAATATTTAATAATTTAAAAAATAAGTGCTTTTCTGGTACAACTACAGGTGGGTTGCAAGGAGACATTCTCCTATCTCTCCCACTCTAGTGTGTTCTACTTAGGGATGTGTGACATAATTTCAAGACTGTTCTCTGCAGTCTCAATGTGCTGTGTGATTCTCTGTGGGCAACAGGAGGTTGTATGTCTTTCATGGTAGTTACTTTCGGCTCTTCCATTCTATTGTGACCTGTCTCTCTCAAATGTTTGAGCATTTTGACACTCACCACATATAGAATTGCTGCTGATAACAGTGATGGATACAAATCTATGGTTATTAAATATTATTACTATTGCATTTTATACTTCAATAGCATGGGTTAAATGTAGAGTCTAGCACATGTTAGTCAAGCACTTTGCCACTAAGCTATATCCCCAATAACTTATTATTGCTAATTTTTATCATAGCCTGAGAACATTTTATTTGATGAACACTGATTTTTCGACAAGCAATAGGAGTCCATATTTACTAAGTAACTTCTGAGGGTTTCTCATTTCTATGAGTAGGGAGAGGGGTAGAAATTATAACAATGTAACTCATATATAAATAACCATATGATATTTACTATTTGAAATTAAGCACTTTAGAATTGATTTATTTTGGGTAAAAGATTAAATCAAGGAAATTGCATAAAGGCACATAACTTTTATGAGGTCCAGTCAGAAATGATTCTTGGGAAGACTCATTCATTTGTCTTTCTTCTTAACAGCACCAGGAACAGTCAGGAACAAAAAAGCTCATCTCTATGAATGTGGCCTGGGGAAAAAGTAATAAGTAAGTAATGCATGCTCTCTATAGGGAGGTTATTGGTGTGGTGGAAAATGGGATGCTCTTACGTCAAGGAAAAAGAGACGTAAAGATTGAATTGTCTCATCCAACTGGGAAGCAAATGCAGCAGGGTTTTGAGAAGTACAAAAGTTTAAGAACCAGGAAGCAAGCTTATGTGAATATCTCTAACATATGGAGTTGGTGAGAGCTCTTGGGATAGAAGCTGAAATAAGGGCATGGGGAAGGATCCTTGTTCTGGGAATTGGTATTTCATTTTTAAATACTGTAATACATTCTACAAAGTGCATTAGTTCACAATTCCCATATGATGCAGGCAATATAAAGTGTGCTTACACAAGCCAACTGGCTATATCACTAGGCTGCATAGGCCCGATCCTATGA
Organism: Cricetulus griseus; assembly: GCF_003668045.3. Taxonomy (NCBI): domain Eukaryota; kingdom Metazoa; phylum Chordata; class Mammalia; order Rodentia; family Cricetidae; genus Cricetulus; species Cricetulus griseus. The sequence goes on along the minus strand of NC_048603.1, from coordinate 19,023,072 downwards.
GAATAACATGGGGGATACAGTCCATTTTGACCGAATCATTGTTAAAACACTCAGGAAGCTGTATGTAGAATGTATTACAGAGAAAAGCTTGTCACTAGAGACACAAGCTGGGACTCTGCTGCATAGGTCTAACACTACAGGTGGCATTTTTGAACTAAGATATGGTGGCATGATGAGATTAATATGTGCATTGTTTTTACAGCTTCAAATCTTGTGTTCAGCTCCATTTTAAAAGGTAGTAACTGGGCACAGAGTGAAGTAGAATTTTAATGGAAGTTTCATTCAGTGATCTTTTATAAACCAGAGGTGAAATTTGAATCTTACTCTGCCCAGTTTTAAATTCTACAAGTTTGTCATTTTAACATTTCTGGGAGAAGACAGCTTTCTCACAGAATCTCAGTAAACACCTGGGATTCTTTGGATGAAGATGATCTTGGCTATAGCAACCAGATTGGTAAAGTCCTGACAGAAAAAAAGAAAGAAAGAAAGAAAACACTATTTCTGCATATCTAGGTGGCTGATAAACGAGGTAAAAAGCAAGACTGGGCATACTTTATATAGCTGCAACTGGAAAGTGCTGCCTATATAGGTTGATTTTCCCACTGAAAATAGCCTGATCAAGAAAACCTCTTGTAGGTTTGCCTAGCATTGTATTTCTTATTTGAGTTCAGATCCAGCCAAGTTGACAACCAACACTAACTATCAAAATGACAATGGGGGGATTTCTACATTTGAACCCCATGCCCTTTCACGCCAAAGGTAACTTGCTTTGTGAAAAATGAGATGGGGGCTTAAAGAACTTAAGTGTTCTGTGAGAGGTAACTCCTGAGGAGTTGAGCTTCCACACCTTAGACTTTATAATCTATTGATTTAATATTCTGCAAGCATTAGTTCTTTTGGCTGATATTAAGAGAAGCAAGGGTCATTCCTATGATGACAACAATGAAAATCAAAACCTATCAAAAGAAATAATCCTACCAGAGGCTGTTACATTTGGAAATGCTATCTCAGACTGTTTAGAGAATTTGAGCTGTGAAGTCAAATAATCATGTTCTGAATTGATTTATTTCACCCCCTTCTCTCAAAATTGGCTAGTGGGTACAATAGAATCTATGAAAACTTGTCTGTGTAACTTGGGTTCACAATGTTGAGGTGGAAGAGAAAAGTGAGGAAAAGAATACAGGCTTCCATTTTGTCTTGTAGTTGCTGGATTCACACTGATGCTTAGTTTGATGGCAGCTTTCATTTTTGTTATTTTTTTTTCTTTTTTTCTTTTTCTTTTTATTTTATTAGTTCAAATTAGGAACAAGCTTACTTCAGATGTCAATCCCTTCTCCCTCTCCCTCCTCGTCCCCCCAACATCCCACCTGCCCCTAGCCATCCCCCCTCTACTCTGCAGGCAGGGTAAGGCCCTCCAAAGGGGCTCCCCAAAGTCTACCACATCATCCTGGGCCAGGCCTAGGCCCTTCCCCAGGTCAAGAGAGCATCCCTTCACATGGGATGGGCTCTCAAAATCCCTTCTTTATTTTTAAGACCTTACATATTTAGTACAGTGCGTTACCCTTGTACAAATGGAAAAAAGTTAAGTTCAACATTTCTAGACCAATATGCCTGTTAATTTTTGTACAATGCCAACTCAACATGGTAAACTGGGATACTTTTTTCCAAAGTTGACAGCACAGCTAAAGTTTCCAAAAATTCAAATTATATATGTACATATATATAATATAATATAATATAATATAATATATATAATGCATATATTATATATAGAGAGAGAGACACTAAAAATGGCAGTGTGCTATGCATCAATAGCAACAACAGCTTTTTCAGGTTCTGCAGTCATTTGAACAAAATTGTAGAGACATCCAGCACTCTCCATTTAAAAAAAAAAAGTAAAAAACAAAATCCCAGAAAAACAGCACAGTTCTGTTACTCTTGTGGTACCTGGCACCATTTTTTTTAAAATTAGCTTCTCAATCATCATCTGGAAGGAAACCGTTCTGAGCAACATCATTAAAAACAGCTCTGATAAAGCACGGTCACTACTATGTATGATAAAGCAGGTCCACATATGAGTGAGTACATATCTTGTTTGTCTTTTTGTGATTGGGTTACCTCACTCAGAATAGTTTCTTCGAGTTCCATCCATTTTCCTGCAAATTTCAAGATTCTATTGTTTTTTTTTTTTTTCTGCTGAGTAGTACACCATTATTTAAATGTACCACATTTTCTGTATCCATTCTTCAGTTGAGGGGCATCTAGGCTGCTTCCAGTTTCTGGCTATTACAAATAATGCTGCTATGAACATGGTTGAACAGATGTCCTTGTTATATGAATGTGATTCTTTTGGGTATATGCCTAGCAGTGGAATTGCTGGATGTCGTGGTAAACTGATTCCCATTTTCTTGAGGAGTCGCCATACTGATTTCCAAAGTGGCTGTACAAGTTGATACTCCCACAGCAATGGAGGTGTGCTCCTCTTTCTCTGCATCCTCTCCAGCATAAACTGCCATTGGTATTTTTGATTTTAGCCATTCTGACAGGAGTAAGATGGTATCTCAGAGTTGTTTTGATTTGCATTTCCCTGATGGCTAAGGATGTTGAACACTTTCTTATGTGTCTTTCAGCCATTTTAGATTCCTCTATTGAGAATTGTCTATTTAGTTCTGTACCCCATTTTTTAATTGGATTGTTTGGTGTTTTGGAGACTAGCTTCTTGAGTTCTTTGTATATTTTGGAGATCTGTCCTCTGTCAGATGTGGGGTTGGTGAATATCTTTTCCCAGTCTGTGGGCTGTCGTTTTGTCTTGCTGACTATGTCCTTTGCCTTACAGAAGCTTCTCAGTTTCAGGAGGTCCCATTTATTAATTGTTGATCTCAGTGTCTATGTTACTGGTGTTATGTTCAGGAAGTGGTCTCCTATACTGATTAATTCAAGGGTATTTCCCACTTAATCTTCCAGTAGGTTCAGTGTAGCTGGATTTATGTTGAGGTCTTTGATCCATTTTGAGTTAAGCAGCGTTTCTCTGTATTGCTTTGGATCCTCTACTAGAACTCACTCTGTACACCAGAGTGGCTTAGAACTCACAGAGGTCAGTCTGTCTCTACCTCCCTAGTGCTGGGATTAAAGGCTTTCAGCACTAACACCTGGCTCACTTTTGTTCTTAAGAGTTATCTGAACTGAACTGGAATCCAGTTGCAGAGAAGGAGGAGTGATGAGCAAAGGGGTCAAGACCATGCTGGTGAAACCCACAGAAACAGCTGACCTGAACAAGAGTTAGTTCTTGGCCCCCATACTGATCACTGGGAAACCAGCATGGAACTGATCCAGACTCCATAAATGTGGGTGTCAGTGAAGAAGCCTTGGAAATACATGGGGCCTCTTGTAGTAGATCAGAACTTATCCCTAGCATAGGAATAGACTTTGGGAGCCCATTTCACATAGAGGGATTCTCCCTCAGCCTAGACACATGGGGGAGGGCTTAGGCCCTATCCCAAAGTATATGACAGACTCTGAAGATCCCCCCCATGGAAGGCCTCACTCTCCCTGGGGAGCAGAAATGGTATTGGATAGGTAGGGTGTTAGTGGGGGGCAGGGTATGAGGGGAAGGATAGGGAACAGGGATTGACATGTAAAACAATCTTGTTTCTAATTTAATTAAAAATTTTAAAAAAGAGTTATGAAATACAGGCATGCATTGTTCTCTTTTAGCCTTAGGTTATCCATCTGTAAGATAATGCAGAAGACTGCATGACTAATCCCTTTAAATATTTATTTTAAATTATGTTAGTGTGTCTTTATGTAGACATGTGCTTGGGTATGCAGCTGTCCATGGAGCCCAGAGGCACCAGATACCTAAAGGAAGAGTTACAGGCGGTAGTGAGCTATGGGTTGTAAATTCTGGGAGCTGAAGTTGGGTCTTTTGCAAGAGCAGTGTCTGCTCTTAACTACTAAGCCATTCCACAAATCCCACTAGTTTGTTTTAAAAGCACCAAATCTATGTTATAGTCAAGAAGTATCTCAAATTTAGAACTAATGAATTCATAACAGTTAATATATGCTGTGTGATATAATTAACAGATACATCTTCTGATACAATAAACTTCTCATATCCATAATATAAACCTACCTTTTGTATTCTATCTCACAACAATAACTATAGTCACCAAGCTATGCAATCCCAAGGTTTGATATCTAGCACAAGTCTGATTAATATTTTGGCCACATAGAGATGATTTCTTTAATGTAATGATTCCCTGTTAAGAGACTTATCACTTGAGCTACTATAATATCCTCTCCATTGGGCCTCTGACTCACACCTGTATCACTCCAATTCTCTTTCCACACATTTGTCAAACAAATAATTTTAAAAAACCATATCCAATAATCATCCGCTCTGTTGAAAATCCTTCAATGATTCCCTATAGTTTCATGAAGAAAAATTCCATCTCTCTCCTTTAATGTTGGAAGCTATCATAATTTGGAAGATTTAGTGTGTATCATGTCAAAGAAACATCAAGCAACATTCCCTACCACTCCCCACTTCATGTGGATCATTCTGGGCAGGCAAGGTGATCTGAAACTCACTGAAAATGGCATGTGGATGCAACTATGCCTCTCAACCATTCACCTTCTTCTTGAGAAATACTTGCCCCAGGCTGGGAAGATGGCTCAGCAGTTGAAAACACTGACTGCTTTTTCAGAGACACCTGGTCCAATTCCCAGCACCTACATGACAGTTCACAACTATAACTACTGTTCCAGGGTATTTGATACCCTCCTCTAGCCTCTATAGGCACTAGATACATATGCATTTCACATACCTACATATATATGGAAAATACCATATACATAATGGGGGAAGTCCTTCTGTGTATGTTTGTCTTATTGGTTGATAAATAAAGCACTGTTGGCCAATATGGGAGCAAGATAGGTGGGACTAGGAGTTGAGGAGAATTCTGGGAAATGTAGGAAAGAGAAGTCTGGTGAACCAGGAAGGAAGTCATTCTCTCTTTCTTCCTCTTCCTCTTGATATCTGCTCTGGAGCTGCTATGTGATCCCTGCAAGACAGGACACATTCTGCCTGTGTCCTCCATAAGATAATTCTTATGATTATGGTTGATAATTAAGACTGAGCTAGAAGATAAGAAATCCTAGTCATTGGCCAACAGCATTGTAAATAATATAAGACTCTGTGTTATTTTTGGCAACCACATAGCAAAGGAACTCAGGTGGCTTGGTGGAATATTTATCGTTACATATACATTTAAAAAATAAAATGGCACATTGAAAATTATTGTTCCTTACCCCTCACTTCCTATGACCAGTCATGTTATTATTTTTACCTTTATATTGAAATCTATAACAAGTATCTTTTTTCCTGAGTTTCCCTTTCTGTGATGCCCTGCATCCAGATCTCAATGTCTCTCTTTCGTCTTGATGTCATATCAATATTCAAACATTCCACTTCTGCTGTAGAAGTCATTGGAGATGAATTCCAAACTCAACAATTTGTTGTCCAAAAATGTTCTACACTACTATTACCAAAAATTGGTTTCTATGCCTCTACAACCTCAACCACCACAATTGTGGTGTAGAAGACAGGAGGTATATAGCAAATATTTAGGATCAAGGATGTGATAGGGAATGGCTCATGGGGTAAGAGTACTTTCTGTGTGAGAATAGTGTCCTGATTTTGAATCTCCACACCATGCTAGTGCAGTTAGTTTTTGTGTGTAGTCTTACAGTTTATGAATCTTAAATTAAGAACTGTAACATAAAGAGGATGCTCGGAAAACCCTTGAAAGAGTGAATTTTTTCTGAGTTCTTTAGATTATTATAAACCTCCCATAGCTATAATTGAAGAAAGTATTTGAAACAAGTATTATAGCTCAGCTGGGGTGTGGCAGCTTTTCCTTGTTGGTAATACTCCAGAGACACTTTGGTCCCAGGAAAATGAACACATGGAAAACTAATTTCCTCTCAGATCCCACAGTTCCATCAGAGCCCTGATCTGGTTTTCTGAGCCATTGACATGTTTCATTAACTATGAAACAGTTTGGAGTTTGAAAGACATCTTCATTAGAAAAAGTCAAGGTGCTAATATACCAAAACCCAGACTTCAAGGATTTCTTCCAAGTCCCTAGGATATAAGACCGTATTTGCACAGGACTGTGATTTGGCAGGATGTCAAGTCACAATACTGCAAAGACTCTGCTCGAATTTCTTCTTGAAACCATATTTTCTGCGTTGACTAACTGGCTGCTTGGCTTGCCTTAGGCTGATAATCGGCGACTGAGCTGTCAGGCCAGATGGCATTTATTTATTTATTTTATAAAGGGAATGGGGAGGCAGGGAGGCATGATGCAAATTGGGAAGTCCATTTTTAGTCACAGACCAGAAAAAATAAAGGAGAAAAGAAATTGATTTTAAGAAGTTCCAGATGTTGCTTGCCTTTTATTTGCAAGCCACATCTAAAAGGGGGTGTGCCATTACAGAGGAGAGAAAGGAGGAGTAAAGGAACCACAAAATCAACGGGATGGTATTTAGTTGAATTTGCTTGTTACAGCTTGCATTTATAGTGAATAAGGACATTTTTCTTTAAAAAAATGGAGAAAAAATCACAAAATTTACATATGAATAATTACCTTCATACTGTGTCTACATGAGGCAAACAGAACTGCTTCAGCTGCTCAAGTTCCACAGTGTTGTGTCTTAATCACCGAGCCCACCTTGCTTGTTCCAGGAACCATCTGTGAGGCTCTATTGTGTTCTGCTTTCTTCAGCTGTTTCCTTTGGTCCAAAGCAGGACTTTAATTAGCATCCATTAACACACTGCCAAGAGCATCTTCCATCAGCCTTTTATATCGCTTTAGATGGAGAAGAAATTATGATTCCTGAAATGAATTGTGTCTTGTCCGTGTGCCAGGATTCTGTGAAAATCATAGTCTAGTATGCTGAGTCTCATCCTTGGGTCTCTAAAGCTTTGGTTTGTAATCGTCTAAGGAACTGACATACTTGTTATAGTGAACTGATGTATAGGGAACAAGGGGTTAAACTGATGTTCATGACATATTGTTTCGGGTTCCTGTACTATTCCATACCTACATAATTGGTTCTTTTAGAAATATTTTCTTTTTAGTCATATGTGCGTGTACATGTGCACATGTCTACAAGTGCCCATGGAGTTGCATATGCTTTTAGCTGCTGAGCCACCTGTGCAATCCCATTCAGTTGTTTCTTGAAAAGAAAGGATTACCAGCCTTCCTAGACCCAGTCTTCACATAGCAGGTATCAGATCTGGTGTTTCCAATGACCTCCTATGGGAACTGATGCCAATAGTTCACTACACTGAGGAATAAGTCTAGATTTCCATTATAAGTCTTCATAAAGCATATGCACCAATGTGCTCCCTAGCCCTATGACCCTGGCAGAATGATTTTCTATTTCTTGCTGCAGTTTCTTTGACAGAAAACTGTTACATGCTGTTTTAGAATTATTTTGTTTGCCAAAATTTTGAAAATCATCATGAAAATACCTAATAAATAAGGATGATAATCTTAGTATCCTGGGCCTATTCTGCCAATAGCATTTGGAGTACTTAAAGCTAAATGTCTGTTTTCTTATTTCTAGGTTTAATTCTCTATTGCATTAGTGATAAGGATTAAGTCTCTTATTCTAAATAGACATCTGATGCCTGACAGTGTCTGTAATATGAGGAACAAAAACAAGTTAACTTCTTCAGTTAGAGCATCCTGAGAGAGAGGACTTGGAGACCCCAAAGAAAAAGAGGTTAGAAGATTGGATAAGATAAGAAAGTTTAAGATTAGGAGGTTTTATACAGGCCATATTTTATACCACATGGGATTATTAAGAAGTACAGTGCCTTGTATACTATTTCCAGGGAGAAATGGACACAGTCAGCAGATAACATTATACAACTAGACAAAGTCATCAAGAAGCTAATCAGCAATGTTGCACAAGAAGACAGAGTTTCTCAAAAACCCTATAGTCAGGGCACACATCTGCCAATGGACTGATAACCATAACCCTGTACAGCAGGGAGAACTGCATTCTCAGGACTTGAGGCTGCTGCTCCTTGAAGGCCCCAGCCCATGGCCATTACTTTGCCAAGTACATTCCTGGTTTTTATACAAGGGACTGTGTTCTTTCTCAAAACATCAGGTCCTTATGGGGGAAAGCTCCCAATGCTGTGGTTCCAAGCTGTTATTGGCTCTATGATGCATGTCCCTCATTTTGGGAAGTGTCTATGTTCCTTCTCCAAATATCAGGGCCTCTAGCTCTCAATAGTGTTTTATGTGGCTTGTTTCCTTCTGAGAGCAGACCAGGATTCACTCAGCTCAAGATTGGTAACAATATGCATGTGATTGTCATTTGAACACAATTGAGTTGTGTACTTATTCAGTAGCAAGTGCTTTATGTGCTGGAAACTGTCTGAGGCACAATAAATACAACAAAGGGTAGAAAAGAATGGTCTCCAGTCATAGCAAAGAAATACAGAAATGATGAATGGGCAAACAATGATGCAATTAAAATGATGTTTAATTTAAATTTAATAATTTACTTTAAACTGCCTTTGACCAAATCAAGTTCAAGTTTACAAACATATGGAAATCAGAACAGTATGATAATACAACCCTTATGTTTATAAAATGGATAAAAATGTTAAATTCTTTTCTCTACTCAGTGAGGAAGCACAAGGAGTTCCCATGTGAATAACTTTACTTCATCATTGACTTTAGGACATGGCCTGTGGCTTAAATGAAAACTGGGCATTGGCATTGACTTTCTCACAGTAATGGGAGAAAACCACTGTCAAAATTATTGTTTAAAATTTGTGTATACTTTGTAAACAGTAACTTTTTTTCTGAGAAGACTATTGGGATTGGCACTGTGAAACAGGGGATCCTAAAAAGTATATGGACTTCAACAATTATAGAAGGAAAGAATATTTATGCAAGCTGTATATGCTACAGTTTGTGGTACAGATATATAAGAGAAAAATATATAAAAGCCTAATTGAGGATCTAGAGATTGCTCTTGGTGAAAGTAGAGTCTTTGCTTAGGCTTGAAGAGCTCCAGTGAATTACTAAAGGCAGGACAATGTTTGGTACTTCTGTTTCTTCTTAAGCTATTAAAGCTTTGATATTTTAATTTTATGTGCATAATGTTTTCCCAGCATGTGTTGTTAAGGGTTACCCTACTAGGACACGCCTTGCAGGAGGGGATGAGAAGATGCAACACCCAAGACTCAGGCACTGAGAGTCAGTAAGTAGCAGAGCATGCTGCAGACTCATTTATTCAGGATGTTAGGCCTGCCTTTATACCCCCTCCCAAGGTCCTATTGGCTCAGATGCTGACTTTGCCATATGTCCTTTTCCCATTGGTGTCTCCAGATCAGATGTCTCTCCAACAGCATCTTTGGGCATTGAGGTAGGCTTGGCTCAGGAAGGAAGTGCCTGCTGTGTATGTGCATGTGCTTGCCCATGCAGGCTGGCCTGGGCACTGGGGACAGGGCAACTGTGGTTTGGGTAGGCTGGCCACAGTTTCTCCTATATGTGTGTCTGTGTACCACAGAGACCTGGGCCTGATAAGGGTGACAGATCCATTGGAACTGGAATTACAGATGGCAAATGGTTGTGTGTCACCTCATGTAAATGGGTGTGCACACTCACTTGTGCACACACACACACACACACACACACACACACACACACACACACACACCAGTCTTGTTGCCAAAGTCTTGGCTAAAGCCCTGATACCAAGGTTCCCAATACAAAAACAAAGAAACAAGTTCAAGAGAGGGTATAAAATAAATTTGTTTAATTTAGCTGTATATAGAATGCAAGGAATTCAGACAATGGCTTCAAAATTATACAGATATGGTCAAATGTGCAAGAAGGCTGAGAAGTAAGCATATTGGTTTAGGGGAAAAATCACCTCCAAATCTCCTGTTCCCTGGAACTCAAGATTGGTATAGAAGAAAACATGCTTTAGAATGACAAAGTTGGTTTGTTTAGGGCAATGGCTAAGTTTTCCTTCAGGTTTAGGTCAAAAGCTAAACACTCCAAGTATCAGGGGAGTGGAAAGGGATGTTGTAAAGCTGATACTTGACAGACTGTTCATTAATGTCCCTATACTTTATGTCCTCATCCTTTAGAGGGAGGTGAGTGGTGAGGCAAGTGTTTTATAAGATGGTTTATTTGACTTACATGTACCCATCACGGTCTGTCAGTGAGGGAAGCCAATGTTTGAAATGCTGAACATACCTCCCTGCAAAGTTGAACAGGAATCTGACATAAAATTTAGGGTAGCCAGGGATGTAGATGCAGTAAGAAAGCCATGGTGAGAGACGGAGAGATGTCTCAGTGTTTAAGAGCATTGGCAGCTCTTGCAGAGGAACTGGGTTTGGCTCCCAAAACTCACATCTATCTGTAACAAGGTTGTACCATATAGGCTGGAGGTGGGTTATGATTCATGCCAATCCTGCTCTTGCAGCTTGAGTGTGGATATTACAGGTGAACCAGTGAGTTAGCCCTTAAGCTTGGTATTCTTGGTATAAGAATGACCTTGGTATTCTTGGTATAAATGAAGGAGAATGCTTGAATGAAGACAGTCCTGTGGAATGGTCACTCAGCCGGAGAGGAGATGGTACTCTTGATCTACACAGTTTGTGTGAGAACATTGTTGCAGGCTGTCCTAGTTTGTTTTCTTTAGCTGTGATTAAGGTCCATGGCCAAAAGTTACTTGTGGAAGACAGGGTTTATTTGACTTTCATGTGCCCATCACAATCTGTCATTGAGGGAAGCCAAAGCAGGAACTGAAGCAATGTAGGAGCCTGGAGGCAGGCTCTGAAGCAGAGAACAGGGAGGGATGCTGTTTAAAAGCTTGTTGCCCAAGGCCTGCTAGGCCTGCCTTTTAAAAAAATATATAATCTAGAACCATGTACCATAGGGTGGCATTGTCTATAGTGAGCTAAACCCTCCCACACAAATCATTATTCAATTCAACACCCCACAGACTTCCCTACAGGCCAATCTGATGGAGACAATTCTTTTATTTGAATGCCATCTTCCCAGATGACCCCAGCTTGTGCCAAGCTGACAAAAAGTAAGCAAGGAAACAAAACAAAAAATAGCATATAGAATGAATGTTTATAGTTCCTTAAAATCATATATTGAAATCCCAAATGATTGGTAGATGATTTGGTCACTGGGGTGGACTCCTTAGGAATGGGTTCCTGTCCTTGTAGAAGAGGGCCCCTGTAACAATAAGTCTTTACTCCAAGCCTCACGAGCCCTGCCACCACTTGGGCACTTTCCACGTGGCTGCCCGATTTCTGCCTGCTGCTACATTAAGGCCCCAAGTAACACACAGAGATTTATGTTATATACAATGCTGCTGGCCAATCCCTAGGATTTCTTACTTGCTAGCTCAGTCTTATCTTAATGACTTAAAGACTTATCTTAATGTATGCCAGCCACAGGCATCTTCTCTTGCAGGGATCACATGGTGGCTCCATAGAGAAGAGAGCAGGAGTAAGAGCAAGAGAATGACTTCCTTCTTGTCCTTGCTTATGTATGAGTCTGCCTGCTATGTCACTTCCTGCCTGGATTGCAAGACTTCTTTACTACATTTACCAGACTCCTCCTTGACTCCTAGTCCCGCCTAACTTGCTTCCTCATTGGCCAACAGTACCTTACTTAAGAACCAAAAAGATGAACAGATGAAGATACACAGAAGGACCTTCCCCATTAGGCCCCTAGTGTCCTTTGTTCCTTCTCCATGTCCAATAATCATGAGATGCATCAACTATAAACCAGGAAGTAGAGCTTCTCATCCCATCAAATATGTTGGAGTCTTTTTCTTGGATTCTAAGTTTCTGAATCTGTGGGAAAGAAATGGTTATTGTTCAAGCCATTCAGTCAATAGTTAGTTTGTTATTACAGACTAAATGGCATCTACGATGAATATCAAGTCTTACACAAGATGCGGTGTAGAATGTAGCCTTAAGATGATGTCATCTGAGGTTTGATGGAAGGAAATAAAATTTGAGATTATAGTTTGTATAATGTTTTTGCCCTAATAGTAAAGAAGCCTAACTTAACATCAGTGCAGCCAGGACTGGGAACAATACTAGGAATAGACTTCACCCTTACAATAACCAGGAAAAGCCACAAATTGTACCCTGCAGGGGACCAATCAGAATTGACACAAACAAGTACTAGATGCTCCAGAACATCAAGAATAGCTTAACTAAGTTGTATATAGGTTGCCAATTTCCTTCTAGCAACATCAGTACCAATCCCTGTTTGACAAGACTTCTGTTACCCCATTCCTGCCCAATCAGGAGTTAAACCCACATCTGAATCTGGAATTCCCCACCCACTCCCATCTTTTACTCCTGAAACAAAAACCCTGCCATAGCTGAGCTCCCTGATCCAACCTCTGTGTCTGAGTGGACAGAGAGCCCAACATATGGAGCTTGCAATAAAGGCTCTTTGGTTTTGCATACTAACTCAGACTCCTGTTAGTCTCTGGGGGCCCATGATGTTGGCATAACAACAGAAGGAAGTAACTGATATATTTCTGAAAAACCTACAATTTATGTTTTGCTTTGCTCTTGCAGAGCAAGAAACTGAACCCAGCACTTAGATTGAACTAGATAAATTCACCTGGGAATTTTGAGAGACTATGCCACTCCATAGCCCATATTTTACCCTTGAATTCATGGATTCCCCAACTCTGCCTTCTACTTGCTAGAACTGTAGACATGAACCTCCAATGTAAATTGCAAAAGTGATTAACTAAGGAAAAATTCTTATTAAGTACTCACCTCAGTATCACTGTCTTTGTTCTTAATTGTTTTTAAGTTATGGCAATAACAGAATTCTAAAATAGCTGGAGAGGTATTTAACCACAGATCTTTAGTACACTAGGACCTTGGAAGGAAGCCCCCGGGCATGATAAGCTTAGCAGTCTTACTGACCCTTCATGGGAGGTGATTAAACTTTCTGATTGTGCTTATGATATCTGTTTCATAAGGTGGTCAGGTTGCACACAACATACTTATATTTTAAGACAGGGGTTCTTATACAACAAAGCATTTGAGAAGTGGTAGATCTATAGGTACTAAATACCTCTGTGATGAATACAATATTGACAGGAGAAAAAACAAACATGGTACAGAAATTACATCAAGTAAGAAATTATAAAGTATGTACTTTGTGTGCTGCATGGTGTTTTTTATTTTTCTTACATTTGAATACTTATTCCTAGATTAGAAAAGTTTAAACTAAGAATAAGAGAACAGGAATGCAAATGAAACAGGAGCTGTAGCCATAAAGACACATAGAGTGTCATTAAGAGAAATAAATGTTTTAAGCTCTTCACTTGAAAAGGAAATTAGAGAAAATATGATAAAGTCAGCCAGTCAGAAGGTAGCTTTATGTAATAGGGAAAATGCATCAAGCTGCACACAGAATGCTTTTTAAAATTAGGACTTAACAAGAAAAAGTGGAAAGAAAGCAGTCTGGTTAATTAGAGAACACTAAAGATGAGGCAAAAAATAGTCAAGTTCAAAAGAGGCTTATGCATGTGGTACTTGAAAGACCAAACAACCACAAGACCATGAACAGTGAAGAAAGGGGGTTAGGGGATCGGAGGAGTGAGTATAGAAGATGGTGAATGCATCCTTCAGTTCCTTTTGCATAATCATGGTGTAAACAAAGTGTGATTTAAAAAAAAAATGATCCCAAAGAAGCCAGTTCTTGACAAAAATGTTTACCTAAATTGCACCCGGGAGAGATTTTCTTTTATTTAGTTTGAATCAAGGCTTTGATACCACCTGTGCCATGTGATCTTGTACACAACTTCAAACATGCCCGATGGGTGATTTTATTCAAGTAAAGTGAATTTGAAGATTACTTTAAAAGATATAATCATGTCTTGTTTCTATTTTTTTCCTGATTTACAATTTGATGGATGTTCAGGATGGGTCCCTCATTTCCATCTTTCCTGGGACCACTGGTCTGGAGTCAGAATTCTCTGCTTAAGGGCATAAGTGTGGGAGCTCTTTGACTAAGCACTCATTAACCAGCTGGTGTCTCCAGAGCAGTGACTTTCCCTAGTACTTAGCCAACACCACCAGGACTGGGGTGTCTTCCACCTCTACATGTTCTGCCTCCAGCTTCTGGAGAAGTAGTGAGAGCTGAGTTCCATAGCTACAGCCCAGCAAAGTTTACCAAGTGGTTCCTAAAACTTGTGGCAAGGCCATTTTTAATAAGTGGTGACTTTCAAGACTTGAGAAATGTTAAGCCATTGTGACACCCAATGTCATTGCACTATTTTTAATAAATGTGAATCACCTTGAGGTACTCAAGATGGTTATTATTATTATCATTGGTGATAGTTGAATCACAGTCATAACACTTTTCTAAATTTATTTTAGTGAAAATATTTAAAAAGCATATTGATAGGGTACTGTGCTATTTTTAGAATCTTGTATACATTGTGAGATAGTCAAGGTTACATATATTAAATGTGTACCCTTTATAGTGAGAATATTCAAAGTCCTTTCCTCTAGTTTTTTAAAATGTGATACCTAAGTGCTATCCTGCTATCTAGTGAAGCTACTGTGCTATGTAGTGAACCTACTGTGTGATAACAAACAAAAATTTCTTACTCTCACCTCTCTGGATATTATCCCACTGATCAGTTTTTCTGTGCATCCTCCTCTTCTTTCATTCTCTTACTTCCAACTTGTATTTTATTTATTTTCCATCATATAAATGGCACTCTGTGACTTCAGTCCTTAAAATGAGGATTGCCAATAGAAGAAATATATTCTTTACAGGCTAAAAAAATACCATTTTGTGTTTATACCATTTTTCATTTTTCTATTCATCATTTGACAATCATATTAGTTATTCCCATTTTCCCTGTTGTGAACAGTTCTGAAATATGCATGAGGGATCTTCCATTTGATGGCTATGCTGCTGCCATTTCCTTTGGGTTGGTTGGATGACTTAATGGTTTCAGAGTTTCCCATAAAAGCTGTGTTACTTCATATTCCTTCCAGTAGTATAACAGAGTTTTCATTTCTCTATGTGCTTGCCACTGCCTGGAATCCTTTCTGTCCTTGATATATCATAAGAATAAGGAAATTGCTATTTGCTTTTCTTTATATGTTTATTTTCCTCCTGCTTCCGGTCAGATTAATTTTATGTTAGTATGTATATATAGGGTATATAGACATATGTGTCTGTTCAAGTATATCATATATATGTATACTATATATTTGTATATACAAACAGAGTCTGATGTGGGGAGTTGTCTTTAGTCATTCTTCACTTTGTTTTGAGAGAATCTATCACCATGGAGCTTTTATGATTGGCCAACAAGACCCAGGACTCTTCCTGGCTCTGCCTTGCCAGTGCTGCAATTTCAGGGTCATATGGCTCTGCCAGGCTTTTCACTTGGGTGCCGGGGAGTGTATTCAGGTTCTGATGCTTGCACACTTAGTACTTTATCTACTGAACCATCCCCCAAACCCTCTGTTCAGATTTGACTCCTAGATCCCCATAGCTCTTCTGTCCTATAGTTGCTAAGTGCTTTAAAGTGATGATGAAGCATCAAGTCTTCAGAGAAAAACCAAGTGAAGTATTCTGGTGCTGATGGAGGCATTTTAAGGAGAATCTGTCTTCATGTGTGATTTCTTGTCAAGCTGCTTTGACTTCTGCATCTTCTGTTGTTTAAAGAAGTGTAAATTATGTAGAGGGGGTGAGTAGCTGTGCTGTGACCATGGATGCATGTATCCCTACAAGTTATCTACCATCTCCACTGTAACATGCAAACACACCCTGGGAGCATCTCCAAACCACCCTAACATTATCATTTTTTAAAGCAGAAACAGCTTCCCTTTGAGTACCCTGTTTTTTTTTATCAACATAAATATTTTTAACTTTTTGAGAAGCCAAAAACATTTTTTTGATAACTTAATACTCTCAACTCGGGGGAAAAAAAAGAAAAGATTTATCTTCATACAATGCTGTTTCCCACAGACTTCACATCTTCAAATAAGTATGGTAGGGGCACAGCTTGTCTCCCAACACAAAGCAATATAAAAAAGGAAAAGAAAGTGTTTGTGTTGCCGATGTTTAATGGGCTGCTTTAAGAGGTTAGACCTTGAATCATGGAAGAACAATGAAATAGATCTAACCAAACACATTTAAATTTCAATACAGATAATAATCAGATAGGAAAACAGAGAAAATATTTCAGTGCAGGTTAGAAAATAAACAGTTAAGGCATTCATTTTTGTGTGCCTACAAAAAGTCCAAGTGTAACCAAAATATTAGCTTAATAACTAGACTAGCTGTACCTCAAATCTGAGAAACTATGATTGGACCCCATATTATCATAGGGATTGGCACTATTGGGGATGTGGCCTTGTTGGAGTAGGTGTGATCTTGTTGGAGGAAGTGTGTCACTGTAGAGACCAGCTTTGAAGTCTCATATATGCTCAAGATACCACTCAGTGTTGTGGACCACTTCCTGTTGCCTGCAAGCTAAGACTAGGACATTCAGCTATCTCTCCAGCACAATGTCTGCCTGCATACCACAGTGTTGCACCATGATGATAATAGACTAAAACTCTGAAAAATGTAAACCACCCCAATTAAATGTTTTTCCTTTATAAAGGTAGCCTTGGTCATGCTGTCTCTTTACAGCAATAGAAACCCTAAAACAGATATTGTCTATTCCTCCATGTAAACTCCTTGAAAAAAAAACACCTCAGCAACTGGCAATTTAATTCTAATATCCAAATGGAAACTCTTGGTTAATCTATAACCCCAGTGTGCTTAGATGGGACTGAGGCTCCAGGAAAGTCAGATATATATATATCATTAAATGCAGCTTGTCATAGCAAGATGCTTCAAAGTTGTTTATGGAACAAGGATTATGTTCTCACAACTGGGGAGGATATATATTCTAATTCAAAGTGTTTTTAGATTTAATTCTTTCATGAAAACTTTGGTTCTTGATTGCAAAGTGTGGCTTTACCTTTGTGTTCCCTTGGTGGACAGGGTTCCCTGTTATCTCTTTTCCTTGTAAAATGCTACGCCCATTATTAGATTCTTACATCATACGGACTTCTAAACTGATTTCTTGCATGTAGTTTCTGTCTTCAAATATTACCACACTGGAGGTAGACTTTCTTCTAGGAATTATAAAGATACCAAACCCTATCCATTTCATAAGACACCACTACATGTAGCCACAAACCAGGTAAGTTAGATGAACTTTGGTTTGCCTCTAAGCTCAAAAGTTTTTTAGTTGCCCATCAATTAACGTTGTGCTTGGGGAACCAGTAATTAAGTAACTTGATATTTGGTATACTTATAACAGAAAAGGCACCAGGTAAGTTTCAGTCCAAGTCTTAGTGTGTTGATTCATAGTCTCTCCATAAATGATTGAGCTGAGGTGTAAAAGATATAAGAACTTTCATTCCCATTGCCTTGCCTTCTGTGCACCTGATGCCTCCCAGTGTCTGTTCCCATTTACATAGAAAGATACTTCTCTTTGAAATTGGTCTAGTTTTGCTTTGGTCAACAAGATTTGCCACTTTTATTCACACCAGGGTGTGATTGGATAACATTACCTCCCCTGATACGGCAATGATAAGGAATCATTCTCCACCTAGAGCCTACTCCCCAAGTCCACTACACATTGCAAACATGAAACATGGCAAAGAAGGTAAAGCCTAATGTTTCCTCTGAGATGTGCACTGATATGAGTCCATGGAGAAAATATCTGAGCTACATGACTCTAGAGGATGCTGACTCGCAAAGCTGCTCTATTCAAGATGGTGCTAGTGTGTTTCACACGTGGAAAATTATAAGTGTCAGAAGATTTAAGGTGAGGAGAAGCTGTCCAAAGTTGCTAGGAAATGATGTCAGAGCTCTTAATTCAGAAAATTATTGATTCTGCGGAAAAAAATAATGGCATCTTGCTCACATTTTCATAAAGAACAGAAAGAATATCTGTGGACTAAGCTGCAGGGGCATCAGCATCACTTGATAATGAGAACACTGGTTGGTTAGCTGGAATAGAATTCTATGAAAAAAGAAAACTCATGATGCTAAAGCAGATGTGAGATCCCCTTCTTCTGACATATTCTTAGTGAGGTTTTTTTTAATTTAGAAAGAAAAGAAAGGTCTTGTCTGTATCCTGCATATTATTAGCAAGAGGACAAGAAGGCATTCTGACTAAGAGGCAAGGGATGGAAATGATAGACTCAACCCTGCCTTGGGAAAACCAGTGCATGAGAGAGGTGAACTGATTCCTTTAAACAGTTTGCATTGTGTGTAAAGCATTTCTCTCAGAGTAGGTCACAGCCATGAAGTTCTACTACTAAGAAACATGACTAGCAGAAATGAAGTAATAATGACATGTTTCATCTAACAACAGAGCCCTGGCATGTGAGGTCACGTCAGAGACACATGCTGACATGTACTATTGGGAGGGTTACAGGGCATTCTAGGTATCAAGCTTGAGCACTCACCCCCCTAAATGCACTCTAGACATTTGATTCTCACTGAGAAGGAGACACCACTGACAGAGGAAGGAGGAAGAATTCACAAACTGTATGCTTTTGTCTTTCTGAATGTGTCTCATTAACTGGCCATTTACTTACTTTACTTTTTGGGAAGGATTCAAAGACTACCCTGATAGATGCATTGGCAACTCTTGAATTCAGCTTTTTATTTTATTTTATTTTTGTTAACATTTGGCTAGATAACAGGTCCTTGCTTCCAAGTATAATTTTCAAAGCATATTTCCAATAATGCTTATGTGGTTATCATAAAAGCAGTAGGAAAAAATGTTGATCTTATAAAAAAAAAGAACGAAAGTGACAGATTTGTTTAGAAATTCTGGGGAAAAATATACCAGTAAATTTGATTTGATTTTTTTGAGACTTAGTCTCACTATGTAGCCCTGGCTGACATAGAATTTAATATGTATGCCAGACTGCTCTTGAACTCACAGAAATCCACCTGTCTTTGTGCTGAGACTAAAGGAATGTCCTAGCATACCTGGCTAGCTATATTGAATATTCACAATAAAAGTCAATAAGTAGCATATAGTCAATATAATTCAAAATTCTAGATCTGTGTTGTTCAGTCTGATAGACATATATGATCACTGAGTATATGAGTAAAGGAAATAGTCTAAATAGAAATGCATTACATATCAAAAACATACTAGATTTCAAATATCAACGATAAGCATGTTATATATCATTCTAATTAAAAAAGTAGGGTACAGAACTAAATAGACAGTTCTCAACAGAGGGATATAAAATGGCTGAAAGAAACATAAGAAGTGTTAAACATTCTTAGCCAGCAGGGAAATGCAAATCAAAACAACTCTGAGATACCATCTTACTCCTGTTAGAATGGCTAAAACACCAATGAGAGTTTAGGCTGCAGAGGATGTGGAGAAAGGGGAACACTCCTCTATTGTTGGTGGGTGTGCCAACTCGTACAGCCACTTTCGAAATCAGTATGCTGATTCCTCAGGAAAATGGGACTCAGTCTACCATAAGATCCAGCAATTCCACTCTTAGGCATATACCCAAAAGAAGCACATTCATACAACAAGGACATCTGTTCAACGATGTTCATAACAGTGTTTTTGGTAATAGCTAGAACCTGGAAACAACCTAGATTACCCTCAACTGAAGAATGGATAGAGAAAATTTGGTACATTTACACAATGGAGTACTACTCAGAGGAAAAAATCAATGGAATCTTGAAAGTTGCAGGAAAATGGATGGAACTAGAAGAAACCATTCTAAGTGAGGTAACTCATTACAAAAAGACAAACATGGCATGTACTCATTCATATGTGGATTTTAGACACAGAGTAAAGGATTACCAGCCTACAATCCTCACTGCCAGAGAAGCTAGTAAACATGGTGGATCCTAAGACAGACATACATGGTTCCCAGGAGAAGCAGAAAGGAACAAGATCTCATGAGCAAATTGGGAGCATGGTGGGAGGGGAGAGGGAACTAGGAGAATGAGAAGGGAAGAAGAGGAGGGATGAGGAAGACATGGTGGGGCAGGGTGGTTGAGTTGGGGGAAGAACAGAAAAGAGCAAGATACGAGATAATATAATAGAGGGAGACACTATAGGTTTAAAGAGAAATCAGGCACTAGGGAAATGTCTGGAAAGTTACAAAGATGATACCAACTAACAATCTAAGCAACAGAGGAGAGGCTACCTTAAATGCCCTCTTCTGATAATGAGATTGATGACTAATTCATATGCCATCCTATAGCCTTCATCCAGCAGCTGGTGGAAGTAGAAGCAGACACCCACAGCTAAACCTTGAACTGAACTGAAATCCAGTTGCAGAGAAGGAGGACAGATGAGCATAGGGGTCCACACCAAGCTGATGAAACCCACAGAAACAGCTGGCCTGAACAAGGGAGAGCTCTTGGTCCCCAGACTGATAGCTGAGAAACCAGCATGGAACTGATCCAGACCCCCTGAATGTGGGTGTCAGTGAGGAGCCCTTTTAAATCTATGGGCCCCCTTATAGTGGATCAGTACTTATCCCTAGCACAGGAATGGACTCTGGGAGCCCATCCCACATGGAGGGATATTCCCTAAGCCTAGATACAAGGGGGTTGCCATAGGCCCTATCCCAAAGGATATGACAGACTTTGAAGACCCCCTACGGAAGGCCTCACCCTCTCTGAGTAGCGGATAGGGTATGGAATAGGTAAGGTATTAGTTGTGGGTCAGGGGAGGAGAGGAGGGGAGGGACCTGGGATTAACATGTAAAATAATCTTCTTTCTAATTAAAATAAAAACTGCTGAAAAAAGAAGCATTATATATATATATATCAATTCCAAAGATACATGTTAAAATAATGATAGTTAAATGAATCGTGTGTGTGTGTGTGTATGTATGAAATTTATGTTTTACTTTTAAAAATGTATGTATTGCTTCCTTCCCCCTCCTCTGGCCTGAACTCTCCTGAGGTGAGTGTACCCTCTGCTCCAGCCAGACTCCTGTCCAACTCCTGTCATCACCCCTGGATCTCTCTGTGCCTGAGCCTGGCATAGAGTGGGCCCGCTTAGACAGGGAGGACCTCCCTGAGTCTGGAAACCCCTCATTCTTCCTTCCCCCTCTGGGAGATTATCAGGAGAGGCAAGACCATCCAGAACTGCAGACATTGAAGTCTTAGCCCCCACATACTACCAGATGACAGGAGGAGATAGAGAGACCCCACCTGCACACACTAGAAGAAATGGGAAGAAGACAGAATAAAAACACACTCAACAACAGAAATACCTATATGACACCACCAAAATCTAGGGACTCCACACCAGAAAGATCTGAAAAGCACAACACAGAGGAAGTAGGAAAGACAGACCTAAAAATCTACTTTATGAAGATGTCCTAGACCCTTAAAGAGAAAACAAGAAAATCTCTTAAAGAAATAGAAGAAAAACAAACAAGAATTCAAGAAATAATAATTCTCTTAAAGAAGCTAAAGAAAGCCAAGAAAAAACAAACAAGTGAAGGGAGCACTGGAAACAATTCAAGGCATGAAAGCTGAAATAGAAAAAAAAATAAAGAAAACACAGAATGAGGGGATGCTGGAAATACAAAGGCTGAATAAATGATCAGGATCTAAGAATGTGAGTATAACCAATAGCATACAAGAGATGGAAGAGAGAATCTCAGTTGTTGAAGACTCTCAAGAGGATATACAGTTCATTGACCAAGGAAAAATCTCAAGTCCAACAAAACTCTAACACAAAATATCCAGGAAATATGGGGCACCATGAAAAGGCTGAATCTAAGAATAATAGGTATAGAAGAAGGTGAAGAAATAGCTCAACAGTACCAAAAGTATATTCAATAGAATCATAGACGAAGACTTCCCCAACCTACAGAAGGATATGCCTATGAAAGTACAAGAAGCTTACAGAACACCAGATAGACTGGAACACAAAAATAAATACCCTCGACACATAATAATCAAAACACCCAAACTTACAGAATAAAGAGAAAATATTAAGAGCAGCAAAGGAAAAAGGTCAAGTAACATATAAAGGCAGACCTATCAGAATCACACCTGACTTCTCAATGGAAACTTTGAAAGCCTGAAGGGCCTGGATAAATGTCCTACAAACACAAAGGGAACATGGATGCCAACCTAGACTACTGTACCCAGCAAAGCTTTCAATCACTATAGATGGAGAAAACAAGATATTCCACAACAAAACCAGATTTAAACAATACATATACACACATCCAGCACTACAGAAAGTTCTGGAAGGAAAACTCAAACCCAACAAAGATAACTACACTCACAAAAACATACGCAATAGATAATCCAAATTTACAAAACACAAAAAGAAACATGAGGGCAAAATCCACACACAGTGACTCCACCAACAATAAATCCAAAACAAACAAGAACCAACAATCAATGGACATTAATATCCCTCAATGTCAATGGTCTTAAGCTGCCCATAAAAAGATACAGGCTAACAGAATGGATACAAAGACAGAATCCATCCTTCTGCTGTATACAAGAAACACACCTCAACTTCAAAGACAGGCATTACCTCAGAGTAAAGGGTTGGGAAAATTTTTCCAATCAAATAGACCCAAGAAACAAGCTGGTATAGCAATCCTAATATCTAACAAATTAGACTTCAAACTAAAATCAATCAAAAGAGATGAAAAAGGCCATCTCATACTTATCAGCGGAAAAGTCAATCAAGATGAAGTCTCAATCCTCAACATCTATGCCCCAAATATGAAGGCACCCACATTCGCAAAAGAAACATTACTAAAGCTCAAACCACACATAAAACCCCACACTCTTAGTAGGAGACTGCAATACCCTGCTTTCACCATTAGACAGGACCACCAGACAGGAACTTAACAAAGAAACAAGGCATCTAACAAAAGTCAAGACCCAATTGGGATTAACAGACATCTATAGAACATTCCATCAAAATACAAAAGAATAAACCTTCTTCTCAGCACCACATGGAACCTTCTCTGAAATTGACCACATTCTTGACAACATAGCAAACCTACACAGATACAAAAAAATTGGAATAACCCCATGTATCTAATCAGACCACCATGCTTTAAAGTTAGAATTCAACAGCAATACAAATTGCAGAAACCCTACAAACTCATGGAAATTGAATAACACCCAATTACACCATCCCTGGGTCGAGAAAGAAATAAAAAAAAAAAGAAATTAAAGACTTCCTAGGGTTTAATGAGAATGTAGTCACAACATACCCAAACTTATCGGATACTCTGAAAACAGTGCTAAGAGGAAAGTTCATAGCATTAAGTGCCCACATGAAGAAACTGGTGAATAGTCACACTATAGTATTGACAGAACAACTAAAGCTTTAGAACAAAAAGAAGCAAACTCACCACGGAAGAGTAGACACCAGGAAATAATCAAACAAAGGGCTGAAATCAATAAAGTAGAAACGAGGAAAACATTGCAAAGACTCAATGAAACAAAGAGTTGGTTCTTTCAGAAGATCAACAAGATAGAAAAACCTCTATCAGAACTAGCCAAAAGGCAGAGAGAGAGAGAGAGAGAGAGCATGCTAATTAAGGAAATCAGAAATGAAAAGGGCAATATAACAACAGACACTTAGGAAATCCAGAGAACCATCAGGTCATATTTTGAAAACCTGTACTCCACAAAATTCAAAAATCTAAAGGAAATGGACAATTTTCTGGATAGCTGTCACTTACCAAAATTAAACCAAGACCAGATAAGCAGTTTAAATCAACCTATAACCCCTAATGAAATAGAAGCAGTCATCAAAAGCCTTCCAAACAACCAAAAACAACAACAACAACAACAACAAAAACCCAGGGCCAGATGGCTTCAATGCAGAATTCTACCAGAAATTCAAACAAGAGCGAATACTCCTTAAATTATTCTACACAATAGAAGCAGAAGGGGCATTTCCAAACTCTTTTTACAAGGCTACAATTACTTTGATTCCTATGCCCCACAAAGATACAACTAAAAAAGTGAACTACAGACCAATATCCCTCATGAACATCAATGCAAAAATACTCAACAAAATATCAGTGAATTAAATCCAAGAAAAATCAAGGATGGTTCAATATACAGGAAAATCCATCAATGTAATCCACCATGTAAACAAACTGAAAAAGAAACACCATATGATCATCTCACTAGATGCTTAAAAATCCTTTGACAAAATCCAACATTCCTTCATGATAAAGATCTTGGAGAGAACAGGAATAACAGAAACATATCTAAACATGATAAAAGCAATAAACAGCAAACCAACAGCCAACATCAAACTAGATGGCGAGAAACTCTCAAAGCAATTCCTCTAAAATCAGGAACAAGACAAGGCTGTCCACTCTCTCCATATCTCTTCAATATTGTACTTGAAGTTCTAACTAGAGCATTAAGACAACAAATAAGATCAAGGGGATACAAATTGGAAAGGAAGACATCAAACTCTCACTATTTGCAAATGATATGATAGTCTACATAAGTGACCTGAAAAACTCTACCAGGGAACTCCTACAGCAGATAAACACCTTCAGCAAAGTGACAGGATACAAAATTAACTCAAGAAAATCAGTAGCCCTACTATATACAGATGATAAATGCAATGAGAAAGAAATCAGAGAAACATCACCCTTTACAATAGCCACAAGCAACATAAAATATCTTGGGGTAACACTACACAAGTGAAAAACCTGTATAGTAAGAACTTTGATTCTTTAAAGAAAGAAATTAAAGAAGATACCAGAAAATGGAAAGATCTCCCATGTTCCTGGATAGGTAGGGTCAACATAGTAATAATGACAATCTTGCCAAAACCAGCCTATAGATTCAATGCAATCCTATCAGAATTCCAACACAATTCTTCACAGACATTAAAAGAACAATAGTCAACTTTATATGAAAAAACAAACAAACAAAAAAAAAACCAGGATAGCCAAAACCACCCTGTATAATAAAGCAACTTCTGGAGGCATCACACTCCCTGACTTCAAGCTCTATTATAGATCCATAGCCCTGAAAACAGCTTGATATTGGCACAAAGATAGTTGACCAATGGAATTGAATTGAAAGACTTGATATTAACCCACACACATTGAATAGCTGATTTTTGACAAAGAAACTAAAGTTATACAATAGAAAAAAGAAAGCATCTTCAAGAAATGAAGCATCTTCAAGAAATGCTAGCATAACTGGATGTGGACACACAGAAGATTGCAGATAGATCCATATCTTTCACCATGAATAAAACAAAAGTCCAAATGGATCAAACCTCAACATAAATCCAGCCACACTGATCCTCTTAGAAGAGAAAGTGGGAGGTACCTTTTATTGAATTGGTCAGGAGACTGCTTCAAGAATATAACACCAGTAGCACAGACATTGAGATCGACAATTAATAAATGGGGCCTCCTGAAACTGAGAAGCTTCTTTAAGGCAAAGGACACAGTAAGACAAAATGACAGCCCACAGAATGGGAAAAGACACATGGGGGAGCACCTAGGCCTGGCTCAGGATGATGTGGTAGACTTTGGGGAGCCTCTGTGGAGGGCCCTACCCTCCCTGGGGAGGGATTGGGAGCTGGTGAGGGATTAGGGGGGTCGGGAGGGAGAAGAAGAAGGGACTGACATGTGAAGCAAGCTTGTTCCTAATTCAACTAATAAAAAAAAGGAATTTAAGAACAAAGACTAAAAATAAAAAAAGTATGTACCAGAAATTTCAACTTACCTTAAGTACTTTTACTGTTCCTATGACTATAAACAAACAAACAAACAAAAACCCTAGCAAAGCAAATTAAGGAGATGGGTTTATTCTGGCTCACAGTTCAACTTTACAGTTCACCACGTGTTAAAAGATGGCCGTGGGAGTTTGAATCAGCTCCTTACATGGCATCCACAGTCAGGAATCAGAGGGTGATAACCACTTGTGCACAGCTCACTTACTCCTATTCATTTGTCCACATTTAAAGTATGGATTACCACCTTCATGAATCTAGTCTAGATAATCCCTTACAGGTAAATCCAGAGGCTTATCTCCTGGATGATGCTGGGTCTGGTCAAGTTGATAGTATTAACCATCACAGTTGCTACAGGCTACAAACCTCCTAGATGACACCTCAAAAATACTAATAAGATAAAATCATAACTGATTTATTTAAGCTATTTTAGGTAACACAAAAGCCCTCATAAATGAGGTCCCAGGGACCTAAAGCAAAGTGTTTATTTTTCTGTTTGGGACTGATGAAGACATAATATCATGGCCATACTTTTTCTTATTTTTTGAATGTGAGCCTAGCCGTCCTTTAACGGCTGAGCCATCTCTCCAGCCCCATGGCCATTTTGTTTCTAATATCATTACAACATTTAATCTTAATGCACCCCACAGGAAGCTACCAGTGTGTGCTGATAACATTTTCCAGAATTTCCATGTTAACTTCAATTTGATCTTGCTTCTTAGTATTTTTCCTTTCCCCAAAGTATTCACCATCTTAGCAGGGTGAAATCATGGATGGGAATGACAATATCTTCTTCCTTTTTATTCCAGAAACTGGAAGAAAGCCTAGAGCATGTTAAGTAATGAAAAAACTTTGCTTGATTATTTCTGGGTGCTAAAACCTAGGATTAATTCCTGTAATTCCATGCATTTCCTCTCTTAAACATCCATAGTCATTGCCTCAACTTTTCCCTTTTTCGACTTTTAAAAAATTTATTTATTTATTTTACATCCTATCAGTTTCCTCTCCCTCCTTTCCTCACATTCCTCACCCCCATCTCTCCTCTCCCCTCCCCCCGTCCACTCTGCCTCTGTTTCTGTTCAGAAATGGACAGGTCTCCCATGGGTATCAACAAAACATGGCATTTCAAGTTATGGTTGACTAAGCACTTCCCTTTATATTAAAGCTTGGCAAGGCAATTCAGTATGAGGAATAGGTTCCCAAGAGCCAGCTGAAGCATTAGAGACATCACCTGCTCCCATTGTTATTATTTAATGACTTTAGATGCATCTGGTACAATCATTTTGTTTCCCAAGTCGTAACATAATGTGTGGTAGAATAAACAAAAAGAATAGTCTTCATAGATTATTTCCTTTGTTAATCTGATTAGTGAATTGGTCTTGCTATAGAAAATAATTTTCACAAAAAAAGGCTTGTTTATGATTATATTTTGAAAACAACGATAAAGAGAATGAATTCTAAGGACCCTATCTGGTGGGTGGTCAACTTTGACTATCATTAAACCTGATGGTAGATTTTTATGTCTGACATCATTTTATCCAGCTGTAAAATAGGAATGCTGTTATTCAGATCATCATTATTACTTCACTGAGCTATGCTACTGCTATAGTCTTTATGTATGTTCCAAATTTCATATGTTGGAAATTTAATCCTCATATAATGATACTGAGAGGTAGGGTATTTTGGAGAAATTAAGTCCTGAGGGTTCTGTTTTCATAAATTGAGGAATGCTATTATTATATTAGTTGTCTATGCTCGAATTAGATGTCTATGCAGATGAGTTTGATCATTTTCTTTACTTGGTTTATACGTCCTTTTACCTGTCTGCCTTCTTAGATGTGATGATACTGAAAGACAAATGTACCTCTGTGGCCTCTCCAGTCTACAAGAATTTAAGAAATGAGTGTGTATTCTGTAGATTATTCATTCTTAGGTATCCTGTTATAGTGGCACCAACATAACTAATACAGCTACTCATCACCTAGAGCAGTAAGCAAGGCAGTTCACCTGTGTTAGAACCATATGGTCAGTATATGATGACTCCTGCACTCCCTACTAACACTTTCCCATCTACTCCTCTGTCTTCCATTAGTACCTTTTAAAAAGTCTTTCCAGCTTTCTCAATACTTTTGACATGTCATCTTTCACATACAATTAGTTTTATAAAAAGTTTGCAAATCATCTATTCACCAAGTCTCTTTATAGGCAGGTGACTGATTAAAGAGATGCTAGAATTGTAATTCCAGCTTAAAAGAAAGATCCAGTTTTGCAATTCCTAACTAAAGAAATTTAATATTCAGATCATCTACTTCAAAAACAAAAGAGGAAAACTCAAAACCTCATTTAATATTAACAGTTTTTACAGAGTCAAATTATGTAGCCAATAATTAAGTTTAGATTGATTTCCAATTTTATTTAAAAATGAGAGCACAAGAAAATGCATTTCTTAAAGAAAAATGGCTGGTGGGGTCCCTAATTTCAAGGGACAAAGCAACAGAAGCTACAGGGAGTGCAGATATAAACTGGTGTCCCTGTCATTTTAAGAATGCTTGTGAGAACCCAGGTGTCGGAAAACACAAATGCTTCAAGGACTAGTGTTGACTTTTTCTTTACTCCTAATTCCTAGGCATTATCTAACTAGCTCAGCTAACTTTCAAGTAACATTAAATGCTTCCCTGGTTACATTTACTCATCTTCTTAATTACTCTACAATCACTTGTCATTTGTTCATACTCAGCTGAATATAGTTTCCCTTTCAAGGGCTCACTGGTAGAGGTGTCATCTTTCTCAAGGCACAGACAGTATCCTGACCTCTCTGAGTGGAGATATCTAACTGAACCCAAATGTACAGCTGGGCATGTGTGTGTGTGTTTGTACCTCTCTGCCATTGCCTAAAGATATGTTGTGAATAATTATTTGAAGTTGTGCCTTGACTTCCTCAGAATGGTAGACTATAGCCAGGAGTCATAAAATTAAATAAGTACCTTCATCTGCTGAATGAAATTTTGGGGGGAGGGAGTGTTCAGGCAATTAATCACAGTAAAAGAAATTAAACTAGAACAAGATGTTTATCACCATTAGAATCTCAATTAATAAAAGTCTTGTCCTCCTCAGATAGTTCAATGGACCCATTATGTAGGTCTTTTAGTGGTGGTATGCCTCCTCCATAGTTTGTTCACAACTTCAGTAACACTCACATGTGTGTCTATGAAAATTCCATTCATTATTTTCCTCCCGAGATTAAAAAATATTTATTCTTCATCATGTCCTCAAAATTGAGGCATATTTTTGGCCCATTGTATTTTATTCCATTAGGAGTTAAAAAAAATAAGATGGTTCATATAAGTACCAGAATTTGAAGCAGCATGTTCTCTAAAATATCAACATTGTAATAATTCACCTTAGATGACATTGGAATAAAAAGAATTATATTTGGCAGAGAAATTTGAAAAAAGCAAATTCACATATTTTCTATTCCTGTTTTCCAATTTATATGCTCTATAATACCCTTAACTCTGTATTATAATTTATTCAGCTTATGATCTGAGAATAGTCTACATGTTAAAAATAATATTAAATATAAAGTTGCAACAATGACTAGAAATAGTTCTTCCCTTCAACTGAGTGCAATGAATATGTAAAGGAGTTGGTCTTTCATTTGAGATGGGATAAAATTTTAACCTGACTAAACATTTGAATATTTTGTTTCAAATTAGTGGAACAATTGAGTGGGGTCTAGGAAATGCTGCTTTGCTGGAGGAAGTCCAAAAATGGGGTTGGGCTTTGAGGTTTCTAAATCCATTTCCAGTTTATTGTTTCTGCTTCCTCTTGTAGCTCGAGGTGTGAACTCCGTGTCTTTCAGTTTACTGCTCCAACCATGATGGCTGCCATGACGGTGATAGACTTGTATCTCTCTGGAACCATAAGGTCAAATAAACTCTTCCTTCTATAAGTTGCCTTGGTTATAGTGTTTTATCAAACAATAGAAACCAAAATAATATAATTATGGAAACTGAACAAATCTGGAATTGAAGAAGGAAGCTTCTGTGTGTGTTAACTTGCGACTCAAAAAAAAAAGGGGCAACTAGAGATTTACTTTATCCTGAGGCATATTTTAGTTGGACTAGCATGCAAGGTACTTGGAGAAGATTGTTAATGCTGAAATCCTTTTGGAAAATCCTATGGAAAGCTACTATTGTAAAAGCTCCCTAAAATATGTACATTTACAAAAGAAATTTAGATGGAGTTGTTACCATATAACGAGAGAGACAATGCTCCAACTAGAAATATTTTACAAACAGGTAAAACTACAAATTCCACGAATTGGCTACATATTGCTTACTAGAGGTGTCCCACTGACTCCAACAAACTTCACAGGATATTGGCAATGATAGTGATTGCCCTCTATAACCTGATGGCAAGGTCCTATTGCTGAAGACACTACTTAAATACATAATTAAATATGGAGAAATTTAGCTGGGTGAGAAGTTTCACCCCCATAGATAGAATTCTTAGTGTTGGAAGGGTTGTGCATGCTCCTGGAGGATAAAGGTAATGGCAGATATAGTGCCCTGCCTGGCAGATATAGTGGTGCAATAGATATATTAATGTTATGGTCGTAACCAAGCAATTTGCAAAATTGGATGTAAGACCCACTTGATAAGATAGAACCCATACTTGACATTGCTAAAGTGGCCAAGAAACTGAGACTAGACAGGGCCATAGGGGAAAATTTACTGCTATCACTCTGCTAAATGAAATGGCAATGCAATGACTCCTAAGATCTTATTGCTATACTATGTAGTTTGGGAAAAAAATGCCCCAATAGGTTCACAGGTAGTGGCACTATTAGGAGATGTGGCGTTGTTGGAGGAAGTGTGTTGCTGGGGGTCAGCTCATACGTTTCATATGCTCAAGCCACGCCCAGCATCACTCTTTCTTCTTGTTAACTTTTGATTGAATATAGAGTTTTCAGCTATTTCTCTAGTACCATCTCTATCTGTGTGCCACCATTCTTCCTACCATGATGACAATGGGCTAAACCTCTGAACTGTAAGCCAGCCCCAATGAAGTGTTTTCCTTTATAAGATTTGCTATGGTCATGATGTTTCTCACCCTAACTAAGAACAAATACCCATAGTAGTTCAGTGCATCATTTAATCCTATACTGAGAAATTCATTTTGCATAATATGGCAATTAACACAGAAACCCACAACAGAATAATCTTCAGAGAGGGAAAGACTTTGGAGCACTGAGTTTATATGGGATTTTTTAAAAAATCAAACTCCTCCTCTTACGTCTCAGAAATTTGTAAGAAAGAGGAGACAAAATATTATGAGATAAGAGATGATGGAGGCCGGGCTTGGTGGCACACGCCTTTAATCCCAGCATTCGAGAGGCACAGGCAGGTGGATCTCTGTGAGTTCAAGGCTAGCCTGGTCTACAGAGCGAGTGCCAGGATAGGCTCCAAAGCTACACAGAGAAACCCTGTCTTGAAAAAACGAAAGAGAGAGAGAGAGAGGATGATGATGATGATGATGATGATGATGATGATGATTATGATGATGATGGATAACTCTAAAGAGAAAGCATTTTACAACAGGGATAGTGCACATATGAATATATAAAGACTGGCCGCAGTCCTAAGACCTGCAAAATGTCAAGCCAGACAAAATCCCAGCACCAAGAAGGGGAAGTGGTCACAAATTTCCAATAAACTGTGTGCAATTGTGATGGGGAATGTACTTCTGTGTATGTTTATCTTATTGATTGTTGAATAAAGTATTGTTTGGCCAATGAGGCAGCAAGTTAGAGGGGACTAGGAGTCAAAGAGGATTCTGGAAAATGTAGTAGAGAAGTGGTGATCCACGCAGGAAGGGACATAACAAGGAGACTCATATTTAAGCAAGGAGAAACAGGAAGTGGACCCTTTTCCCTTTTGCCTCATCCAGTGGCTCGATGTGATTCATCCTCAAGGGGGGGGCGCCAATAGAAGGTGTCCAATAAGTCTTATAAAAATATATAGATTTATAATAATTAAGACTGAGCTAACAGATGAGAATGCTAGTCATTGGCCAAGCAGCATTTGTACATAACACAAGTTTCTCTGTGCATTAATTGGGGCCCTAACTCAGGTGGGCCTCAGAAACTTTTGGTGGAAAGATTTATTGTACCACAATTGATTCCTGCTGGAAAGAAGATTTAATTTGTGTTCTAATCAAGTAATACTGGGTATATCAACCATAGTCCAGACTAGCAGTAGATAGCCAACCCAAAATGAACTTCATGTTTCTGTGTGTGTTTTTTGTTGATGCTGTTTGTTTGTTCTTTGGTCTGATCTTTTAGAGTTTATGTTTTTCCCTTTATTATTTCAAGAGAGAAAGAACATGAAGTTGGGTGGTAAGGATGGGAGGACCTAGAAAGAGTTGGACAAGCTAAAAATAAAAGTAGGCTTCAATTTCACTGTATGAAAAAATTAAATCAAATAAATATGAAAGGAGTGAATGTGTTTGTAAAAGAAGCTGTTGAGCTTTCAGTAGTAGTAGTAGTAGTAGTAGTAGTAGCCATACCATGAAAGTCTGCCTTCCCTGTAGACAGTCAGGAAAGGTCATCAGAAAGGATCACATAGCATTCCAATACTTTCAGCTACAAGCAATTGAAAGACTCCTAGAAAATGGCTCTTTATTATAGAGAAGCCTGGCAATTATGACAATGTGCTGTCCTTACTTTTTAAAGGCCATTTCAACTGTTTAACCATGCCCTATCACCATGTACTTGTGACTCCCTGTGTCTGTTCACCTTAAAATGTCCAGTTCATGAGAACAGTTCTTTTATGACAGTAAAATCATTCTTATTCAAGTCAAATGCAGAAGGAAACATGTGGCTGTTTGATTAATCAGTCCTCAGTTACATTGCTCCATTCTGGGTGAGATGCACCACTATGAATCCATGAGAAGCCTGGAGAGACATGCAGATAAAGGCCTTATCTCCAAAGTGTCTGAAGCAATGGCATCTTTCTGGATACTTGAGTAAGTGTATCCATCATCCCAGTCATACTACAGGTCATAGCCATGGATTATTTTCCCTGATTAATTTAATCTGACTTTGGGACTTTGTTGACTCCACAAGGAAGGCCTTACCCCCTCTAAGGAGTGGATGGGAGTCAGGAGGGAAGGAGGTGAGGGGGCAGTGGGAGAAAAGGAAGGACGGAGAAATGGGATTGGTATGTAAAATGAAAACTAATTTTTAGATAAAAAAATTAATCTGACTTTGGGTAAGAGACTCATTCCCCCTTTGGACCCCCCAAAAACCTACTAAGTATGTGATATTTTATTATACTGATAGAAAGACAAAGAGTGTGGGAATGAAGGCAGAGAAGAGGAAGAAGAGAAGGACATGAAGAAAACACAGATTTTCCTTGGAATAAAGAAACTCAAAACAGGACAAACGTTTAATGTCTTTTTCTAAAATAAAACCAGTGACTGAGACATTTATAGCCCTTTGAATGGCATCAGGCTAATCGGATCCATTTTCTCTAGCTTACTAAAATATTTGTGTTGTTTGCTGCCTTTTTTTTTCTTTTTTCGTTTTGGTTTTAATTGCTAATGTTAATTTGTCCATTAGCAGCTGTTTTCTCATTTTAGGACATGAGGCAAAAAAGAAAAAAAAGCAAATGACAGCAATCTTTGTAATTTTGCAAATGTGAGGATTGATACTTTACTGGATCCAAAGGCCTCATGGGACATAGGTGCATAGGAAGCACTCAGTGACCAGGGTGCATGGTTCTACAAGGTTACAAGTTCAATGCTAGCAAATTTTACGGTGATGTGCTAGTTTTTAAATGTGGTTATGCCATTTCCCTGAAAATAAAGTGATGTAAATGTCATTGTTCCGTTTTCATTATCAATGGTGTTAGTTAACTTTTAGCCATCCTGGCAGATATGCACTTCTTCTCTGTGTGGCTGAAATTTGGATTTACCTTGTAGTCAATAATCCTGCTCAGTTTTTCAGATAATTTTTGGTGTAGTATCTCTTTCTGTGTACTCTTCTTATTCATGTTTTGTGTGTGTATATAAGTGACCATGTTTGTGTATGGAGGGTGGCTGTGAACTTGTGTGCAGGTTGCTGTGTGAGTTTTCCTTAATCCCTACCCACCCAGTTTTTTGAAGATATGATCTCTCCATGAGTTTGAGGCTCATTGATTCAGCTAGACTGGCTGGAGAGCAAGCCACTGGATTCCTCTTGTGTCTGCCATCTCAGACACAAGTGTTTGTGCCATCCTTTTTTTTTTCTTTTTTTATTAAATTATTAATATTTTCACATATACTTTCCCTCTCCCTCTCCCTCCCCTCACCCCCATTCCTTCTCCCCCACCTCCAACCTACCCCCCACCCCATCCACCCGCCACTCCCCAGGCAGGGTAGGGCCCCCAACCAGGGTTCCACCAAGTCCACCAAATCTTCCTGTGCTGGGCCTAGGCCCCTCCCCATGTGTTCAGAGACAGAGCGAATCCCTTCAAGTGGGATGGGCTCTCGAAGTCCCTCCCACCCACCAGGGCAAAACGCCAGTCCACCTCCCTCTGGAGTCATTCATGATTTCTAGTTTCCTTGGGGTAGAGGATTATAGGCTGGTAAACCTTTGCTCTATGTCTAAAAATCCCAGGAGTGCAGGGGCCTCCCCATTGGCATCCATGATCAGGGGGCTGGATTAGTCCTGTACTGTCCTCCCAAAGAGCATCTGGGGTCGATATGCTTTCCCTTTTTCAGGCCAACTGTTTCTGTGGGTTTCTCCAACCAGGTACAGACCCCTTCGTTCTTCATTCCTCCCTCTCTTCAACTGAGTTCCAGATTTCAGCTCAGTGTATTTCTGTGGATGTCTGTCTCTGCTCTCATCAGCCACTGGATGAGGACTCTAGAATAGCATAGAGAGTATTCATCAATCTCATTCTAGGGGAAGGGTTTCTAGGCCAACTTCTCCTCCACTGCCCAGACTGTCAGATCGTGTCATCCTTATAGGTCTCTGGAGATCTTCCTAGTTCCAGATCTCTTCTCGGACCTATAGTGACTCCCTCTGATATGGTATCTCTCATCCTGCTCTCTCTCCTCTATTCTTCCCCCAACTCAATATATCTGCTCCTCCATTTCTTCTCCTCTACTCTTCATCTTGTGCTCTTATTGTGGCAGCACCCACTTCCCTACCCTCATGCTCTCAATTAGCTTGGGAGTTCATGCCATTTCCCATTCCTGGGGTCCATTCCTTTTTACAGGAGTGATGGGGATCTGAATTGAGGAACTCACACTTGCACATCAGGCATTTTATGAACAGAACCCTCTCCCCAGATATGTTATCTCTCTCATAGTTGGGTCAGAGGAGTTCTTAAACACTTCATAGGGTTATGGTAATTGCACATTCTCTGAAATTTTGAGTTAGTTTTTATTCCTGAAACAAGACATTAGAAGAGCCAAAATTTTACATTCTGATGAAATCCAAGCAGATTATATATGATTTATACCTCATTATTTCAGCTAAGAAATATTTGCTTGCCAAAAAGTTGCAAGAATCCTACGCGCCCCCCCCCCAATGACTAACTGTAGAAGTTTGCCATGAATACTGAGATGTAAATCCTGGTGTTATCTTTAACATTGCACACATTGAAAAGCAATTCTGCCAATTCAAAATCTATAGGTAGTTGTTTTCTTTTGTCTCGGGGTATTCAGATCACTGTCAGATAAATGTCGTAGATGCTGGCACATTACTTTATGTGCTATCTCTGAACGTAAAGTATGCCAGCTGTAGGGTTTTCATAGCTATAATTTGTCAGATTTAAGAAGTTTTTGTCTCCTATGTGTACAGATATCTATCATGGTAGATGAGTATTAAATTATTATGACAAATGAGTAATAAAAGGATAAGCATACATTATTCTTTTAAAACAACAAACTGTGTTGATTTTCAAGAAGCAAATCAACCTTTCATTCTTATGGGGAAAAATAATACACACTGTGGCTCATGACAAAGTAACCTTGTTATATACTGTGAAATTCAGTGTAAGAATATATTGGTGATGTTTTTACATGTGCTTTGATGAAAATACCGGTCAGTAGGATGTTCCCTAGTTATTGCTTCTCTGATTTTATTGTTCATAAAATAATGCCTTACTAGAAAATGTTACAATATTGAATGCTTCTTCCCAGTGGATCCTTCTCTGTTATCTTTTCTATTAACATTTTAAAAATTAGTATATAATAATTGTGGGTGTATCCTTTGTGCCTGTGACCGGGGGTGGGGGGGGTAGGGGCACCCAGTAATGGTATGGCACTTGAGTGAATGTTAGAAGACAACTCTTATACTCTTTTTCTCCCTTCTCTGTGTGGGATATAGGAACTGAATCTACTTCTTAAGCTTGGCAACAGATATCCCCACCCTTTTATCCATCTTATCCCCACCTCCGCTCTATTTTCTGGGGAAAATATGCAGGTATGTGCTGGTGGTCATATCAGTGGAGCAGAGGGTGGCAATTACAGTTTCAGGTGTCAGCCCACAAGTAGGGAATCCTCTGATTGGCCAGTTTCCTTTAGGCAGGCCACAGGCCTGCATTTCCAGAATGTCTGGTACTTCTGCTGTGCCTTTACAGGTTTGCTGCCCCTCTCTTTCTCTGGTGTGAGTGAATATGGGAAGATCTACACTGCCTGCAATATAGTGTGTTTATCTTGTGGAAACATCCCATTCTACTGGGCATATTTATCTGTGGTTTATCAAAATGACCCCTCCGTAAGCTGTATTGTCTAAATTGAAGATGATAATAAATAATAATAATAATAATAATAATAATAATAATAATAATTTATGCAGAGTTTTCATGAATAAAAATAAATACACCTAAGGAGCTGTGTAGATTGTACCTCAAGTTAATGATTAACAATTGAGTTCTAGTAGCCCAGCTAGTTTGAACTCTTAACCATAATGTTGGAAGATGTACTCACAGGTTTTGAAGCGCATCACAGGTAAAAGCAAAGCTTTAAAAATAACAAAGTTACCCTAAGATGTTTGTGTTAAATAGCTTTGAGGTGAAAACAATCAAGAATACAATTTAAAGTTTTAGACAATCACATAGTTGAATATGTAACTTGTTAATTTCAGGGAACAAGAACAAAGCAACCCAATTGTCATTGGCTGATATAGCTTTCTTGCTAGGATTGGTTGATGACCAAAAGGGATAATTAACAAGAGCTGATTGTTTTTCATATATAAAAGTTTAGGTTTGTGATTCTTTAAGATCCTTTATAAGATTACCTTTCAAGATACTTAATAAAGTAATTGGCCCTTTCTTTGTAACTGGAGAATGTAGCCTGCCAATAAAGACCTGACAAGAATAACTTCCTTGCCCATATATTTAATCTATAAATTGTTTTGGTATGAATATATGTGGGCTCTTGGAATAATTTGTTTTTCACCTGTGGTGCAAAAAATGTTTAATCATGTAAGGGATATGGAAAACATACTGTTTTATTTACTTATATTCATTCCCTTGACAAACACTGTAATTTTTATATTGCTTGAATGATTTGCTTGGATACATAATCTGTAAGGGAAAATAGAGTTAGCATTAGAAAGAGTTAAAATGAGTTAGAAGGAAAACATTAAGGATGAGAGAATTAGAAGGGAAGTATCAAGAGTAATGATAGAGTTAGAAAGGAAACAGCAAGAATGAGAGAAGAAATAGGGCATGGAAAACAAGAATAAAGAAAAGATCCTAAGAAAACCATCAAGAGAGTGTGTGAGTGCTTTCTTCCTCTAAACCCTCTCAAATAGAAAAGTCTAGTTTATGTCTCTGACTTTGTAGATTCCTGTCAATGCCCTGTGCTGCTGGAGGCTAGACCCCCAGACAGCAGTAGGTTTGCATGCTTTTTCCTTAAATGTTTAATGAAAGCTGTCCAGTGAAGCATTCTCTGAGTATTAATTGGATATAGGACTGATATTACAGCTGTAAGGAGATTTCTCTGCAATAGAATTAGAGATATGTCTTAGGGCTTCTATCTGATGTAGGAATATTATCAGTTCTCTACTGTGAATAGCCCAAAGGCATGGTATTCATGGAAAGAATGGGGGAATCTTCAAAGGTTTCCCTGATTTAAGAAAAAAAGAAAAACAAAGACAACCATTACTATTGTATGTCCTTGTTTCTAAACAAACAAGGGATCAAAATGGGAAAGCAAAGTGTGACTGTATATGTATATATGTATGTCTTCCTTTGCAACTGATGGAAGTCAGTAAGTTACATTCTCAAAATAACCCACAATATTCCTGGAGTGCTAAATTCATAACAATGCGTAATTCACTACTTATTGTAAAAATAATGTATTGCAATGAGCATCCATAGTCATAATTTCAAGTAGTATGAATTTATGGAATTTCATGTTGGTTTTATTGAGTCAACTGTGCTATTTTCTTTGGAATTGCCATCTTTTCTGGTATGTTGAATTTGCTTAAGCTAATCAATATAATTGATTTAGATTTAAAATAGAGGACTCTGACCGCAGCTTCCAATCCAGTTTGACCATGAGTAGCTAGAGAACATGGTCAGTGTAGGAAAAAAGAAAATCTCCAGCCCATCCATGTAGTATTAAAACCTCAACCACTAGTAAAACCAAAGTGTGTGTTCTATAAACATAAGAACCCCTAATAAGATTTGTCCCATAGCATGTTCTGTATCCTTGCTTCACATGAGTCCCGAATCTCTGAGTGTCCAAATACTATATCAACTTATAATTATGTCCTGTTCCCAGAGGGACATGGTAATCTTTATTACATTGTCTAGTTATTTCGCATAATTCAGTTAAGTTCCATATGATTTCTTTTCAGCCTTTGTGTTGAAGTTTTTTTTTATTTGAATTAGAAACATGATGGTTTTATATGTCAATCCCAGTTCTCTTCTCCTTCCTGTCCACCCCTATAATCCCCCCCAACTAAAACCCTACCTGTCACATATCATTTCTGCTCCCCCTGGATGGTGAGGCCTTCCACAGGGAGTCATCAGAGTCGATCCTATCCTTTGGGATAGGGCCTAGGTCCACCCCTGTGTGTCTTGGCTCAGGGAGTATTCCTGTATGTGAAATAGGCTACCAAAGTACAAACCTATGCTAGGGATAAGTACTGAACTACTACAGGAGGTCCCTTAGATTTCCAAGATTTCCTCACTGAAACCCGTGTTCCTGGAGTCTGGATCAATCCCATGCTGGTATCCCAGCTATCAGTCTGGGAACAAGATTTCCCGGATGTTCAGGTCAGCTGTTTCTATGGGTTTTACCAGCCTGGTCTGGACCCCATTACTCTTCCACTTGTCCTTCTTTGCATCTGGATTTCAGTTCAGTTTGGTGATTAGTTGTGGGTGTCTGTTTCTACTTCCAGCAGCTGCTGGATGATGGCTATCAGATGGCATATAAGTCAGTAATCAATC
Organism: Cricetulus griseus; assembly: GCF_003668045.3. Classification (NCBI taxonomy): domain Eukaryota; kingdom Metazoa; phylum Chordata; class Mammalia; order Rodentia; family Cricetidae; genus Cricetulus; species Cricetulus griseus. The sequence continues at coordinate 18,983,731 of NC_048603.1, read as the reverse complement.
TCATTATCCAGGGAAGGCATTAAAGGTAGCCTGTCCTCTGTTGCTTAGATTGTTAGCTGGTGTCATCTTTGTAGATCTCCAGACATTTCCTTAGGGCCTGATTTCGCTGTAAAGCTAAAATGTCTCCTCTTTTATGGTATCTCCATTCTTGTTATCTTCTATTCTTCCCGACTCAAACTTTCTGCTCCCTCATGTCCTCTGCATCCCTCCACTTCTCCCCTTCTCATTCTCCTAGCTTCCTCCCCCTTCTTCCCGTGCTCCCATTTTGCTCAGGGGATCTTGACCCTTCCCCTTCTCCAGGGGACCATGTATGTCTCTCTTAGTGTCCTCCATGTTTACTAGCTTATCTGGTAGTGTGGATTGTAGGCTGGTGATCATTTACTCTATGTCCACATATGAGTTCATACCATGTTTGTCTTTTTGTGATTGGGTTACTTCACTCAGAATGGTTTCTTCTAGTTCCATCCATTTTCCTGCAAATTTCAAGATTCCATTGCTTTTTGCGGAGTAGTTACTCCATTGTGTAAATGTACCACATTTTCTCTATCCATTCTTTGGTTGAGGGGCATCTAGGCTGCTTCCAGTTTCTGACTATTACAAATAATGCTGCTATGAACATTGTTGAGCAGATGTCCTTGTTGTATGAGTGTGCTTCTTTTGGTTATATGCCTAAGAGTAGAATTGCTGGATCTTGTGGTAGACTGATTCCCATTTTCTTGAGGAGTCGCCATATTGATTTCCACAGTGGCTGTACAAGTTGGCACTCCCACCGGCAGTGGAGGAGTGTTCCCCTTTCTCCACATCCTCTCCAGCATAAACTTTCATTGTTGTTTTTGATTTTGGCCATTCTGACAGGAGTAAGATGGTATCTCAGAGTTGTTTTAATTTGCATTTTCCTGATGGCTAAGCATGTTGAACACTTTCTTATGTGTCTTTCAGCCATTTTAGATTCCTCTATTGAGAATTGTCTATTTAGTTCTGTACCCCATTTTTAATTGGATTGTTTGGTGTTTTCGAGAATAGCTTCTTGAGTTCTTTGTATATTTTGGAGATCAGCCCTCTGTCAGATGTGGGATTGGTGAATATCTAACCAGTGTGTGGGCTGCCGTTTTGTCTTGCTGACTGTGTCCTTCTCTTACAGAAGCTTCTCAGTTTCAGGAGGTCCCATTTATCAATTGTTGATCTCAGTGTGTGTGCTACTCATGTAATGTTTGAAGCAGTCTCCTGTACCAATTAATTCAAGGGTATTTCCCACTTTGTCTTCTAATATGTTCAGTGTGGCTGGATTTATGTTGAGGTCTTTGATCCATTTTGACTTACGTTTTGTGCAAGGTGATAGGCTTGAGTCTATCTGCAGTCTTCTACATGTTCGCAACCAGTTATGACAGCACCATTTGTTGAAGATGTTTTCTTTGTTCCAATGTATAAAATTGGATTATTTGTCAAAAATCAAGTGTTTATATGTTTGTGGATTAATATCAGGGTTTTCAACTCTATTCCAATGGTGTACCTGTCTATTTTTGTGTCAATACCAAGCTGTTTTCAGGACTATAGCTCTGTAATAAAGCTTGAAGTCAGGGATGGTGATGCCTCCAGAAGTTCCTTTATTGTACAGGGTTGTTTTGGCTATCCTGGGTCTTTTGTTTCTCCATATAAAGTTGAGAATTGTTCTTTCAAGCTCTGTGAAGAATTGTTTTGGGATTTTGATGGGGATTGCATTGAATCTGTAAATTGCTTTTGGCAATATTGCCATTTTTACTATGTTGATCCTACCTATCCAAGAGTATGGGAGATCTTTCCATTTTCTGGTATCTTCTTTCATTTCTTTCTTTAGAGACTCAAAATTGTCATGGTGCAGGTTTTTACTTTTTTGGTTACTGTTACCCAAGGTACTTTATGTTGTCTGTGGCAATTGTAAAGGGTGATGTTTCTCTGATTTTTTTCTCCACCAATGTGTCATTAGTGTATAGTAGGGTTACAGATTTTCTTTAGTTAACCTTGTATCCTGCTACTTTGCTGAAGGTGTTTATCAGCTATAGGTGTTCCCTGGTAGAGTTTTTCAGGCCACTTATGTAGACTATCATATCATCTGCAAATAGTGAGAGTTTGACTTCTTCCTTTCCGATTTGTATTCCCTTGATCCCCTTTTGTTGTCTTATTGCTGTAGCTAGAACTTCAAGGACAATATTGAAGAGGCATGGAGAGAGTGGACAGCCTTGTTTTTTCCCCGATTTTAGAGGAATTGCATTGAGTTTCTCCCCATTTAATTTGATGTTGGCTGTTAGCTTGCTGTATATTGCTTTTATTATGTTAAGATATGTTCTTCTTATCCCTGATTTCTCCAAGACCTTTATCATAAAGGGGTGTTGGGTTTTGTCAAAGGCTTTTCCAGCATCTAGTGAGATGATCATGTGTTGTTATTTTTTCAGTCTGTTTATTTGGTGGATTATATTGATGGGTTTTCATATGTTGAACCATCCTTGCATCACTGGTATGAAGCCTACTTGATCATGTTGGATGATTTCTCTGATGTGTTCTTCAATTAGTTTTGCCAGTATTTTATTGAGAATTTCTGCATCAATGTTCATGAGGGATGTTGGTCTATTGTTCTCTTTCTTAGTTGTGTCTTTGTGTGGCTTGGGTATCAAAGTTATTATAGCCTCGTAAAAAGAGTTTAGCAATGTCCCTTCGGCTTCTATTGTGTGGAACAATTTGAGGAGTATTGGTATTAGCACTTCTTTGAATTTGTGGTAGAATTCTGCACTGAAGCCATCTGGCCCTGGGCTTTTTTTGGTTGGGAGACTTTTGATGACTGCTTCTATTTCCTTAGAGCTTATAGGTCTGTTCAAGTTGCTTATCAGTTCTTGGTTCAATTTTGGTAAGTGAAATCTGTCCAGAAAATTGTCCATTTCCCTTAAATTTTCAAATTTTATGGAGTACAGGTTTTCAAAATATGACCTGAAGATTCTCTGGATTTCTCTGTTGTTATGTCCCCCTTTTCTGATTTTGTTAATTTCCATGTTCTCTCTCTGCCTTTTTGTTAGGATGGATAATGATTTGTCTATCTTGTTGATTTTCTAGAAGAACCAACTCTTTGTTACATTGACTCTTTGAATTGTTTTCTTTGTTTCAGCTTTATTGATTTCTGCCTTCAGTTTGAATATTTTCTGGTATCTACTTCTCCAGTGTGAATTTTCTTCCATTTGTTCTAGAGCTTTCAGCTGTGATGTAAACTCTCTGGTGTGACTATTCTCTAGTTTCTTCATGTGAGCACTTAGAGGTATGAACTTTCCTCTTAGTACTACTTTCAAAGTGTCCCATTAGTTTGGGTACGTTGTATCTTCATTTTCATTGAATTCTAGGAAGTCTTCAATTATTTTCTTTATTTCTCTCTTGACCCAGGAATGGTGAAATTGCGTGTTGTTCAATTTCCATGAGTTGGTAGGTTTTCTGCAACTTGTGTTGTTTTTGATTTCTAACTTTAAAGCATGGTGATCTGATAAGACACAAGGGATTGTTCCAATTTTTTGTGCCTGTTGAGGTTTGCTCTGTTGCCTAGTATGTGGTCAATTTTTGATAAGGTTCCATGTGATGCTGAAAAGAAGGTATATTCTTTTGTGTTTGGGTGGAAAGTTCTATAGATGATTTGAGTTTTAATAATGTTTCTTTTACGTATGTTGGTGCCTTTGTATTTGGGGAATAGATGTTTAGAATTGAGACTTCTTCCTGATGGATTTTTCCTGTGATGAATATGAAAATGTCCTTCTTCATCTCTTTTGATTGATTTTAGTTTGAAGTCTAACATTTTAGATACTAGGATAGCTACCCCAGATCGTTTCTTGGGTCCATTTGATTGGAATATCTTATCCCAATCCTTCACTATGAGGTAATGTCTGTCTTTGAATTCAAGGTGTGTTTCTTGAATGCAGCAGAATGATGGATTCTGTCTTCCTGTCTTCGTATCCAATCTGTTAGTCTGTGTCTTTTTATAGGCAAGTTAAGTTCTTTAATATTGAGGGAAACTAAGGTCCATTGAGAGTATATTCTTGTTTGTTTTTGATTTGTTGTTGGTACTGGTATTGTATGAGGATTAACCCTGCCTTTTATTTTGTGTTTTTGTAGAGTGGTATTATTTATTGCCTATGTTTATGTGAGAGTAGTTAATTTCCTTATGTTGGAGTTTTCCTTCCAGTACTTTCTGTAGGGCTGGATTAGTGGTTACATATTGTTTAAATCTGGTTTTGTCGTGGAATATCTTGTTTTCTCCATTTATAGAGATTGAAAACTTTGATGGGTATAGTAGTCTAGGCTGGCATCCATGTTCTCTCAGAACTGGTAGAATATCTATCCAGGACCTTCTGGCTTTCAGAGTTTCCATGTTGTTCGGTGTAATTCTGATAGGTTTGCTTTTATATGTTACTTGGCCTTTTTCCTTTGCTGCTCTTAATATTCTTTCTTTATTCTGTACATTTGGTGTTTTAATTATTATGTGACGAGGGGACTTTCTTTTGTGGTCTACTCTATTTGGCGTTTTGCAGGCTTCTTGTACTTTCATTGACATGTCTTTCTTTAGGTTGGGAAAATTTTCTTCTATGATTTTGTTGAATATGTTTTCTGCACCTTTGAGTTGGGTTTCTTCACCTTCTTCTATTCCTATTATCCTTAGGTTTGGTCTTTTAACGGTGTCCCATAATTCCTGGATAATATGTGTTAAGGATTTGTTGGATTTAAGATTTTCTTTGCTTGATGAACCTATTTCCTCTAGTTTATCTTCATTGTCTGAGATTCTGTCTTCCGTCTCTAGTATTCTGTTGGTTATGCTTGCATCTATGGTTCCTGATTGTTTACTCAGCTTTTCTACTTCCAGTATTCCCTCAGTTTGTGTTTTCTTTATTGTCTCTATTTCAGTTTTCAGGTACTGAACTGTTTCCTTCAGCTGTTTAATTGTATTTTCTTGGCTTTTTTTTTTTTTTTTGGTGGGGGGGAGCTTTCCTTGATTTCTTGGGTATTTTGGTTCTTCTTTTTTTCCACTTCTCTGAAGGATTTTCTGATATCTTCTCTTAGGGTCTCTATCATCTCATGAAGTTGTTTTTAAGGTTGCTCTCTTCTGCTTCTTCTGTGTTGAGATGTTCAGGTCTTGCTGGTGTAGAGTCCCTAGACTCTGGTGGTATCATATTCGTTTTCCTGTTGTTGGATGTGTTCTTATATTGTCGTCTTCCCATCTCTTCTTCCAGTGGATACAGGTGGTATCACTTCCTTTCCTGGTGTGTATGGGTCTGGTGTTCTCTTCAGGTGTGTGCAATTGGCTCCAATATTATGATGGGTCTCAAGGTAGGTACAGGGAAGCCTGAGGCACTTGCTCTCCAGGTGGTCAAGAGCAGGGCTGGAACAGAGATGTCAGCAGACTCTGGGTTGCTTTGTCCTCAGGGGTCAATTTGTCCTGCCTACAGACCCCTGGGCAGAAGTTCCCAGAGTAGGCAGCAGAAGTTGAGCACAAGTCAGGGGCCAAAGCAGTTCACCTCTGAACTCTCTGTACTCTGCACTCTGCACTGCCTGGGGGCAGAGTAGTCCAGTGATCTTAGCAGAGTCAGTGTCCATGGGTCCTCAGGGACCGGTTCAGTCTGCCTGTAGATCCTGGGGCAGGATTTCCCAGAGTGGTCAGGAGGAAGTTGGGCCCAAGGCAGGGGCCCAAGTAGCTCACCTCTGCACTCTGTGGGGGCCAGAATAGCCCAGCGATCTCAGCAGAGTCAGGATCCCTGGGTCCTTAGGGACTGAGTCAGTCTGCCTGCAGACCTGGGGGTGGGCTTTCCTAGAAGTTTTTATTGATTCAGAGCTAAGGCAATGACCTTGAGACCCTGAGCTAATATTCATACATGCTTAGTGGCAGACTATGGGACAGTCATTTTCTAGCAACAGCAATGTGTACAGAAATAGAATGTGATGCTTTTCTAGAAGAAAATGAAAAATGAACTATCAAGGGCTTTATAATAAATTTATTAAAATATTTGAGTCACTGATTCCATGGAATAGGAAAAGTATTGTGTCTCAAGAGAACAAAATGTAATTTAATTTTCCCTAATCTGTTTTATTCCATTATTTAATGAATAGATCCCCAAATAAGCTTTTATTCTCAATGAAAGTGGGAAAATTTTATCTCCTAAATAAATTTACTGTATTTACCAAGAAACAGGGTTGAGTTGTTGTGGAGAGATAGTTTGTAGGAAAACCATGATCTGGAGATTCTAATGAAACTGTGTGGAATGACAGATGCTTCACTAACAACATGCAAAATCAGCAGTAGCTGAGGGAGCTGTGGGTAGAATCCCCCAAAGCATTTAAAAGTGGCATTCAATGAGTCATGAATTTCAGTTCTCTGAGAACATGACACTGTATTGCAGGAAAGAAGTTATATTACTGATAATGAAGCATAAACAAGTGCTGTTTAAGAAATAGCATTTTTATTCCTCGTGCTTCTCTTTGCCCTCTTAGCTCTTAGTTCTCTCCCTCTTGATCCTCTCTTTGAATCTTCTGTTCCTTCTCTCTTTTCTTCCTCTCTGGATCTCATGCTTTCTCTCCTCCTCTCATGGCCCCATTCATTCTACTAGCCATGTTCAGTTTATTACTTTCTCTCCCTAATCTGGACTCTTTCAGATGCCTCTGACTGTACTCTCCACTAATATATACCATAAATAACTCTTCTCAACCAAAAATAGAAATAAATATTGTTGTTAGGATATGAACCCAAATCTTGATAGTATTATTAATTTGATGGTTTTGCTGAAGAGGCATTTTGATATTCCTGTATAAATCAGATACTGTAGTGCAAACTATTTTCCTATTTCAAATCAGCAAATATTCCTAGGGAGTCCTCTGTGTGACTCGCCAAAATCAAGCAGGCAAGTATTTTCTTTGTGGCATAAAGGATGTGTGCTTCTCTGTGTTGTAGAATGTGATTAATACATATGATACTTAAAAAAAGATTTCTACTTCATTGTAAGCAGTGATGTGGAACATTCATGTTCCAGACTTCATATAGGATTTATAATGAAGATTAGAATATGATGGACGATAGAGGATATATGGATATGTAGATTGGCGTATGATTGATAGGTTGGTGAATGATACCTGGCAGGTAGATAGATTGATAGTATGAGGAAATGACTGACCATATCCATTACATTAGAATGCATGATTGTGACTTTTTCCTTAAGACTAATAAAATTTCTTAAGTGGAATTGTCAAAATGAAACATATCTCAAAACTCTTTCATATAATAAATACCTGAAAATTTAAAAATAAATTAAGTATTCTGAAATGCCTCATTTCACAAGGAGTCCATCTTCATTTAACTAAGGAGCTGTATGATTCCTAATAAAATTCTAAAATCTTAACACAAATAATAAAGTCTTAGAGCCAGTCTCAACCAATATAAACCTCCAAGAAAGAAACAGGAAGAAATGTACACCTGCAGAATGTATACCAACAAGACAGGTTGTGACATAATTGGGAGAAAATAAGACTTGGAGGCAGGCACCATCTGGAACAATGACATATTGTTAGAGAAGAAACATGGGACCCCAGAGGCAGCAGCCAGGGTTAAAACAAGTCATCTTGCTCTTCAGCCCAAGTGCAGCTGGAAAGGCAGGCATTGTTCTATGAAAAGTTTACTGTAAGCAAGAACTCTGGGGAGCCAGGAAGAGGATGACAGGAATGTTGGTGACAGGAGGATGGAAGGTCTCTGCTTGTTAGCACCACCACACAAGGCCAAAGATGGAGCAGGAGAGTAGTTTCCTGAAGAATTGTTGAGCAAAGTAGGCTCTTAAAACTGCTATGTCTCATAGTTCAACAAGGTTTGTTTTGTGTTACAAGTTTCTCATAAGTTACAATGGGGATTTTTATTTAATCATCAGCGCTATGAGGGTAACCACTATGTCTGTTGCTATCCTAAGGAATTTTCCATGACTAGCTGGTTGCTTAGATTCATGGAAACACAGACTTACAGAATGACAACACTCAAATATATATATATATATATATATATATATATATATATTATATATAATTTTGAGATTATAGTATCATCAAAACATCTCTCCCTTCCCTTTCCTTCCTTCAGGCCCTCCCATATATCCATCTTTCAAATTCATGGCCTCCTTTTTATTAATTGTTATTGCATTCATACATAAATATTAGTAAATACAAACTACCCAGTTTACATGACATTACTTACATAGACATTTTCAGGGTTGAGTGTTTGGCACTGGAAAACCAATTGGTGTGCTATTACCTGAGGAAGACCATCCCTCCTGCTTAAGTTTCCTCATTTGCCTTTAGTTCTTTTAGTGGTTGAAATCTCACTATGGCAGTCATGTTAGTGAGAGTTTATGGGCGTTGCTTTTGACATTACTAGGAGAAACAATCTTACAGCAAATTCCTTGATCCTCTTGGATTTTATACTCTTTCTTCCCTTCTTTTGCAATATTCCCTGAGCTTAGGTTTGGGATGTAAATGCATCCTTAAAATATGTCTTAGCTTCATTAAATCACAATCCTTCATTTCACAGACAAGGGAAATGAGGACCAGTGTCAAAGAATTGGCCTAGGCTTCACAGATGGTGAATAAACAGACTGAGATATTTTCACTGTCATTTATACAACTGCAGTCCCCACTGCACACCCATTCTTAGTCTCCTCTTCCCACCCACCTCAGATGCCACACAAGGAACATGTAGTTACAGCTTAAACAAAGAAACTGCAAGCAATGAGCTCTAATAACTGGGCATGCTGTTCTGAAACTACACAGGTATCTTGTTAATGTGGAGCCATTTTAATACCCTTGTCATGGAATATAGATGAGATATGTTGATTATCCTTCAACAATTGTTCTTCCAAGGATTCTTCTGTGGTTGCATAGAAAAACCAGCATGGTTTAGAGGTGCTAAGCAGTAGACTTGTGCTTGTTTCAGTCATGGAGGACAGAAATCTGAGATGAAGATATGAGCATAGTTGCTGTCTTTTGAGGTCTTTCTCATTGGATTATAGGCATGGTTTTCCTCCTAGGTACGGTGGCTGGTATCCTAACTGTCTTTTCTCAGGAAGACATTGGGTTTATTGGATGGAACACACCTGATGCCACTTTCAACTTGATTAACTTAAAAAAAAACATGATTCTTTGCTAGGGCATGGTGGTGCATTACTGTCTAGGCTACACAATGAGTTGCTGCCTCAAAAGCAACGGTTCTGGGAATGTAGCGCAATTATTGAGTACTTACCTAAAATAGAAGAAGCCCTGGGTTTGATGTCAGCATCACACAAACCTGGCAAGGCTGATATGCCTGTGATGGCAGCACTCTGAGTGTGGAGTCGGGAATATTAGAAGTTTCATGTTATCTTCTTATAACATAGTGAATTTGAGATCACCCTGAGATATAAAAATGTGTTTTTAATTAAAACAAGAAAAAAAACTCACCTCAATATTACAAAATAAGGCCACATTGTGTTCTAATTTATTATAAGTAAAGACTTCTTAGGACTTCAACACTTGAGTTTTAAGAGACAACCAATCAGGCCATGTTCTTTGAAGGAAGTGAGAGAAAGATTGAGGGAAAGGACATGAGATCATGATGCATCTGTTGATTTGCATGAGAGTAAATAATACCTTTAGATTAGCTTCAAGCCACTGCACAATACAAAGAAACAGAGAGGCACACATACTGTCTCCATGAGCCTGTGTGAGTAGTTCCAGTATAGCATAGGTCAGTCCTTTACCCTACAAACTCAAGGCTAAAGCACCCATTTGTAAGCAATATTTTTCTTAGTGTCAGGCAATTGTACATAATCATGGGTTCTGTATGAAATTTCCTTTATGGTCACTATTCTCCCTTTGTCCTCTCACTATCTCCCTAATTTCTTCTTCTACACTCCTAGCATGCCTTCCTTCCTCCTTCCATCCTTCCTTGTTCCTCTCTTCCTTCTTTCCTCCCTTTCTACTTTCTTTTCTCTCTATTCTACTCCCTCTTAATTTTCTTCTATAATTTTTAATTGGTGCCCTCTCCCAAGCTGCACATTCACTCTAAAGTCATCACTCAAAGGATCTCTATTAAGGCTAGGGATACAGTAAACAGACTTTATGAAAGGTTATGTAGTTTCAAGAGGACTGAGGGAACAGGTTCACAGCATAAAGAAGATATGGTGGTGTTTGGTAAATTTAGATGAAGAAGAATGAGCAGAGTTTCAGTGTTTCTAGAAGTGTTCAATCTGAGGAAACCAATGTGTATCAAATGTGGCTCTTTTCCTCTTGTTGAGGACATTCCTGTTTCTTATATTCCATTTTCCTCCAATTTTCCTGTTCTTGTCAAAAAATTCGAATTGTAGATTCTGAGAACTTTCCATGTTGCATTTCCATGATTTCCCCATTTTTTTTCCATTTCTGTGATTCCATTATGTGAATACATAGTTTAGGTGCCCTGGTCTCCTTGTCCTTTATGCTTTCTCTTAGCATTTCATCTAATCATAGCCTAGAATGTCTTCAGTGTCAACAGTTATGCTTTAGGCTAAAGTCTCTTCTTTAACCTCTACAAAATGAATATTTAGATTCCTCGGGTTCCTTTCCAAAAGCATGTATGCAAATCAGTGCATTTGATTCCTATCTAAGTTCTGGTTCACTGAATTTTGTCTTGGATGTTTTTTCCTTCACTTTCCCAACTAAGGCAGACTAGTTGAAACCATGTCATTATGGGAAGACAGATAAAGAGAAATTGCCTGAGTTGCTGAGTTCTGAAGTCTGAGAGCAGAAGTCTGTATTTTGTAACCATTATGATGTTTTCTCTGGCCTTTAGAGGTAAGCAGTTATTGAAATTACATCAATTAATTTGTTGTGTATATGTGTGTTTATTTGTCTGGTGATATATGTGTCACGGAGTGGTTGCAAATGTCACAGGACAATCCATGGGAACTGTTTCTCTTCTATCATGTGAGTTCTGTGGCTCAGACTCTGGCTGTCAGTTTAGGCAGCAAGCAGCTTGATCCATTCAGTCATGTTGTGCACTGTATCTTATTTGAAATAATAAAATATTTCTTTTGTATGGATTGAAAAATTAAATATAAAATGAGAATCCCAGAAATTCTACTGAAATAACTCAATAGTGTAAAACATTGTGACTAGATATATTAAAACTGACTGAAAATAATAATTAAAATCATTAAAATAAAAGCAGAAAAGGTAGAGAGTCTGCAATGAAAATCAGAAAGGACAGATAGAAAGTAAATATTAAAATTTCAAGCATGAATGCAAACCTGTAGAGACTTACATTAAACATAAATACTATGTACCCCTATTAATTTGGGCATTATCAGAAGGAAATTAAAAAGACAAGCAAACAAAGATGCAATACACAGGAGAAATCTTGTTCAACATAACTCTATATGCAGCTGAAATGAAATTAAAAAAAGATAGAAAGGATTTAAGCACCACAAACTAAAAATACAGGTTTTCTATTAATACTAGGCAATGTAGACTTCAGAGTAAAATGACAACAGTCAAGATCAGTGTTACATGATGATGAAAGAGAGAATTCTCTGATAAGATACAATGCTCTTACATACAGAGCATAATGACATCGTAATGATGCTAACAAAGCCTTGAAGCAGCAAGGAACAACTGACAGTCCTCAAAGGAATGGCAGAAATTACACCTCTATACACAGAGGCTTTGCATATCTGCCTTAATAATGACTAGAGCTCATGGACAAAGAGTCACTGAGTACAGAGAAAAGAATAACATCATCAAACAGACAGATCTAATGGGGGAGGATGCCTTTCTACCATGTAATAGTAAGACACAGATCCCGTGAAAACATGTGGAACATTTACTGAAATAGTTGATAGTCAGAAAACACAACTGAGAATGGATAGAAGAACTGAAGTCATAATTGTATTGTTATCATAAAGAAAAAAAGAAATCAATTATACAATGGTAGTTATAAATCCTTTAAAACTGGGAAATTAAACATGCAATTCTAAGCAATTTATGATTTGTGACGTAGAACATTGATAAATTAGACTTTAGTAGGATCAAAAGTATTTGTGGAGTCCAAAACACTGCTTATAACAAAGGGTCTGTATTTTCAATACTATAAATAATTTTGAAAAGTCAATGATAAAGATAGAAATGTGCAAAATTAACCTAAAAATCATCAAAATATTTAAATAATGACATTAATTGGTCAGATTCTGGGAACAAAACCTATATGGGAAAGCATATTCCTCTCAGGATCCATTAGGGAAATGCTTCTACATCATTGCAGTGTGTGTGACCATGGAAGAGAATGAAGGCCTTAAGACACTAAAGCCACGATATCAGTGTTTTGCAAAGATGCTAAAAAACTGGACACATTAGTTCACAACCAAAATGACAAGAAACTTGAAGTACTTTGAAACACTGTTGGGATTGCAAAAATGTTAGATTACTTTGAGAAACTGACTGCTTCTTCTAAGCATCACTACCCTCTCTGTGACTGACGATTCCACTCCATCATCTTTGCTCAAGTCAAACGAAACTTATATCATCCTCACTATTTTTGTGTTTTGTTTTGTTTTGTCTTGTTTATTTTGAGACAGGGTTTCTCTGTGGCTTTGGAGCCTATCCTGGAACTAGCTCTTGTAGACCAGGCTGGTCTCGAAATCAGAGATCCGCCTGCCTCTGCCTCCCGAGTGCTGGGACTAAAGGCGTGAGTCACCAACTCCTGTTTTCTATTCTTTTATTGCCACCAAAGCTATAAACACTGAATATATTCTAATATTCTAATATGTAGATTTATAAATAAGTTGTACATTTATATAGCCAAGTTCTAAACAATGAAAACAAGCTGTCGATTCATGCATGAATCTCGAAGATGTTGCTGAAATAAAGACATCTTTCTCAGAAGTCACATAGATTTAAAAGTAGAGTAGATTTAAAAGACGTAATGAAAAGGGCAAAGATACTGGCTTTTCCTGAGGATTGGGACCTGAGATTCTAATATCATGGCCACTTACAACAATTTCTATCAAGAGTCAGAATGATGGATTAATCATCCTATAAAGTCTCAGAGTGTTTCAGTTCTTGGCAGATGTGCTGCAGCAAGATATTGGAATATTAGGAATAATGGGAGTCTGAAGCATGTATTGATTATTCTCTATTCCTTCATAGTATTTTCCTTTGATTTTTTCTTGCACTCAAACATATATAGTTTAAAGTTCTATAGAAAAAAAGAATTTAAATTAGATCACCAAGGAAGTTTTAGCATCTGAGGTGAAGACATTTTGTGAATTGAAAAGTGATATATAAAAGATTTACTTAATAAAAATTCTTCAATTTGCAAAATACTGTTCCAGTGGGATGGAGATAATGCTGAGACTTTGTTATCTGACTGTGTCAAATTTACAGATCATTCATTTGGTTACTCAGTCACTTACCCATTCAATATTTGTGCACCATGCTAGGAGCCAAGAAAACAATGAGGAGAGAAAACAGACTAGATTTTAAATTAAAGATGTTTTGTTTTGCAGCCTACATAGATTATTTTTGAAGCCTGAGAACAGTTACTGATTATAGTAATTCCGTTTTGTGCACTGGATTCCTTAGGAAACTGGCACTGATATTTCATGCATTTGGTACATGGTAGTGATCCATGTAAACATGGCTTAGCAAAGAAAGAGGCTGACCCTGTAACCTCCATAACAATTGTCCCAACTATTCTAAACAGAGTATTGGTACTAAGATGTCCCTTCATAACATCCTATTTGTGGCAAGAAAGGAACTTGGCTTGTACCTTTGTGTTATTTAGTCAATGGAGTGGGTGGCCATTCCCCTTGGAGGAGTATGGCATTGACCAGGCTGCTCTTCATGGCTCAAGGCAATTGTTCAGGAGGAATTTGATTAAGATCTTGGGTCCTCAAAACAAGCCTTCTGAATGTGTGTGCGAGATAGGAGGCCTGGGGAGTCTATGAGACCTCAAACAATAGAATCAGTATTTATCCCTAGTGTACAAATGGATCTTGGGAGCCCATTCCCTATGGAGGGATACTATTTCAGGCCAGATACACAGAGGAGGGCGTAGGCCCTTCCCTAAATGATGTGACAGACTTTGATTATCCCCATGGAAGGCCTCACTATCCTTGGGGAGTGGGTGGAGGGTTCAGTGGGGAGCATGGGAGGATGAGAGGGATAGGAAAAGGGTAATTGATATGTAAAATAAGATTGTTTCTAAATAATATATCAATATATCAATATATATATATATATATATATATATATATATATCAATCTTGGGTCCTCCAATACTCTGAGAGATAAAGAAATAAGCATTTCAATTCTGAATTACAGAGTAAAGTATTATAGTATTCACTGTCTGCCATGGTATTAGATCTTCAGGGTTTCTCATGGTTCTTGGAACACACAGGTACTTAGTGAATTAGGTTCTAGGGTCCTTAGTAAAATATACTGAGGAAATGGAACTTTGTAGTAAAATGCTATACTGACTATAGTGAAAATTTGAGGGAATCATTATCCTTTGCAATATTCACAAAGTTGTATGGAATACCATTGATAGTGTTAGAAAACTAAACTACAGAATGCCCATCTATAATCTGAATTTTAGAGAAGCAAAAAAATACAATTTAGTAAACATGTCTTACGTATTACTTACAATTTAGATGCATACATGTATTTTATATGCAATTTTATGTACAATATCCACACACCACATTTTATTAGAAATTTATATGAAAAAATGATTATTTCTCTGAAACTACAATTTTAAATAGTGCCTTTTATTTTACCTGGCACCTAGAAAAGAAGACCATGGGGTGGTGGGCTCACTATTTTATTTTAAGTTGTAATAGTAGTATCAAAAGTTACTATTTAAATAAAGAATTCAATCAGACTTTTGTAGGATCCATGGTCATTATTATTTTGTCATCTTTAGTCCCATTGTATGTTGGTGATTTCTGAATTTTAGGGAAGTGGAGGCCCTTAACCAAATTCCTTGGGTCCTTTCTATGGAATGACTTGACAGGGAGGCAGAAGATGAAATGGAAAAGTTTTCCCTCAACCTCCAGCTCTGCCTTTGGCATCTATGAGAGCAGCAAAAGTCTCTGTCAGCTGTGGGCTCTCTTTCACAGCATCTCTGGGACCAGTACACTGCCATTGATTTCTGTTGCAGCAGCAGCAGTAACTGCAGCATCACCACCACCACCACCACCACCAGCAGCAGCAGCTCTATAATTTCTGAATTCTACTCCAAAGCAGTGCACTAGAGCCAGCAGCACCACCATTGGCATGTCTGTCTAGCAGTGACTGTTCCAGTTCAGGTCTCCAGGTTGATAATTTGATCAGATTAGAATTATTTCAGTTTTTAAAAATTGCATTTGAATACTGCTGCTCTCAGTTAAAGGTTTTTACCTGAGAACTTAAAGCTACCCATGGGGCAGAGCTGGAATGAAGCTAACTTCTTGCATGATTTCATGCACAGCATTTGTATTTGAGAAGGATCATCTTTCCATTTTCTTACCTGAATTTTCTGTCTTGACTTCTGACACACTTCTAGGCGTCATGGGTATCAAGCTACTAAATAACTCCATGGCATTGCATACCATTAGGTCTCCCTTGGCTGTAGACAGATCATGTTACACTGATGACAACTTAACAGGAGTTAGGGATAAAGTCAGATAGAATCTGGGTGGAGAGAAATACAGGAGAGTCTCTCCCTAAGGGCATTCTCTTTAAATTTACCAGAAAATCCATCAAATCCCCTAAACAATCCCTTACAGAAGGGAACTGTATTGAATTTCCTGTAGCGATACCTGATTTTTAGAAAAAAAAAAAATGAGACACAAGACTCAGGGGACAGCACTGATAATTCATCCCAGGCACAATGTCTAGTAAAACTAGAAACAAAGATGACAAAAGTTAAAAACAAATTCTGTCACAGAGTAGGCTAGTGCACAAAGGTATTTGTTGTATGATTGTGTGTAAGGGAATATTGGCTTGGGAAAACAGGCATAACTTAGACTAAATGGCAAGCCTTTTCTTCCGTTTGTTTCTGTCGAAGGCATCCATTCTCTCTGAGGTTTGGTGTCCTTTCAGATACAGATGATTCCCATTCTCCCAGCTGGGTCCAGTTTAGATAATGACTTCTATGTAAAAGGAATTGCTGTTCTCACAAGCTCTGCACAAATGACTTCCAGTGATTGTATTATTTTTCTTTTATGCAAAATGAGATCTGGATCTAAGTTATTTAGGTTTAACTTGAGTGAAGTAGTTTATATATTATGGACAATAAACAGTCTGCCACTGTGCTGGATCATTATGAGAGTAACAAATCAAATTTCCTGTCTATTGAAAAAAATATTTCCACATCACATCCTCACTTTCACTAATTTTTCCAAGCCATGCAAGCCACCCAAATCCATTGCTGGGTTTAAGAATCGCATGCTGGGAAGCACCTAGAACAGAATGAAGGTAATGGTGGTGGGACCAGTTGAGCAACTACACATTCCAGGCCCTTCTCTAACATTGGCATTAAATCCACATGGGCTTAGTGACTCAGTGAACTTCTCACAGATGATGAGCTGGGAGCTGAGGCATATGTCTGTGACTGTCTTTACAGAATGGTAAATGCCTTAGCTCTGTGCTCTCTTCTACTAGTTATTCATCCATTCAGTCTCCGGGTAGGTTTCCGTGTCCTGGAAAGTGTGTGCAAACATAACATAACCTTTGTTTCATTAAGGTCCAAAGTTAAAGCCCTACCAATCTTAGAAGCCTGTGAAGGGAATGGAATTCACATACATAAATTTGTGTGCACATTGCAAATTATTCAACTAGCAGGGAGCCTGGCTGTGGTGGCTAAAATTCCAGTGACTTGTGCACTTGTAGGGACTTGAAATAAGCTTGTTCCCTAACAAGAACTAATAAAAAAATCAAAAAAAAATAAAAATAAAAATAAAATGTGTCTTCCAGAACTCAAAGGTGCTTAGAACATGATAAATAATGGTTGGCCAACCAGTATTTCTTACATGGAAGATACCACACAGAATGCCAGTATCTCTCAGATCTGTCAACTTCACATGAATGACAATTTTTATTTAGAGTATGATGAAATGAAGAACCATTTTTGTAGAACACATCTCTATACATCACATTTTTGATGGGTTTCAAATTTAAAATAGGAACATTTTTATTTTTTTTGTCTTTTTGTCTTTCCACAATATCAGGCTTTAATGACATTTTTATTTTATATGTCAATCCCAGTACCCTCTCCCTCCCATCCTCCCATACCCACACTGACCCCTATCCCATCCCTCTTCTGTTCCATAGAAATGGTGAGTCCTTCCACGAGGGACCATAAGTCTGTCACATCATTTGGGGCAGGGCCTAGGCTCTCCCCAATGTGTCTAGGCTGACAGAGTATCCCTCTATGGGGAATGGGCTCCCATGTCCATTCGTATACTAGGGATAAATACTGTTCCACTACCAGAAGCCCCATAGACTACTCAGGTTTCCTAACTGGCACCCACATTCAGGAGGTCTGGTTCTGTCCTATGCTGGTTTCTGAGCTGTCTGTATGGGGTCCATGAGCTCCCCCTTGTTCAAGTCAGCTGTTTCTGTAGATTTCCCCAGCCTGGTCTTAACACCTTTGCACATCACTTCTCCCTCTCTGCAACTGGATTCCATGAGTTCAGCTCATTACTTAGCTGTGGGTCTCTGCTTCTGCTTCAATCAGCTATGGATGAAGGCTCTAGGATGGTGTATAAGGTATTCATCAATCTCATTATTGGGGAAGAACATTTAGGATAGTCTCTTCACTATTGCTTGGAATCTTCATTGATGTCATCCTTGCATATCTCTGGACATTTCCCTAGTGCTAGTTTTCTCTTTAAACCTATAATTGCTCCCTCTATTAAGGTAACTCTTTTCTTGCTTTCCTCTATTTTCCCCAGACACAATCTTTCTGGTCCCTCATGTCTTCCTCCCCCCTTTTCATCTCACCTTCTCTTTCTCCTAACTCCCGCTCCACTCCCTGCCCAGTGCTCCCAATTTGCTCAGGAGATCTTGTTCCTTTCCCCTTCTCTGGGGGACTATGTGTGTCTCTTTTAGGGTCTTCCTTGTTTCCATTTCCTGGCTTCTCTGGATGTGTGATTGTAGGCTAGTAATCATTTGTTCTATGTCAAATATCCATATATGAGTGAGAACATACCATTGTTTGTCTTTTTGTGACTGGGTTACCTCACCCATTTGCCTGCAAATTTCACATTCTTAATTGCCCACCTATACCAAATGATGGGAAGTCAAGTTTGCTCTATACTACATTTTAGAAAGAAAAACAAATATTAGGGTTACAGATACATCTTTTTGTTACTTCCATGTTAGTCTGCTCAGATGGCAGAGCAAAACACCACAGACTGTGATTCACAAATAAACAAAATCTAATTTTCATTATTACGGAGGCTGGAAATTCTAAGTTCTTAAGGCTTCCACAGAAAACTCCATTCTACAGTCTGTCCTGCCTATGGGATGTGCTGGGGTAAAAGTGGCCTAGAGACTGAGTGATTGGCCAACCAAAGACTGGTCAAGCCTAAAACCCATGGCAAGAGAATAATCCCACCTTTGACACTGCCCAAAGTACTGGGACCCACAGGCTGAATGACCCAAAGACCTAGGATAGAACCAAAAATGACTGGAGGGAAATATGTCAATGTAATGATGCCTGAGGATATTCTGCTATACTCATGGATTAGCGCCTAACTCAGTAGTCATCAGAGAGGTGTCATCCAGCCACTGATTGAAACAGTTATAGACCCACAGCCAAAACATTAATCAGATCTCAGGGAATCCTGCAGAAGAAGGGAGAAAGGATTGTAGGAGCCATAGAGGTCAGAGACATCACAAGTAAACTCACAGAATCAACTAACCAAGGTTCATAGGCGCTCACAGAGACTGGTCTGACAACCAAGGAACATGCATGGGACAGTCCTAGGTACTCTGCATATATGTTACAATTATATAGGTTTATCTTCTTGTGGATCTTCTAAAAGTGGGAGCAGGGGCTGTCTGTGATTCATTTGCTGACTTTCGGAACACTATTCTTCATAATGGGTTGGGTTGTCAAGCCTTAATACATGGGAAGGTGCCTAGCCTTTCTGCAACTTGATATACCATGTTTTGTTTATATCCACAGGGGAGGCCTGCACTTTCCTAAAAAGAAACAGAGAAGAGGATTAGAAGGTGGGAACAGAAGGGGTGTGTGTGTGGGGGGGGACCAGGAAGAGGAGAGAGGGGAAACTGTGGCCCAGATGTAAAATAACTAAATAAATGTAAAGATATTCCACATTAGAGCAGTGAATACTTGCACTTGATAAGCATAGTAACACACCATTATTGCTCAAGTTGCCCCTGGGGTTACATATTCTGAGGTATTTCTTTAAAAAACAAAAATGAAAAAAAAACCAAAAAACAAAAACAACTAGCATTTCTCTGCATAGCCCTGGCTGTCCAGCAATTCTCCCTGTAGACCATGTTGGCCTCAAACACTGAGATCCACCTGCCCTTGCCTCTCAAGTACTGGAAACAAAGGCATGCACCACAACCACCCAGCACATTCTGTGTTTTTGAAAAACACACACACGGACATATATCTTCCTTATAGTATCATATAGAATGGTATGATGGCCACAAAGGCGCTCTTTGCCTGTCCCCATTATTATCATCTTCCTCACCCTTAATCATATTCTGTGTAGGATGTCATATAGTTGTAATCACATAGTGGGTAGATTTTTTTGGAATGCCTTCTTTTACCCCATAATATACTCTAAATCCTTTTATGGCTCTCTCTCTCTCTCTCTCTCTCTCTCTCTCTCTCTCTCTCTCTCTCTCTCTCTCTCTCTCTCTCTCTCTCTCTCTCTCTCTCTCTCTCTCTCTCTCTCTCTCTCTCTCTCTCTCTCTCTCTCTCTCTCCCTCTCTCCTTAGATTTAGTTTTGTATAATATCCATTATCTTAATGCACCACAGTTGAGTTTTCTTTTTCCTTTTCAAATTACAATAAACCACTATTTATTAAAATAAAAAACCTCATTTTATGATACTTTTTACTTACTTAAGGCAAGATCCCCCTAAGTTTTATTATTGAAGATACTATAAATAGTAGTAGGGTTCTCTCTCTCTTCCTCAATCTCTCTCATGGGCATATATGTTCTTAACTCATTTTGTTAAATACCAGGGTGTGTGATTGCTAGACCTTATGGTAAAAGTGAGCATATTTTTTTTCAAAAAAAAAATGAAGCTGTCTTACAAAAATGCCTGTAAGTTTTAGGCCCTTCCTACCCAAAGATAAGAGTTCCTTCTTGTAGGGACACACTCTTGCCACGTGTAATTGTCAGTGGAGTTGAATTTCAACCAGTTTCATAGAAATGCAGTTACATAGAATATCTTGTTTTCTCCATCTATACTGATTGAAAGTTTTGCTGGGTATAGCAATCTGTCTTGACATCCATGGTCTCTTAGTGTAGGTAGAATATCTATCCAAGACCTTCTGGCTTTCAGAGTTTCAATGGAAAAGACAGGAGTAATTCTAATAGTTTTACCTTTATATGTTACTTGGCCATTTTCCTTTGCTGCTCTTAATATTTTTTCTTTATTGTGTATGTTTGTGGTTTTATTATGTGGCAAGAAGACCTTTTTTGTGGTCCACTCTACTTGGTGTTCTGTAGGCATCTTGTACTTTCTTTTTTAAAAATATATTTATTTTTTATATATTTGAATTACAAACAAGATTGAATTACATGATGATCCCAGTTCCCTTCTCCCTCCCTTCTTCCTCTACCACCCCCCAACTAAAATCCTACCTGTCATGTGTCCTTTCTTCTAATCTACACCTGACCCAAAATTTCTGCTTCCTCATGACCTCTGTATCCTTCCTTTTCTTCCCTACTCACTCTCATAGCTTCCTCCCTCCTCTTCACATGTTCTCAATTTGCTCAGAGGATGGTGACCCTTTCCCCTTCTCCAGGGGACAAAGTTTGTCTCTTTCTTTGTTTACTAGTGTCTCTGGCATTGTGGATTGTAGGATGGTAATCCCTTACTCTATGTCTAAAATCCACATATGAGTGAGTACATATCGTGTTTGTGTTTTTGTGATTGGGTTACCTCGCTCAGAATGGTTTCTTGGAGTTCCGTCCATTTTCCTGCAAATTTCAAGATTCCATTGTTTTTTTCTGCTGAGCAGTACTCCATTGTGTAAATGTACCACATTTTTTCTATCCATTCTTCCTTTGAGGGACATCTAGGCTGCTTCCAGCTTCTGGCTATTACAAATAATGCTGCTATGAACATGGTTGAACAGATATCCTTGTTGTATGAATGTGATTCTTTTGGGTATATGCCTAGGAGTGGAATTGCTGGATCTTGTGGTAGACTGATTCCCATTTTCTTGAGGAGTCGCCATACTGATTTCCAAAGTGGCTGTGCAAGTTGGCACTCACACCAGCAATGGAAGAGTGTTCCTTTTTCTCCACATCCTCTCCAACATAAACTGTCATTGGTGTTTTTGATTTTAGCCATTCTGACAGGAGTAAGATGGTATCTCAGAGTTGTTTTGATTTGCATTTCCCTGATGGCTAAGGATGTTGAACACTTTCTTATGTGTCTTTCAGCCATTTTAGATTCCTCTATTGAGAATTGTCTATTTAGTTCTGTACCCCACTTTTTAATTGGATTGTTTGGTGTTTTCGAGAATAGCTTCTTGAGTTCTTTGTATATTTTGGAGATCAGCCCTCTGTCAGATGTGGGATTGGTGAATATCTTTTCCCAGTCTGTGGGCTGTCGTTTTGTCTTGCTGAATATGTGCTTTGCCTTACAGAAGCTTCTCAGTTTCAGGAGGTCCCATTTATTAATTGTTGATCTCATTGTCTGTGTTCCTGGTGTTATGTTCTGGAAGCGGTCTCCTGTACTGATTAATTCAAGGGTATTTCCCACTTTATCTTCTAGTAGGTTCAGTGTGGCTGGGTTTATGTTGAGGTCTTTGATCCAATTGGACTTAAGTTTTGTGCGAAAGGCTTGGGTCTATCTACATGTTTACATCCAGTTATGCCAGCACAATTTGTTGAAGATGTTTTCTTTGTCCCACCGTATATATTTGGATTGTTTGTCAAAAATCAGGTGTTTGTAGGTGTGTGGGTTAATATCAGGGTTTTCAACTTGATTCCATTTGTCTGTCTATTTCTGTGCCAGTACCAAGCTGTTCTCAGGACTATAGCTCTGTAATACAGCTTAAAGGTAGGGATGGTGATGCCTCCAGAGTAACTTTATTGTACAGGGTTGTTTTGGCTATCCTGGGTCTTTTGTTTCTCCATATAAAGTTGAGAGTTGTTCTTTCAAGGTCAGTGAAGAATTTTGTTGGGATTTTGATGGGGATTGCATTGAATCTGTAGATTGCTTTTGGCACGATTGCCATCGATACTATGTTGATCCTGCCTATCCAAGAGCATGGGAGATCTTTCCATTTTCAGATATCTTCTTTAATGTCTTTCTTTAGAGACTCAAAATTCTTATGGTACAGATCTTTCACTCCAAGCTATTTTATGTTGTTTGTGGCAATTTTAAAGGGTGATGCTTCTCTGATTTCTTTCTCCACAAATGTGTCATCCTTATATAGTAGGGCTACAGATTTTTTTGAGTTAATCTTGTATCCTTCCGCTTTGCTGAAGGTGTTTATCAGCTGTAGGAGTTCCATGCAAAAAGTGAGTGTTTAACTTCTTCCTTTCCAATTTGTATTCCCTTGGTCTCCTTTTGTTGTCTTATTGTTCTAGCTAGAACTTCAAGGACAATATTGAAGAGGCATGGAGAGAGTGGACAGCCTTGTCTTGTCCCTGATTTTAGAGGAATTGCATTGAGTTTCTCTCCATTTAATTTGATGTTGGCTGTCTGCTTGCTGTATATTGCTTTTATTATATTGAGGTATGTTCCTGTTATCCCTGATTTCTCCAGAACCTTTATCATGAAGGGGTGTTGGGTTTTGTCAAAGGTTTTTTAGCATCTAGTGAGATGATCATATGATTTTTTTCCTCAATCTGTTTATATGGTGGATTACATTGATGGATTTTCATATGTTGAATCATCCTTGCATCCCTGGGATGATGCCTACTTTATCGGGATGGATGATTTCTCTGATGTGTTCTTGGACTCTATTTGACAATATTTTATTGAGAATTTTTGCATCAATGTTCATGAGGGATATTGGTCTGTAGTTCTCTTTCTTAGTTGTGTCTTTGTGTGGCTTGGGTATCAAGGTTATTGAAGCCTCATAAAAAGTTTGGTAATGACCCTTCTGCTTCTATTGTGTGGAACACTTTGAGGAGAATTGGTATTAGCTGTACTTTGAATTTCTGGTAGAATTCTGCACTGAAGCCATCTGGCCCTGGGCGTATTTTTTGGTTGGGAGACTTCTGATGACTGCGTCAATTTCATTGGGGTTTATAGGTCTATTTAAATTGCTTATCTGTTCTTGATTTAATTTTGGTAAGTGAAATCTGTCCAGAAAAATGTCCATTCCCTTTAGATTTTCAAATTTTGAGGAATATAGGTTTTCAAAGTATGACCTGATGATTCTCTGGATTTCCTCTGTGTCTGTTGTTATGTCTCCGTTTTCATTCCTGATTTTATTAATTTGCATGTTCATTCTTTGTTGTTTGGTAAGTTTGGATAAAGGTTTGTCTATCTTGTTGATTTTCTCGAAGAACCAACTTTTTGTTATATTGATTCTTTGTATTGTTCTCCTAGTTTCCATTTTATTGATTTCAGCCCTCAATTTGATTATTTCCTGGCATCTGCTCCTCTGGGGTGTATTGGCTTCTTTGTTTTCTAAAGCTTTCAGTTGTGCTGTTAATTCTCTAGTGTGATTATTCTCCTGTTCTTCATGTGGACATTTAGCGCTATGAACTTTCCTCTTAGCACTGCTTTCAAAGTATCCCATAGTTTGGATGTGATGTGTCCACATTCTCATTGAATTCTAGGAAATCTTTAATTTCTTTTTTTATTTCTTCCTGGACCCATGAATTGTGCAATTGGTTGTTACTTAATTTCCATGAGTTTGTAGGTTTTCTGTAGTTCATGTTATTGTTGAATTCTAATTTTAAGTCA
This sequence comes from Cricetulus griseus, assembly GCF_003668045.3. Taxonomy (NCBI): domain Eukaryota; kingdom Metazoa; phylum Chordata; class Mammalia; order Rodentia; family Cricetidae; genus Cricetulus; species Cricetulus griseus. The sequence goes on along the minus strand of NC_048603.1, from coordinate 18,959,561 downwards.
CGGTGGTCTGATAAGACACAGGGGATTATTTCAATTTTTTTGTACTTGTTGAGGTTTGCTATGTTGCCAAGTATATGGTCTATTTTAGAGAAGGCTCCATGTGGCACTGAGAAGAAGGTAAATTGTTTTGTATTTGGATGGAATGTTCTATGGATATCTGTTAAGTCTAATTGTGCCATAACTTCTATTAGTTCTTTTGTTTCTTTGTTAAGTTTTTGTCTGGTGTTTCTGTCCAGTGGTGAGAGTGGAGTGTTGAAATCTCCCACTATAAGTGTGTTCGGTTTTATGTGTGATTTGAGTTTTAGTAATGTTTCTTTTACAAACATGGATGCCTTTGTATTTGGGGTGTAAATGTTAATAATTGAGACTTCATCGTGATGGATTTCTCCTGTGATGAGTAGGAAATGACCTTCTTCATTTCTTTTCACTGATTTTAGTTTAACGTCCAATTTACTGGATATTAGGATTGCTACCCCCGCTTGTTTCTTGGGTCCATTTGATTGGAATATCTTTCCCCAACCTTTAATTCTTAGGTACCGTCTGTCTTTGAGGTTGAGGTGAGTTTCTTGTATTCAGCAGAAGGAAGGATTCTGTCTTCTTATCCATTCTGCTAATATGTGTCTTTTTATAGGGGAGTTAAGACCATTAATGTTGAAGGATATTAATGATCATTGATTATTGTACATTCTCGTTTGTTTTTGATTTGATGATGGTGGTGAAATTATTTGTGGGATTCTGTCCCTTTTTCCATTTGGCTGTTGATAAGTTGGGATTATCTATTGCCTATGTTTTTCTGGTTGTAGTTAACTTCCCTGGGTTGCAGTTTTCCTTCCAGTACTTTCTGTAGCGCTGGATTGGTGGCTATATATTGTTTGAATCTGGTTTTGTCATGGAATATCTTGTTTTCTCCTTCTATAATGATTGAAAGCTTTGCTGAGTATAGCAGTCTGGGCTGGCATCCATGTTCTCTTAGTATAGGGCCTTCAGGCTTTCAGAGTTTCCAAGGAAAAGTCAGGTGTGCTTCTGATAGGTTTGCCTTTATAGGTACTTGACCTTTTCCTTTGCTGCTCTTAATATTTTCTCTTTGTTGTGTATGTTTGTGTTTTGATTATTATGTGGCGAAGTGACCTTTTATTTTGGTTCAGTCTATTTGGTGTTCTGTCGGCTTCTTGTATTTTCATTGGTATGTCTTGGGAAAGTTTTTTTTCTATGATTTTGTTGATTATGTTTTCTGTGACTTTGAGTTGGATTTCATCACTTTCTTCTATACCTATTATTCTTAGGTTTGGTCTTTTCACAGTATCCCATATTTCCTGGATATTTTGTGATAGGGATTTGTTGGACTTAAGATTTTCTTTGGATGATGAATCTATTTCCGCTAGTGTGTCTTCAACTCCTGAGATTCTCTCTTCCATCTCTTGTATTCTGTTGGTTATGTTTATATCTGTAGTTCCTGATCGTTTACTCAGCTTTTCTATTTCCAGCATTCCCTCAGATTGTGCTTTCTTTGTTGTCTCTATTTCAGTTTTTAGGTATTGAACTGTTTCCTTGAGAGATTTGTTGATATCTTGTATGTTTTGGTCAGTTTTTTCTTCCATTTCTTTAAGGGATTTCCTCATGTTCTCTGAGTTCCTCTATCATTTCATGAAGATCCTTTTAAGGTCATTCTCTTCTGGTTCATCTGCATCGTGATTTTCAGGTCTTACTGGTGTATGGTTCCTAGTCTCCGGATTTCTGTTGTTGGATGTCCTTTTACCTTGTCTTTTTCTCATCATTTCTTCTGGTGGGTGTAGCAAGAGTTTCTTGCTCTCCTGGTGGGTGTGGGAGCAAGATTCTCTTCTGGTAGATGCAAACAGATGCAATACTCTGATGTCGGTCCTCTTTCGTGGATGGAGGTGTCACTGTTACCCGGATGTCGGCAGTGTTCGGGCATGCTGGGTCCTGCCAGGCCGGCAGTTGTAGGCACGCAGGTTGCTTGTGTCAAATGACTCTGAGCAGCAATGACGAACAGGAGCTGGAAACAGCTCCTGGCCTACCTGGGCGGCGGATGGAGGTAGGGCTGCCTCTGGGTGTTCGGTGTTCGGAACCTGCCGCCGAGGAACTCCATCTGGCATGAAGGTTTCTTGTGTCAGATGATTCTGAGCCCATCTTGTACTTTCATTGGCATGTCTTTCTTTAGGTTGGGAAAGTTTTCTTCTATAATTTTGTTCAATATCTTTTCTGCACCTTTGATTTGGGTTTCTTCACCTTCTTCTGTACCTATTATTCTTAGGTTTGGTCTTTTCATGGTGTCCCATATTTCATGTACATTTTGTATTAGGGATTTCTTGGACTTAAGATTTTCTTTGGTTGATGAGTGTATTTCTCCTAGTGTGTCTTCAACTCCTGAGATTCTCTCTTGCATCTCTTGTATTCTGTTGGTTATGCTTGCATCTGTAGTTCCTGTTCATTTACTCAAGTTTTCTATTTCTAGCATTCCTTTACTTTGTGTTTTCTTTATTGTCTCTATTTCAGTTTTCTGGTCTTGAAATGTCCGAATTTTTTCTTTCAGCTGTTTGATTGTATTTTCTTGACTTTCCTTCAGAGATTTGTTGATTTCTAGTACTTTTTGGTTTTTTTTCTTCCATTTCTTTAAGGGATTTTTCTCATATCCTCTTTGAGGCTCTCTATCATTTTCATGAAGATATTTTTAAGGTCATTCTCTTCTGCATCATCTGTGTTGTGATGTTCAGGTGTTGCTGGTGTAGTATCTCTAGACTCTGGTGGTGTCGTATTGGTTTTTCTGTTGTTGAATATGTTTTTATATTGTCTTCTTCCCATCCTTTGTTCTGTTAGGTATAGAAGTATCCTCTTCCTCTCCTAGTCTAGTGGATGGAGTTGGGACTGGCACCGGGGACCCAGAAGTTTCTGGATGTGCTGGATCTGGCATAACTGAGATCTACCATGTGCAGCCCTCCAGCCTCAGGTGATCCTGAGCAGGGCAAAAGAATGTCTGGAGATGTAAAAAGGTGACACCAACTAACGAACTAAGCAACAGAGGAAAGGCTACTTTAAATGCCTCCCCTGATAATGAGATTGAAGGCTAACTTTTATCCCATAGTATAGCCTTCATCCAGTAGCTGGTGGAAGTAGAAGCCCCAGCTAAACACTGAACTGAACTGGAATCTGATTGCAGAGAAGTAGGAGCGATGAGCAAAGGGGTTCAGACCAGGCTGGTAAAACCCACAGAAACAGCTGACCTGAACAAGGGAAAGCTCTTGTTCCCCAGACTGTTAGCTGGGAAACCAGCATGGGACTGATCCAAACCCAATGAACATGAGTGTCAGTGAGGAGACCTCAGAAATCTATGGGGCCCCTTGTAGTAGATCAGTACTTATCCCTAGCATATGAATGGACTTTGGGAGGGATACTCCCTGAGCCTAGACACACTGGATGGGCCTAGGCCCTATCCGAAATGATATGACAGACTCTGAAGACCCCATTTGGAGGGCTTCACCCTCCCTGCAGAGTATAAAGGGTATGGGAAGGTAGGGTGTTAGTTGGGGGGGAGCAAGGGAGGAGAGGACCTGGAATTGACATGTAAAATAATCTTGTTTCTAATTCAAATAAAAACATTACAAAAATTCAAGATTCAAAGGGAAAAAAAAAGAAGTGCAGTTCCATAGCAAGGTAATACAGCTTTACTTGATGAAATATGCTGTGGGCTATTAGGACAACAACCAAACATCATTTTGTGTATTAGCCTCCTGTGAATTTTTAAACATTAAAAATGTCTCCTACCAGTTCTGTGCCTACCTATTACCCTATTCTTCCTTGAACATTAATCCATAAAGAATGGAACAGCACAATTCTTAGTGCTTTCCTGCTGCTGGAAGGTTTGTTTATAGACTATTTCTCTAGTTTAAATTCCCAACCTTAGCAAACATTAGGTTTTTTATAATTTTAAATATATTTATAGTTTTATGTATTTTACATATTTTCTTATCTTTAATCTCTTCTGATATTCATAACTTTATATTGGTTATCATTAACTTTTATTGGTTAGCCTTACAGTGAACTACCTTAATTTTGTTAGTATTTGATCTTGATTTTGCTGTAGTCTCATCATTATTCGTCAATGTCCCTATCTTTATTACTTTCTTCCCTTTTTCCTTGAAATTAGCCAACTGATTTTTTTCAGTCATTTGAGTTTAAAGTATAATTTATTTTGTATGTTTCTGGTTTTTATTATTATCATTTTCTTTTTCAATATTTTTATCCATGACCATCTTTGAACCTAATATAAGTTTTTTGAATATATGCTTTGTATGTATAACTTTTCTGATGTCAAACCAAATTCCACCGTGCATTTATAACACAATATTTTAGTTTTTTAAAGACTTATTTTGATTTTATGTTGCGTGTGTGTGTGCACAGGTATGCAAGCATTATGTGAAGTGTATTGAATATAGAGGCCAGAAGTATGTCCGCTCACTTGAACTGGAGATATGGGAACTAATATAATTGAATTCAGGTTTTCTGGAAGTACAGCAAGCAAGCTAGCTCAATCCCTGAGCCATCTCTCTAACCCCTGGAGTGTGCTTAGATCTATTCCCAGTCTTATTTTTCAGAATAATGCTGTGATCAACACTGTGATTGCAAGTTTTGTTAGATTGACTTTTGTTAATGTTCAGTTCCAAACTGTATTTGTAGCCTACTTGAATATTACAACTGAGGTGACCTAGTATAAAGATATGAGTATATATAAGCCTTTTTGACAACTAAATTAATGTTCACAATCTAGTATATCAATTTATATCTCTATAGCCAGTAAAACCTATGATATCTTGAAACATTCATTACTCTCTAATTTTGAGAAAAAATGAGCCAATCTGAAGACTGATTCAATCTTTGAACACTTTTGACAAATTTTTAAATCTTTATGATCATCAATCCTCATATATTAGATAAAAAAGTAGCAGTAAGTAGAAAAATATGCTTTCCTAGTTTCATCTTCTGTGTCTTAATGTCTGCATACTTATAAGAAAAAGATAAGGCAATATATTTCAATTTTTAATAATGTGCCTTAAAGTAGCATAGTGTTTCTCAAATAGTATACTCTGAAAAATTTCTTTATTAAATGTCCTAGGAAATTTATATTTTGTATAGGCTTAATCTATTGAAAATTAATGAATAATAAAATAAAATTTAATTTGCTATGTATTTACTGAAGTAAATGTGTGTTAATCACATTAACCATTAATATTAATAATGCATATTTAAGTGATTATATATGCTAAGTAGTGCTTCCCTTTTTATAATTTTTGGAAAAATAAGTACTTAGGGATATGTCTGACATTTAATTAATTCTTAAATTAATTAATCTGTAATACTTAACAGAAAATAACCTGACTTTCATATGTACTTTTGCATCCAGTATGCTGTGAGCTCTGTAAAATTTAGTTATTTGCAGAATACCCACTTTCACACCTCATACTGAGAAGACAGATGTGTACAAGAGAAGACTATATTTAATGAACTTGTTAGATAATCATGAATATCTTAATATTAAGGGAAGCTTAGCAATGTGGAATCGCTCATTCTTTCTTGGAACACAGGAGCATCCATTACTCTATTTTGCATGCAGAATACAGCTTTAGCCTATGTGGGGTTTCTTGGGATCATACACTGATCATTTAAAAACATTAGCTCACTGATTTACATATTTTTCCCAACCAGTAGAAGATTTAGTTACAGAACATGGAGAATTTTATCTGTAGATATTGTCAATAATTTCAAAAGAAATTTTTAGGTTTTGAAAACATAGCTTACTTGGTGATAAGAAATCTATTTTCCCCTACTTCTGCTCCTCATTTGTAAATTCAAATATCCGTATTGGAAATGTATGTGAATTATTCTCTTTGAAGAGACACATCCGCTTACTTTATTAGTCAGAGGTTGCTGCCACATACCAATCTGGGCATACATAGCCTGGCTCCATGTCATTAATTTTCTGGGTACAAATGTTACTGAAAATAAAAGGAGGCATGTTCTACTGGTATGGTAAAAAAGCAAGCAGTGTTGTTATTTTTGTTTTGTTTCTACCAGAGTTGTGCAGTATTTAGGTATATATGATAAATGTGGTGTATGCAGCCAATTCAGTAACACCCACCTGCAGTACTTGTGCTGAGGCATGAAGGTGACAAACTCCAGAACATCCCAGTCTTTATAGTGACAACCTGTCTCAAAAGCAAAACCAACAAAATAAAGCAACAAATGGCATAGAAATGCTCTGTATACTTTGTCATTTTCCACAGAATAATAAAATGTACATTGATGCCTCTTAGAATTTAACAAAACTAGTGTTTTGTTGTTGCATCCTGGATATTCCAAGAGGAAATTATCATTTGCATTTCTCTTCCCCCCTATGTTAACAGAGAGGCAAAGCCTACAGTAGGAGTTTTCCCATTGCCTTATTTAGCATTAAAGGTCAACAATTTGACTGTGTGTGTGTGTGTGTGTGTGTGTGTGTGTGTGTGTGTGTGAGAGAGAGAGAGAGAGAGAGAGAGAGAGAGAGAGAGAGAGAGAGAGAGAGAGAAAGAGATGAAGGTCAGTGTGTATCCCATAAAAGCAGGGGCGTGGAATGAAAGTAATCTTACTATATTGCCGTGCAGGTAATTGAGGTCATGAAATTTCAGACTAATATTGGACATCCCCAAACACCCACTTTATAGAGGCACACTTTTTACTTTGCTGTACTAGAATGGGCTAGTCTCAATTTCCCATGCTTTGAAATATGGATCACTGAATGTTTTATCAATATAACAAAACTCACAGAGAGTTTGGAATAAGGACTAGCCCACTGTCTTCAGGAGCATCCACAATCACAATGTAGAATTAATTTAGTGATGGTTTGGGAGTCATAAGGAGGGCTACTCAGTCACTCACGAAAACCAGTGGTTGGTTAGCAGTGAAAATGCCTGTGTCTAACTGTGGCTTATCTTGCTCTTTTCTTTTTCTCCATGTGTAGACTCAAAGGTAGAGAGAATGCTCAAAGTTAGAGAGAAACAAAATTAGAGAAAACACTCAAAATGAATTTGTTTGTCAACTGCTCCCAATACACTCAGTGAAGTCTAACCAAGGGAAAGATAAACATTATTGACTTTCCAAATCAGAACCTTACACAGTGAAAGGGAAAATTCTTGCTGTTGGGTATAAAAAGGATTTCGAACTGAGATGATTCCATGAAAATGGCACAGCATTCACCTTATATGATAGGGTGATATACCATGTCACTCTGTCGAACATGCCCATGATGTTGATGGATGTGGATATTCTTTCACTGTAACCATGGCATCGTGTTAGTACAGCTTTATGTAATTGAAAAATAAACATGTTGTATAAAACCTTGACCAATAACAAGGAAGTATTGGTAAGTAGATTATAGCGGAAGTCCATGTGCCCCAAGACATTTATTTTAAAGAATTGCAATGTTCTGTGAGCATTACTTACTAGTCTTTGGTAGAGTTAAACATTGAAAATATGCTTTCCATAAGAATTATGTATTGGTTTTTCAATTATAAATTGAAACTGCAAATTATAAAGGATGAAGGAAATAAATGAAAGAAGATTTTCAGCTGAGCAAAAAATGGTCACATTTAGAACCACGTTTGCCTTGTCCTCGTCAAACATAAGCAAACACAATGGGAGTGTACTAAGTCTTGAAGTATCACTGTTTCCAAATAAATGTTAAACTTAGACCTATTTATAAGCAGCCTCCTTAGAGTGTTTGTTTGCTGAAAGGAGTTCTCAGGCAAGGAGACAAATGACCTGAAGATTTGATTGACATGCCCTCAACACATCCAGAGAGCTTGACGTTTAGGTTGGATGCATCTGTGTGATGTGCTGCTATTTCGGCAAAGTGCCTGCCATCATCTTTTACCTATTGTTCTATTGCCATTTTATTTTGCTGTCACATGCACCAAGAATCCGCCCCCATTTATATACATTCTTCGCTAAGTGAATTTTGACAAGCCTTATCTTCTACCACATCCCTGATACATTGCTTTGTGACTTTAGCTCACATATAAATCCAGCAAGAGTACCACAGACATCCAATAAGCAATATGTTATTCTTTTTGTCTTTTCAAAACTATCAAAACTGTCACTCAAATATCTGTCCATATTTTTTTTTATTAAAAACCCCTGTAATTTAAGGGTTCACATGTCACATTTTGTGAAAACCTTGACATTGCCTCAGCAAGAACTCTAATTTAACACTGTGTGGTTGAATAGGTGAATGACTTCTTACAGGCTCAGTGATTATTCAGGTTTCTCCTGCAGGTTCTATTGTTGAGGAATTATCTTTCTTTTCTTCCCCAGCTGCTCATGATCCCTGCCTCCTTGGTTTCTCTCCCCCTCCTTTCCTCTTCCCCTTCTCTCCTTTAATCCCTCTCTTTGTTTTTTCTTTATTCTCTTTCATCCCCCTCTTCTCTAGTCTCTTTCCTAAAATGTAGTCATAGAGAACATTGAAATCAGAAAAGAACTTTTCATTAGTGCATTATGTATAATTTAAAACATGTCTGGAAATCAATATTATGAGTTTCAATGAAATGTTATTTCTTTCAATACTTTTTATGAAAAAAATCCTTTCTCTCTCCATAAAAGTCTCTAAGTATGATATTTAATTTGTGTTCTCTTGATCATAACAGAAAACCCACAATGTTAAACCACAAAACATACTTTGAATATCACCTGTAAAAAAGGCAGAGATGGGACTGGGAGGCACTCAGCAATTAAGAACAAACATCCCCCTGGCAGAAGCCCTGAGTTCAGTTCCCACTACACACATGGCAAGCACTTGTAATTCTAGCCTCAGGGGATATGACATCCTCTTTTGGTCTCTGTGGATATGATACTCATGATGCAGACCCAAGTAGGTACTAGTTACTGTGAGCTCATATGTACCTTTCTTGGTTGATTCAGAGGGCCTTGTTCTCCTGGTGTCCTTCATCCTCTCTGGCCATTAATATCTCTGTGATTCTCTGAGCTCTCAGAGGAAAGATTTGATGGAGACCTCCAGTTTTGACTCTCTCTCTCTTCCTAATGTCTGGCTGTGGGTTTCTGCATCTGTTGCTACCCCTGCCTGAGGAAGCCTCTCTGGATGACTGGGTAACACACTGATGCAGGAGTATAGCAGAATGCCATTAAGAGTCATTTTGTTGCTACTTTTTGTTTAGTTTGACTAACAGATGTAAAATTGAATCTCAAAGTAATTTTGATTTTGATTTCCCTCATGGCTAATGATGTTGAGAATATCTTTAAGTGTTTCTCAGCCACTTAAGTTTCCCCTATTGATAATTCTCTGTTTAGCTCTGTGCCCCGATTTTAATTGGACTATTAAGTCTTTTGATATCTATTTTCTTAGGCTGCCACTTTGCCTAATTGACAGTGTCCTTTGCCTTACTGAAGGTTTTCAATTGTATGTGGTCCCCACTTATTGTTGATCTGTGTGCCTATACTATCAGTTCTGTTCAGAGTCACCAGCTATGCCAATGAGTTCAAATCTATTCTGCACTTGTTTCAGGTTCCGTGTATCTGGTGTTAGGTTGAGTTCTTTGATCCATTTCGTCCTGAGTTTTGTTCGGGTTGATATATATGGATCTATTTGCATTGTTCTACATGTAGCTATTCATTTTTTGTTTGTTTTTTTGAGGCAGGGTTTCTCTGTGGCTTTGGAGGCTGTCCTGGAACTTGCTATTGTAGACCAGGCTGATAGCTATTTATTGTTACCATCACCAATGCTGTCTTGTTTCCAGTGTGTATTTCTAGTTTGGGTTAGCAGGAGGTACCTGCTGGGGTTAAGGTATGGAGAAAAGCATCAAATAGAGGGAGGAAGGTTAGACGGGGAAGATTTGTGGGGTTCACAAGAGATAGGAGCAGAGGGGTAGGGGGAAAATGCCAAGGGTCTTCTGCTGAGGAGCTGGGGATGAGACTATGGATTGCATCTGGGACAACAGAGAGAGATAAAAAGGTCTGTAGGCAGCCTACTTGTGTTTCTGGCAGGAGCAGACTCTGAGCATGTAGTTCCTGCAGAAATTAGGGCCTAGGGAAAAAAAAACAGTGAGTGGGGGAGACAGTTTAGAAAGAGAAGGTTTGTGGGATTCATAAGAAATGAGAGCTGGGTTGAGTGGTAGCAGGGAAGGCTTTCATGAGTGTTCTGCTGCAGAGCTGGCCATGAGACTGGTGGATTGGAGGAGGGAACAAGGAGGGAGAGGAATAATCCTATAAGGATTCAATAACTTTACCAAGTCATTTTTGTGGCAACTCTCCGAATTAAACAATAATTGTTCAGAGAAAAATATTCTTTTAGGTATCCAACACACGTATCTTTATTAAGTCTCCCTCTTTCAGAAATTAAAATGAAAATATTTTGGGGTTTCCTCAGAGAAAATAAAGATGGGATATTTCAGATCTATGGAGTCTGAGAGACCAACCCAAGGAGGTGCCAAAGGGTGATAAAGTGGTGGAAATGGATTCTGCAGAGTCAGAAGTAGCTCTGGAATAACCCAGAAAAAAAAAGAAGAAAAAGAAGGATAATGGATGCTGGCTTGTAGAAGACGGCAGATAGATCCATGTTTATTGCCATGTACAAAACTTAAGTCCAAATGGATCAAAGCCCTCAACATAAATCCAGCCACACTGAACCTCTTAGAAGAGAAAGTAGGAAACACTCTTGAATGAATTGGTACAGGAGACCACTTCCTGAACTACTGGTGTAATCACCAGTAGCATAGACACTGAGAACAACAATTAATAAACAGGATCTCCTGAAACTGAGAAGCTTCTGCAAGTCAAAGGACACAGTCATCAAGACAAAACAGCAGCCCACAGATTTGGAAAAGATATTCACCAACACAACATCTGACAGAGATCTCCAAAATTTACAAAGAACTCAAGAAGCTAGTCTCCAAAACACCAACTAATCCAGTTAAAAAGTGGGGTACAAAACTAAATAGACAATTTTCAATAGAGGAGTCTAAAATGGCTGAAAGACACTTAAGAAAGTGTTCAACATCCTTAGCCATCAAGAAAATGCAAATCTGTCATGGCCCAGCATGTCTCAGTCCCAAACCACAGAAGCCACAAGGTTCAGCCTGAATGGGGTAGTGTGGACTTGGAAATTCCTAGTAATCCAACTGTGATAAAGACCAGACACAAGGGCTGGAGAGATGGTTCAGCTGTTAAAGGCTAGGCTCAAAACCAAAAATATGAGAGTTCGGTTCCCAGCACCCATGGCTGTCTCTCCAGCCACCTGTAAGATAGTATACTTTAAGTATTCTCAAAACAAAAATGATGAATATGTGTGATATAACGTGTTAATTGGTTTAACATGCCATTGTGAACATACTGTATTCTATATCATAATTGTGCATGACTTTATTTATGAACTAAATAAATAAATGAAAAAAAAAAAGACCAGACACAAGCATCTTGTCATCTTTAAAGAACTCTCAATCCCATGCTACAGACTGGACTCCACCCTTTATTCCAGCATTTTCCTTAACTGCTTTCTAACTGTTCTCTCCTCGTCCCAAGATCATTTCTCTTCAATCTCTCTAGACCCTCTCTGCAGATAACTCTGAACAGTCTCTACTCAGGTAGACCTAAATCTCTGCCCTAGTGAAGGCCTATTCAAATGCTTAGTTCTGTAGAGATGCAAAACTAGGGGACATTCTCCACTGAGGCTATGCCATTCAACAGCAAATCAGCTAGCATCTGCAATATAATGGAGCCCAGCACTCTTGGATACTGAAGCTGGAGGTTTGGACCCCAAGAAATTCTCTAATGGAAATGTTCTTGGATCCCAACACAAATCAAAACAACTCTGAGATACCATCTTACTCCTATCAAAATGGCTAAAATCAAAAACACCAACGACAGTTTGCTGGACAGGATGTGGAGAAAGGTGAACACTCCTCCACTGCTGGTGGGAATACAGCCACTTTGGAAATCAGTATGGCAGTTCCTTAGTAAAATGGGAATCAGTTTGCCACAAGATCCAGCAATTCCACTCTTAGGTGTATACCCAAAAGATGAACATTCATACAACAAGGGAATCTATACAATCATGCTCATAGCAGCATTATGTGTAATAGCCAGAACCTGGAAGCAACCTAGATGCCCCTCTACTGAAGAATGAATGGAGAAAATGTGGCACATTAACACAATAGAGTACTACTCAGCAGGAAAAACTAAACAAAACAAAAACAATGGAATCTTGAAATACCCAGGCAAATGACTGGAACTAAATGAAACCATCCTGAGTGAGGTAACCCAGTCACAAAAAGACAAACATGGTATGTACTCACTCATATATGAATTTTAGACATAGAGCAAAGGATTACCAGCCTTCAGCCCATACCACCAGAGAAGCTAGGAAACAAGGAGGACCTGAAAAGAGACATACATAGTACAGTGGAGAAGAGGAAAGGGACAAGATCTCCTGAGCTAATTGGGAACATGCAAAGGGGGAAAGGAAGATAGGAGAAAGAGAATTGGAGAAGAAGAGGGGAGAGGAGGACATGAGAGCAGGAAGATCAATTCAGGAAAGAATAGAGGAGATCAAGAAAAGAGATTCCATAATAGAGGGAGTCATTATAGGTTTAAAGAGAAATCTGGCACTAGGGAAATGTCAGAGATCTACAAGGTTGACCCCAAATAACAATCTAAGCAATAGTGGAGGGGCTATCTTAAATGCCCTTCTCTGATAATGAGATTGATGACTGCCTTCATTCAGTAGCTGATAGAAGCAGAAGCAGACACCCACAGCTAAACCTTGAGCTGAACTCTGGAATCCAGTTGCAGAGAGAGAGGGGTGATGAGCAAAGGGGTCAAGACCAGGCTGGAGAGACCCACAGAAACAGCTGGCCTGAACAAGGGGCAGCACATAGACACTAGACTAATAGCTGGGAAACCAGCATAGGACTGATCCAGACCCCTGAGCATGTATGTGAGTTTGGAGGTCTGGGTAATCTATGGGGCCTCTGGTTATAGATCAGTATTTATCCCTAGGACACGAATGGACTTTGGGTGCCCACTCCACATAGAGGGATATTCTCTCAGCCTAGACACACTGGGGAGGGTCTATGCCCTCCTCCAAATGATATGACAGACTTTGAAGATACCCCATAGATGGCCTCACCCTCCATGGGGAACAGAAAGAGAATGGGAGAGGGGTTTGTTGGGGGACAGGGGAGGAGGGGAGGGAGAGGGAACTGGTATTGACATGTAAAACAAGCTTGTTTCTAATTTAAATTTTAAAAAGGAAGAAAAAGTTATGTATGATAATAGGACTTTTCATTTTACCTGGCTGTCTCTCATCCACAGTTGTTACCAGTTGTACTATGAAAAACTTCTGTTCCTTTCCTGCATGGTCACTGGTGTCTATTGTCTACAGTGACTACTGTCTACATGATACTTTGAATTTTCCATCCAACACAGAGCTGCAGTAAGCTTGTCTTTGCACTAAAACTTAAGCCATTCTCCCTTTTTAATGCAGTAAACATGATCTCCTGAACTTTACATCAAATCATTTTTTGAGGATTTTTATATATTTTATATGTAAGTTTGTACCTGTTTCTCTATATGGGCAACATGTACATGCAGGCAACAATGAGGCCATAGAGAAAACTGGAACCCCTTTAATTGGAGTCAAAGGAGTTCGTAAGCCACTCTATGTGGACACTAAGAAACAATTGTGGGTCCTCTACAAGAGCACTGTGTGCTCTTTGCAACTGACCCTTCTCTCCAGGCCTCTACTACCTTACCTTTTATTGATTCAGTTGAAAATCAAACTATGATGACATAGCAGGTTACCCCAGCATTTCCAGATGCCTTGCTGTGTTCCTGGGATCTTTCTCCTTGAGCATTTCTCCCAGTGGAATATGACATTTGAAATTCCTTCTCACTATATTTCCTGTCTTCCTCTTCCCAAACAAACACACCTGTCCTTCACTGACCTTTCATGGAGTCATGTTTACATGTGCTTTTCAGATAACATTTATTGCACATGCTCTTGGAATTAATGATTTTCAGAGTTCACATTATTCAAATTGACAATAACACCTGTCTTGTTTTCTTGAATACAATATGTTATACGCTTTTGTAAATGTATAACCCACAGTATCTCTAACATTTACCATAGCTCTCTGATGTCAGGGTGATGGTCTCTGTTTACCTATAATGAACATGGATTATGGAGATTTTTTTTTAATCACAGTAAAAATCAGAATTCAGGTTCACAACTAACTTGGATTTTTTCCATCATATAACATCACAGTTTATATCTTTTTCCTACTGAATTAATCAAGGTCAGTGTCATATTCAACTCTGCATATCCTCTAAGCTCTAGTCATAACTATTTTCCAGGACAAAGTTGAACACTGTGATGTGTATTTTTATTTAATCATGTGTTTTAACTGAAATATGGAAAGAGGAAAAAGAAAGGCAAGTAATAATGTATTTTTTTCTAGATAGTTTACTTGTAAGTAAGAGACTAGGGATTTGAAGTGAAAAGGAAGGAAAAAACTTGGTGAGAACCAGCTGGCCCCTGGGACTAGCTTCAGCATCTGTGCTGGTGGAAGGTCATAGTCACTGATTGTGAGGCACTGTAGTATAGGATCAGAGAATTCAGAGGGTCACTCCTAGGAATGACTGTAAAGATAAAAGACATGTCTATTTACCTGGCAATTCCCCTGCCTTACTCCTGACAGCATCAGACTCAGCATGAATTTTGATAGTTCCACTTAATATTATCCAGTTTTCTCCTGAAGTTTGAACTATAGAAGATTACATAGGCCAAGTTATGAAAAAAAATCTATTTTTACATTCAATTCACACTTACCAGCAGAGAAATTTGAGGATACCTTACTTTGCCGTATGGAAAATCCTCTCTAAGTCATTTTAGGCTTTTTATTCTTAGGAACCATCTGGTGCAACGTCTGAGTTTCTAGTTTGAAACTTTTAATTTATCTTTTTTTCATTGCATATTTTCATATCGTCTGTCTTCTGCTTCTTGTTTATACTTTAAAACACAATTACTTCCTTAACTCAACCCCATGTCCTAGTTGGTGGCCACACATACATGTGGATATACTCAAGAATTTCTTCCAACTAAAAAGATCATCTTTCAGAAAATCAGTAACCTTTGCCTGAGACTTTGGTGGAATTTTTGAGTCCACTACTCCATGAAGATGAGCCCATGGTACATTTTATGATTTGCTCTGGCTTTATCTCTTCACCAAAAAAAAAGTAGTACTCAAATTTGTATTTGTAGTGTCATTGAAAGAGAGAGGATGTTTTGGTGAATAACTGATGATTGTGTCAAACATGAATATGAGATATCCTTATCTTTATTTTTAATTTTTATCATTGTCAAAGTCCACTCAATATACAGAGAAGATTATTTAAGAATGCACTTTTATTTAGGAGTAAAGGAGAATATTGTAATATGGGTTTCACATACACAGGCTAAGATGGACTTTGGCTTGTCCCCCAGTCAAAAAGAAGTTTGAGGGTTTGTCAGAAAGAGAAATCTTCCAAAGTTCCTTGATGGAGCTAATATACTCTGATTGTAAGCTTAATAAATATGAAGCTTGCCCTAACATAATGGGTAGCAGTTCTCTTGACAACTGCTACAAAACAAAATCCAGACACACAGTCTGAAAGATAAGACACGGCATTTACTTGATTGGCCTCATAGGAGAGTTTTTAAGACAATTGTTGATGATTTTCCTGTGCACATTTGTCTGTGTTTTATTTAAATAAGACATGGGCATTTTCATACTTGTGCCCAGTTTCCCAAGACCATGAAGTGTATAAAATCTCCATGGAATGGTATGATTCTTGTTTTCTGGACAATGACATGCAGAGACTACTTAGCAGGCTGAGGGTGACTCAAAGAGAAGTTGTTTCAAACACAAATGTCTGTGTTTTTCACTAAACATTTTCCTGTCCTGGCATACCAAGACCAAGAGAAATTGATTTTCAATAGTTAGATTGAAACCATAGGCCAACACACCTGTGTGCAATTTTCAACATGACTACAAATGGCCCTCTTCCTTGCCTATTTTGGTCTAACGAAGGAGAGATGCTGGTCATCTCCATTAATTTTAGAAGTGTTGAACATCTTTCTTGGTCTACATCCTTGCTGATGGGAATTTGGAAAGTGAACACTGGGATGCTGCAATTTGCTATGGTCCTTCCCACATTCTCAGTCTTTCCTCTTGCTCTTAGAAACCATCTTTTATTCCTCAAGACTTGCCATGGCTCTGCACCAGACAATATAAAGCCAGCTCTAGACCCTTCTCAGGATTTGGAATTTTTCCCTGTTCTTAGAAGGGTGTGGAGGGGAGTCTTTCTATGAACCTCTTATGCTTTTCATAGCAATTAAACTGTTCTTCTTTGTGATATAGCAGGTAACTTCCTCTTAATATATGAAGAAAGACATGCATATATTCTCAGTGCTGCATTTGTTTTACTTTTTAGTAAAGTCATTAATTTGGCTGCATAATGTGTGTGGTCATAAGTTGGATATCCTTCCTACTAAGCTAATTTCAACATAATTCTTAGACACAATAAGCCTAGGCAATGGTATGCTTTTAGCACTTTCAGTATTCTAGTATTGATGGTCCTGTGTTGAATATGACTCTTAATACAGTCCAGATAGTTTCAGATCATTTTATTGCAGCTATGTGACTCAATTAAGTGATGCTTATTTCCTATGTACTTAGATAAGACATCATGAGAAGACAGTAGTTTACTTACCCTCAACAATCAACCAACCAGAGAGACTGGGAGAGCAGCAACTTGTTATTGTGTCTAGGTTTTATCCACTGAAAGAAAGAAGATGCAAAGGATTTTAATGAAGAAACAGTTTGTCATTTAAGGAAGGTCATCACCATCTGTGGTGGTCTGAATAAAAATGGGCCCATTGGTTCATAGGGAGAGCCCCCATTGGTTCATAGGTTTTAATAGAAATGGCCCCAATTGGCTCACAGTCATTAGGGAGAGGCACTATTCAACAGGGATTAGGAGGTATGGTCTTCTAGGAGTGGGTATTGCCTTGTTGAAGGAAGGGTGACACAGGGTGGGATTTGGGGTTTCAAATGCTCAAGCCAGGCCTAGTGTCTCACTTCCTGCTGCTTACAGATTCAGATGTAGAACTCTCAGCTACCTCTCTAATACCATGTCAGCACGCATGCTGCCATTGTTCTACTAACCTATAAACTAGTTCAAATTAAATGTTTTTCTTTATAAGAGTTGACAAGGTCATTGTGCTTTTGCACAGCAATAGAAACCCAAACTAAGAAATAAGTTAGTATAGATTGCTATGATTAGGTGGACTGTGCTTTTGTTTGGAGGAATATGGGACTATTTGGGGCTTTGGACTAGAAACGAGATTGGTCACTTAAGAGGGGCTCATTGGCCTATAGTAGTAGGCATACAGAAGACCTTGATGTTGAGGGGATTTGAACTGTGGGGGCCTGGCTCAAGATGTTTCAGAGGTGAAGAATACTAATATGAACCCTAGAGATATTTCTTGTTATATTCTGCCCTTGTCCAGAACTGTTTGGAGCTAAACTGAAGAGTTATGGTTTAACAGTATTGACAAAAGAGATTTCAAGATAGCATTGTATTGACTATGTTGCTTGGTTACTAGAGGCTAGTCTTGTATAGTTCTACAATGAAAACCAGAAACCTGAGAAAAAAACAATACAAAATGTACAGTATGAAGAGAAAAAGAGCAGGAGGACAAAGTTAAAAAGAAAAGGTTGTTCCTAAATGGAATAACCTCTGGATCATGATCCCTTTGGGTATCATATATCAGTCCAATAGAAGTTTCAAAGGTAGGAAAGGAGTCTAGTAGTATATTACACTTTTCAGAACACATGAAAAAATATAAGTAGTCAATGATACAGAGGGGAATACACACACACACACACACACATACACTATATATATATATATATATATATATATATATATATATATTTCTGAGTGGGTCATCAATGTATGGGTCAGGAGTAAGAAAAGGGAAGGGGAATAAATAAGATATACCTAGACCCAAACAGCAGATTTACTAGGGTACACATTGAAGTTTAGACAATGTTGTGTTGATAATTCTCATTAAACTGTTTTAAATTGCTGAGTGACATTGGTGCAGCTTATTCTTTAAAATATCATATCTGAGTTTTGGACAAGGCTGAGTAGGTAAGATAACTTGCTAAGTAATCACAAGGACATGAGTTCAAATCCCTAGAGCTTATATAACAGTCAGACATGACCATGCATGCCCTGTCTATAACTCTGGAGCTGTGACAAAGAGGCACAGAGGTCAATGGAGAATTCCAGTCAGGAAGTCTAGGTGAAATGGTAAGCTTCCAGTTCAGTGAGAGACCCTGCCTCAAAAGAATAATGTGGGTAGTGACATAGGAAGATATCCAATGTCCTCTCAGGATAGTTTCTGAATTATAGAGCCATAAATGTGAATAATGGGATTAACAATTGGTTGTATGACTCAGGTGATATTATTCATTTGTCATATAACTCAGTTCATAGTAAACTATTTAATAAATTATTACTATTGTCAATATTGTAGCTAGTTATGCACCAGTAGTTTCTACTAGAAATACAGGCAATGGAGAAGGGAAGAGAAAGTGAATGAGAGAGAAAGAGGGGTGGTGGTAGAAGAGAAGCAAAAGGAGGAGAATGAATGAATGAATGAATGAATGAATAAGATAAATGAAGCCAACAAGCAGGCTTCTCAGAGACAACTGACAACACTGGTTTTCACTGGCAAGGCAAAAGCATATTCACTAGTGTTAGTGTTAAGAGCTATGATTTATTAGCCACCGAAGCTCTAACCACCTTATATTTAACAGCCCATTTAATCTTCACAGAAACATTGTGAGGCACCGGAGGAAACTGCAGCAATGAAATGAACACTGGAGAGTGGATTGTTTGACACTAACTCAGGCAATCTGTTTGTGGAATGCCTGCCCTTCACCACAACTCTCAGGGCCTGCTCTAGATACTTGAAGGGAATCATTAGTTGCAGATGGCAATTGCTCATCTACAGCCAGTTATAACTCACTGGAAAACAATTTAAACAGTTTTTTCTTGGTATCCTTGGAGAATGAATTCTAGCTTCCCTTTCCCCACAGAAAAGCTCAAATGTAATAGGCAACCCATTATAGATATGGATAGGTGCATATAAACCAACACACATCCTTATTTTTACTTTAACTAACTCTGGGCTATAATACTTGATACCAAATAGTAATATATATGCCATTGTTAAACTGCTATTAAGTCAATAGCCAAAAGATAAGATTAACATGTACATGTTTCACATAAGTGGGTTTTCCCCAATTTCTTATTCCAATGAAATCTTATTTATTTATTGATTCTATCACAATAAGTATATATAACTCAGTCTTTGATCAAAGTCTTCCTATTTATCTTTTCTTACCCACCCCCATCAATACCTCTATTTTCACGTCAGTCTTATGTTTGCTTGTCCACCCCCAACAATACCTCTATTTTCACGTCAGTCTTATGTTTGCTTGTCTTTTTTTAATGGCACATTGCATTTAAAAAGAGATGCCTACTTGAGCATGGGGGCAGATATTTATATGAATGAGGGCACTGTGCCAGTTTCTATTTCATTGAGAAAAATGATGGCCCCTCCCCAACATCCTTTAATTTCCTATACCTCCTTAGGGAGGAATGGGTCCTCCATGTAATTCTTGTTGTTTCTTTGGATGAATTTCTGCTTCTAGAACCCACAGATACAGTGGAATGACTTTTTATTCTTTCTTTGTATCTAGCAAAATATGATGTCCGTGGCTATCAGAGTAGAGAGGCATTGTAATATGGATGATGGAGACTGGATTTCTACCTCACTTCCTTCCATCCCCTGCATGTATATAAAGTTAATATTGAGAACTGAACAAGTCTCAGCCACCTTTCAACAACCTCTGTGCCCACAGGTTCTAAATATAATTCAGAAAACCACACTGGCTGCCTTGTATCTAGCTTCATATCCTGAAGTTTAATCGTGTGTTCATTTGAATGGTTGGTGACTCATCCTATTGCTCAATACAACAGCACTGAGAAGAAGCTGTTCAATCATTCAAAATGATAAAATGGTAATTTATTAAGATCCTTGACTACTGAACCAACACATTATTGATTTTCAAGTGCCAATATTACCCTGTCCTTCCTCATAAGGTATGCCCCCACCAAGGGAATTCCTTGTATAGATCATGTCATTTAATCCCCACTAAAACTCATCAAATCATACTTTATCAACCAGCTAATCAGAGGCCAGTGCAACCAATCGTCTAGCTGGGGCTTGCAAAAGGTGAGAAAACAATCATAAGAATGTAGCTACTTATGTGAGGCTTTAGCACACATCAATCATTAGCGTATTTCCCTTATACAGGTACTATTCTATTAATATTGTCTCTAATTCATTTCTGCCTGCAGGCTTCAAGGAAATGTCTGTTTAGGGAGAGTGTTAGGAAGACTTTTGGAAGCAAAAACCAGGAGGATGTTAAGAGTAGTAGGAGGCAAAAGAGGCACAAAGGGGTAAAAGTGTGTGAATGATAGCCTAGGATAGTGAAAATATTCCATTTTAAGGACATATTGAATAAAGCTAAGAAATAATACCTTCCTTTC
This sequence comes from Cricetulus griseus, assembly GCF_003668045.3. Taxonomy (NCBI): domain Eukaryota; kingdom Metazoa; phylum Chordata; class Mammalia; order Rodentia; family Cricetidae; genus Cricetulus; species Cricetulus griseus. Next base: position 18,938,837 of record NC_048603.1, on the reverse strand, counting down.
ATGGTGTTTCAAAATCGAGCACGCGCGTGCACGCGCGCGCGTGTTTGCGTGTGTGTGTGTGTGTGTGTGTGTGTGTGTGTGTGTGTGTGTGTGTGTGTGTGTATGTGTGTAAAATGTTAGGAGACTCAACACTCAACTCAGGTAGTCTAACAATTTGTTTCACAAGGACTATTCTATCACTGGTGAGCACTACATGTTGAAATACCAGAAACCCAAGTTTAATAATTTCTGTTCTTCATAGATAGAATTGACCCATTTAGAGAACACATGTATCTAAATAACACTAAGTCAAAATCAAATGTTTGCCTAGTGCCACCTTCCTAACCGTTCCTGACTCAAGTCAGGATCCCTGTATAAATGCCAGTGTCTTTCCAATATCCAGGCTTTACCTGTCTATGACTCACTCTGTTGATCACTTTCCTATAACTCCATTCAGGCTTATGTTCTTGGCTTTAGGAACTTCAATATTGATATATTCATATGTTGTTGTAGTTTTTGAGATTCTGTGCAGCCTTGGCTGTAACTTGCTATGTAGACCAGGCTGGCCTTGACCTCAGAGAAATCATTCTTACTCTGAATGCTGGTATTTAAGGCATGCACCACCATGCCCAGCTGATTCATTCTTACATAATATTTGGTTATAGAACTCATTTCTGTTACCATATAAAATTCTATTATAATATTACTTTTGATAAAAAGCTGTCATCTTCGCATGATTACATCCACTCTTATATGTGATTACATACATTATTAATTAATTTTTGTTTTATTTTATCTTTACAAGTTTTTTGCAGATTTCATCTAACACATTTTTTTACTATATTCACCCCTTCCCAATTCTTCCCAGACCCATCCTCCTTCCATACTCACCCAACTCTATGTCCTCTAAAAAGTAAAACACTAAGTCCAATTTATGTTCCTTAAATATTCTTGGATATGCGGTCTTCTACTATTTTCATTGAGCCAGGGGCTACACAATTAAAGAAACCATCTGTTTCTTTCTCGGAAGATGACAGTTGCCAATAGCTCATGTGTAGGGGTGGTATTATTTGCTCAAATCCCTTCTTCATGTTGAGAGTTTGATGTGGCTTGAGCTTCTCTAAGTTTTGTTCATGCTATCCCAACCACTGTGAGTTCACGTGGGCAGATGCCCTGCAAAGAACTTGACTGTGGGTTTTTTTTAAAGCAGAAAATTAGGATTCAGGAAATAACTCACTCAATATAACTTGATCATTTTTGTCCTATAAAAATCAAGTCTTCTTGATGCTAATTTTTACATCCTTTTAATTTTTATGTTATAGTTAACACTGTAACACTCTTCATAGATAGTTTTTCTACTTTTGAATTGTTCCCTTAGGTCGGTTTACAAAGGTCAATACTGTAGATCAATATGAATAAATATACTTTTCAGATCTATTGATGTAGGTTAAAAAATAAAATACTCCAAAGACACTGGGCATAGTTTATATATGATTCCCTATTTATTTCACAGAAACATGCTAGGCTAGGCTGAAACACGGATCCTCATTACTGTTCTAATTTTTATTCCTTTGAAAACATTTTCCTATATGCAATTGAGCATTTTTGGTTACATTTGTCAGCATTTATATTTTACCACTTTCCTGTTAGTATTCTAACATATTCACTAAATATGTGTGGGAAAGTTGTGAGTGCTCCTCTCTCTCTCTCTCTCTCTCTCTCTCTCTCTCTCTCTCTCTCTCTCTCTCTCACTTTCTCTCTCTCTCTCTCTCTCTCTCTCTCTCTCTGTGTGTGTGTGCATGCATGTGTGCGTTTTTTGATATGTTTTGATATGTGCTGTTTCTATGTATATGTCTGTGTACATGTGTGTATGTGTACATCTATATGTGTATGTGTTTGTTTGTATGTATTCATGTGCAAGTGTGTAGTGCATATATGGGCATATGCCTGTAAATGAACATAAGCAATTTGTAACTCCTTCAAAAATGTCTTTGGATGTTCATCTTTCCCCTTCTATCACTCTTCTAGTAACAGCACCTGGTTGTTTTGTAGGAACTAGGGTGCCTCCCTGATTCTTCCACATGTTTAGTGTCCTTCGGGCGACATTAATGTTGAGTATCCTTTCCCCCTTATTATGAGGATGAATCAAGAACAGGGAAATAGTTTCAACACAGGGCAAGGGCCTATCTGTCAATATTTTCTAGAAATATTGAAGAAGGGTGGTCTCTATGATCTGGAACCCTTCACCTGGGCAGACATAATCATGCAGCTCACTGTGCCTGCCATGGAAAGCCTTCTCAGGAGTAGCTCTGCCAGTAGGGAGAGCAGAAGAAACAGAGAAAGAAACATCAGTTAAGATCATTGCTTCTGTTCAAAGTGACATCACCACTAATTGGGGGCTTTCTGTCACTTGACACTCCAGGTTAGAAGAGTTGAATTTTGCCATTATCTGTCATATATTGTATGGTACATCTAACTCCACTTGCCAGTTTGTCATTCATGGATGGTCTATCTTACATGACCACTTGCCTTTCTGAACCCTTACATCCTATCTCTAACACCTTCCCTGCACACTGTTTTTAACTTTGAGTTCTATGACTTTTACTTAGAAATATCTCCCAAAAGTACCTGATTCCAATAATCAGCTCTCCCTCCATGTGCCAAGCTTATTTTTAAGCATATGTCAGATTCTAAGTATAACACTATGAATAAGTGAATAACCTCATGCTCATGCACACCAATTGAGATTCAGGAGTTAAAAAATAAAGTTGTAAAAGGAGGGTGAAAGTCAGAAGGTAGATGTTATAAGCTGTCCTGGTAGCAGTTGGGGGGAGTAGTGAAACTGGATATGATCAAGATACCTTGTAAACGTGTATGAGTTTTTCAAAGAATAAATAAGCATCACTTTAAGAATCAATGAATAATGACAACAATTTATGTGAAACTATAAGTTTTAACCCCTAAGCAGAGAGAAAAAGCTCTAAAGTATATTCTGACACTAAGATCACATACATAAAAAAAAAACCCTCTAGTTCTAACATTTGGCACTTGCATGTAATCTGAAATGATGAACACAAGATGGCACTGGGGCTAAGCTTCATTGTTAGTCAATTTTACTACATGTATGATTCCTATGATACGTATATGGCATGCACAGCCTAAGATGCTGCTCAAGGTTTAACTTCTACCAAATGGCATTCATATGGGAAGGCCATAGGTAATCAGGACAATCTAAAATTGTGAACAAATTTCCCTTTCCAGTTATGATCACAAGCATGTACCTGTCCTTGGAATTCTGCCAGGGTTATAATGGATACTAGTACTAGGATAGTAATGTCTTTCTAATCAAATCCTATGGGGAACTAAGCAGGTCCTAGAATTAACCTAATATTTTCTCAGTCTTAATCACATTACCCTCTCTTGAAGATCCTGTGTGTCTTCAATAGCCAAGCTTAGATGTATTCAGTCACATACAGTACCTTCTTAAACCATTTTATCTGTAGACTTCTATATCTCAGATCTAGCTATTTGACAGTGGTATGTTTCCTTTATAAGAAGGAGACATTTGATTTTCACTTTTTTCCTTATTTATTTGATTTTCACTTTTTTCCTTATTTAATATTTCTGTTAACTATCTTGAATATTAGAATCTGTGGTGACTCTCCCATCCTTTCTCTCTTCCCTCTTGATATCTTATTTGATTAACTTAAGTATTGTGTCTTTGATCTGAGACACAGGAGGCTAACTTTATGTTTACTTGGACCTTCCTTTTTTAAAATTTCTGAATAACTTTGCTAGTGTTTTGGAATAATGATGTTGCAAGAATCTCTGATATTATGCTAAAAATGTTGGACTCAAATTCAAACTCATTGTTTTAAATATTCAATTTAATTTACTTATTATTGTCTAAAAATGTATCTTCAAAGTACTGAGGTTATATAATGGTGCAATTTCTGTTCCTCAAATTAAAACTTAATGTCATGAGAGTAGAGGTCATGCTTCTTTTGCAGATTTGGTGCTTACAAATCTCTTGCTCAATCACAATGCCTAATAAATAATAAACCATTACTGTTAAGTTCATATAGCTACTTTCCCATATAGATGAAGACACCAAAACTTAATGAACTAATTTTATCTAATTTCTTTAGTCTTTAATGTTACTGAACAGCCTATACTAGAAATTCACATAATTTCTTTGTTTAAGAGCTCTATTATTTCATACCACTTCAGTCCATGTACACTGACACATGTGCATACCTTGCTTGTAATTGTATTATAATTACTGATTATAGACTAGAGTGTTATTTATATCTGAAGATTATATACTAATTAGATGTGAAGCTATTATGGGAAACTTGGCACTGGTGATGTGGACAATTTCTATAAAGCTATTAGTGTGTGCTGCTTAATTTTATGATTATTTGTACCATATGAAAGAGAAAGTTGCCAAAAGGCAAGCCAGAAGGGTATCGTGAATCTGCTATCCATGTCCTTTTAATAATGGCGTGTGTGGCCATGCCAAAAGCACAGATTGCTTGAGTTTCAAGGACGGAGGCCTTTGGGGCAGAGCTGGGTTTAAGATGAGTGTTTGTAATGTAAGAAGGATGAAATGCTGGAGATAAGATATCTGTGTCTATCTGTGTCAGAGTATATGATGGTAAAAGTCATTATGAGCTATTCTGCAACAATTTTTATTTTATAATTATAATTATTAGTATTGGTATGTAGATGATTATACAATTCATTGTATGATAAAAATAGTAGCAGTAGCAATGTCTGTTTTCTGTGTTGGAGGCTCTTTCATAGCATCTAAGACTCTATCACATGCTCCTATCATCTATATGAGACTGTTCCTTCTAAGAACAGTATCAGGCTCTGTTTAAACAAACACTGTGAAAGGAGAAGTGATTCATATATGAAATTTCATGCAGGAATCACACTCTTAGCTGTTGTGTCATTCTCAGAGAAGGAGGATCCACCGAAGCTGGGGGTTTCAGTCTTCAGAGTCTTCACTTTCCCACAGTGGAAGTGAATAAACCACAGGGCATGTCTTCACAGTTCCCATCCTTTATGCTCAGGAAGGGAAGTTAAACCACTTCTCTACTCTGGCTGTTGCCAGCTCCTCTAGACCCAGCCCCTTGCTCTTCTTTTAGAAAAGTTGTTATTCCTCCTTTGATCACACTCTATTTGTTTACAAACATAAAGAAATAAAGTTATGGTTGTATCAAAAAGCATTCATTTCATAATTACTCTCCAACTTCACCTCATGAAAGAATGGGCTATGTCCTCTCCATGCACATGGGCACTTGATCTCACACTTTAGCCTGTAGTATCCAAACCACTTCTCCCTTTAAGATGTCTATCATCTTATCTATTGTCGATTCCTTGCTATGTTTTTTGTAAATTAGGAAAGTTTTGTATTTGATGTAATTTAATGTATGCATTTTTGAGTTTGCTATACACACAAATTCATCATCACAATTTGAGGTAACCAGTGTCCTTCATTGTGCAAACTTTTAGTGCACCTCGTATTTATTTATTTTTTGCTATTATTTCTGCAAAACAGCATGAATGCTTACCATTGTGAACATACTTTAAGTACTCAATATAGTATTTTCAGTGTATTCTCTATGGCACACACAAGTTGATTAGAAGTGATTCATGTTACATGATTTAACTTTATACTTACTGAATAATTACCCATTGTCTTTCAGAGTTGGCAAGGTGATGAATGGGGACAATATGGCAGAACAAGGGGGAAATAACATTTGATGAGATAGAAGGACAAAGCCAAGCAACTACCAGTCTTTGATTAAATATGCAGGAGTGATTCTATAGTCATATAATTATTTTATGTATGAATGCATTAGGGTTTGTGAGTATATAAGTGTAGCCTTGAATAGTGGTGTTATGTATTAGACTGTCTGTATAAATGAACTTCTATACTAAACCATGCCTGGGTATTTCTGCCTGTTTAAAGAAATGAAAATTAATAGTAATTAGTTCCTAATGCCAAGATAAGGAAAAAAGATTGCAGAAAATATTGAGCATTAGACTCTGCCATGTGCCAGCAAAAATAGGGAGAAGTTACGAATTCTTGATTTTATATTAATATATTCTATAGTTAGGATATATATTCTATATTTATGGCTTATGTGGGTCAATCAAAATATACAATATACATTTTTGAGGAACAATAGGAAGAATTAAGTGAATCACAGGTTCATATACCTTCTATTTATGAAGTTATTCCTCAGGCCAAATACAGAGCTATTAACTCTTTTTCAGCTCAGGGGTTGGCAGACTAAGTGTGAGTCATTGGCATCAGAAGATTTTCCAATCAACAAATTATGTATTTATTCCTTAAAGATATTATCGAAATATAAAAAACAGACTGTGCAATGTTTCATTTGATACAATGCAAAATAATAATTTTGTAACATCTAACATTTTGTTATTATATGTTATAATGCTGGTGACAATATCTCAAATGGTAAGGGAAATGGTAAATGGCATTAGTTCAGTCAGTTAGAAGCAATTGGTTTATGCAAGTATCATTGAAAATTATTGCTAGAATTACTCACCTCTGTTCTTTCATTTTATACTATTGATTTAAGTTAGAAAATAGTTTTTTTGCCTTGTTGCAATAAGAACACTGTACCTCATGGGACTGAATTGCTCAGTGTCTTTCCCATCTCTGCCTTTCAAAAGCAGGATGAACTTAGACAACAGTCCAACACCCAAGATACATACAGATCAAGTGTTTGCCTTCTCATTTGTTATGAGTGTTAATTGTGAACTTGATGGTATCTTGACTCATCTTGGAAATGGGTGTATCTACTGGGGATTACATTGATTGCTTCATTTGGGCAGGGGAGACCTGCAAATTCTGGGTAATGCCATTCTCTGTCTGGGATCCTGAACTGTGTACATGGAGAAAGAAAATTGAGCAGAAGCATGCATTTACTGCTCTCCTTTGACCTCTGACCTTGTATGGGCAGATGCTTCATTGTTCTGATCCCTTAACTTCCCTTCCATCATTAGTGATATCTTAAAATCTTAGCTAAAATAAACCCTTCCTTCTCTAAGTTGTTTCCATTGGGAGGCTTATCACAACAAAGAAAAAAAGCAACACATCATATTTGTACCCTAAAGAGCTTTATATCCTAATAGACACCTTTCTCTTTTCTGAAGTGTCTAGTGTTTATAGTCTTTTTTACCTCTTCCTTGTGCCATCTTTATCCTGGATCATTGTGTTTGGCCCTCTCTGTGATCACTATACCAACTTTCAACAGAAATGGACATCACATGCAGTACCATGTCCTGTGATATCATTCCAGCTTCCTCGCTGTTGTTTCTAGAATGAGTATAACAATAAATCTTTCTGACAAGCCACCCAAGCACCACCGCCATGTGAGTGCCCAAAATAACACACAGAGATTAATATTAGGTACAATGCTGCTGGCCAGTGACTAGGATTTCTTATTTGCTAGCTCAGTCTTAATTATCGACCATAACCATTAATCTGTATAAAGACTTATCTGATTGAGGACGCCGCCGGCATCTGTTCTCTCTTTCCAGGCTCACATTGAGACTCCACTGAGAAGAGAGGAGGAAGAGAGTGATTTCCTTCTTGTTCCTGCTTATATTCTGAGTCTGCCTGCTATGTCACTTCCTGCCTGGATCACAAGACTTCTTTTTACTACATTTCCCAGAATCCTCCTCAACTCCTAGTCCCACCTATCTTACCTCTCTATTGGCCAAACAGTGCTTTATTTATCAACCAGTAAGACAAACATATACACAGAACTTCCCCCATCAAATGGACCCTATCTAAAGAACAGGTCTCTGGGGGAAGAAAATACAGGCTCAAAAATGTGAATTCTTCACAATTCACTTTAATTGGCCGACATCTTAAGCTGCTTGGCTTTGTGTCCTCCAACCCATCTTGCATACTTTCTCAATGAACTCATCTCATCTCTTCTACACAAAAGATACACCTCAGACATAGTGCTTCCACAATTATGACACTGCTATATTCCAGTGATCTGTGTCTCCTCCATGCTTTATGGAGTAGTCCTTTTCTAGCCATTACAACTGCATTTACTGAAGATTTTCAGCCTTTCAGTGGGTAAATGCTGTGCTAAACCTTTTGCCTATGACTATGTCCCATCATTTTGAAATTTACTATTAATCATGTCTAGGCATATTTCAGAACATACAGATCAACATGAGATGTCTGGGCTGATTAGACATAGAGAAATTTTGCAAATGCAAGTGTATTATCAGTACAGGAGTTTCTGATAAATTATATAGTCTCCAAGAGCATGGGCATTTCAAGGATGTGTGGAGAGACTCAAAATAGGAATAGATTTTCTTTCACATTCCCTTTCTGTTGACTGCTTCTCATAGCCAAAGTATTGGTTTTGCTTTTCACATGTAAACATCTGACCTTATTTTATATGTCAGAGAGTGGCTCCATAGTGCCAGATGGGGCTGTAATAATGAAGTTTAAATCCAAAACTCTGGGGACCTCTCCAAATGCAATGCATATCATGATCACACCCCACACTTATTTCATAAGCTCCCTCACATTTCCCATATCAGGTGTGGCAGGTGAAAAGGATTAGTGTACCTTGTGTGTACTTGTGTCCATTTTCCTTTATTCTTTTACCAGTTAATCTGAGTGAAACAGTCTCAGAGACTTATTTTCCCATTATCATAATGCAACTTTTATTTTCCATTCATATGAAGGATTTGGGAATGACATCCAAAAGTAGTGTCTTTCACCCTTTCCTACCTTATTAATAATGTCATGGAATTTATCTTTGTACCTCTTTCTGTCTCTGTGTCTGTCTGTCTCTGTCTCTCTCTCTGCATACCTTTGTCTCTGTCTCTCTGTCTCTCTATATCTGTCTCTGTGTCTCTGTCTCTGTGTCTCTGTCTCTCTCTTTCTCTCTAGCTCTTGCAACTTCTAAAGGTTTCTATATCAATCAAACTAGACAACCTGGGGGTGATCAGGTTGCTGACATGATTCACTATGAGGAATACTCCAAGATACTGCATCTGCTTGCTGGACCCACATTAACCATGACCCTTCCATCCACCTCAGTGTAGACAGCAAATAATCAAACATGCTCCAAATAGATCTAGTCCTCATCTAATTGTTAATAATGATACTGAAAGAAAGATTGGTTTAAAGCTACACACCAGTACATACCAAGGCCAAGATCAAGTTTCTTTAATTCAAGAGGTAATACAAAGGCCAGGCTGCCTTTGCTTTAAGAGATCTGTTACATTGATATCTTCTCTCTCAATGGACAAGAAAAATACGCATGACAAATAGGACTGAGTAGAGGTCAGCAGTTTTATAGCCTTAAATGCTTATGAAAGTATATGTTTATATGTGCTTTCAAGGAGCTGGCTTTACCTCTCCTTCACACTGAAGTTCGAGTCTGTGAAGAATTGCAGTGGGCAGTCATTTTTTAAGAGTCTGTGATGTTTTGTTTGAGGTTCAGCATGGTTAAGTGATTTTCCTAAAGTCTCACAAGAGCAGCAACATAATGAGAACATTCCATCATAAAGGAAACATAAGCTTTTGATGTTAGACCAAATGAAGTGTCTGATCTCACTTCTGTGCCTCCTAACATGATCATAAGCACGGTTTTGCATACTCCATAAGCTTTAAGTAAGTATTTGTATAATGTAGACTTGATATACCTGCCTCACCCTGTAGGACCAAGAATGAACTAATATGAATCAAAGGTGTGAAACAGTACAGTCATTACAGTGTGCCTGGCACATAAGCTCTGTAATGATTGGCAGTTAGTTCACTCCATCTTTGCTGTGCACAGACATGTGTGATTGGCAGTATATGTACTACATTCTTAGAAAGAGTGTTTCTGCCGTTGTACCTACCAGGCACTCAGTGTCCCTGTGCATACAGCCCAGTTTCAGTCACTGTTAGAGTATGACCTCTTTCCATCTCTGGCAGAGAATCTGGGGTCCCCTCTCTTCCTTAAAGATGCTCTTGGCATGAAAAGGAAACAATCTCTAGAAACACATTCTCTGGAGGTAGAGAGATAAGACCAGGGAAGTTTGTAATGTGATTTGTTATTGTCAGGATGTTTTGTGGCTAGTGGGGATACACAGGTCACAAAATTCATGAATATATTTCCAAAAAGAGGAGGGGTGGCCCATCACAGCTGAACTCTAGTGAACAGAAGCTCTCATCATCTAAAGCAAGATTCCCATTCATCAAAGTCCTTGACTCCCAGCAGACAGCACCTGTTAGAAGATATTCACATCACTTAAGCACAGACTCAGTTCTGAGATTAGTGGCATCCATCTATCTGTCCTTACAAATCCCCTCTCCCAATTTCTCAAAATTTAAAATAATTTTATTGACCATATATATATATATATATATATATATATATATATATATATATGTGTGTGTGTGTGTGTGTGTGTGTGTGTGTTTTGTAGGGGTGCATGTGTGGATGGAGGTCAGAGGATAACTTTGGAAGTCAGTTCTATCCTTCCACTTCTGTGTCCTGGGAAATGAACATGGGATGTCAGGCCTTATACAAACACCTTTACTCACTGGGACAAAAGTATCATATTTAGGACTTCACATGCTTCCATTAAAACAAACAAACAAAACACATTTTCCTTTCTTTTCATAGCTTAGATGCCTGATCATCAAGAACCCTGGCAATGTGCAAAAGCTGGAAACTACATCATTTCAAACAAGAAAGCAAAGAGGATTTTCCTCTGTTAGCTGATGGATAGGTATCCTCTTCCAGAATGGGAAAGAATCTTATCTATTTCAAAAAAGATTAAAACAGTCACTAGAAAAACTGAAAACAGAAGTTGAACTTAATTATGAAAAGCATTTGAAGCTCAACTTTATTGAAAAAGCAAGTTCAGCAACAAAAACTGGAGATTCATTATTGCAACTGAAATGACTTGAAACAAATGAGAGTGATCTTCTAGAAGAGTGTGATGGGCTCTTAATAGAATTTTGAGGAACACACAGCTCTGAGTTCTCACACAGACTCATGTATTTGCTTGATTGTTGTTAGTTTGAAAGTAGCTGAAACTCAGTGGCCCCATGCCAACACAAACTTACAGAGGTCTCCTGATTCACTTCTAACTCTGCAGGTACTTGGGAAATCTTTCCTAGGAGCCTCATAAAGAACTGGGAGACATTGCCACACTTTGACAAAGGGATAGCAAGATAAGGACAAAAGGAATCACAAATATAACAGCACAACAACTTCGTTGTAAAACCTGTTTTGATTATTTATCCCCTTCATGCTTTGAGGAAGTTATCATAGATCCATTCTGCCTCATTTCACCCACTTGGATTCAATATATATATATATTGAAGACAATGCATGGTGTGGTACGTGCGCTTACACACACACACACAAACACACACACACACTCTTTGTGAAGCTAGCCAGGAAGAGCAGTGTTATACCAAGATATAAACACTTTTGGTGTTCATTTGTCTTTATTTAAAGATGAGCTATGACTAATTCAGTTTATTGATTGGTTCCCATTTCTCATCTGTTGAGAATGGGTTTATTAGCATTTTTTCTCATTTTGCAGTTATTCTTCAATCTCATTGCATACAGTGCATTTTTTGTGAACATCAAAGCAAGTTGTATTTCCTTTTTGTTCCTTTTTATCACATAAATTTCTGGCCTTAGTCCATTAAGTACAAAATTCTGGTGTCCCCACTGTAGTGATTAATAACATGAACTCCAGATCAATTCAAGCACAAATCTCTTTCTCCCACACATCAGCTATATAAATTAAGGCAGGATTGGCCTCTATAAACGTAAGTTTTAATATAGTTCAAAATCAGACAGACATCTTACATCTGCTCATTTACAACTAAATAATCAACAGATGTATATATATATATATATATGTATATGTATATGTATATAGTGTGTGTGTGTGTGTGTGTGTGTGTGTGTGTGTGTGTGTGTATGCTTGGCATACAAAATAAAATATTTCCAAAGTCAAATATAATAAGGCACTAAACTGTATAAAAGACACAGTACATAATGTAAAATCCATCTTAAAAGTGACATTACTAAAGATGATATTGTAAGCAGTGACTTGAAATCATTGACCAATATGTTTATATTCTACTCAAGATTAGATCACAGTGTATCCATCCCATCCCTTCCTCAAAGCATATTCTACTCCCACATAAAGCAGTTGACCATATGTACATTCATGTCTGCAAGATTGGCAAGGGAAAAACCCATCTATGCTTTCAAAGGCATCCAATTTTCCAGCCTGATCCAGAAACATAAGTGAAAGGACAGTGACAAATCTTCGAGATAATAGCAGCAGGCGGGATCACGGAGGTGAAGAATCTGTTATCTGATGTAAACTGCTCATCCATGCGAGGTGAATGAACTCTTTACAGGGTGCCATTTAGTTCATGGGCAAAGATAATTTACTGAACATACTCAGTGCCTGAGGCTGCTGAATTTGTTCCATTTGGCTAAACACACTGCTGCAATGTACTTGTTTATTCTCCTTGTTCATCTAACACTGGTCCAGTGCATTAATAAGAAATGACAAGTAATTCATTCACATTCTATATACTACAAAACTCTAATAATGACCACTCCATACTTCCAGTAAATAAGTTATTTTTAAATTCACATTTTTGTTTTTTTTCTTTGTATTTACTTTCAGGTGGAACTAGCGTTTTGTGGACAATATGGAAAGATCACAGTCTTTGTAACTTCCCAGACCCAAATGTGTCTTTGGTTTATCCATTCATTAGAGCAGTCTCAGAAAACTACCTCTTTGATCTAGGGAAATGTAGGCTGTTTCACAATATCTAAACTGACTACTTGTCCATAGAGGAAATGACTGGTAACCTTCCTTTTTTCATATTGACAGTTCTCCCCATGGGCATATCATCCAAAGAATAACAATATATCTTAGACTGATTGTATAATTGACTTGTCCCATCCATTAGGGAAACAATATACAACTCATTAAGAAAAGGAACACTTGAAAAATACACACAAAAACACCAAGGTAGCAGCCATTAACATCTGAGCATAGGACCTGCTTGAGACCCATGTAGGTTCTGTGCTTGCCATTTTAGTCTGTGAGCCCTTGTGAGCACTGCTTAGTTGATTTTGTGGGGCAGGTTCTTGTGGTATCCTCCTTTCCCTCTTATGTCCACAGTCTTTCCTTCCCATCTTCTGCTGAGTTCCCAGATCTTCAAGGGAGGGGAACCAATGGAGACTTCCTATTTAGCCTCTGTATCATTTCTGGCTGTGGGTATTTTCACCTGCTTCCATCTGGTTCTGGATGAAGCCTATTTGATGATGGCTAGTCAAGGCATAAGTATAGCAGAGTATATGTCAGGAATAGCTTAATAACATTAGGGATCATTTGATTTTTGTTGTTGTTGTTGTTGCTGGTCTTGTTTGGTTCTACCCTTAGTGTCTGTGCTACCCAGTTGCCAGTTCCTGGCCATTCAGGTAGTGTAGGGCATGGGCTCCCTCTTGTGGCATAGGCCTCTAGTTAAACTAATCATTGGTTGGCCACTCCCAAAAGTACTGCACCACCATTGCACTAGCACATCTTGTGCGTTGTAGGTGAAAGATTTTGTTACTGGGTTAGTGTCTGGGTTTCTCTTTTGGTAGTCTTCAGACTACCTTCTTGCACCAAAGAGACTAGGATGTAGGGGTAATGGCTCCAAGCCCACAACAGCTCAATCCCTCTATATTCAACATTCAATGAGTTAAGGTTGTTCTTGGCAATGAATCATGGGTGTCAGTTTTCAGAGAGTTATATTCTATCCTTGAATTAACCTGGGTTATTTTCGAGAAGCCATGAGACTTCCTTGGCCAAAAAACTCAATGGACTGTAACCCAGTCCCACCAATGGAAGCCTTGCCTGGCTACAAATGATGGGAATTTGAGACTCTGTATCCTCCACTACTAGGGATCTTCTTCAGGGTCACTGTCATAGATTCCAGGAAGTTTCTACTGCACTAGATTCATACACAAATCCAGCCATCTCTCTCCCACTCTCTCCCTCCAATCCCCAGCCCTCACACCTGATCCCTCCTGTTCTTGTCATCCTCACCCACATGCAGACCACCTGCAGAATCTATTCTATTTCTTCTTCCCAGTGACATCCTTGCTTCCCCCCATAGTCTTCTTGTTTACCTAATATCTTTCCTGCTATTGGGTTGCCCTGTCTTACTGTATTTTGTTTTGTCATGTTTGGTTGGTAAAACCCACAACAAGCTCACTCTGCATGTATGTTCTGTTGGTTTGCTGAGACACCTGTTTTGATGACTAAGGTCAAATAAGGCAACTCATGAATAACAGATTTCCTTTGTTCTGAAACATAATATTGTCAGGTTTTGCAAGCATCTTTGCTGTTTTTCTGGGTTGTTGCATTTCAGAGTTGTCATTTCTCCTGTGATTTTTGCACAGTCTTTGAAGGTCCTGTCTGCAAGATGGTCTTCTACCTATCCTTCAACCATCCAGGGGTGTTTGAATCAGTACCAATTATAAATGAGAATGATCAGGGAGCAGAATCTTGAGGCTGGGTCCTGAATTGTTAGTGAAATACCAACCAACACCCTCCTGGAACATATTTGAAAAGGAGAATGGAAATTAGAAACTAGCTAGCTGTTCACCAGCTAGAGATTAGAACTGGTAGAGAGGGATATTTATAACACCACATTTACACAATAACTAGAAAATATTTATATGGCCTCATCTGATATATTTAAATTATTTGATAAAATGTAATACCTGTTGGTTGACAGAAAAAAGTATGTGTGTGAAAACTATAAACAAATATACTTAATGGCAAAATGTTGAGTACATTCCTTTTTTTTATTAGTTCAAGTTAGGGAACAAGCTTGTTTCACATGTAAGTCCCTTCTCCCTCTCCCTCCCCTCACCCCCATCCCTCCTCCCTCACCCCCAACCTACTCCCCACCCCATCCACCCACCACTCCCCAGGCAGGGTAGGGCCCTCAATGGGGGCTCTGCAAAGTCCACCAAATCTTCCTGTGCTGGGCCTGGGCCCTTCCCCAGAGTACATTCCTTTTTAAGATGAGAAAAAATATATGGATACAGAGATCCACATGATTCACTGTATTTGGACTGCCTGTTGTATGGAAATAAGTATAAAAATGCACAGGGGAAAAGTGAACTCAATTATGAAGTTACAATAAAATTTAATAAAACAATTATAACAAATAAGAGATTGTTTACTTGCTGAGAAAATGATACAAAAATTTAATTTCATTAAGTCTCTCAAGTTAAACATATTTTAAATTTAAAATGTAGTGTTCAAATAAAGACATAATTAGAATTTAGAAATAAAAATAATAAAATGTTTGCATGGTTATCAAGAAAATTATAGATTATTATGAACAAATTCAAAGAACATGTCGAGGCACAGGGAAATAATCATATTTCTGAAACTTTTAAGTGAAACAATTTATGTATGTATGTTGTCAACTATTCGATGACAGAAATAAAAAATAAGCAAAAAATAAGATTCTATTTTACATATACATTAAATATATGTAGAGATGAATTAAGTTTTTTAATTTTCAACAAAGTTTTACAGTTTTTTATTTGATTGTATGACTATAAAATGTTTATTGAAATTCAAGTCATCAAAATATTCAAGAAATTTTCATCTACAATGAAAACCATCAATATCTTCGCTGTCAGATGAATTTTGTTAGTATCATAAATTTGTTAAGACACTAAACCTTTGCATAGCATAGAAAAAATAAGCTGTTAAGATTCCTCATTGTTTGTAATATCTAGTGATGAAATAGTTGACATTATCAGGCCTAACAGAAGAAAAGATCCTTTGTGTGGATAGAGAATTTGGAATTCCACATTAAAATTAAACATGTCAAAACTATATTCTATGTGGTACAAAACTGTATTCTATGTGGTACAAATTTATGTAGATTAATGGTCTACAGGTTAGGAACAATACTATTCAACGTGCAGAAACTAATGGTTTTCACCTTAGAAACTTATTTCACCTACAACTAGAAAAAATAACTTCTAAATCAAGTTCTTGAATGCCCTAAAAGTAAAGAAACAAGCTAACAACTTCTATGGCAGTACTTACATACACTCCCTAACCAGAACTAAAATAGAAAGAAGGAAACATAGATGTCCTGGTTTTATTACTGTTCCTGTGATAAAATCCCCTTATTCAAAGCTGCCAAGGATAGGATGGGTTATCTTAGCTCACAGTTGCAGATTGCACTTCATCACAAAAGGCACGCACACCAAGCCAACGATTTATATGACCATATCAGAACTGAATAGACAGTCAAAATGAAAACACTCATGCAAAAGCTCCACTGCCTTTGTTTACTCATTTGTACTTCAGGACCCAGAGTTGGGTACTTCACACATTTAGGCTGGGTCTTCCTTAATAAATTAATGTATCTAAGAAAAAATTCTTCCACACATGACAACAGGCCAATCTGATCTAGCATGTCTCTCACTGAAATTCTTCTCAAGTCTCCCCCTTTGCTGCCACAAGCCTCAGCCTCCAGAAGACCAAACATGTGGCTTCCAAACAATCACTCTATGCTCTGTTACCCTGCACACAATACCTCAGGCTTGTCCTCAATACTGTAACATAATACCAGCTGCAGCCTCCCTTCTCCCAAATCCCCTGTGAATTCCACAGACCACCTCCAGCTGAAGACTTCCTACCTACTCATCATTGCATCCCTGCCCCCAACTCAGGCAGACTCCATTCTATTCAACCTAAGGTCACACCTGCCAGGAAAACAGGTAGGCTGCCCACAGGCAGACCTTCTCTGTTATCTCTATTCCCTACATCCAATCCCTCAGTCCCCTTCTTAGTCTTGCACAGATGATTAGCTGCAGTCTTCCTTCCCTTTTACCATGTCTCCTATGGTAGATCAAATCGAGTGGACCAGAAAAGAAAGTCCCCTCACCACATAACAGTCAAAACACTAAACATATAGAACAATGAACGAATATTAAAATCTGCAAGAGAAAAGGACCAATTAACCTATCAAAGCAGACCTATGGAAAAAACAAACAAACAAACAATGAATAAATAAAAAATAAACAAAAAGTCAGGCAGTGGTGGTGGAAACCTTTAATACCAGCTCTTGGGAGGCAAAGACAGGTGGATCTCTTTGAGTTCAAGGCCAGCTTGGTCTACAGAGCCAGTTACAGGACAGTTAAGAGTACACAGAGAAACCATGTATAGGAAACAAACAAACAAACAAAAATAAACCAAGAAATTTATGCCTGAGTTGCCAATAGATATTCTAAAACTTAAAGGCCCTGTACAGATGTGCTCAGACTCGCAGAGACCACAGATGCCAGCCCAGAGTATTATACTCAGATAAACTTTTGATCACAATAGATGGGGAAAATAAGACATGCCATGATAAAGTCAAATGTGAACAATATCTAAAAATTCAACCCAACAGAAGGTCCTAGAAGAAAACTCCAACCAAAGGAAGATAAATAACCCCACAAAAACACAGCAAATAAATCATCTTGAACCAGTAAAACAAAAAGAAGGAAAGCACGCACACATGCACACATACACGCACACACAGACACACACACAGACACACAGACACACACACACAGACACACACACACACACACACACACACACACACACACATGCACACACAGAGTCATATACAGAAACCACCACCAGTTGTGTCATATAGCAGAGTTTGAAGAGAAGGGGTATGACTAGAAAGCACAAGAGGCTGCAACAGAAAGCAAACATTTAGGAATATGGATAAAGGTTTTGGCTGTCTCCTATGAATTACCAACAAGGGATTGTTACAGGCTTTCTATACACTCAAATCTTTTAAGTTTGGCAGAGCCACCTGTAAACACACCACAGAATTCATAATGGAAACCATGGCAAAGTATGCTGAGAGCAATTTGTTGAAGATTAGTCACATTTGGACAATATTCTCTAAGGAAATCACACATTGTCCTGATGCTTGTCAATGAAGAAGAGAACTGACAGGCACTTCTAACATTGCATTACCACGGCTCAAATGGATTCATTAAAGAAGAGGCAAGGAAATACACTCTCAGTATTCAATTCATGAGAAGTAATCACAACCTGCTTTCCATCAGCTGGCAGTGGAGATATATGAGGCATGGATAAGATTCTGTTCCTTCCTTGGAAGAACAGACTGGAGAGGAGAATGATAGATGCTGTCTCACAATTATATTTATGTGAGAAAAGGACTAACAGAGATGTAAAATATCATACCACCACTGCTGAGAATGATAGCACTTTGGTTTGGATGCTGTTTCACATTCATTGTGGAACTTGGTGGAAAGTGGAAAATAGAAGAGGAAATGGAAAGGGGACAGACAAACAGACAGAAGGAGGGTGTGTGGAGGGGGGTTCTCAAAGCTTGTGTAAAATAAAAGTGAGATTGATGAAACAGAAAAGGGGGGAGACACTTTATAGAGTAAGAGACAGGGGGTGCAGGTTTAGTTTAATGAATATACATTAAGCCTGTGAACCAGACAGATTTTGGAATATTTGAGTATGTGGATGAGTGATGAGAGAGGAAGAAAGGGGATATTACATTTTAAAAATACATGTAGAAGAATACACTAGGACATTTTAGTGGAGATGTGTGGGGTTTTAATTTTTATGAAAAATTAAAATTCATTCATGACCTCTAAATCTGTATTTAGTAAGAGCTAAATCTGAGAATACCTAGTTCTTTTAAAACTTTGATATGGTTGTTAATGTTATAACTAAATAGTTCAGTCTTTTAAAGTTGACTGTGCTAAAACATAATCAGACAAATATAAAGCATTTAGATTTTGAAAAGAATACAATACATTCATCCAGCTCTTTTTGGGAACCCCTGACTATCATCTAGTTTCTTTGGTTTTACTATAATGAGCTAAAGTCAGAGAAACGGTTATCATGCTCTTGCTTGTAGACTCCTTTCCCAGCTCATTGTCACTTTTTCTGCAATAGATAAGCAACTAGAGATGAATGCCATGTAAATTACCTACCACAAGGGCTTTTGCTTAGAGGTCAATGAATTTCACTTAAGTTAGTTAATTTCCTTGACAAGGCTCAATATTCATATGTGTCACATAGCATTTATAATGATACCTGTTTCCAAAAACCTATCCAGTTTTCAAAAAAATCAAGACATATTCAACATCAAAATATCATTTATGAACATAAAAATAACAATGAATATTAGTTATGTTACTTGGACCAGTATTATTGATTACTGACATATTCAAGTTCTTTCCTTGTTACTTTCTTTGCTTGTATTCTAACAAATGAATCAAATTGTTAATACCTATTTGTGCCTCATTAATTCCTTTTTCATGAGTGCATTTGTGTGCATGTGTGTGTGTGAGAGAGAGGGGGGGCAGAGAAAAGGCATGCTATGCCACAAAATGCCTGTCTAAGCCAGAGGAAAACCTCAGATATTAGTCTTCTTGCGGTCTATTGTTTACTTAAGACAGGGTCTTCTACTTATTTTTCCATGGTCTATGCTCTGCTAGATGGCTCAAGAGCATCAGAGAATTCTGCCTCTATCTTCTACCTTGCTGTTAGAATACTGAATTTACAGATTAATAATACCAAACTTATATTCTCCCAGGTTCTGGGGATCCAGATCCTAGTCATCACAGGAAGTTAGGGGAAAACCCTCTGGCCTATCTCTTTAGTCATTGTGAGTGCACTTTAATTATTCTCCAGCTCCACAGAGACATAAGTAGATGAAGCTTTGCAAAGTATGATTTTAAGAGTGATGATGTAGTGAGCACAAACTGCAACCTGATTTCCTTGGTTCATATATCAAAATCTTTACCTACTGACTGCACAGACCTTGAAAAAATTCTTCAGTCTCTTTTAAGCATATTTTTCATTAACAGAACAGGCTCGATGATTCTATTTCTTCATTGAGGCTGTTGATGTCCTTACATTATTAATATGTAAGAATAATATCTGTCATATAAGTGTTCATTAAATATTAGCTATTCATTTGCTGTTATAGTTCACTTTTATTTTATCAAGGCAGCTGCTAAGAAAGTAGGATTCAGTGATTTTAGGTAAGGTTCCCTAATTTGCATTATAAATTATCTTGCTTTCCTATAATTTGTCTACAAACGTTAAGCTCTCTGTTCTCCAGTGGCATTTCCTGTTTGGAATATAAATTCAATAGATTCTCTGTCATATAACCTCAGGAAATCTACCTACCAAGTGCTGCAAATAATCCTGTGATATCCATGTGAATGATGCACGATAAGGACCTTGTGAGATAAAAACCATCAGCTACTTTAGGTAGGTTTTTTCAGAAAGGTAAACTTAGTGTAAGTGGTTGTTGCACTGGAGAATGTAGAAATCTAGAGATGGGAAGTAAGGTTCAAGAAAAGGAAATGTGTATCAATCCATCATTGTCTGTTATTATAACAGAATATTTGAGGGTAGTGATTTGTAAAGAAAGATAATTTTGCCCCTGGATCTAAATTCTCTATAGCACCAAAACCTGTTTTCAGAGTCTATTTAACTTCTGGGGAGGATTTTGTGCTTCTTGAACTCTTGGTGGGTAGCTGGAAGGCAGATAGAAACATGCAGAATAGACAAAGCCTGAACTATAGCTTATCTTTGTAACAACCCATATTCAGACATCTAATCCAGTACTGAGAGAGTATAATCCCCCTCTTTAGGAAAAAAAGTATCTGTTTCTTTTAAATTCTTAATCTCTTCTTAAAGGCTTTTCTAACTCATGATATCATTACATTGGAAATTACATTTCAATATGAGCTGTGTAGGGGGCAAAAGAAATTTAATCCAGGATAGATTTGATGCAGAATTTATCAGGTTACTGCCTTGCATAGCCATGCATTTGTACCTCTATAGGCAAGGTCTCAACTTGTTTGCAGTAATCTGTGGAAAGCTACAGTTCCTCACTAGTCATGGAGAAGGAAGAGGGTCACTAATAGAGTATAAGGAAGTCAACATATTCCACGTCAATACTGACCATGAAGAGTTGATTTGTTACAGAGTTTCCTTTATTATCACTTTACTTCTTGGCTTCTAACAAATTATGCAGACATCTGTCAGAAAAACCTGGTTCTTTTACTCCTACCTGCCCCCTATATTGCTTTTAGAATTATTTCATGGAATAACTAGGTTTACACAAAAACTGTGCCTTTAAATGTGAAGATCCCAGGGACTAGGAGATGGTGCACCAATAAATTGCTGGCCTAAGCTTAATCTCCAAAATCCACCTAAAACACTATGCCTGGGGGTTCTTGTTTGTAAATCAGCCCCTGAAAAGCAGAGGCAGATTCCTGGGACTCACCATCCATGGAGTCTAGCCTAGGTGATGAGTTAAAGGGCATAAGAAACCTCTGTCTCAAAGGCAGTACATAGCATTCTCAAGGATGATTCCTATCCTTGTCTATTGCATGGCCTACAGGCATACATTTGTAAATGGGCATTAGCACCCATGTACACACAGACACCATCACACAATGATGATATGAAAACCCATACCCTCACACATAGAATTTTCAAGAAAAAGTGAGTTCCAATTACAGAAGAGTCTGGGGGGGATCGCCCTTGAGAGCACAATGTATGTAGGCCTCTCTTTTCTTCTCTGATGTGTTTTCCCAGGGTTAGAACTCTAAAGATCCCAAATAAAGTCAGAAACACCTGTACATGTCACAAAACAGTGAGATTTACTTGATTTAAAAGAAGGCCCTAAAAGTGGTATCTTCTAAGATTTCCACACATGCCACTTCTTGTAATTTTAAAAATGCCTTCAAGAGAAGTCAGGCCATAGAGCAGGACTCACATAGGAGGTTTATTAGAAAAGAAGAGATGAGGGGCAGAAACAGTGGCAGAGAGGATGGCAGAGACCAGTCCCTGGGGACAAGAGTGGCGAAATAGAAAGAGAGCAGGGAGATAGTGAGAGGGGGTATAGTCAGAGAGAGGGAGAGAGAGATGGGAGGTGGACACAGGGCTCTATTAAAAGGGAATCTAGTGAGTGTGCACAGGTGGTGTTATTAGTGGTTGCAGCTGAGGGTGTATCCTTTCAGAATCCCAAGAGCAGGTCAATACAGATGCCTAAACACTCAGAGACAACACTCAGAGATAGATTCTTTTTGAAAACTTATTTTTCAATTGGAAATTTCATACTAGTACTGTACTGATATATCGCCACTACTCCCTTTGTCCCTTGTAAATCCTCTGCTGTTCTCCCAACTCCTCAAATTCATAACTTCTTCGTGTGTGTGTGTGTGTGTGTGTGTGTGTGTGTGTGTGTGTGTGTGTGTGTGTGTGTGTGTGTCCGACTGAATCCATTTGGCAATACTCTTATGCATATTTGTTTAGGGATGAAAACTTGGGATTACATAGCCTCACAGGGCCTTGTTCCAGGAGAATACATATTTTTCCTGTGTCAGCAGCCACAGATTATCTGTAGCTCTTCAACCAGACATATTGTCATGTGAGATTTCTCCCATTGTCTTGGGATACCATTTGGGGTTGTTGTTCAGGTTTTCTATAGGTGGCTATATTGACTATGACCATGATAATAGCTTCACTCTCATATATAAAAGAGATTTTATAGGAGCAGGTGCCCTCATGATCTGGCTTTTGTAATCTTTCTGGACCCTCTTCCATAATTTTTCTGAGCCTTGGATGTAGAGATTGCCTTGAAACTGTTTGCTTTGTTGCAGGACAACCCATGGTCACTACTGTCTGCATTTTAACCAGTTGTAGACCTCTGTAATACTATGTCTTGCACCCCAACATATCCATTTTATGAAAACATATATGTGCATGTTAAACAAATAAAAACACATATAATGATATAGGGCAAGAAAATTAAGTAGAATGTCCATGATATGGTCAACATTATATGACCTAATAATATTGCATTGGCCTTTACCTACAAGAATGATCTGCTTTCCTCCAAGGAGGGTGGAAGCTAGGATGATGTGCATAAATATAATTGAGGATAAATGACAAGAAATGTTGAATGCTGACTGAGGAAATCTTAGACAATCTTTTAACATACTAACAATGGATTATAAGATCTACTTGTTAAAGACTGAGTGATGCATTATTCAGAGTTTCTGTATTTTTATCACCAGTAGCAGTCTATCCTACAATTTTCAAAACCACATGGCTAAGTTTTGAAAAACAGAAATGAAGAGGAGTCCATTGCTTTCAGAAGGTTCTGAAGATCAGATATACTGACAGAAAGATAGAGAGATGTCAGCATCTCCTAATGACTATTACAATTTCATGCTCCATGTCAAGCTAATTTTCCCTCTAGCTGCAGTAGCTGAAATAAATGACTCAACACCAACCATCAGAAGATGGAAGATTCATTCACAGAAGTTCTAAGTTTGCTCCCTGTGTACTGATTGAGTACATAAAAAAGATATGTTTGTAGACACTTCATTGTATGAAAAACTTTTCCTAGCTTTCTTAAAATTTGAATGATTACAAAATACGCTAATATAACAAAGGTTTAATGGAAAGAACAATGAAAATTTCCCTGAAGTTCTTCCAAAATATGCAAATAGATTGGAGAATATACATGTATGAAGCAAAATGATACTAATATAAAAGTTGAATAAAGTTAATGTAATAAATGAGCCTTTTATAATATAACTTCCTCAAATTTTGATTTTAAAAAATGTGCAAAATAGTTCCAAAATAAATTAAACATTACAAGCTGCTCAGATTTGCTCAAGGTATAAAATGACAATTTAACATTCACAAACCAATTACTGAAATACATTGCATCAAAAGGGAAAGAAGAAAATGATGCCTCAGTATATTGGTCAACTTTTTATGTATCAAATGCTTCAGTCAGATAGCTTGTAATAAGAAAGTCTTTATTTTGCTCACATATTTGGAGATTACATAGTCTATGATAGACTTTTTTCCATTGCTTTAGGGTAACACCTTGGGAAAGTGTATGGTGGCTCAAAACTGCTTACCAAATGACCTAGTAAATGAAAGACAGTACACACTGGCTCTTTCGATCACCCTTCAGTGTAATGTACAATGGCTGCAAAGCCTTCACTTAGGCTGCATCTTGGAGTATGCACTATCTTCCAATAGCAACAAGATTGCTTTAATGAGGCTCTGGTAGACAGTCCTGTTCCAAACTGTAGGACATACAAACATTTCAACTTAATCCAATATTAAGTTAGGATAGAAAATTTTAACAATGTAAAAATAGAAAGCAGTTCTCCAAATCATCAAGAAATATGAATAACCCCACTTTTGTCATAGAAAACTGAATATGATTTTCTCTCACTGAGAACTAGGGAAGAAAGTACCCTGCCATCCTGCTTCTTTAAAATAATTACAGGAAACTTTCCTTAATATCCAAAGACAGGAAAGGATGTAAATGCATAGAAAAGAAATAAAACTGTGTTTAACAGCATAATTGTCTGTCTAGGAAAGGTGTCTATAGAAAAATCCCAAAGAATGAAGAATAATTAAAAAACCTGAGAGTGAAAATCCTGAGAGCTAGTAAGTAGTTGGATCCAAGATACCAGATTATAGGTTAATACAATGAAAGTAGAAGGCAGTATTACCTCCATCAATCATAATAGAGGATTTCAAAACATAAACTTTTCTGTATACCAAATATGTTTTTATATTGAAAATATATATGTAGATAAAACTAGGATGCATTATTTCCAGAATAGTAGAAACCCAAAATTCTCTGCTAGGGAGATAAAAGTATGCTCTACTGTCAGTCTGGATAATATTTGGCCACAGATACATTGACAATTGCATGGTGGATGGTCTTATACGACAAAATGTGGGAGATTTAAAGAAAGGAAATATATGTATTTAGAGATTTGATGAGATTAGAAACAAGTCATATATTACTGAAGAGTGAACTCTAATAGATCTGTATTATCTCTGTGAAATCAATAAGTATCCAAGTAACCACATAGTATTCATGATAACTACATGCCACAAGTTAATTTGGTCATTACTGTTGATGGATTTCTGAGTTGTTTTGCGTGTAAGGTTAATATGAGTAAATTTACTAAGGGGAGAAGAAAGAAATGGAATTTAGCAAATCACAGCATAGACCTGGCTCTTAGCTTTACTTTAACTCCTATGAATGGGCTGAAATTCCAATCAGTTTTACATTAATGAAATTCAGAAACATTTGTGATTATTACTGTGGTTTCAGAGTTCCACCATTTTCAATAGGCTTGCCCAGTAAATATAAGACATTTCTCCTTTACATTTTTCTTCAACTATTTTTTTCTCAAGGAAAACAAATTACTACATCGTAATATATACTGAAAAGACTTCCAGGTGAAGTACAATTAGCATAATGAAAAACTCATTTCTCTGTTCCTGGTGGGTGTTATGGGATATACTTAACGCATTCTGCTAAGGTCAATAGACCATCAGTTTACTATACTTGAGTATATTTATAACATAGTTTTCTTAACTCTCTGCACTCCTTCTAGAAAGATTCCCACTAAAATTAGTTTATTTTTCTATTATGTAATTTTTATGAAAGCC
Source organism: Cricetulus griseus (assembly GCF_003668045.3). Taxonomy (NCBI): domain Eukaryota; kingdom Metazoa; phylum Chordata; class Mammalia; order Rodentia; family Cricetidae; genus Cricetulus; species Cricetulus griseus. The sequence continues at coordinate 18,913,220 of NC_048603.1, read as the reverse complement.
TGCCATTTTTTATATTTCTGGAAACTAATTACATAAACCATTTTCTTCAAATATTTCATCTCTAAAACTGAATATGTGCTCTACTTAGAGTTAGACTTGATGCTTTGAGCTTGTTTTTTTCATCATATGGTATTTTTATTAAATATTTCTCATGTTATATTCATTATTCCTATTTTTGTTTTAAAATATACCATATTTAATTGTTTGAGGATTTTATACATTCATATAAAATATTTTGACCATATTTACTTCTCACACCTCCTTATGAATCCAAACAGATCCATCTCTTAACCATTTACAATTTCATAGTCTCCCTCAGGGTCTTGTCTTTTGTCTACTGTCTTCATTAGCTTTTAGTTTGTAAGGTGTTAGCTTTTTCAGTTAATAAAATATATCTTAGAATATGAAGATGATTTAAATTTAATACTTATCTATAATAGATATTTGCATACATATCTATACATAAAATGTAATTTCATATGAAGTTTCATTTCCAATAAATTATAAACATAAAAGTGAAGTCTCTTCAAGATCATATACTGAGTACTAGATGTTATTCATATTTATAATTCCCAGTCCTCTGACTTTTCTAACTATAAAGCTAAGAGACATGCTTTAAAGTAATAACCTCTTAAGATATCTATATGTGTATGACATCTTTCTGTATTCTACTATCCACTTGCATATATTCTATCTAATGTTAAGTTGAAATTCTCAATAAATGTGAGTGTTCACTCAACCTAGAAAAGATTGAGTTGGATGTGGGTTATACAAAAGCCATACTTACAGTGTCAGAGATTAAGGTAAACTTGATTCATGAGCAAAACATGTGAATGGACTTTCTGTGCTCAGATAAGACCTCACTCTTGTTTTCCTAGTTAACTCCAATTTTTCTGACATGTCCCTGATCGACATAACTTCCTTCTCTAAAAATATGCCTCAAATGACTCATTATCTGTGGTGAGTAGTTCTTTGCTTCTACTCTGTGCTTCATGGGAAGTACTTCTTCCTCCATCAGCATGCACTGACATTACTATGAGAACTGCTGTCTTCTGTGCTAGACAGTTAACTAGAATGAACTAATCTGTGGACATTCCCCTTTTGTATATTGCTTTACTTATTTTCCCATTTCAATAAAGTGATAATTATTTAAACTTACTTAATTTAAGGTAGTTTTTTTCTAGAGTTGGAAGTAGAAAATAAATTGCAGGAAGAAACTGTACCCCGAACTTTCACAGCATTCAACACATTCAGTCACAGCAGAAATGTGGAAGAAAATATGTGCTCATCTGTCTGAGAGATGAAAAGCAGTCCTTGAAGAAAGAACAGTAGGAGTGGGGATGTCACAGTACATAACAGAATCATAGAATCAGGTTTCTGCCTACTCATTGAGCACTCCTCAAATTCCATACATTAGTTTGCAAGGAATACTGGAAGTAACCAGCCTTTAATAAATAAATGAAGGCATGAGGGAGTCTATAAATGCCCAATAGAATGATGAAATTTTGGTACCACCTCAATAAAGCAATTACATCATTTATGCAAATAGTAACTATACTGAGATTTAAGAAAGATGATAACTTTAATTGAGAAACTCATTTAAATATCATGGGTGGCACATTCTTGCCCTCGTACTTCAGTGAAATGGGTGGGCCTCCTGTGACAGATAATGGGGGCACTTCTGACTATTGGGCAGGTGTTAAGCTGTGTTAAAGCACTTTATCAATCTGTTAAAATCATTTCTAGTGATAATTACATGTTCTTTAAAATTACCCTTGTAAGTATTTTTTGTAACCATTTAACTATAAATGAACAAAGATGTTGGTCATTGGGCAATGTGATGTCTAATTAGAAGTTATTGAACTTTCCTTGCTGACCCTGATGCCAAGCAAGAGGACTGACACTCTAATGTTATGACCTACATAGCTTTGGGATTGACTTGACTGAGCAATAGGAATGGAGAAACCACAAACACATAAAAATGTTGGACTCTGATAGGTTTCTCACTCTAATTAGTCATACATGCAACATCCCAGAAACTCGGGCACTTACTTTATACAGAATGAAAGAGGAGAAGAGGCAACTTAGCAAGTCTTGATGTGGCTATCTGTAGGGCGTAAGTTTCATCCAGTCCTCCAGGACAAGAAAAATTAAATCCAGTTAAATCTTTCTGTATACATTGTTAGCATCCTTATGTAGAGCAGGGAAAGTTCTTGTAATTTTTTCATGCTTGAACTGTATAATAATTTTGAAGTATCATGGGTTTGAAACATTGAGGACCTGACATGGTCATGTTCCTGACAATGATTCACATTCCCTGGTAATTTGATCTGCTCCTCATACTCAGCACCAGACAGAATACATTAATGATTGCACCAACCACCTAGACTATGTCATGGGTGATTTTATACAATTACTCAGAATTTTCAACTGATTTCCCTGCCTACTGAAAGCATATCTATGGCTGCTTGAAACTGTGTGTATCACAGTTTCATTATCACAAACTTCAATGAACTAGTAAACTTTAAATAACATATACCCATTTTCACCTTTGTCAGAGTGGGAGCCCTCTCCTTGGTGGAGGGCCTATTTTCACCAGTATTAAGAGGCAGTGGTATCATTGATCCAACCAAGTAAGTGGCTATGTTTGACACCCCAGCCCCCAGTTGTCTATGATTGATCTCTTCTTGAAACATACAGTTAAATTGCTTAGACATAATAAATGAATTGGTTAGGACACAATTTCTTGTGTTGCCTTGGATCACAGTATTAGTTTCCACATTTTTCTTTAGTGGTCTTTTCATGCATACTGTCCGTAGTGTGGTAAAAAGAAGAAAAAAACAACTGAAATGGAAGCAGACCCATTAGTGACCCTAACTCACACAGTGAAGAAGGGCAAGTGCATCAAAAGTAGCAGCAGCTGCTTGACAGCTGATTCCTACAAGCCTAGGAGGCATCGGCAGTGTCTCCTGATAAGCTATCAGCCTCCGATACTGAGATCTCTAACAGCTAAGCTTATACCTAGGACTCAGTTTCTAAGCCGTAGATTCTGGCTTCCATGTATGGTCCATTTATGAACCTGTGCTTGACCTTTGAGAAGCTGCATGCCATGTAAATAACAGGCTACAGTCATGTTCCACAAGGAGCTAAATAAATCTTAAACCGGCCTGTCATTGCTTACCCATTCTCCACTGATCTTACTCTTTGTTGCTGATGCCTAGTTTGAGAGCAGCCATCTGTATATCCAGCAGAAATAGAAGGACCAGCTCATTCCTGTAGTCTGGCCAGTGGAATCTATTCCAAATCTTTCTCTGTTCATTACAACCACTGAGTTAGAGTGAATCAAGCAGCCAGTTCCCTGACTGCCAAAGAAACATCTGGACTTCTTGAATGACTAGAGTAAGAAGAGAAGCTGTAGGAAAGACACACATGCACACATGCACACACATGCACGTGTGCTTGCACACACACACACACACACACACACACACACACACACACACACACACACACACACACACGAGAGGGGGGAGGGAATAGAGTGTTGATAAAAGACAATAGAAGACTGTATGGAACCTACAGACTTTGGTCTTAAACCTATATTACCAATGTCGAAATAGGTAACTGAATGAGTTTATTGATATTACTGACAAGAGTATCGATAAAGTGCTACTTGCAAATTAAAGAATGACTCAAATGCATTCAGCCTAGCATGGATGACAGCTAATGAATGCTGTAAACATGGAGTACTATGTGGCATGTAGACAGCTCAACTGTTGGAAGAATATGTGCTTTAAGTATCTTGGCTAGTTCTAATACTGCTTCCACATATTTCAGTTTGTCTGAGTGATTCTGAGTACTCCACAATGTTTATATAACTGGGAGAATGGACTTAGCCCTTATATAAAAACTTAATTACTGTGGGTCTTGAGTATTTGGTCAATTTCAGGGACTTCCTGATACATAAGTGTTTCTTTCTTGTCTTAAGGAACCTCCTTTTAGAAATTCATGAGTCTTAATGAACTTCCAAGCAAAGTGGAATGTTTGACCTCCTTTTAGAACATACTGAGTCTTTAGGAACTTCCCTCTAATATGGACAATGGCACATGAGCTTGACCACTATTCCACTGTATAGGCCCAAATTATAAAATACCTCAAGTAAGCAGGATTACAGCATACTAAAAACCATTTCCAACAACAGGTTAATTTGCACTAATGCACATCCATACATTGTTTTCAATCACAGGTAATCATGGATTTTTTTAATTTTATAATTCTGGAAATTTGGATCATAGAATTTCCAGTATAGTGATTATTCCTTGTTGTAAGAACAGGGGAAAAAAAGTAAGTGACTTCTGAGGGTTGTCAAACTAGACATCAAAACATTTGCCAGGTGATTTGCAAATTCTGATTGCATTCAAAATTATTAGTGTTTGTAATAATCACCATTAATACTAATCTGCAAGAGCCAGGAATGGAAATCCTGCTGGGTGTCTCTCATCATCAGATTTCTATTGTGCTTCTGTCCTCATCTCTTCCAACTTCACGTTTTGAAATCCATGTTTCCCAAGTCCAGCAATCTTGACATTTTCTGAACTTTCCATTCTCTTTCTTTCCAAAGAGGATTGCTTGATTTTTCTCTCTGGCTGTTGCCAATAAATGGCTTTTGGGATGATGAAAAGGATTCCATTTTCATTAATCAGAGCTTTCCCCCTTCATTAGTTCTGCCATTTTAACTTAGGCATGACAAACCACATATTGTAACAGGAACAATATGATCCTTGTCAGTCAGGAATATATGCCCTCCTCTCCACAAACACCAGCTGTCTCTATTAGATCACATATATTTAATGCATTCTATGTAACCTATTAGAGCACACACATGATTCATTCACTATAGACTGTAGACAACATGAGTTTCATTTTGATTTTGTTTTTCTTTCCATAGTGCCCTTTATTCACTGCCAACTTTTTAACCTCAAATTACTAATTAGTTTTATCACTCTCAAAGGATTTACTGAAGGCTAAAAAATAAGATATTAGAATATATTTTATGTATTTTAACTCATAGTTATTTTATTTGAGGCGTTATAGGTCATTATCACTTTTGCTAATTCTGAAAGAAATAGAGAGCATTTGTAGCCCAGGGAAAACTGTGGTAGGAGAAGTCAAGTTGTTTCCAGGAATTTTTTTCTAGCCTTACTCTTAATTAATCTTGCTTGATAGGAACAACTAACTTCAGTTTACTCATCTGTAAAATGAGAAGTCTTATGAGGAAACCTCTAAGGAATTGCCTACAGTGGAAATGGAGATATTTAGAAACTAGATTACTTCTTCAGCAGAAATTTCTAATTAGAACAATAACACAATTTTTAAACACTGTCAACATTTTGCTTTAATTCACTGAAGTCTTTAAAAAGCCACCTTTCTATGACATAGAAAGGTTATGGTAAACAGAGACAGGTATGAGTTATAATGTTTTATTCAAAAATGGGGAAGAAAGCATACAACCCAACATTTGGAAACAAACTCTTTCATTATTGTGGGATTCAGGATCCCAGAAAAGACGGCGCTTGACTTAACATTAGCTACAACTAGAATTACAGGAAATAGAATCATGAGTTGATTTTGTTTGTTATTTGTTTATTTGATATTTATTTGAAATAGGCTATCACTTTGTAGCCCAGTCTAGCCAAAAATTCACTGTGTAATACAGGATGGCCTCAAAATCATGATCATCTTCCTGCCTGCACATGAAAATCCTAGGTTTACAGATGAGAGCCCCTTTGCCTGGTTTGGGATTACCAGCTTTACTTAGATGCAAGCACTAGAATGCTTCAGTGTGATACCTGGACACCACCCTTGCATCTATTGTTGGGTACGTGTCACATGCAAGTGAGCACACACAAAAGCAAGTATTTTCCCCTTGTTTGTCTTAGTCTTACCATGTCTCTCTTCAGTAAATATACATCTTGATACAGTAAACATCTGTCAATCACTGTGGATGATAAGCACACTTGTTCATGTGTTGACACCATGAAATGATGTTGAGATTTAGCAGAGATCATGTAATCCTTGTCTTCAGGTAACTGAAATAGAGAAAAGATTTTACTTTTTGTTAGAATTTTCTTAGTGTATTTCATCTTTCAACATTTTACTTCCAATTGGAGTTCATAGTCTAGTCTAGTCCAATATAGTATAATATGGTATAGCATAGCCTCACATAGCATAGCACAGTCAATTTTTATTGTTGTAGCTGTCACTTTGCTTTTGGAATCTAGACCTCATGTAGCTCAGGCTTGTTTGAATCCATGAAACTTCTGCCTCAGACCCCAGTGTGTAAAGATTGTAGGTACTTGCCACACTCATGGACTACTATGTCCCATCTTCATCTTGCACAAGGATGTTACATTCAATACCAACATTGACACCTGTTCACAATCCACCATCACTAGGTAACATTAGAGTTCACTTTCAATATGGTGTGTTCTAGGTGGTCTATACAAATTTGTAACACCATGAACTTGATCATTATACAACAATTTTACTACCTTAAGTCACATCAAATTGACCTGTTCAATTTCTTATTCTTTCTCTTCTAAGATTCACTACATAAACAGTCTTCATCAGTTTCTTGATACCATTTGGCTTGTAGTTGAAATCATTTTTACTGTAAGTATTATCTTGTATCATGCAATAACCTGCAATTGAGTTTTCCTCCTGCTTATATATCTCACCTCATTTTAGAGCTAAAAATGTATTTCTTAATCAGTATACCACATTGTGTTTATTCATTCATGTGTTGAAAGACATCTTTATTGTCTACAAGTTAGAGTAATGATGAAAACCCTTCCTTAGACATCTGTATTTCATTTCTTGATTGAAAAAGTATATGAAACTCATTTGGAAGACTATAAAGAAGTGTGCTTGCTGTATCATACATGGATGTGTTTGTTTACCTAGGGAGATACTAGAACATTTTCTTGTGGGCTTAGCATTCTAAATATTCCCCCAAAGTCTCATATGCTTAAGGCTTATTAATTCAGCAAAGTAGCAAAGTTCAGTTCAGCTTTGAGAAAGTAGAATAATGAGGGTTTTGACCTCATCAGTGGATGTGCCCATTGAAATATTCACAACCTGGCCGACTACTGGTGAGTGATAGTTTCCTGGTTACCATTTGATGAGGCTCATTCTCTTTTATGTTCTTCTAGAAATTTGTTATCCTGTATCTCCCTAAGCTAATGGAATGGTCCAAGGGATAGTGAACCCAAATCAAGAAGCAAAATAAATCTTTCATCTCTCTAAGTTGATTATTTTATTAAAGCCCTTAAAGGATGCCCAAGAATGTACCTGTGCTCTTTCTAGCTGCCATCAACATACATGCTTTTATTGCTAACTCTATCTTCACCAGAATTTGGTATTGTTAGTGATTTTGAATTTTAATCCTACTAGTAGGTATCTAGAAACAACACATTGTTATTTTAATTGCAATCTATCAATGCTGTTGTAATTGAATATACTCATAAGGAACATAATTACTGAGAAATATATTTTTGAATATGTTGGGTTAATGTTTATATTATTGTGTATGACACTGAATGTTTTATATATTGAATCTTGTCTTTTTAGGTAAAAATGAAATATTTCATTATTATTCTATTTACCCTTCTAGTTTCTTGTTACATACATTTCCTTTTCAAATGTTAATCTTAGAAACTAAAACATTTCTTTTCTTTTTTACATTCAGATAGGGTATATACTAATGATTTACTGTGATCCAAATAATATAAGAGACATATAACCCATTTCCCTATATTTAACACTTCTCTGTGTGAATGTCTTGTCTACTTTTGCCACCACACATTAAATCTAAGTGCATCTAGTTATGGCCAGTGTTTCTTTTTCTCTGTGTCTCCCTTTCTCCCCTCATGTTTCTCCTGTTTTCTTAGAATATGTGAAACACATAGGATGTGTCTTCTTTATGGCTTCCTCTTCAATAGCATACATTCCTTCTCTTTCATGGTGTGCCTCAAGATCTTTCACTGAATTCTAGATTTTTTAAGTCAATACAGAATAAAACATTTGGAGTTCTTAATAATGATTCTACCTCCTCATTTTCATGTATTTTATTTTACAGTTGCTTAAATTTGGGTTTGAACTGACATTCAATAATTTCGTTTGGTGTGGGGAATAAAACCCAGGTTTTACTATGTCACTCAGCTACATCATGAACCCTTGCATTACTCTTATTGGAATCTAAAATGCCTCCTCTGTGATGGGCCATTAGGATATTTCTCTATCAGACACAGTCGTGTACTATGATAGTCCAATGTGCCTTGCTATATATTTTCTTTGCATCACTTTTCTTCTCACCCAAACCACTATGGCAGATACTAATAAACTGTATGTACAGTCCTGCATGTCTGCTAGCCTAATGCTTACATGTGCTGCCAAGACTTTTTCTGTGCCAGTCTCCGCCCAAAGCATGTATGCAAGCCTTCCACGACACCATATAAACAGAGAAGTGCTGTTATACAGTGTCAAAGATGTGGTCTCCAAACCAGAGAATACTTACTGTGTAGTGTGTGTGTGTGTGTGTGTGTGTGTGTGTTTAAAGTGGGCCTTAAGATGAAAATTTCTACTTCTATTTTCCATTTTTAACATTCAAAGGAATATGTCTGCTTGGGTTTGACCACCACCCCACAAGTTCATGAAAGCAGTTTATTCTTGAATGTCTATGAGGCTCTATCCACATAGAAACGAAAAATAAGTCCTCCATCAAGGCTTCCTGAAGAGTGTGTATTCCACCTATGCATTGATGTGCCACAATTAGCAAACCACGGTTTATGAGGTTTCTGCAAGCTGCCTTCTTCTCCATTTTGACACACCAGTATGGTTTCCTTGTTGTAATGGATCAGTTTGTCTGTGGAATGCAGAGAAACTGTCACTATGTTCTGAGTAAGTTCATCCTTTGGGAAAATTGCAAAAGAGATTCTCTCATTCCACACACCTGTGAGTCATGACTGACTACCATTTTTCATCATCAGAGGAAAACATAAGTATTCCCATCCTATACCATTGACCAGAACCCTCACTGGTCTGCCCTTACAAGCAGAACAGCTAAAAGGAGAATGAGGAATTGTGTCTACTCTTATAATATGCAGGGAATCTTCAGAGTGAAGCCTCTTTCTTAAAAACCACAGTACGGAATTAAGTATCGATGAGTTAGTGACCAGGAACCTTGAATAATTTGTATAATTTCAGAAGTCATGAATGTGTCATGATTTCCTGAGGGAATGATGACAACTATAGAAATTTTATTTTATGTTTATCTCTGTTCTACTTGCATACATACATTCATAATACATGAATACAGAATTATTAGTCATCAGGAGATGGTTCAGATCCCCTTGATCTGCAGTTAAAACTTATTGTTTTATAACATAGGGATGAAACCTGGGTCCTCTGGAAAAAGAAGCAACAAGTGATTTTAACCACTGTGCTAACTTTCTAAACCCATGATGGTATATTTTACTTCCTGTCATGTTTATGAGCACAGTCATTCTAAAGGTTTGCACTTGACCATCTCTGAGCAGATTCCTTTAAATTCACACTCATTACATTCTGTCTAGAATGATTCTAGTAAAGAGTATAGTCTTGATTTAAACAAAACTCAAATCAGGGATAACCTTCTTCTCTGGGAATTTTGTTGTAGGACCTATCTATCATTCTGTAAGAAGTTTAACACATGGAAGGTTCAGCTTTGTGATTTGCACTCAATTACTGAATGATCTCAGAGAACATGAAGGTATTTCTGACATAATCTCAATAATCTAGACAAATAGACTTTCTAAATCCGAGGAACATTTAATTAGTTTTAATTTGAAAAGGTTAATTTATGGAAAATAATGAAAAACCCAAATGTCTACTGTGATTCTTTCAATTTACTTTCAGATCCCCAATCTGGAATAGTATTAAAAGTCAGACTGTCTCTGGCATATCAGATTCCATGTCAGTCCCCCTACATAGGATCACATCCTTCTCTGGACTCTGAGAGTTAGCAACAGGTCTTGTATGCTCAGACTTTGTTTTTATTTGTGGTTCTTCTTTCAAACTCATGGTCTTAATTATGCATTTTTACCCAGTAAAATGAGCATATGCAACAGGCAGCACCTATTTCTGACTGTTTACTCAGCTTTCAATTGCTTCTTAGTCTGTAATGAGTCATTATTCTCATAATTGTATGGAAAAAACAAATGCCCCCATCTCCACTTCACTTTTTAGGCTGTAAGCATATTTCCAACCGTGGAATTTTGGTGGTAAGTTGCTTGGCTGAACCTCTATTTCATCATGGTCCCAGAAGTCTCATATTTATCAGTGGGTACATCTCTATAGCTAGTTTCCAACAGTTTGGTCATACCTGAAGAGGAAGCTATTACTTAGAATTTTCTGTGACACTAACATTTCTCTGGAGGACAGTCTAGAAAGTCTTCTGGGAATTCCCAGGAGAAATACAATAAGCACTTGATGGATCTCATTTCTTCATGTAACATAAGTATTTAGACACTTCTTGTTCCTTTTTCCATTTAAACTATTTCTGGACTGCCTGATATAGCAGTTCAGAAATTTTAGCTTCTGTTTATCATGGCCTACCACTTTTACAGGTTTCCAGGGACATCCCTAAACAATAAATTGTCCTAAGGTCTCAAGTCCTTGCTTGTTAAGTGAGTGTTCCTGCATCAGTGATTCTTTGCCTTTTATCTGATGTCTTGCTCTCAGCTCAGATATTGCAGCAGTCCCAGAGGCTATCAACTAACTATGTCCTCATGGATGAATGACAAACTCTCTCTCTCTATCTCTATCTCTCTCAAAGGGCCATGCCATCTTCACACTTCCATGGCTGACCTGCAATAGTTGTCAATTTCCCCAGGGTCATGCAGTGAGCTAGTGTCTGATGTTGCAGCAGTTTGATGGGAGAGGCACAATAGTTAAAATATAGAAATATAGCAGATACTGTAAGGACATAAAACACATAGAATTGGGATGTTGTGAAGAGTTTAATATAAAATGGTTGAGTTGTACAATTGGTTGGTTGGAAGGTAGGGTACACTGAAGGCTGGTGTGACCTGCTAATCCCTCAGAGCATAAATACAAGATATATCTGTCCTCAGTGACAGAGGCAAAGCCAGGCTGTTATTCTGCCTAAGCTTAGAACAGGGATTTGTTTAAAAGGAAATCTCTAGATTCATATTGGAGCTGGATGGTAGATCAGGAACAGGGGGAAATGATGATTTTTATCCTCTGAGCTGTGAGACAGCTACACAAAAATGATAAGTGTAATATAGTTATAAGGAATTGGTCAAACATGATTGAGAAGTGAAGCCAGTTATACCTTGAAAGTATAGCTAACTGAATTGTTTGTTCCACTTTTACACATGTAGCTTAAGTGAAGAGAGTTCCCATCGAGCTAAGACAAGTTCCAATTAAAGAATTTCTTGAGAGTATATAATTTATCATTATGAGAGATAATGAGAGATAAAGAAGAAATGGAAGAGTTTTCTTCCAATCTTTCCTTTTATCCTTCTTTTCTTCCTCCCTCCCTCTTTCCTTCATTTTCTTTTCTTTCCTCTTTCACTCTCTTCCTCTCACATTCCTCCCTTTGCTTATGACATATTTAAGTGTTCAAGACATAAATCAGTCTGTCACTATTAATATTAATTAATATTTGTGTAGGAAATGTTCACAATCATAAGCCCATAATTTACAGTCCTGGGATTCTATCTGGTGACACTGTTTAAAGGATACTGATGATCTTGGTGCATATGCATTAATGGATTTATTTGCATATATATATATATATATATATATATATATATATATATATATATAACTTACTGAGTCCATATAGCTCTGATGGGTTTGACTTGACTATTTGGCTTATTTTCAGGGCCCATTGGTGTCGTTTGTCTTGGTCTTATACTCTCTGATCTTCCTACTATGAAACAATAATGACCCCCCTTTTTGGGAACCCCATAATCATGGAGCTTTGTGATAAAGGTCTCATCCAAATCAAATACTGAATAAAATAAAGCCTGGCAAGCTCAGTGCAGAAGCAACCAGCTGAGATCAGTTTAATAGCAAGTGAATTAAGTTATGGTTCCTCACTGGGCCAACAGGAGCTAGAGGAAAAAAGGAACAAGTTAAATGCTCCAAACCATGAAAAGCGTGTTGCTGCTTTTTTATTTCAGCTCTTTCTACTGCCATGCAAGAAACCCTGATAAGTGTCTATGTAATGGGCTTGTAGTGTTAGCCAACATATTTGTTTGCTTAACAAACTTCTAAAAGAAGATGCTTCCTCAGTACTGTACTGGGGTTTTCCTTCCCAGCATTAACAGAACCACAAGGAAGCTGACTGGCAATATGGTTCTTTTCAGAACCAAAAGGCCCAAACTAAAGAATGTGACACAAAGGCCTGGGACCCTGGGACCCTCTAAAATTTAACATGTCTTTCTCCCTGCCTACAGGCTACAACTTCTTTGTAACCAGTGTATTCCTAGATTTGTGATGTATAGATTTGTTATTGACTGTCTGCAAATCAGTTATGCATAAATAATATGTTATCTACATTAAAAAAGCAAACAGCTCTTTTCAATATGAGATCATCATGGTGATTGTACAAGCTTGTAGTTAAAATGTAAGAGCCAAGGCAATATTCCATATCCTAAAAGTGACATCATGATGTTGATTTAGCATCCTCTACAATAGCCCTGAAAATGTACCTCATGATTCCAATACATTCAGTAGCTGTTGGCATATAATAGAATATAAAGTAAGTTAGCATATTGAGAATTATAAATTAGTTGATTTTGATTGTCAAGTTTTTGATACTCATTTGCCTCAACAATATTTTTGATGTGGATTAGTTTACTAATATTGCTTATTTTTCTATAATATGATTATAGCAACTACAAGGAATGATGCCCTGAATCATCTTTTAAAATACATATTTGCAAATTATATGTTCTTACCACATGGCATTGGCTTAGATCCTCAAAGACAATGGTTAATAATGATGAGTTAGGACTCCTTCTCTCAATTTTTATAAAAACCAAGGTTTTAAACTTTCACAGTTGGCTGTGGTTGCTGGTGGTACTTTGTAAGTAACTATTGCATATAATGTGTTTCTGACATTCTTGTTACTTACATAATATATAGGTTTTTGGATGTGAGGTAGGTTATGCATATTTGCTTATGTTTCATTTGTTGTGATAAATTACCATTTTACTGCATAGCTAGCAATGAATTGATAATGTGTCATTAGGGGTGGTTCACATCTAAAATCATGAATAAAATTATACTACAGGCTCACTTATTTTATGCTTCAAAAATGTCCCATACATATTAATGGTAAATATTTTGATGAGAATTAAAAATTCTAATGAGAACAAACATATTGTCTCTACTATAGTGATACTTCTGCAATAAATAAGATTAAAATTTTAAGAAATTTAAAACTATAGTGTGATATTGAGGTTGTTAATGGGAATGGTGGATAAAATTTAGGCAAAAAATGGAATGTCTGGAAATATTTATTGGAAGAATTTCACACATTTGCATGAAAATACACGCCACCAGCTAAAGCAACTACTCTGAAAGGGATGTGGAAATTAACAGATCTAAGGCAAGAACAGCAGCTCATGCTGGGCACTCAAGCACTGACATGACTGAAAATTTGTCCATAATTCAGAATGTCACTTGATTTGATAAACACTAGATGATTGTAAGCAACAGTTTTTAGTAGGTAGTAAATATATAATCTATATATAATCTGGAGCACAAGATGTGTGTTATAGTTTAGAAGAAGGCAATCCTAACAGGGCACATTATCCCTCTCAACACACCCCCGTCTGCTTATTCTAAGGCATTCTGGTGTACTTCGCATACATACCTGAAATTGGAACACTTTAGCTCAAGTTTTTAGAGCATTAAAAGGCTACTAATCTGGCACTCCGGGTATCTGCTCATGTGTGTCAATAATGGAGCCAATGTGCCAATAAGAATGACTTTTGTGATAATTATCCTCCAATACAACTAGAGGAAGTAAAATAATTTACTCTCAAAGCTGTCTGCACTGCATTGCACTTAAGCCAGATCATACAATAGTTTTATCTTAGTGGATTCATACTTCAGAAAAGCATCCATGCCGAAATAGTATAAACCTGTCATTCTACTATTACTGTGGAGTGCATAGGCAGAAGCTGTAATTGTGACTATGCCACCCCACAAGGGACTGTTGCAATGCCAAATTTATTCACTGTCTCCATTATTTACAGGCCTGTTAAACTCCTTTGTGGCAGTTTTCACTTCCCCTGTTATTTAGCAGTTGATTTTAGGTCACCCCTCTTTCTCATCTGTGATATTGGACACAGGAGGACCTCACAGAGTCTTTGTAAAGAGTCCTGGGAACCCATTGGGAAAGATGGCAGTGCACTTTAAAACAAGGTGGGAGTGAATTCCAGCAAAACGCTCACCAGGAAGCACATGTGTTTTAACTAACTCACCACATTTCAGTACAAATAGAAGATGTCCGAGAAGCAGACTCCCATGCAGGTGTGGGAAGGGAACAACTTTCATTTTCACATTTACAGGCACACATTAATCATTCTGGTGTTCTTTTCAATCAAATATATATATATAATCATCCCTGTCAATAATGACAGTAATAATAAAGTATTTTTATCATTAAATAATTATTAGCTATTATAGGAATAGTTACTTTTAAATAGCTATTACAATCATTCAAAAATAGAACTGTTCTTTCATTTACCTTAAAACCTTGTACATATATGTCAGCATTACCAGATTGAAATGAAATATAACTATCTCTTAAGATACACAGTCTCTGACCTAAGTTGTTTATGATAGCAAATGCCTGCTTTCAACTTCTTTGCAATCATGATTTTTTTAAAAATCCTTTCTGGTTTTGACAGGGAATAATAACCACTCTTGGTCGCATCCTGATTTGTACCTTAAATGCATTTAAATATTAATTTCATAAGAAGGAAAATTATTTAGTTCCAATAAATGTCCAGTATACTTGGATAATGTGACTGAATTGAAACGTGAAAGCTTGCAAAAACTACCTGTTACTATAGTGTGTTTTATTGAATGACTATGTCTAAGAATGAGAGTGGCTAAATATGAAGTCATTTTACAAAAAAAAGAAACATGAAAAGCATGCACTCTGTCAGTGAGGTTCACCCCTGGCATCAAAAAACATATAAAGAAGTAAATCAAAACAGAAAACCCAAAAACTGAACAGCAAGTAAACAAACAACACAAAAAAATTAGATACAGATCTATATAGAAAACTCTCAAAAGAGAAAGAAAAAATCAATCAAACAACAACAAATGGCTTGGAAGTGGGAAGCACTTAAAATCATGTTTATCATCCTTAGTCATCAGGGAAATGCAAATCAAAACTACTTTCAGATTTCATCTTTCACCAATCATAATGGCCAGGATCAATAAAACAAATGACAGCTCATGCTGGCAAGGATATGGAGTAGGGGAATATTCACTCATTGCTGCTGGAATTGCAAACTTGTACAGCTGCTATGGAAACCAGTGAGGCAGTTCCTCAGGAAAATGAAAGTCAACATACATCATGATCAAGCTATACCCAGATTATTGCTTATTGTCCACAAACTAACAGTAAGGTCTTATTGCTGAGGATATCACCTACATAACTCATCAAACATAGAGGACTAACTGGTGCTTACATAGATGCTTTACTCTTATGAACTAGTGTTCTTGGTGTTGAAGGTACTTTGCATGATACCACAGAAAAAAAATGAAACATCCACCCAGGTGAAACCTCTTGAATTTACTAGCCTGCAAGATGTTCTAGTGCAATAGTGGCAAAAAGCTTATGGAAGTAACCAATCAATGCCTGACTTGATTTAAGGACAACTCCATGAAATGAACTCATTCTGACACTGCTTGTGTGGCCAAGAACCTGATACTAGATAGGTCAGGGACCTTTGCGAAAACCAAATATCACTGTTCTGCTAAAGGAACATAGCCATGGAATGTCTCCTAAAAACATTCTGCTACACTCATAGATCATTGTCTTTCTCAGCCATCATTAGAGAAACTTTCTTCTGCAGTAGATTGGAGGAAATACAGAGACCCACAGCCATACAATATGTTGAGAGTAAGTTGCTTTGGAACACTCTGTCCTAAATGGAATATTTCCATCAAATCCCTCCCACAGGGCTTAGGAAAGACTGCAGAAGAGGAGGCAGAAACAGTGTAAGAGCCAGATGTGATGGGAAGACACCAAAGAAACAAGACCTTCTATATATAGCAGGGCAAATGTACATATGACCTCACAGAGACTGTGGTAGCATGCATGGGGCCGGTAATAGTCCACAACAAATGGGGTCCCAGCACTGAGAAAAGAAGTTGGCACAAATTCCTATCTCTAACCCAGAATACATTTCCAATTAATAGCCATTCACAAATGAAAAATTAGTTCTCTCCAATGGAGTCTCACTGGTGATATGAATGAATCTTAAGGACATGCCCCATGCCCAGAAATAGATAGCCAGCAATAAGGAAACTCAGTGGTATTTTGAGGGTTCTTTGTCTCATAATACTTTGTCAGGGCTTGAAAATTTTTTTGATGTTGCAGGTCCTTTTCATATATTTAATTGGCATCTATTTTGTGCTCTTATGGGATTCCATAAATATGAACTTATATCTCTCTATGTCTAAATGTGTTTCTTTCGATTTGTTCTTTTACTCTTTTTCTTATTTTTCTTAATTTATCCTATTCAAGCTTGTTTGTTTTGTATTATTTTATTTTATCTTATTAATATTATTTAGATGCCTATTTTCTAACAAGGGACAGAAAGGGTGTAGATTAAGATACCAGGGGAATTGGGGATGATCTAGGGGAAGTGGGAGAGGCAAACCATAAACAAAATATGTTGTATGAAAAAATCTATTTCCAATGAAAGAAAGATGGGGTTGGGGAAAGCATATATCCCATACACTGGCACACATTTGAAACCTTAGCAACAGCAGAGAAATTATCACTTCCATCTAATAAGTTGAAATTAAAGTGCTGTCCAAATAAGTCTGTGAGGGGAATTGGAAATTCTCTAAGCTGAGCAGCCCTCTAAGATCTATGTGTGTGTGTGTGTGTGTGTGTGTGTGTGTGTGTGTGTGTGTGTGTGTGTGTGTGTGTTTGAGAGAGAGAGACTGAGACAGAGACAGAGAGAGACAGAGAGACAGAGAGAGAATGTGCCTGTGTGTGTGAGTGTTTGTCTGTGTGTCTGTGTGTGAGTGTGTGTGTCTGTCTGTCTTTGTGTGTGTGTGTATGTGCCTGTGTGTGTGTGTGTGTGTGTGTGTGTGTGTGTGTGTGCCTGTGTGTGTATAACATACACGTGTTATATAAAAGAAAATAGGGTGGAGGAAGGAGGAAAAAGAGAAGGGAAAGTGAGATAAGGGGAGAGGACAGGAGGGAAGGTAGGAAGGGATAGTGAATAACAGACCAAAAATATTTGTAACAAAATTCATCTAAACTAAGACAATTAAAGTTGTATCAATTCAAAAATTCCAATGGCTTATGAAGCCTCATAGTTTCACATAATTCTCAAAAATACACACTCACTGGAATCCCAGTTATTTAGGAGGTTGAGGAGCATTTTGAGTTCAAAGCCAGAATGAACTACAAAGCAAATTCTAGATCAGTTTGGCCAAGGCAAGGTTCTGTCTTGAATTAAAAAGTGAAAAAGCACTGTAGGTATAGGTAGAGGACAAAATCTTTCCCTAGAAGCGTCAAACCCTGAATCCAGTTTCCAGCAAAAAACAAAAACAAAAACAAAAACAAAAACAAAAAGAGTAAAAAGTAGTATCTTGAGAACTTTGAGTGTATTTTCAAATGTAGATTATTCCCATTTGTACAATCAGCTGATCTGATTCAAATTTTTACTTGTGTATGTTCATGCGTGTATTGTGTTTGAGTGTGTATCTACCTGATTATAGTCTTGCCACAGGCATAAGTAGGTAATGTATGGTTTAATTTCTGTACCACTGGAGGCAAATCATGCATATTTACCTTCTAATTTTGATGTATTGGAAAAGTATCATATATTCTGTGCCTGATCTGCTGTCTGTCTTGCTTCCCTGTATTTTTTTAACCTCTGTTATTTGCAGGTTATCTTTATGAAACATTCTTTTATGCTGATGAAGGACAACAGATTTAGGGTTTTCTGAAACAGGTTTTGGTGAAAGAACTAAAAATGACACTATATTAGATACCTATAAATATGTCCATGCTTATCAGAATCTGCTCTACCAGTCAATAACTGTAAAATCAGCATCTAATGTAAAATTCTACTATATTTTTCTCATTCCCTAAAGGAATCATTAATTTTGTTTATCTTTGTTTATCAACACCTCAAGCTTCCTGTAGGCCGGTGTTATACCTCACTTAATTTTCTAAACTCAGTGTCAAATGATTGGAATAAAGTAAGCCTTAAAATGTATCTCCCAATGGAGGCCGACTGTAGTATGAGATAAGGTGAAGGGGAGAAAATTGTTGAGTGATGTTGTACACACAGTGCTCACATTAACAATATTTATAGTATCACCTCCCTTTCTCTATAAGATCCACTGCTTTCTTCAGAGAACACCATGTGTTCAAGAGCATAAGAGCTTGAATTGAGTTTCAAGACTAGAAACTCACACCTTTGTGTGAAGAATCATTGAATTATTGCCCAGGACTTGCAGAACATAAGGCTGTATCAGCTATTTTGAGATCATTTCAGTTGAAAAACTAAAACATAAATTGCAACATTATTTTGAACAAAAAGAATCAGAAGTGAGATACAAGCCAGAGAATAAGCCAGGCTATGGATTATCTAAAGGTCATTTCAAGACTCATAATCCTCATGATCTTTCCACCCATCATGAAAAACCCAAAGAGGGGATACTTACTATAGCAATTTCTAGAAAATAAGCTTGCTTAGAGTGAACCAAAGACAGTCTGTTTCCATTTTATGGAGGCCCACCCACATCTCTCCACTTTCACCTAGCAGCCTTTCAGAGGCTAAAATGATAGTCAAAACAGATTTATTATTGTTTCTAACCTGCAGTTCTTTGTAGCACTCTTTATCATTTATTAAGTCATTCCCTATGTTATGCTGAGAGCTCTAGAGAACTGTCCTTTGAGAAGAAACACAAACCGTTTTAAGGACAGCAACAGACTGTCCAGTGGTTCATGTTAGCAAAGAAATTTAGCACAGGATTAAGCAAGTATTTTGTTTTTGTTGTTGTTGTTGTTGAGTTGATGTGCAGTGTGGGGCCTTGCTAAGTTCCTTCACAGCATGTTTAATTTTGGTCTTGGTCCACAAAAGTTTCCTTATTTGAGAAATGGGAGTGATTACAGACTTACTGCACATAGATTTCCAGTAAATAGAAGCTTGTTAGTGAAATACTGCAATGGTGGCTACCCATAGAAAGAGCTCATGAAAATGAAACCACGATTATTGCTATTATGGGTATATTTGAGGCTCTTCAGAGCAAATGCTTGAATTCTGGTTCTGTAAAGATGTTGAAAGCAGACTTTACATCCTTGGTGCTGGGCATGTTCTTATTTGCAGCAGGAAATCTATATCTAGAAGCAAAACCAACATTTTTGTTGTAGTATCAGGATGAAGGAGGAAGGCCTATGATTATGTTCAATGACATACAGAATTAGATGCTCAGAGTACACACCTTTGGCAATATGATGGTATACTTTATCATGTGCCATAATTACTACAATGTCTGATTTAAGGTACTGTTTAAATGATATCACTAAGGATCAAGATTAAGAAAATGTTTAGCTTTGAATTTGATACTTCCCCTTATAAAAATGTATTTTCAGTTTCAAAATGTCCTATCTGGAACCATTGCTGTGGTTTGCATGATCAAATAAGCAACAGATACTAAGACAGAGTGTCACAAAACACGAGGAAGAGAAATTATATTCTATAGAGCCAGATGAAAGACAGAAATTTGAGAAAATTTAGTTTGACATAGCAAGACAAGGGCCACCATCCCTAAAAGTCCATGTGTGCTTATATTAAATAACTTTGCAGAGCTAGAGAGATGACTCAGTGGTTGATAGCTCCTATTGATCTTCCGGAAGACCTGGGTTCTGTTCTCAGCATTCCTATCACAGATCTTTAACTCTAGCTCCAAAGTACCTTAAACCTTCTTCTGGCCTCCCCAGATACATGCAAGCACATGGTGCACATACATAAAAGCAGTTAAAATACTCAACCATGTAAAATAATAATAATTTTTGAAAAATGAACATTTTGGGCAATTTCTATTTCTCTGTATCAATGGCTCAAATATTTATGAATGTTTCTAAAGGAATTTGGAAGAATCTTTAATGCCCTTTGAAAGTCATATGTTTGCATTTTCTTTTTATTTTGGTGAGATACTTGGGACATATTTTTGTAAACATCTCTATGAACATTGTGATAACCTCTATTTGAGATTTCCCCAAACATTATCAATATTAATGAAAGGGAGTAGGGCAAATAATAGTAAATGTATACTTGCATCCTCAAATAAACAAATTCAGAGCCTACACACAGTAGCACAGGCTTGCTTCTCTTT
Organism: Cricetulus griseus; assembly: GCF_003668045.3. Classification (NCBI taxonomy): domain Eukaryota; kingdom Metazoa; phylum Chordata; class Mammalia; order Rodentia; family Cricetidae; genus Cricetulus; species Cricetulus griseus. Next base: position 18,892,538 of record NC_048603.1, on the reverse strand, counting down.
GACATGAGATATTCTTGTCAACTGAAAACATGTGTGAAAAAAATGTTTGCACTAAAATTGTTACGAGTGCATACTGTAATGTCAGTTGCTTGGTAAGTAATGCCAACAAATTGAAACATTCTTTGTGCTAATGTAATAGCTATCATAGGTGATGTTTATTGAAGTTTCTACCCTGTGACATGTGTACTTTGGTAGACTCACATGCCTGATCTCTCATTAAATTTTATTAGCACGTTAACAGTGTGAATGTAATTTTCTCTTTTCTCTGCACTTAATGAAGAAAAGCAAAAGCCTCCAAAGCACAAACCACACGTAAGTGTGCTATATAAAAATTTTATCTTTGCCATGCTTAAGAGCTTGATAGAGGTCCCTCCACTCTAACTCTGATTTGGCTTTTTTACTTCTCTGAAGAATTAGCTACTGAGAAGTGATGTAGGTCTACCCAGGAATTTTAGAGACTAGGAGCTTTGACTTCTGATTCTCCTACCTGCATCTTTCTAATACTTTGACTTTGTCTATTAATAGGTGGCTTTGAGAAAACTTAGTTCTGGAACATTACTTCATAAACCACTGTGGTGAAATTGTGTCTTCCAGGTGTGACATGACCAAAGTCATTGTAAGGCAAGCAATGTAGTGACCTTTGGGAGAAACTCAATACAAAGTCATGACAAGAAACAAGCAGAAAACTTCAGTGACAACCAGATCTTTAGTAACGGCAACCAGAGCAATAACTCAGTGGCAGCCAGATCTGTGGTATTGGCAACCAGGGCAGTAATTCAGTGGCAGCCAAACCTGTGGTAATGTTAATTATAAATAATCCTTCCTGGAATTAGAGGGTCACAGCACCCTCATCAGAGATTCATCCATCAGTTCCTCTAGCCAGAGCTAAAAAATTCTGAACATTTTAGCATTGTTCTAGGAGGTAGAGAAAGTTGGCCAAGAATTGAGTCTCTTTGATGATGCAGTTATGAGATGAGCTCACACATTGGAGGAATAGGCATTCCATGTAATGTAGCCCTAAGGAACCCCAATAAACTCATTAATTTCCCATGCTGAACTTGGGTGGAACCTTGTATTTGGTCAGTTGGCTTCCTCTCTGTTTTAGGTGAATAGATGTCTCTTTGATTTTTTTTTTTTTTTGGTTTTTTGAGACAGGGTTTAATTGTGGAGACTATCCTGGAACTAGCTCTTGTAGACTAGGCTGGTCTTGAACTCACAGAGTGCTGGGATTAAAGGTGTGTGCCACCAATGCCCTGATAGATGTCTCTTTGAAATATCTTAAGATAATGCTACAACATCTTTCTAATTCAAGAAATTTATCTGTAACATTTTTAGAGCCATGACTTGTAAATCACCCAATCAACTAAGACAAGTTGATACCAGAAGTAGGGTGTCATTAAGAAAGACCTGATCATATTGTTTTTGGAAGGATTGTAGAAGGACTTTGGGAACTTTGGGTAAGAAAAACCATTGTGTGTTCAAAGCTTAATGAGCTGATCTTGGGAAGCTTGGAATATTGAGAATATTGAGAGTAGTAACAGAGGTAGAACTTTTCTTTTCTTCCAGCTGCCAGTCCCAAATAAGCTAATACTGATTACAAAATGTTTGGCCTATTAGCTCAGGCTTATTACTAACTAGCTCTTATATTGAATTAACCCATTTCTGTTTTGCCACGTGTCTCCTGTCCTAACTTGTGCTCTAGTATGTCTTGCTTCCCTGTTAGCTGGCTCACATGTCAGCAGACTTCCCATTTCATTCTTCCTGATTTTCAGTTTGGCTTTCCTGCCTAGCCTTATTCTGTCTTGCTCTAGGCCAAATCAGCTTTATTATTAAGCAATGAGAAAAATACCAAATTTTTATGCACTGATGGATGTCATCTGGTATTGTAATTTGGGCCCCAAGTATTTGGAGCATTCCACGTCTTTAGGTCTGCCATATACAGCAGACACCATTACTCTCTTAGACTTAGGCTTGTTTTATTGCACACCAGGAGCTCATGTTCGTGGCTATCCCATAGACCTTACATTGCCAATATGCTAGGATTTCTATTGTACTGAGATTTTACCTCAGTGGCCTCTCAGGGCCTCCTACAAGTATTCAGAACTTGCCATATGTTGTTCAAAATGACATTCCCAGTTGTGCATCTTTCATGACTTCAAAACTAGTACAAAGTTAACAATATGTGCAAGATTCTAACATTTGTGTGCCAGCTTGAGATATAGCCTGGGCCCTGTGAATCATAGCTTTTCAGCTGCTGTGTATTGACCCTGAGGAAACATCTCAGGAGGCCACTTTTGAGGAGCAGAGAAACACCTTCAGATTATAATTATTCCTTTTTAATTAATTTGGATCCTCACAAGTTGAAGCCTCTGATGGGTGCATCTTTCCCCCCAAGACATTATTCCTGTTGTAAAGTACCTTGAAGTGAGAATATCTTGTAATATTATTAGGGTGTGAACAATTTTTTTTGAAAAGTTATTTCAAGTAGGAAGACACAAAGACAAAATAAAAGACATACAACACTGGAAGCAGAAGCTAAGATTTGAGCATACAAGCTGATGATTTGTAGTTAGAAGTAGGACAAGGAATGTAGGTTGCCCAAAAGGTACATAATGACTCATTGTTTTAATATATGTGTATTTATATATTTATATAAAAATTAATTATATAATTTATTAATTAATTATATTTATTAATTATATAATTTAATTATATATAAATATAATTTACATATATTTAATATATGTGTATATATACACACACACACACACACACACACACACACACATATGGGGTACAAGACTTTGGACTCACCAAGATAGGATAGATAATGAAGTATGTTCTATGAATTTGTCAAATGCAAATGGACTAGATGTTTTCTCTGAATTTGTCCAAATCAAATGGACTAGATACTGTTGAAGTAATTGTTGCCTCATATATTGTTTACACTTATTGTATATATTTCTCTTATGTTAGTTGTAGTTTTCCTTTGTGTATTAGACAAAAAAGAGGAATTGTGGTGATACATTGCTTATGATTTATTAAAGCCATATACATTTGTGTGTTTATATAGAGATGAAATAATATTTCATATTATATATGTGCATATATAAATTATATAGATTTATATGGAAATGACACAACCTCTAGAAGCTGGGAAAAGTGGAAAAGAGATAGAGCTTCTCCTTGAAACCTCTATTAAAAATTAACTGTGATGGTACATTGATTTTATCAAAGCAAGGCTCATTATAAACCTCTGACTTACATGGTGTTCAGCCAGTCACGGGCTCCTTTAGTTCACCAAGTCATAGACTAGTGCTTTCCTACAGTGATATAGAAACAAATGCAAAACCTTTGCCAATTATTGAATAGCATGTGTCAGGTACCACTAATTTAACAGATTCCCATCTATAGAGAATGGTTAGGATCTAAAATGTTTCATCTATTTTCTGTAATATCTCAGAGAGGGAAACAAAAGTGTAAACAAGAGATAATATCCTGAGACAGAGTGTGGATTTACTTCTTCCCAAATATTTTAAGTATTTAGTCCCATTTTAAATGTGTTCCACATAAATTATGTGGTATGTGTCAGCAATGAAATGTAATCATCCACATTTAATTTGTATCCATGATTTCAGTTTAATCAATTGAAAAAGGCATAATATTACTGGTGGATTTATGGCTAATATTATACAGCTAGTGTAAAACAGAGTAATAAATTTCTGAAAATGAGGTGATTGTCGACAAGCCACTAAGCTGTGATAAACATCCTGCAGATTAGAATGTGGTTATATGTTAAGTAACCAATTTTACAACCAAAATGAGCTGCTAATGGCTACATTTTTTCTTTAAACTAATAGGTAGTCAAGTATCTCTGTACATTGACTCTGAACCAAAATATTGAGATCTTCATATTTAATAAAACACTGGGTTTTTTGTCTTAGGTCCTGACTGCAAGGAAGATTAATGATTTAGAAAGCTTCCCATATCCAGAATAAGCAGGGCTTGTCATTAATAACTGAAATTTGTATTGTTTCTTACAAGGTACTTTTGCCTGTATTATGTAGGTTGCTCTTCTCAATGAATTTTCCCATATATGAGACAAACTAGCTTTGGGTACATGGCATGTATTTCCTGAAGTCGTGGAGTTTGTGAATGGCACACCCATGATGTGAAGGGACTCATTTTCACTGAATAGCAATCAAGCTGACCTCCATCTCCCATATTTCTAGAGCTTGACTCATTTACACATCACCTCCAGAACGTTTAATTTTTTTCTGTGCCACTTATTTATGATATTTCTAGGTACATTTAAAGGAAAACTGGATAAGAATAGTTTATTCTAGGGTATCAATAAATATAGATTACAAACAGCATCACTATGATGACAGTTTTCCTTAAAACCTGCTCCATTTTCTGTTTGATGATTATTTCCTTTTGAACATGAAAGTGATTTTGTGTTTTTGAGAGAATAAAACCATATATATGACTTATGTTATTTAATCTTGGTTTCTCATTACTTAAACATGCCTTATAGAATACACAGTTCTTAGCCCACATTTTAGGGATATCGTGATTCTCAGTGCTGCTAAGGGTGGTCAAATATTCTACATCTGCACTTTTCATTTTTGATCAAAACTTGTCATCCTAGTATTTACTGGGATAATATACAAGCTTATTAGATTAGATTTTCAGAAAGGCATGTTCCAAGACTTGCATCCAGATTGACATCTCTCTTCTTGCAAATTCAGTCTTCAGATTCTAATAACCTGGAAGCTATGTCTCTAGTCAAGATTCCATTTGGTCTGTACTGCTCACTCAGGAATGTTTCTATTTGGGTGTTTTGCAGACATCTAAAGCTGAACAAGCTGCTGTGTGACATTCAAGTGGTTCCTATCTTAATTGAGTCTCTGTTATGAGGCAGTATTAATGCAGTGCCTTTCATTTACTTAGACCTCATAAGGACCACACCCATATTAAAGAACCATTTACAGTACTAAAAAATCTCTTCTATTTTTGCAATTATATAAATATAAGGCATATGCAAAGCATTTTCCAGTGCTTCAGACCAAATTCAGAGTAGTTATACTTATCTTCCTATTGTATTTATATAAAAATCAGGTAAACAAAAATAATGTCTGAGATTATCTAGACATTATGCTGAGGATCAGTGTTCATCACAGATACTCTAATGCTAAAGCATGTGTAGTCAATCACTATGCCATTTATCTTGCAGTCAGTATTGTAGCCATCAATCACTTTCACCAAATTTCATCGTCCATAACAAAGGAGACATGTCTTGCTCACATACTCCATGACTGAAGCATGTATTATTGCATGTTAGATAATCTATCATTATTAAAAAGAAATATAATTTGCTGATAAATTAATATGTATTTTTCTATGTGTGTAATTATTTCTGTTTACTTCTATTTTGTTTTTAGTTAACACATAAGGAAGTGTCAGTGATCTATGATATATTTATAAAATAATGGAAAATGGAGATGTCAGAAAAAAAGAAGCAAATAAAGAGAAAAACTAACAATAAAAACCCCACACTCAGCTAAAACTCTTACTTCAGTTTGTTTTGGAAAAGGGTGATGAGACAGAAAACTTTCTCACAAAGAGACCAGATGGGAATCTGTCTATTGACCGCCTCAGCAACTTTACATACACGTTTGGTTTATCATGGCCAAATGAACCAAAAAAGACACGGATCGATAATACTTGATTCTCAGAAGCAACCACACAAAATCTGTACAGGAATTCTCTCTTGGCCTATACTTAGCCAATATAGCTGGACAGCTCCTCCATCTGTCTGTGGGGAAAAAAAAAACAACAAAAAAAAAACAAACAGTAACTAACAGTAACTCACGAGGTTGAAGGCCCTTCTGGGCTTCACCATGAACTGCCTGCTACCACAGCTCAGTCCTCAGTTATCACAGTCTTCTAACAGCAACTTCCGGTACTGAGTTCCAAAGACATGCAGAGCTTCCTGTGTTTTAAACATATGGGTCTCCGGTTACAGGTGCTTTGAACACATTTTTTTTTAATCTGTGTCGATTTGTGGTCAAAATAATATGTGCCTTCTGGTCATGGACTACCAAGGGCTCTCATGTAATTTTTCCCCCACTGGCAATAAATGTTAGCAATGTGAACATGTTTGATATTGAAGTCGTTTTTCTTTCGTGTATCTGCAGTTCACTCTTTACATTTTAATGTGTTGAATGAAATCTGATTCGAGTTCACAGTGTGTAAATGTAGATGCACATACACTTTTATTGAAAGGAGAAAGTTTTCACAATTCCATGTGCAGAGTGACTTCTGTTTCCCTCAGCCATGGCTCACTCCACACCTTAGGGACTTTTGATGAAATATTAATGTTTGAGAGGAAGTATTTAAGGCCAGTTGATAGGAAGTCAGAAGCTGGGACATGGTAGCCTCTTAGATTTTTTTTTTTACTCAGCTGAAAAGGATTCTAAAGCAAAATGGAGTGATCACATTTCTATTGTCCTTGGTCTCTAATTCCAATCCTCACAAGACGCCAGCCATTCATAGTCCCAGGTATAGAAGCTTGTGTTTACATTCAGTATTTAGAGATATGTTGCTTTGTTTCAAGATGATGAAATTCACAGATGGCATTGATGCTGTTTACTTTCTGAAAGAGTAGATCATAGCACATGCTGGCAGGCCCTAATTTCTTCCCTTGTTACCTATTGTAGTGAACTACTTCATCTAGTTCCCAAGATGCCTCCTTCATAGGAGCTAATAATAAAAAAATGATCAATGAGTGACAGAAGTGGCAAGGCTTTGATTTATAAAGGCTGGGGGAAAAGCAATTGGCAGTATCCCTTTTCAGAGGAGATTAGTAATGTTCTTTTGAGCTGGAGTAGCTAGAACTGTGTGAAAGATTGAACTTTTTTCAGGCCACTGGTCTGGGCCATACTCTATAACTCTATAATTGAACTTACAAAAACATAAAATCCAATAATACAGGCTTATTTTGATTACATTAATTCCTTCTGCATATACTTTATGCCAATTGGTAAGCATTGTGCCATCAATGCAGAGATGAAAAGTTTAAGGAACAGAACATATTCTTATTCCTCAGAAAATAGAGTTCAATAGAAGAGATAAAAATAAAATAAACTCAAAGAAGAGGTATCTAAAACAAACCCGAGTTACCACTTTTATATAACTCAAAGATACACCGAGGTCTACTTGTACATATAGAATCAAACTTTACAGTCTTCAAATTATTTGTCTAAGTTCTTAAAAGTCATGTACCCATTATTGGTGAGGTCAGAGTCAAAATTCTGACTCTCAAAGACAAGTTGTGATTCAAGTGTTTCCTATTGAGCTGCCAATTGTATGTATCAGAGTCAGGCTATGTAGCAGTAAGGGGAGTTGTTGTCTGTTCTCAGACATGGCTGAAGCCACACAGAAACAATCTACAGCCTACATCAACATTTTATGGCAAGATACTTCAGAGTTTGTGGAAAGACTGGCCATGGTGTGTTTTAAAAAAAGCAGAACAGTATCCTCATTTGTGTTCACGTATGTTCATATGTATGCCTATGTGTACATGTGTGTGCATGATCATGTTTGTATAGGCACCTTCATGTGTTTAGATGCATATGTATGTGCATGTATGTAGAGGCCACTAGACAAGGCTGTCATTCCTCAAGTGCTGTTCACTTTGTTCATTGAAATCTAGTCTCTCATTGGTCAGGATCTTTTCTAGTAGACTAGTATAGCAGGCTGGTAGGCCCTGGGATCCATCTGTCTCCAACTGCACCGCACTGGGATTCCAAGAAAACCACACCTGGCTTTCTTAAATAAATGTGGAGAATTGAATTTGTGTCCTAACACTTACATGGCAAGATTTTACCAACTGAGATCAAGTATCTTTTTTTTTTTCAATTATCTTTTTATAAGAAATTATAGAAGTTACAAGTGGTATATTATAATGCAATAACATTACCAGAGACATTGGAAATTGACTCAGATCAAGTTACATGACTAGAAAAATAAATTTACAGGGTGATTGATTTAGATTCTGACTTTGTTCCATGAAGGTAGACTCTGGACGACTTGCCAGGTGGGACTGAGGCAATTCTCAGGATAAGGACTTTAACAGTCTTTGGAAAATCTCCACAAAAGGAATAGAAACAGACCTCCCATATAATTTGGGCCTTGACAGTATATGGGTCATGACAGACCTTGAGGTCATTTGCATAACTCTTTCCTTAGTTGAAGCTGCTGATGCCCAGAGAGGCAGAATGATTTATCCAAGGTATCACTTCTGGGTAGTGGGTAGGCTAACGAAGCAAATTTATTTCTCCAATGAAATTCATTACAATTCAGTTTTCTGTATATTATTTTTATATACCCAAGGCATGTCACAGTACATTATACATTTAGGATTACTACCATGTTTATCAAATCGTCTCATGCTTGCCTTTAACCTGATAGTTCTACACATCAATTATCCTTATTGAAAAGAAAGTAATATTGTGCCATATGTTTAAAAGAAACCTATTTCGTTACATTAGATTGAAGCAGTAATATTTCTGTCTCTGTTTTAGATTAAAACTAAATATGAACATGTATGTGTCTTTTGTCACCAGAAGCACAAAAGGCAATTTCCTAACATCTGAAAAATCCCTTTAGTGAAGATCAATTATATTTCATATTTGTTTGATTTTACTTTATAGAATGATGGCTTTAAAATCTATGGTAAATAGTAAGTTTCTCCTATTTAGAAGTTCTATGAGTACAAATAAACTTCATATCTCCTTCTGTCACTCCTGATTTTCTTCCCACCATTCAGAAGGGCTGCTGTTTGTTCAATTTTTTTCTCAGCATATATATTGCTTACTTTTACAACGCTGTGATCAAAATATACAAAAGAATAAGGTGAGGAAAGAAATACTAATTTGGTATTAAATTTCTAGTGTTCTACTCTTGGACATTAGGCAGAATACCATGTTAGCTGAAACATGTGAGGAGGAACATTGCTTACCTCATCATGAAGCACAGGGAGCAATGACAGACAAGAGTTAAGGACTATAGTGCTGCCCTAGTGGCCTGCTTCTACTAGTTAGACTCCATCTTTTGAAGTTTCTACAACATCCCCTAAACAGTGTCACCAAGTCAGGACCAGTATAAATGCTTCACATTCAAATCATAACATCATATAATTTGTATGTGATATTGTTATCGCTCAGTTCAGAATGCACCAGTCCTTATCATATACTGATGAAATCTGCTGTGTGTGTTGACTTTGCAACTTTGTGTGTGTTAATTTATTATTCATTCTCAGAAGTCATATACAATTCACAGACAAAACACACACACATACACACACACACACACACACACACACACACACACACACACACACATTAAATAACTTGTATAAAATCATGGAAACTTTTCTATCTAGTAAGTGACACAGAATTCAAAGGCTGGTGTTGCCTTCATATATAGTTCTGAATTCTTTTCCATTAGTCCATGAATATTGTTGAAAAGTATTTGTTAAATAATCTTAGAGAATAATAACAATGATCATGTTAGTTTTATAGAAATGTATGAAAATCTTTACATGGCTATCAATTTATCAGAAGAAATGTTCCAGGAATGCTTGTCTAATCTGATTCCTTCCATTAATATTTGATGTGTCTCTATGTGTCATCTCTGTTAATTTTTGATGGGAGCTCATCCATGTACTCATCCCTGTTATAGATGATGGATCAGTGAATTATTTTATCTGAGGCCTGTTTCAAGTTAGAAGTTCTTGCTGATTTTGACAGTTTTGTCTAGGCTGGAATATACCCTACAATAAGACTGTCATCTTGTTTTTAAGGCTGCACAGGACAGATATCAAGATACCAAGGTAAATCTAAAGTTAGATGACAAGGCAAATATCAGAATACCATAAACTATTGAAATCGCATAGATTCCATTCTTCAATCAGAACAGAATCAAATCTGATGCCAAGAGGAAAATGAGCAAAAATGCCTAATATATTCAGTCATGCTTGGCAGTAGTCATGATGAGGCCAGAAGGGATAAACCTCAGCTTCTGCACAGAACATCCCAGACAGTGTGATAACTTGCTAGGTCAATAGAGTAATGTTATGGATTAAAGATACATATTATCTCAGGTCAGGCCATTTGTTTTGTTTTGTTTTAGTTTAGTTTATTTTTTACATTCCAATCCCAGTTCCTCCTACCTCCTCTCCTCCTGCTCCCTCACCATCCTCCTATGTGCTCCTCAGAGAGGGTAAGGCCTTCCCTAGGAAGTCTGCTAAGTCTGTCCGATAGGACAGATGGATCAAGTTGAGGCAGGACAAAGGAACCTCTCCACCCCACCCCCAGACCCCTTTGTCTAGGCTGGGCAATGTATCTATTCATGTAAAACTGGCTCCACTAAGTTAGTTATTTTGTTCATTAGTGTTAGATCTTGGACCAACTGCTATTGGCCTCATATGTTGTCCCAGTCACACCTTGTCACCTATGTTAAGGGAGTCTAGTTTAGTCTTATGCAAGTTCCCCATTTGTCAGACCTGAGTCAGTGATCTCTCACTAGCTTTGTTCAGCCTTTTTAAATCAGGCACAGAACTGAATTAGAATAGTTTAGTGATGCTTAGGATAACATGTCCTAGGACATTATAGTCCCTTAGCAGCACTGTTAATGTATTCTTCCTTTCTGAGATGTCTCCTTGTTGAGTACCACGGGGGTGGGGGGGGGGAGAGAGGATGACAAAGGAAATTTATTCCAGATTTTTTAACAAAGGAAATTTATAAAAAGAAAGAGTTTAATTTGGAGTTTCCATGTTCCAGATGTTACTCTATGACCATTGTGAAGGGGAACATAGCAGCAGGCAGTCAAGCAGCGAACTGGAGCAATAGCTAAGGGCTTACACATTAGGGGCTCCAAACTTGAGACAAAGAGAAAAAGAACTTGCCAAGAATAGTGTGGACTTTTGAAACTTCAAAGCCACGTCCTACTACACAAGGCCACATTTCTTAACCTTTCCTAAAGAATTCCACCCACTGCAGACCTATTACCCAAGTATATGAAACTATGCAATGCATTCTCATTCAAACAACCACACTAATGATGTAAATTCCCCCTCCAGAAAAATCACATGGATTCTCTTGTTTGTACTTGCTGATGGGCCTGGGCTATCATAACACTGTCTCATCCAGAGAGAAAGCAGGTCAAATTACCTACTGGTCATAAGAATCCTCAATCTAGATTGATACTTATGGCCAGGAAAATCATATTTCTTCTAAAATTTTAAGGATAAAGTTTCCTGTCTTTGCTGTATAGCCCCAGATGATATCTGTGGAAACTTTTCATGCACCTAGATTCACAGTTGAGAGATCTGTCTGCAATATGGACCTAATGAATCTGCCTAGATTATTTTAAACATGGTGTGGTCCCATGAGTCTCCAGATTACACAGCTGGTTATTTATTAGGTCCCTTTAAATTCTAACTTTAGCTGATCTGTGATACAGTAAGAACCAGTTTATTATCAACTATTGTGAATCCAAGCAGGGGGTGAGTGAGGACTCTGTCTCCTAATTACAGAGGCAGGCCCTGGTAAGGAGACTGTCCTATCACACCAGATTTTGTTGGAGGCCTTGTTGAATTCATCAGTGATTCACATACCTAAAAGCTCTGATCTTTCTTACAAAATTTAGTTGAATTATTTTTCCCCTCTTTTATTAGAAAGAGAATTATTTTACATGCCAATCCCAGTCCCCTCTCCCTCCCCTCCTCCCCTGCTCCCCCAACTAACACCCTACCCATCCCATACTCTTTCTGCTCCCCAGGGAGAGTGAGGCCTGCCGTAGGGGGTCTTCAAAGTCTGTCATATTCTTTGGGATAGGGCCCAGGCCAACTCCCTTGTGTCTAGGCTCAGGGAGTGTCCCTCTATTTGGGATGGGCTCCTAAAGTCCATTCCAATGGCATCAATAAGTACTGATCCACTACAAGAGGCCCCATAGATTTCCAAGGTCTCCTCACTGACACCCATATTCAGGGGGTCTGGATGAGTCCCATGCTGGTTTCCCAGCTATCAGTTCTTGCTCATGACCAACTAAGGCAATTCTGAGTAATCCATGGACAAAAAAGTTCAAAAGTAACATAAATAAATAAATAAAGGGGGGATATTATGTTTTAGTGGGTACAACTAAATACATACACTATAACAAAAAATTCTCAAAGCAATATTTCAAATGTCTACTAAAAGAATCCTGAAAATTAAAATAAAAAGCATAAAATACAATTCTGCAGAATTAAAAGCATTAAAAAGGTAAGCAGAAAAAAATTCAAAAGGAATTAAAAGAGATTAGAAACAAAAATCAGTCTGTTGAGTAAAAAGAAAAATATGTCAGTGTCACAATAAGGAATGTAAACCAAGATGGAGCCCCAGACGCTGCAAACTTTGAACAGCTAAAAAGGTTACACATCTGTCAACTGCACTAGTGTAATCTTGACAATCTGAGGAAATAAATTTATTTCTGGCAAAATGCAATGACTCTTCCTCCAATCTGAAATACATACATTGAGTATAACTGTAACTCTTTAGAAAATTGAATTTCACAATTTTAACAAGTGCAAAAATCATAAATCTCCAGACACTGGCCATTTTATTACTTAAGAATAAAAAGGTTTTTTAAAGAAAATTAAATCCCAGTTCTGTAGAGTGTTTTTCCAGGAAGCAGATAGGATGAAACATCTCCCTACTGAGGTTAAGCCTCTGGTGTTCATGTAAAGTCAAATCTATGTAAAGACAAATTGGTCTGTAGAAAACCGTAAACCAACATGCTCAAGCATGAGGTGTGGAAACTGAATCAGAGACAGAAAGCAGCAAGAGATTTTTACAGAGCTTTCTGTCTTCAAGAACAAATGAGATTTTCTTGCTGGTAACATTGAACTCCACATTCAAAAAAAAAAAAATCAGCCATTATAGTCTATCACATTTGCAGGTCAAAGTAGAAAAATATCACATGATCACATAAGAGTAGAAAAACAAAACAGCATCCCTCCAGATGTGGCAAGCTCTGATACTATTCAGAGTAAAAATAGAGAAAAACAGAAAGGCAGGAATCTCGATATTAAAGAATGTAAAAAAAAAAAAGAACTGTAATTTATCTTACACTTAATAACACAAACTGAATGTGTCTCACCAAGATCCAGTACAAGGAAATGAGTATTACTTGCACCATTCTTTTCAGCCTTTTATTGTCAAATCTAGCTATCCCATTAGTCCAAAAAGGAAATAAAAGCCATACAGATTGAAAAAGGAGATCAGGCTCTTCCTGTTTGAAAAATGTCATTTCTAGAACTAACAAGTCCATTCAGCAACACTGCAAAACATACCATAAAACATTAAACATTCATGATTCTATAAGCAGCAGTGAGCACATGGAGATTTAAAATTAAAAATACAATAATGTCTGAAATCAATAGCAGCAAAGTAAGTGTGACTATAATGAAGTAGAAGTAAGAAGGGTTTGATAAAATCTACAAAGCATTCGGAAAGAAATCAAATAAGTAAAAGCACAGATCTCAAACTGATACACAACTTTAATATGAATCCTATCAACTTTTGTGAAAGAGTATTGCAGATGTGAAAATATTATGTAGGAATGTATACAGAAAATCTAAGGAAATAGGATAAGGAACATAGTCTTGAAAAAAAAGATAAATTGAGAGAAATCCATCTACATACTCCTTGCTGAAGCACATTTCTCAGTAACCAAGACTGTGACATTGATATAGGAGTAGGCAGGTAGATCAGTGGAACTCAGGGACAGATACACAAAAATACCCAATTGGTTTTCAGTATAAAGCACAGGAAGAGGTGGGAGGGAGCTAGGAGAAACAGAAGAGGAGAAGAGGAGGGATGCAGAGGACATGAGGGAGCAGAAAGGTTGAGTCAGGGGAAGAATAGAAGATAACAAGAATGGAGATACCATAATAAAGGGAGACATTTTAGTTTTACAGAGAAATCAGGCCCTAGGGAAACGTCTGGAGATATACAAAGATACACCAGGTAACCTTCTAAGCAACAGAGGAGAGGCTACCTTAAATGTTCTCCCCTGATAATGAGATTGATGGCTGACTTAAATTCCACCTGATAGCCCTCATCCAGCAGCCAGTGGAAGTAGAAGCAGACACCCACAACTAATCACCAAACTGAACTGGAATCCAGATGTAGAGAAGGACGAGTGAAGAGTAAAGGGGTCCAAACCACGCTGGTGATACCCACAGAAACATCTGACCTGAACATCGGGGAATTCTTGTTTCCCAGACTGAGCTGGAATACCAGCATGGGACTGACCCCAGGAACATGGGCTTTAGTGAGGAAACCTCGGAAATCTACGGGACCTTCTGTAGTTGTTCAGTACTTATCCCTAGCACAGGTGTGGACTTTGGGAGCCCATTCCACATAGAGGAATTCTCCCTGAGCCAAGACACACGGGGGTGGGCCTAGGCCCTATCCCAAAGGATAGGATAGACTCTGATGACATCCTATGGAAGGCCTCACCATCCAGGGGAAGCAGAAAGGATTATGTGATAGGTAGGGTTTTAGTTGGGGGGGGGAGGGGGTAGGAGGATGGGAGGGACAAGGGAACTGGGATTGTCATATAAAACAATCTTGTTTCTAATTCAAATAAAAAATTTGCAAAAAAAAAAGCTACACATATGAAGGAAGGGTGGTCATTTTAAAAAGGGTCTTGGGCCAATAAATTTTATTAATCAGCAAAATAAATTGTGTTATAGATAAGCAGCATATGTACCCTTCACTCAAAATTATTCAGAAAGCAAATACATACAGTTACAGTTTTTAAAGAAATAAACATGAATTATTGCAGGATCCAGAGATACCCATGATTCTCAGTGAAAAGCATGCCCCATGCTTATAACATAGCACTTGAGAGGCTGAGGCAGGAAGATGTTAAATTTAAGCACAGCCTGAGCTACAGAACAGACTTCAAGAGAGTGAGAATTTCACCATAAAGCCTGAAACAAAAAAAAATGCCTATAATTTTGTGATTTGAACTTTAGCAGTTTCTCAAGTTGGCATTTCACTGTAAGCCTTCTTAGGAGCTCTTAGCTAGGAATCTAACTGAGGTCCTGCAGAAGAGCAGTACATGTCCCTAAGACCTGAGCCATCGGTACAGCCCCAAATACTAACCATTAAAACTAGATGCTCTTTGTAACTGATTTGCTGTCTTGGGGAAGTTTTCTTAAATAAACACAAATAATAGTACTATACTTCAAAATGTGTAACAAATAATCCCATTTAAATTTATCCTCATACTTTTATTAAAAGGCTAAACACTATTAAATTGAGTTTTCAATTAGAAGACATCTCTGGTTATCACATATTAATTGAATATTGGGTTTTCTTGACTACATTAAAAATTCTTCCTTCATTAAATAAATTTAATTCTGGTAGCATATGTGTGGCTGAGAAACAAGTTTGAATTTGAGAGCATTTATGTACTTTGGCCTTTTACGTCTTACTCATTTTAATGTCTTTTGCATAATGGCTTCATGTGTGCCTCTTTCTCATATTTTAGTGTACAACCTGTAACTTGTGTCATGGAGTGGTGCACACATTTAATCGTTTCATGACACTACATAATGTCAGTGCAACACCTTTCTCCTGTGTATTATTTTATCACAGCTTCATTTGACTTCTTTACTTAGAAACAGTTTCAGAGATCCCCACTCTTTATATTTCATCAAAATCAATAATAATAATTCCTAAAATAATGATAAGCTGTGAAGTATTCTGTGTTTGTCCAAGGTTGACAGAGTTAACAGGCACAAGTTTGAATAGAGTGTTGAACGGTTCTTTGCCATCAGACAGAATCATTAATAGACTTGAAATGTGAAATATAGCTCATAAGTGGATATAGACCTTGACTTCCCATGAGGCCCAGACACCCAGGGTTAGCAATTTCTCCAGCAATGTTTCTGGATTAAAGTATTGAAAGATGTGTTGGTAGATTTCTTGAAATAAGCCAAGAATTAAATTCCTTACACGGGCCTGAAGGCTAGGCAGAGTTTTAGTATTAGGCTCTCCCTTTGTTTGGATCAAGGGATAATGAATGTCTCCATAGAGAACAGTGAGGAAAGCACACGCCATTCAATAACTGTCAATTCTCTTGGATTCTCCCTTCAGACATGTCAGCTCTGAGAAGGGAAAATGGCCTGTAGATTAACGCTACTTTTTATCAGAAGCCATTTGGAGCAGGGTTTTGATATCTGGGAGAAAACATGTCTACAGTGATTTAGTTATAAAGATGGCAACACATGTCATTATACAAGTAAATATAAATAACAGATCTTTGTAATTTGAAAAACATTATAGTATGTTCTGGCGGGGCAGAGGACATCTTGAATCACAAATCTACCAGGTAAAAGCATCATTATCTTAAATATCTTGCTTAATTTTTCTGAACCTTGATGTTCTTGGGTGTGAAATGGTTTAGAAAGCTTAAGGAAAATAACAAGTGTGAATTGTTTGACACTACTTGTAACATGGAAAACCTGAGTCCACTATCACATTCTCCTTAGTAGAAATGCAAGTGCTGAATACATGGATGATTAAAGCAGTGTTCTTTGATTTCAGCCGGGGGTTGGTGGCGCACGCCTCTAATCCCAGCACTTGGGAGGCAGAGGCAGGTGGATCTCTGTGGGTTCGAGATCAGCCTGGTCTACAAGAGCTAGTTCCAGGACAGCCTCCAAAGTCACAGGGAAACCCTGTCTCCAAAAACCAAAAAAAGAAAAGAAAATCCCAAGTTCAACAGGCTAAGGAGGAGGCATCAATGAATTCCAAGATGTTTTGATATACAGTGATATTACAGACGAAGAAACCTCATCTTGGTTAACTCATAAAATAATCCCCTTGTGTTGATGATATTTCTTAAAGGCAATAAAGGAAAATACATTTTCAACAAAAGTCTCTATATGAATTACCTTTATTTTCAGTGTGGCAGTTTGCAAAGAGTATTGGAGATGGATTTAGGCAGTCCCGGGTAACCTTGGGAAATATTTGTTTTCATTCATTGTACAAATGTCTATGGTAGCCAAGGGGGAATACATGGATGGATAAAATTTGACTCATGACCTACAGTCTAGAAGTACATCATCCAGGGAAGGACATGGGTTTATATCTGCAAAACTGTATAATTTATCATCCGTGTTTTGTACTGTTGGCTATGAAACTGTGTCACTATCAATAGTTCCAGCAAGACAAAAATTACATAAACAAGTTGTTCCTCTGTAAACCAGAACTCATTGTCAATCTATACAGATGGTTTGGGATCTAAGTACAATAGAGATTCAGCCAACAAAGGTATCAACAATATAGGTGAGGAGAAAAGACTAAAATTTATATAGTGCTTGTTAACAAAGAGTGGTTTGAAAGGTGTATGTCAACATCTGTTTTATGTGACCACAGCTTAGTGTAAAGGAAACAGGGTAATGTGTCGTCATATAATACTTAGCAAAATCAATAGCAAAAAAGATGTAGAGGGATCCCCTTTAGTTCAGCAATAAATTGAGGTGGTGCTACACTCCTCAAAATCAATTTTATATTTTTCCATGAAAGATTGGATCTTACTGCTGTGGGATATTGAGGAAAAGTATGGCAGCCTTGTCCTCATGACATCCATAGACTCTGAAAGAGCAAAACAACTTACAGTGAATCTTTCTCCGGATAGTAATGTGAACATATAAACAACTGAAAGCCCCACCTTGCAAATATTTCCTGAGGCTTAATGTGACATGTATACTTACCATGTGTTTCTTCGCTATAATAAGAATATTGATTTTCCATCTGGGAACTGGGGAAGAAAAGTTTTGTTGACAACATTGGATGGAGTGGTAGTTAAGAGACCTAAAAAGAGAATTTACTAAAGGGAAAAATAAAGAGACAAAAATGAGAGTAAAAACAGCAACTTCCAAAGAAACTTCTATTTCCTTTTCTATTCTGCAGGGGCTTCTCCAACTGCTAGAAAACTCAAAAGCATATTGATTCTGCTCTCAGTCTGTAGAAATCTATGCAGACACAACATTAAGAAACAGAATCATAAGCTTATGAGAAATTGTCATATTTAAAATCTTTGGGAATCTGCTATTTTTCCATGTAAATTGGTGTTAATTCAGTATATGCCACAGACTTGATTGCATTTTCCAAATAGCTTGTATTAAGCAGATAATATGTGCATGGGGCATCTGTATTTTATACTTTCATCCCCTGCAGTGTTTCACAGTTGATTGTTTATGCCTGACTTTCCATCTCTATGTATGAAATGCCCTCTTGATCATTGTTTTAACCTTTAGAAGGCAAACGTAGAGATGATAGACATAACAATAACCTTATGTGGCAGAAAGTCTCACTGAACTGCTTCCATAAATGATGGATTTAAGTTTTATCTATGTATCTAGTGATTTGGGGCCATATTTATGTAAGTCATCATGACTTTATGATTCTGAAATTCTTCTACAGTTGGAATTAAGATATTGGAACAACACTTGCCAATATGTGTCTCAAAGAGTGATTCTTCAATTTTTTTTTGTTCTTTTCATTTTTCCCAGTATCCATTGGTGTTATTGGTGTGTGTGTGTGTGTGTGTGTGTGTGTGTGTGTATCAATTTTCTCATTACAAAATATTAATTTAAAAAGATTCATTTTGTATAGAAACTTACAAAAGCTTTAAGTATTTGTTGCTACAAAATATGTGAGGATCATGAAAGACACAACCTTCCTAAAGTGTCAGATCCCAAAGTTCTTTGTATTTACCCCCTGTTGTACCTTGAAAGTGCCATGAAATACATGGCTCAGCTAAAAAATATTGGAAATTTCTTGACAAATGACAAAGTATGGTCTTTGGTAGTGTATGTTTTTTTTTATTTTGATTTGTCTAACATATAGAGTATTTTAGTCTCCATCAGTTCAACTTTTTCATACTGTTGCATTATGGTCCACATTAAGTTTGCAGAGATTATGTATGACTAACACAAGCAGAGCAACACTTCTATTTGGTGGTCAGCACTGACAAAGATGACCCTACATGGAGACATAGATATAGCGAACATGAAGCTATTGGGTGATTCTGACATCCGTGATTTGGGCACATACCTGTATTTATTAGTTTCCTTGCATTATTTTCTCCTAAATCTTTCAGTGTTGTGTAAGAATTGAACATGTTATAACTATTCCCAATAAGGAATATTGTATTGTTCTTAGCAATCAACTCTATATCTGGGTATTTCCAACCTCATACAAGTGATTTATTCATTTTACTGAGTAATTTAGACCTTGTACTTACTGTCATGCTTGTAGAGTTGAGTAGGCCAGGGAGAAAAAATAAAACAAATATGTGAAAAAAGGGTTTAAGGCTAGCCCCCTATTCTAATCCTAGAGCAAACTCTACTACTTACAAATAGGAAAGCAGAGCAACAGATAGATAGAAATATATAAAATAGAATTTAAATTAACTTATAGGTTGAATATCATAAAATAGTTTAAAGTGAATGTTACAGTGGGACATGTTTGTATTTAAAATATATTAATACTTGTGTTTAACAAATTCAAAGTTACTTAAGATGTTAAAAATATGATGATTAATCAGATAAAGTACAGAATGAATTATTTTTCTGGTAGTGTGTTTTCACAAGGAACAGAAGGAATCGAAGGGAAGAAAAGGAGGAAAGGGGTGAGAGAAAGTGTCGAGAAGAGGAAAAGTAACCTTTACAACATCATAGTTCTATGCAACATCTTATTTCTTGAAGGCTCTTAACTCTGTGTTTATCAGTTACATATCACCTCAGAAGGTATGACTGAAGCCTATAGTTCAGAATAAAATGTGTGCCTTGAAGTATACAGCCGGTAACTTGTGAGAGAAGAGTAAAGCCTGCTAATATCTGACGAGCAAGCTAAGAATATGCCCCTGGGGTTAGACTGTCCTAGATGTAATGAAGCAAGGGGTGTTGACGTCACATCTTTCAAAATGTACACCATCACAAAATGTACATGTGACCTTTATCTGGAGTGATAACTCCAGAGTTAAAGACTTTCTTTGTTCACCAACCCAAAAAAAAACATGATAGGAGAGTGTTTTAAAAAGAAAAGTGTCTTTCTATAGGTACATATCACACAAGTACCCAAGTGATTCTCAATGACATGACAGAGAGTAATCTAGCAGTTCTTAGATGTAGGGCTGCAGGTAACTTCTTTTTACACTGCACAGTGGTTTTGAGTCCACCACTTTAAGTGTAGAGCAAAAGAAAGGAAGGAGGAAAAGTTACTTTGAGTGTCTTTAGTGAATGAGGCATCAATCCAATCTCTCAAAACATAATTTCTCACCTAGAGCTTTATAGTCATCTTCTCTTATGAGAAACTGAGCTCAGCTTGTGAGCAGACACTTTTTATTCAGAGGCTCCAATTCAAATCTCCAACTTCAGCATGCTTTATTGTATAGACACAGTATCATGATGGCTAAGAGCACATGCTCCAGGAGCAGACAGCCTGGCTTGGATGTTCTCCCATTTCTAGCTGTGCTCTTGAACAGATTGTCCACTGTCTGCAATTCAGTGTCCTCCCCTGTGAAATAGGGGTGCTATCATGAGACTATCTGTTGCTTGAAATGAGTAAGCTCCTGTAAAGTGTTGAGAGAAGTACCAAGTTCATGGAAAGTTTTTCTATCATAGCCATGTCACTCCTTTTAAGAAGGTTCTCAAAGAGGAATAGTAACTAGTCTGCAGTCATGGAAAGTGGATAGACCAAAGATCCAGCATTATATCTCATGGATTATTAGCTCTTTCCCAATTAAAGAGAAATAAAATATACACATGTACTAAAACAAAAGCAGCTTGTTGTTTTTTTCCTTTTCCCTGGTAGCTAAACTGTGTTTGAAATCATATTAATAATAAAGCACTGAGTTCAGTAAGCACACATCCAATTTAGATGTATTAGCACAATTAGCTGTCTATTTCTACTATTATTAAAAACATAACAGAACACATTGCTTTTATAGTATAATGACATTTAAAGTATCCGAAATTAGAGAAACAGCTTGCTCCCTCCAAGGGACATGTGTGTCCCATTTCACAGGTTGCCATTGATGGATACTCCAAAGGCTGGCCTCTGCCTGGAATCTAGATCTGGGCCCTAGATCATCACTCTACTGTTCCTCATGACAACCATGTGTTCAGTCAAAAAGGTTCTGAGAAGTAAGGTTTCATAACTCAAAATGTAGTAACAGGATAGTTAAAACTTCATTGACCAACGAAGTACATTACCTGTGCTTTATCTCTTATGGCATGCATCAGCTTATGAGGTTTGATATTATATAGTCTATTCAGTTTTGGAAATATGTAAAAGGATTAGGAAGATGAAGTAATTGCCCTATGGCTACTCATAGTAAGTGACAGATGACAATATAATCCATGGATAGCAAGTAATAAAATGCATGCTGTAACCACTATTTCATACTGCTTTGAGAAAGAAGCATTTTGCCTTCTTGAACACACTGAAGAACACTTAAAGGTTCATGAAAACATAGCCACAGGAAGACACTGATGCATAAAATAGAGGACCTGCCTTGTTTAGTTATGCATATATATATATACTGATTTCATTTTATATTTATACATATAATGACTTCATTATATATAATGGTTTCATTTCATGTATATAATTATATATATCCATATATATATTGAAAGCAACATATCCCTAGCTATAAGAGGGTTAATTTCAGCATGAGAGTGACAGACATAACCAAATCTGTAATAGAGATAACTTTATTTATTCATACATTTTTTATATATGCTTTGAAAAATTTTTACTTAGCAGGACAAGAGATGTACTGTTTCCATTAATGAATATTTGGTTGTCATGCTGTTGTTAAATTGTTTTCATATGAAAGCTAAGATCTGGAGTGCAACCCAAAATGAGAAGGTTTTTCTGTAAATGCCTTAGGTTTAGAAATGATATGCCTTCTCAGAGACTGCTCTAGCGACCTTGCTAGGGAGCTAGAATGTCTTTCTCATTGTATTTTGTTCAGTGGACTTGATTGTCCTGTTGACATGGAGATTTTCCATATGACTTGTTCATGATCATCTTCTAGAACTATCATTTGCCATTACAGTTCCTATCTGCACTGAGAAGGTAGACAGCATTTAATAAGATTTAGACTGGCTATGAGAAGAACTCTTGACACAGGCTTTCTATCTACTTTCTGCTTGTCCTCTATGAAAACTTCTACTGTTAGTTCTCTTTGGCTTGGCCTCACTGATAGCATTTGATCACCAGGAGAATAAAGATTCTGTTCTTTTTATTTCACTGGTCCTGGGCTTTGGATTCCCTCATAGAATCTGCATGTCAATTTGACAACCACATAATGGCTGCTGAGGTTGGCAACTGCATCTTTACTGTCTTCAATATCTTCAGACATGTTTGAGGTTATCTCTTTTTGCATGTAAACAATCCATCACCATTTCACACTGAAAATACGAGCCTGCAAAAGCCTGTATTCTCAATGTCATTTGACTTTGAAACTTTACTGTAAGATTTGAAAAGTATATAAGATTTAAAAGCAGTAAAATCACACTTGGATTTGATACTTGGATTTTTGAGCAACCACAGTAAAGGCAAACTCTTTTTTTGTTTGTTTGTTTGTTTGTTTTTGTTTTTTGTTTTTTTTGAGACAGGGTTTCTCTGTGGCTTTGGAGGCTGTCCTGAACAAGCTCTTGTAGACCAGGCTGGTCTCGAACTCACCCCTGCCTCCCGAGTGCTGGGATTAAAGGGGTGTGCCACCAACGCCCGGCAAACTCTTAATGCATGCTTATGCTTTGGCTTTGGCTTTGGCTTACAAAGGATTCCTCTCTCTGAGGTTTCACACCTCTGTCCACACTTTCATTTTGCTCCCTAATGCTTGAAGTTCAGTTGTTCCATGTTGTTTCAGCTGCTCATTTGAGCATACTAACAGGTTGGTTCCAACTTTGATGACTTGCCAAATATCTAATGTGGATAACTTTAGGTTTCCTGCTGTTGTCCATAATATTCCAGGTGAACAGAGTGTAACTTGTTAAGAGGTCTGAAAGTGGGAGACATAGCCGTTAGGAATCTATTCCCTGGAGTCTATCTACTCAGCTGGGTTCCTCACTGTCTTACATCTGCTGCTCTGACAACCTGGCTCAATATATATTTATAGTTAAAACCGGAACCTCTGAATCAGGTGTCCTGATAATAAGAAAATAAGTTAATTAAACAGAGTGGCAAGAAGAAACCAGGAGAACTGGGAGAAGATGATGTTAGAGGAGTGGTTGGAGAGGATGTGGATATTGTCAGAACAAGGTTGGTTTCACTCTGTGTCCATCTCAAACCTGGGTCTGAATTCAAAACCCTGTGCATTAGCAATAGGTTGATGGGAGAAGACAGAAATCCCATTGTGTGTCATTTAATCAAATAGATTAAAAAGCCTTAAATAATTCCATGCATTTGAGATCCACAAATCTTTCAGAGGACTAAAAGAATATACAGGAAGTAAAGGCTGTTATGGGGAAACTGGGGATTCCACATGAAAAGGGTTCATGCTGGCTTCTTGCTTTTATGCCACATTAACTTTAAATCTACCAAAACCTTAAAGGTAGAATCTGAAAACATAAAATATGCATAGGCATGCATGCTCACCCACATCTACATATACATCTCTTGATGGGCACACACACACAGACACACACACACACACACACACACACACACACACACACACACACACACACCTCAATTCACACACACATATTTAATTTATTTTAATAGATGTTGAAAGTCATGCCTCGAATCTGTTCTTATCCTGATGTTGTGAATGGATATTTGTTTGTATTTTTTGAATGCCAGTGTATGTGGAAATGCATATGGACTGCTAGAATAGCTTCCCTTGCTTATAGCTATTAATACAGCTCTTAATACAGGATAGCTCTTAATACAGAGCCAGATATTTATTGCAATGAGTTTCTTAGGGGATTCTAGGCAACATCATTTAAGCAAGTAGGATCAAGTATGTGTTATGTTTAGAAGGAAAAATAAAAGTTAATATTTGGTGAATATAATCTATAGTCTCTAGTACATAATGTATTGCCAGTTTATGGTGTGTGTGTGTGTGTGTGTGTGTGTGTGTGTGTGTATGTGTGTGTGTGTGTGTTCTTAAACACACAGATATACTGTTTTCCATTCTTTAAAAGGTGAGCAGTTCATCCAATAGCTGATGGAAGCAGAAGCAGACACCCACAGCTAAACACTAAGCCAAACTCCTGGAATCCAGAGGTCAAGACCAGACTGGTGAAACCCACAGAAACAGCTGACCTGAACACGGAGTGGGGCGGGGGGGGGGGGTCATGGAACCCAGACTGACAGCTGGGAAACCAGCATGGGACTGGCAGACACTGGCTGAATGTGGGTGTCAGTTAGGAGGCCTGGGCAGTCTATGGGGCCTCTGAGTGGATCAGTATTTATCCCTAGTATATGAATGAACTTTGGGAGCCCACTCCACATAGAGAGATAATCTCTCAGCCTAGAAGCCCTGGGGATCAGAAAGGGGATGGGATGGGGGTCCATGGGGGGGCAGGGGAGGAGGAGAGGGAGAGGGAACTGGGATTGACTTGTAAAAGAAGCTTGTTTCTAATTTAAATTAAAAAGGGGAATATATATATATTTTAATTGATAAATAAAGATGGGAAGTAATTATGGGATATATTTTATATATATTTTATATATATATACTTATATATATTATAAATATAGTTCTCCCATTAGCCTTTCCATGACTCTTCATTCATTTGCTTTAAGGTAAACAGTCCAAAGTTTACCAAGAAAAAAAAACCCCATTCCCTGAAATCTGACAGCAGTACCATGTGCTGCTGATCTATTACTCCCAAGTTTTTTTCATGAATAATAAATAGAAATTATTGTCTTTATCATCACAAATATTTTTGCAGAATTTATGCATAAGAAATATTCCAAAGGATTGTCTATGCCAATAATGGATGAATATTTAAAAGAAAACTCTTTTTTAACAATTAATGAAAACACAAAATATTAGTAGAAAGCTGTGGCAGTATAGATGGAAAAGTGTTCCCCAATGTCAAAGGTGTGCATATTTCAAAATGCTGGAACAGGTCCTCTCAGACACTACTCCAATTAACTTTGGAAAAGAATGATGAATTCTGAAAGGACGTGGTGTTTTCTTCTAGCAAAGGAGTGTTTCAGTTAGTGTTAATTGTCAATTTGACAAAGCCCAGCAACATCTGAGAGGAAAGCCTGAACAGAGGAATTGCCTAGGTCAGGTTGGCCTGCTGGCCTGTCTGCCAGACACTTTTTTATTGCTAATTGATGTTGGGAGGGCCCTGCCCTTTGTGAGTGATATCAACCCTAGAAAGGAGGTCCTGGGTTGTATGCCAGGTTTCTGAACATGTAACCTGTATGCTAAAGCTTAGGCGAACACCTAAGATCCTGTCATCCATGTTGTCACAGCAGCAGAAAATAAATTAGAATGGGAAGAATACAGAATACAGAAACATAGTTCTGTAGAATAATATATAAGAAACATGATAACATTGGCAATTTTTTTACCTTTTTTAAGTTAGCGAAATCTGCGTAGAGGCCATGCCCAGCAGAAGAAAATCCCAAGGAAGAGAGTATAGTGTGGCTGTCCTAACATTTTCACATCAAACAAAATTAGAAATTTGCCCTGCATACTCCAGAATCATCATGATTTTCAATATATAGAAACGTCTAACCTAAGAACCAATAATTTCAATAGGTGTGGCAAGTTGATGGAACTCAGAGCACATATCTTCTCTATAATCAGCAGAATTCTCATAAACACACAGCAAGAGAAAGCACAGAGAAACGTGGCATGTACTACTAAGGCTTAGCTATTCACCAGCTGTTTCATTTTACTGTCGCTTTATCTCTGTAAACCTCAGGCTTCTTCCAATGAACTCATCCAACTCTGAAGGGAAACATGCATGCCTGTCACTGTAGCACTTCTCTCGGTGGCTCATCCGGCTCTGATTTGCAAGAGGTGCATATTGAAAGAGTGACTGATAAAAAAGTAAATGAGTGACTGCATCTCCTGTGATCAGACCATAAAAGAATATCAATTTAATACCCATATGCAAAACAGAAAATCCTCCTTGGAATTGTCACTGACTAGGAAGAGGCGCCTGATGATTAAGAACAAGGAAAAGATGAAATAGGAAAAGTAATTTAGAATATGATAATATACAATAAATATTACTGTGGCTAAAGCAATTTGGGGCAGGAGTAATCTTTTGGGGATTCAACTGAACAGCACAAAGATGCCGCCAGCATTATGAAAGCAAGTATGGGCGTCTTTTCATTAAATAAGCTCTGTCTGTACTAACCTTATCAGTACCCCCAAACCATATGTCACTTCCTAAGGAGGTTTGAGGGAGAAAATAGAGGGAAGTTGACAGTGTGTGTCTTCCAGAGGGCCACAGGGTGCTATTGAGTAGTCCAATAGCACTGCATCTGCCTGCTGTGGCTAGACTTCCTCAGGAAGGGAGTCTATTTCCTTCCTCTAACTTATGTCTTCCTGGGGTTGGCTATTCAATTGTCTTTATGTTACACTTCTCTTCTCAGTATTGGTCTATAACCACCCTCTATAAACTTAAAATTTATGAATAAAATCACAGAGAGCTGGATGCAGCAAAGTTTGTA
Organism: Cricetulus griseus; assembly: GCF_003668045.3. Lineage (NCBI taxonomy): Eukaryota > Metazoa > Chordata > Mammalia > Rodentia > Cricetidae > Cricetulus > Cricetulus griseus. The sequence goes on along the minus strand of NC_048603.1, from coordinate 18,865,749 downwards.
ATTCTGCCTTTCTGTTTGGTCTGCGTCTCCCTACAAGATCAATAATCTTGTCTCAACTGAAAACATGTTGGGTGTACATAGGCACAGACATATGAAGGAATGGGTCAGTAAATTTAGTACAGATTGTAGCTGGATATTTGCACCTGAAGCTGCTGCAATCTACCCCCAGTATCTTTCCCCATTAGACCCCAACCACAAGATACAGCTAGCTGTACCAGAAACACATGTTGCCTCCACTGGAGGTCTCCTCTATGGACAGGGGAATTTGTAGCATAATATGGGTTCCTGTGTCTTATTAATTTCCTATATTATTATTATTATTATTATTATTATTATTATTATTATTATTATTATTATATGCCCAATAAATCACTACAGAAATCTTGCTTTTTCCCATATAGCTTTCCCAGCTGGTCTTTTGCTACCCAGAACAGCACTACCTTTTTCTCCTGAAGTTTCTGATTGATAGTGTGGGGGAATTCCCTGAGGGGTGAGTTTATGTGAGTTTTGTGTCTTGAACAAGAACTGTATTGTTTTGTAGCCAAAGACTATTGTTCAGATAATTTTTAACAAGTTTCTTTACTAATATGAAAAGAAACACAAAACCCCAAACTGATGGAATAGTGTCACTAATGAGCAGTACCTATCAACAAAATGAACAAAGTGCTTAAACTGGACTGTCACTTAGGTGCCTTCTCAACAAAAGGGAAGGGTGAATGAAGATTCAGAAAAAGATGTTCTAGTTTACACTGTGGTGATTATGGAAGAAGAATCAGTGTTTTGTGAATGCTGTTTCATGAATGAAACTCAATTCTTGCATGGTACAGTTTTGTGAAGATAAGTAGGGTCTTGAACATTAGAAACAGGTCATTAAGTTTATTCATGCAGCAGTGAGTAAGTGAATGAGTGAATGAGTGAGCGAGTGACTGACCGAGACAACCATGCTTCCTAGATCATCTGTTTAAATCAGTTACACAGCCACTTTCTATTTAATAGATATTGAGTAACTACTTGGAAGTTTTACTTGGGTTTGGTGGCTCTAACAGAGTCTAACTGAAATCCGAGTTACAAGTATAGGATAAATCATAAGTCACTTTTCTAGCTTAAGTGTATCAATGCTAAGGTAGTATGTGGTAAAAAAAAAAAAAAACAAAGCATATTAATATGATAGAAGAATTTTTGTTATTTCTCTATTTTTGATGTTTATATTGTATATCTTAGATAAAATAATTGTCATAAAACATAACAAGTGATAGTAAACAATACTTCATCAGTAAACAAATGCTGTCTTTGCACATAAATACTTAGAATTTCAAATTTTAAGTGTCTTGCTCTTTACAGTGATTTCCTCCTACCTTTGTAGACAAATGTTATAGATTACCAAAACCTATTTTGAAAAACCTTTCCATATTGAATTCTAGAAAATCACCCTGGGAAAATTTTCTTTTATATTTAAGTCTTGTTGGAACTCAAACTTTATAATTTATGAAATTCTAACTATACATATATTTGAGCAGTGAGATTCTCTGGGGTCTCTCCCTCCCCCGAGGAAGCCATTAGGATCCAGCAACAGGTAAAAACAGTTTTACCCAGCTATGAGCACTGGGAGAGACAATAATGGTCAGCTTGCAACATGTATTAATGGGTACACTAGTGACTGTTTCCATCAAGGCCAATTCTACAGGAGGAAACTTATTGTGGCACTTATCTGGTCAGCACCTAAGCAGTATCTGGGCAGGTCCTAAGCCTTTGGGAATCACTCACTACCATCATTTTGACAAGTGGTCCTGTGATGAAATCACCTCCCAAATTAGTCAAATTTTTTGTGTCTCATTCCAGTTTTACAACCTGGTTTTCTCAAAACCTGAAACCATTTCTTGAAAGGTAATCATCTGGGAAGATGGCATTCCTGCTTCTTGTCTGTGCTGAGGAATCTTAATGTAACTCTGGCAGTGCCAATTAAAAAGTATAATGTGAAGTTTCTCTCGCCTGGCTAGGTCCCACTGCCCTTCTCTGCCCTAAAGAAACAGGCAGACACTATATTAGTTATAAATACTGTTGGCCTTTGGCTAAGGTTTCTTATTTGCTAGCTCAGTCTTAATTATTAACCCATTTCTAATAATGTAAGTATTTCCACATGACCTTATCTTACCAGAGATTGGAGATAAGGTCCAGGCCTCTTAGTCCATTGGGGTCTACATCATGTCTGCTCAGTGGCTCAGCAGAGAAGAGAAGGAAAGAGAAGAAAGTGATTTCCTGCTCGTCCCTGCCTATATACTGATTCTTCCCCCCCATGTCACTTCCTGACTGGATCACATAGTGACCTCTCCTTACTACATTTCCCAGAATCCTCGACTCCGAGTCCCACCTATCTTGCTTCCCTATTGACCAACAGTGTTTTATTCATCAACCAATAAGAGAAACATATGTACAGAAGACTTCCTCCATCAAAGAAGTATAAATGTTTAATCCAAGATACTGGCTTTTTCAAACCTAGAAGAAATAATTAAGTGTGTTCACATATCCCATGCATTAACTTCCCTTCTAATATTCTCCATTACATTTCCATTCACTAACTTTAAACCTTAAAATACTATCACCCAAGAGTCACTCTGATTTGTGGATGTGGTTCCTGGTAGGTTACTCATGATACAGCATAATGCCAGACAACCATGTGTTTATGGGCTACACCAAATATGTGCAGGGTATCAATGTCAAAACAAATAAATAAATGATCAGAGACCATAAAGTTGGGAGGGATATGGGGTAGGGGACGTAGGAGGAAGTAGTGTTGGATCAATATAATCAATGTGCCTCATATAAATATGAAAAACTTTCAAAAATAAAATATTTTGTAAATTCACATTATTATTAATTACAATTCATGAATATCATTTACTATATAGTCATTGTCCCCTTTCTCTGACTAAATAATATAGGTATGCATATATGTTTAAATAGCTATATTTAAAGTTATGATTTAAATAAGCTTATATATAAAGATAAAAATATTATCACCATTTGTTTCAGTAGAATTGATATTAAACTTTGCTATTGTTACTTCTTTATTTCAGTATCTTAGAATGATATACTCCTTAACTATTTTATTTTTATTATGACATTGTTGATTAATTTTTGTCAGGTCATATATTCTTACACAGATTTGGCAAGCCAGTAATTAGTTCTTAGTTGTCAAACTTGGATGAGAGTAGACAAGCAGAAAAAAATAGCAGAGATACAACTATAGAAATTATTAAAGAAGGAAATAAGAGCAGGAGATGGAGAAATAAGATGGAAGTAATTTCTGAATAAGAATAGTCATGTAAGAAGTGGAAAAACAGGCAAAGACAGACCCTAGTAGGATGAGTCCATGTGATTGATGCCTCAGTGGCCAAATGATAGCTCCTTTCAAGAAATACAGAGAAACCCTGTCTTGAAAAACCAAAAAAAAAAAAAAAAAATAGATTTCCAAGGGAATTTTTAAAAAAGGCTGGGCTGGTATTCAATGGAGAAAATTTTTCTGACACTTATCTCCCCTCATGTTCTCAAATCCTTTTGGGTAATCACGTTGTAGAAATCTCAAATGACCTACTCATGCTGTGATGTCATGAAAGCAATGGGTCAAAGCAGAAAGAAAGGTAGCTACTTTGAAAATTCTTGCGTGATGAAAATGAGACAGCAGATTTGGGCACGTGTGTGTGTGTGTGTGTGTGTGTGTGTGTGTGTGTGTGTGTGTGTGTGTGTGTGTGTTATGTTACATGATCATTTGGCAAACACAGCAACCACATTTTGTTTTGTAATTAAACAAAAACTTCAGGAAACACTGGCCAGGAGCTTTCATTACCTATGAAAATAAGGAATGCCATTTTTTTTGCGAATATGTTTAATTCAGCCTAGGCCTTATAAAATATATAGAGTCCCACTGATGGTCATTTTTGCATTTTTTTAAGATGAAAGGATCTTGCAAAAAGATCTTATGATTGGGTATTTGGATTTATCTAAGATACAGTCACAGCATGTTGCTTAAAATGCATATTAAATAAAGAGATGGCAGGCTTCTCACATTAAGCATCATTTTAGAAAATGATTGTTGAACTAGAAAAAGGTGGAAGCAATTCCTATGGGTCAACTTCAAATGCCAATATTACATTGAAAGAAAGAACCTTGGGTTTTCTGTGATTGACAAGTGCTATTGTAGAAGTGGAAATATGACCAATGAATGATGTTAAGGGGTCCTTGGGACATGAGAGTTGAGCAAACCTGTGATGAACTGTTTTATTTTCTTCCCTTTCTACTTATTTACCTTGTCAATGAATAGTCTGAATTGACTTGTTTTATGTACATACAATTTACATAAAACAAGTAAGTCAATCTAAATAGTGTCAGTTCTTTCTTTCAATATTAGTGCAGTGATTTCTATAAGCACAAACAAATGATAAAGTCAAACCATAGAGATTAAACTTCAAGAAATCTAACACATATATTTATATGTAGTTAGTAGATAGTAGATTTATAATACCTTGCTAACCATGAGGTATATATCTTTACCCTCTGTTTACGTGAGGCCTGTAAAACTCCAACAACATGTCCAAAGTAATAAGAAGTCACAGATCTTTATTTTTTAATTGAAAATAAATGTGTTTTATTTGATAAATAACATAAAATCATACATTGTTAATGAAGTTCTATGTACCATTTGATAAAAGTTCTTATACAATGATGTAGGTTAACTATATCTTCTCAAGTGGTTAGAATTTTCTTATGGTAGAGTTTTTAAATTTTCTTCTTCAAAGAACTTTGAATTTTAACTAGGTCATCTTATATAAATTTGAGATGATTCTAGGCATAAAAATGTAGAAGGTTGTTCTGTGTGCTTGAGGTAGGTTGTATATTCCACTTATGACTTATATTTACCAATACAAAATCTTTAGTGTAAAAATATTTGAGGAAATTTATGTTTGTAATGAAATTATGAATTTAAGTGTACTTGATTTGGGCTAAGCTAATGATATTTAAATAATAATGGTTGTTAATTATGAATTTTACTCAATAAATGAGGAGCTTATAGTAGTTACTGAAAAGAAAGAAAAATTATGCTTCTTTGATACATAATGGTTTTTAACATGGAATTATTATATGTAAAAACAGCAATATAAGGTATTAAAGTCAAATAACTGCCCAGTAAACAGATTAGATGAAGGTCAATTATTCATGAGCAGCAACAATTAATGAAGATAAGTCTAATTGACAGACAGGTCATATCAAGTTTGGGGTGATGGTGACCACAGACTGAGAAAGCCATAAATCCACTAATTTTTATTTCATTTTTAATTTTTCTTCTTTTTTTTCCTTCAATTATATTCACAAAATAATCACAAACTTCAGTCTTCTTCCTTAGTCTCTTTAAATTTCACCAAAATTTAAGGACACCATCACCAGAATTCACCACAAAACATTCCTCAATAATGCAATCATTGGGAATCAGAGTGTTCTTTGTGTAGGAATTCTTCATTTAACTCATGAGTAAAAGTTAGCATTCATGGGTTGTCTGACAATAATTTGACTCATTAAATAAATAGAAGTTAGTGTACTCTCTTTATGTCAGACAAATTTTCTAAGAGTTTAGTAAGGTATATTGCTAATGAAAAGACAAACTTGAACAATGTTCTCAGGACCTTGGATTATGGACTGGAATAACAGAGGAATAGGGTAAGCCAGCTCTTTGTGGGATACCTCAACATGCTTCAGATAGAAATAACACACTTCACTGAGAGTGAATAATTTATCTCAAGGAATTACAAATGGTCATGAAAGAAGTGAGGAAACAAGGACACTAAAAGAGATATGCATCGTCCCCCAGAGAAGGGGAAAGGGACAAGATCTCCTGAGCAAATTGGGAGCATGAGGAGAGGGGAGAGGAAGCTAGGAGAATGAGAAGGGGAGAAGAGGAGGGGTGAGGAGGACATAAAGGAGCAGGAAGGTTGTGTAGGGGGAAGAATAGAGGAGAGCAAAATAAGAGATACCATCAGAGAGGGAGCCAGTATATGTTTAAAGTGAAATCAGGCACTAGGGAAATGTCCAGAGATCTACAAGGATGACACCAATTAACCATCTAAGCAACAGTGGAGAGGCTACCTTAAATGCTGGCCCTGATAATGAGATTGATGACTAACTTATATGCCATCCTACAAGCCATGACAGGCCACAGAAAAGACACATAGGCCTTTAACAGGAGGGAACTCCTGATCCTCTGGCCTCCCAGAAGCTAGGGCCAAAACAGAACACAAAGAAACTACAGGACCACCCCCCTAGCCTCCTAGGTACTTGGTTCCTGGGAACTGTTTGGCCACAAAAGAAACTCCAGGGAAGACCAAAACCTCCCCTATAGTCTCCAGGATACAGTTCTGAAAACTATTGGTATCTATGAACAACAGACCACCTGCAAGTAACAAGACAAAGCTACAGAAACTACAGGATGTTCACTCTCAGCACTGACCAATGAGAATAATTTGTACACAGGTATTTCATGCCAAAATATGACTTTGAGAAATTCTCCTGATTGTTTCCAAATGTCAACCAATAAGAAACCAACCCGTACCTACGATGTAATCCTGTAACTTTTGTCTTTAAAACGTAGTAGTAGACAGGAAACTTTACCCCCTCTGGAGGCTGCTGTGTCAGCTTGTTAGACAGGGTCCCTCCTGCAGTGGGAAGGACAGTTTAATAAACCTCCTGAATTTACATCAGTGGTCTGTCTCCCTGGTTTCTTTGGGGATCCTTGTGACTTGGGCACAACAATCCATATTAATACTTAGTCTGAGTAAGACTGAATTGAATGGCATAAATATTTGCTTCTTATACTTGTTAGTATGGATCCGTCATGATAGACTCATAATTATTAGGGACACACAAACCATCTTATCATCCATAGAATTGGCCTATAAATCTGAAGTCATAGTTTCTGTCTCCTTGATCAAGTAAAGTATTCCAATGTATCCAGAAAATGTACATCTTTGATCTCAGCCAGAGATAGGGAAAAGATACAGAGTAGAGCATGTATAAATACATTTAATTCTCTCTGTCTGTCTCTGTCTCTTTTCTATAATAAAACTAATACAGTGAACACATGATGAAAATTAACTATACAGAAACTGATTTAATTTTCGAAATGGTTTGGTTTTAAAACAGATATATCGATATTTTGTTACTTTTAGAAACAAGGTTTCTCTGCAGAGCCCTGGCTCTCTTGGAACTCACTCTGTAGACCAGGCTGGCCTCAAACTCAGAGATCTGCCTTCCTCTGATGCCCTAGCACTGAGATTGAAGGTTTGTAAAACCAACACCTGGTTAAATGCTTATTTTTAGTAAACTAAATATAGGGGCAAAATGGAAAGCAATATTAACAGTGAGTCATGATTTCTGTTCCGTGTATCTGGCTCTGCATACTGCAGAATCATTCTTAACCAGGCCTGATATAAATAGTCACACGTGTAGCATTCCCCATGCCAAATAAAGCTCCTTTAATTACATCTAAGGAAGATGATAAAGAGATCAGTGAAGAGACCAAACAGAAATGTTGGCATGAAGACTGTACTTTACTAATACGAATTATAGCATTGTGTATGGGGGATTTGGGGATTATGAAGTGAGAAATAAAGTTGGCTACTCTCATCTCCATTCTATTGTACAATGCAGTCTGCAGTCTCACACCCGTGTTCATCTCAACTTCAACTGATGAGCAGTGTCTATGTAGGGCAAGTAAAAAAGTTATGTGCCTCAATCTACAACCCTCTCACTCACTGGCATCCTAATTTATCTTGGCTCATCCTATTTATCTTGGCTCATCACAGCTGTAATTGATGAGCATGTTGTTATAGATGCAGTATTATGTACTATTCAACAATATCACATTACTTTTCCTTATCTAAATGTGCATAAACTAATGTAGTTGTTTGAGCAATGCCCCCAAGAGGTTTAGATATTTGAACATTTGATCCCAAATCAGTGGTGTTGTTTGTGAAGGTCTAGGAGGTATGTCCTTGCTAAGTATGTATGTCACTGGGGATGGGTTTTGAGAGTTATAATTATTGCTCTACTTTCAGTTTGCTTTTTTTATTTGCTGACAATTTGGAAATATGAGTTATTTACTTCTTATTTCTGCTACCAAGCCAGGAACTTGCTGCAATGTTTTCTTAACATGATGGACTTTTACCCCTCTTAGTATCAGAAGCACAAGATAAGTAATTAAAGAAAAAAATTATAAAGCTCTGCTATGAATTTTTTTGGTTATGGTGTTTTATCACCCCAAAAGAATACCAAAAATACAACTAGTGTTGTGGATTCTCCCCACCAGTAAAAAGGAGAAAAGTAAATAAAAAAAAAGGAATGAAGGGCAGAAATGTATTTTGTGATAGGCCAAAGGTTATTCGAAAAATGCTATTAAGTTATGTGATTATACCTTGTTTTTCTTTTTAAATGTTATTTTTGAAAACATCATATATGATTATAATGTGTTTTGACCAAATTCACTCCCTTCCCCCCTCCTCTTCCACCCTTCTCCCAATTTATGTACTGTTTTTTAAACTCACGAGGTACACTTAGCACTGCCAATGTGTACAGAAATGTAGGATGAGGTCCTGGGTAAAAGATTTATCAGGTGTCAGCTCTTTGAGGATGACTGACTCTCCTTCAAGCAGCCATGAATTATATAAATTATATTATTTATATCAATTCAACAGTCATCTCTTAGATGGGGAAGGATGTCGTGAGACATGAGAGCCTCCCTAGCCCATGATGGGATTTTTGTTTGCTTGGTCCTGTGTGTAGGCCTTGTACACCCACAGCTGATATAGGTTCATGTGTAATGATGCTGTCATGTTGTTGTGCCCGACTCACAAGGATCCCCAAAGAGACCAGGGAGACAGACCACCGATGCAAATGCACGAGGTTTATTAAATTGTCCATCCTACTGCAGGAGGGACCCTGTCTAGGAAACTGACACAGCAGCCTCCAGAGGGGGTGAAGTTCCCTGTCTCCTTGCTAGGTTTTAAAGACAACAGTTACAGGATTACATCAGTAGGTATGGGTTGGTTTCTGATTGGTTGACATTTGGGAACAATCAGGAGAATTTCTCAAAGTCATATTTTGGCATGAAATACCTGTGTACCCGGCATTCTCATTGGTCAGTGCTGAGAGGGGACATTCTGTGCTTTCTGTGGCTTTGTCTTATTACTTGCCTGTTGTTCATAGATACCAATAGTTTTCAGAACTGTATCCTGGAGACTATAGGGGAGGTTTTGGTCTCCCCTGGAGTTTCTTTAGTGGCCAAACAGTTACCAGAACCAAGTACCTAGGAGACTGGAGGGAGGGGGCTGGACCTGGAGTTTCTTTGTGTTCAGTTTTGGTCCTAGGCTCTGGGAGGCCAGAGAATCTGAAGTCTCCTTGTGTCAGAGGCCTATATGTCTTTTCTGTAGCCTGTCATGATTGCTAAATCAGGGGCTGAGTGAAGGTCTGGTCCCTTCTTTCCTAGAAGTGAAGTCCTTTAGTTTAGTTTACTCCTTTCAATGTCTGTACAATACTTTCTCATACAATTCTTTCTTCTAACTCTTACAGTTTTTCTACCCTCTGTTTAGCTTTGAGGGGTATGGTGATTTAAAAGAAAATGTCCCAAAAAGGGAGTAGTATTATTAGGAGGTTTGGCCTTGTTGGAATAGGTGTAGTCTTGTTGGAGGAAGTGTGTCACTATGGGGTTGGGCTTTGAGGTCTCCTATGCTTAATCTACTCCCAATGTATGGGAAGCTGTCTTTTTGGGGCTACAGTCGCAGCCAGCTGACTCTCCCATGGTTCGTATCTGAGAGGTGGAGTATGGATAAAGAAAAGGCTAGCTAAAGACATTAAAGGAAAAGATGGAGACACAGAATTATATCATGAGGGCAATTCAGGCAAAACTGAATGCCATGGGTTTATTTTTCACTATTCTTAACTACCTTAACCAAAAAGGGGAACATGGTATCATATATATGGAACAAATACTCTTTTCTTCCTCAATTCTCCAAAGATTGGGTACCCACACCCTAGATTTAATATCGCATTAACTGGAGTTAAGGGTCAGAAGTAACCACACGTCAGACCAACTCTGTTGTTGTTTAGATAAGACACACCTAAGGCCAAGATCAAACATCCTACTGTACTTACATCTTTCACCTTTAGGTCTTATGGCTTACTAAGGACAGTTTTGAACTCTCTGGCCTTCAGTCAAGATGGAGTGGAGCCATATTTTTGGGCCCAGGTACCAGTGTCACAGTCTACATACTGTAGCCTTCTTATCAAGATGTAGCCAGCACAATGTTTGTTTGCATGCCTCCATGTTCCTCATATAATGATAATAGACTATACTGTACTATAAGCCACCACCTTTATAAGAGTTGCTTTAATCGTGGTGTCTTTTTACAACAATTGAAACCCAAACTAGACAAGGCAATAGGAGTTTCATATAAATGTCACATTTTAGATGTGAATACTTCATTGTCTCTTATTCTCTGCAGGGTGACCCAGCATGAGGCTCTATATTAATTCTCATAAACTGACAATAGAAACTTCTATGATGAGTTCTGGGAATTGCTTTAATCTATGTGTATAAACATAAGCATTTAAGGAACAGTTTAGTGCTACAGATGCTTAACAGAATAAAAGTAATAGGTTCTCCTCTGGGGTTTGTAACCTACCTGGCCAAAGGCTTTTGTCTCAGTTAGCTGTAGAGTAGCAGACACAGTTTATATCTTATGTGTTGGAACCCAGCATTATGTTGTCCCTGACAATTGGTGGGACATGAATACTGCATTCAGGCAGATACTTAGGCAGCTCAAAGGGCCTTGTGTTTTGTGGCCACATCATGACTACTTCAGATGTTGTGGGGCTGCGTAAGAACTCAGTACTCGTGGGTTTCAGTGAGGAGATCTCGAAAATCTACAGGACCTTCTGTACTTATCCCTAGCACAGGTGTGGACTTTGGGAGCCCAATCCACATACAGGGATATTCCCTGAGCAAAGACACAAAGGGGTGGGCCTAGGCCCTACCCCAAAGGATATGATAGACTTTGATGACACCCTATGGAAGGCCTCACCCTCCCTGGAGAGCAGAAAGGATATGTAATAGGTAGGGTTTTAGTTGGGGGGGCATGGGAGGGGAGGAGGGGAGGGAGTAGGAACTGGGATTGACATGTAAAACAATCTTATTTCTAATTCAAATAAAATAAATTAATTAATTAAAAAAGAACTCAGTATGCATGTGCATACTTCCCCTTTTTAAGTGAGCGCCTCTATGTGCTCTCTCTCTTCACCCCCTCTCTCTTTCCTCCTCTCTTCCTCTGCCCCCCTTCTCTCTTCTCTGCCCTCTCTCACTCTCCCTTCCTCACCCCTCATCTCTGCTTCTCTCTCTCTCTCTGCTCCTGGTTGGCCAACACCCCCTCCTTCTGTTCTTCCCTTTCTCTTCAATACACTCCATGTGGGTTTGTTGACTTGCGGTTCCTGTTTCATCGCCCATCGCTGCAGCAAAAAAACAACATTATTGGATGAGACTTTTCAATCATAAAGAAGTTGGCTGTTTCCTTGGCATTCATGCCACTATTACACCAATGGATATATCTCTTCAAGCTGGTGATTACTGTAGTTCCCAGGATTAAAAGCTGGGTAAGACTTTTGATTGCTTTTCAACCTCAGTAGTCTTCCTAGCACCACTGCACAGGCTTCAGTTTTCATGCTGAAAAACAATTAGTTCATAGGGGTTTATCAGAGGAATGTAGCTTTTATAGAAGACATTGATTCAGATACCACATAAGTAAATGCTACCAGCCACTTCACTTTTCTATCCAAGACCAAAAGAAAATTCAAGACCCAAACATCTTATATCTAAGCTTCTATTCCTTTAGGTGATCATATGAATACAGGTACTTCTTAAACGAGAAAAATTCTTCCCAAATGAAAACAAGCCAAGAATAAGGCTTAAGGAAAGCAATTCTCTGAAAATTAAGTAAGGATCAAATGGCCCTTTTATCATGCAAATGCATTCCTGCTGGAGCAGTGGGGCATCACTTCATAAATCATCCTATGCCTTTGAGCAGACTTAATACAGTTCCAAGTGTGACACTGGTTATTTAATTGAGCACTAAGGAAGTGTAACGGCTTGGCTGGCTTAGTGTGCACTTAGACATTGAACTTCTTCCAATAGAATGATTATGCTCTGCTGCCACATAGATCTGCCTAATTTTTGACTCAAAGTCCCTCCCATTAGGGACTAAGCAAGCTACTTGTGGGAGACGAGGTGATCAGCAATCATTAACTCATTTGGAATGAAGATAGCTACCATTTATTGATGATCCACTACTCACCAAGTAGTCTAAGTTCATTATCTACATAAATCTTCACAAATCAATTCATCGTATGAAAACAATTTCTCTGCTCATAATCAAAAAGAATGTTTCACTATCAAGAGATAGGAGGACTATTTTGACTTATATTTGGCCCTACCCCTACCTATGTAAAACCTCCCCTGGTATTTTTGTAACAGTACTTTGCAAAAGGATTTTTTGCAATTGCTGGACAATTCAGTATCTGTGCTGATAAAAGTTATTACTGTGCCCCCATGAGGCTGTTTTCTTTCTCGCGTGTGTGTGTGTGTGTGTGTGTGTGTGTGTGTGTGTGTGTGTGTGTTTGCTTTCACTGGTGAAAAGGTAAATGAATATGCAAATGTACACATACATATACACATGTGTGTGGAGACTAGAGGTTGTCATTGACCTTCCTTGATCAGTCTCGTGTTTCACATGAACTCAGAGATTCTGATTCAGGTAATCTATCTGGACAGCTTGCCCCAGGTATCTCATGTCTCTGCTTCCTGAGCACTGAGAAAACAAGTGGGACTTCCTATCACGGAGTACGTTATTTAGGAGAGTGCTGAGTTCTGAATTTTAGTCCTTGTGCTACTAAGGTAAGTGCCTTATCAACTGTGCTTTCTTCCCATCCCCCACAGGTGGCTTTGAAACATTTTTTTTTTTTAAGGCAACTGTGACTAAAAACCCATGTATTTACTGAAAATTCCTTTTTCAAAATTTTATTTATTATGTATACAACATCCTGCTTCCATGTATATCTGCACACCAGAAGAGGGCACCAGATTTCATAATGGATGGTTGTGAGCCACCATGTGGTTGCAGGGAATTGAACTCAGGACCTCTGGAAGAGCAGTCAGTGCTGTTAACCTTTGAGCCATCTCTCTAGCCCTGAAAACTCCTTTATAAGAAGGCACCAAACTATTACTCTGATTAAAGACATAATTCTCATTGATAAATAGCGCTAGGAATACTATCTTTCTATTTGAAGAAAGATGAATTTTTACCCGCATCTCTTACATTATACTAAATTCATTGCAAAGTATAGTGATACTTAATAAAAAACATGAAAATATAAGCATAAATTGCAGATAAAATACTTCACCCACATAGGATACAAGTTTGGGGTCAATTGCTAAAGTTCTGGCAACAAAAACTAAATTGACCAGATACATCAAGATGAGAAGTTTAAGAACAGAAAACCAAATGTTGAGTACAGTAAAAGGTCAGAATAAGAGAAGCAAAGAAAATATCTTAAGACCATTTATCTGACAAGGACTGATACAGAGAACATATAAGAAAGTACAAAAACTTAGCAAAAGAAAACAACAACAAACAAACAAGCAAAGCAGGTTGTCAAACCTAATTAAAAATGAACAAACATTTGAACAGTCATTTCTCAGAGGAAACAGCAGGAATGCAGGACAAATAGAAAAAGGATATAGTCAGTTTCATTGTCCATTAGGAAAATGTACTGAGATATCTTCTCACCCCATTTAGAAGACCGGTGCCAAGGAGAGAAATCACAAATGCAGACAATTGGAGAGAATTGCTCTTACACATTGCTGACAGCAATACGAAGAACCATATGATGGGTACCTTGAAGCTGAAAAACAGATCAAAGAGATGACCTCTACACTTTACTCCTGGGTGCAAGTGTTGGAAAAAAATGAAGTCAGCATACCAAAGAGGGAGCTGCAAGCCTGTTTTTAATTGTAGGCCTTTTCAAAATAGCCAAGATATGAATGGTATCAGCCTATATTGCCTAGCATAAGATGAAGAGGAGGGGAAAGTGATTTGGAAACACAATTAGACACATTACTAAGTTACAGATTAAAAAAAGATTAAAATCCAATAATCTTCAGCAACATTAGTATGTTAAGTGATGTAATGCATGTAGACACACAATCACTGCATCCTTTTACATGTGGAGGCTAAAAAGGTCAACATAAATGTGAAACAGTGTTTTTTTTTTAGCCTGCAGCATAGCAGTGTAGGTGTTTGATGACCAGTGCTGAGACAGACAGGCACAGCAATACAAAATATATATTCAATAACAAAGAGTGCTGCAAAATTTATGAAATCTTTTATTTAAGGTCCATATTAAGAATATCTATACACCTAAAACTAGCCCAATAATTTTATAATGCTTTCGTATATTCTAATAAAGCATCTGAAATCATGATAATAGCAACCTCTGGGAACAAACAATTCAAATGTAGAAATAAACTTAAAAATAAGATACTGTGACTGACTTGAATTTCCAAGAGCAATAAACATCAGAAGATAGTATAAAGAAAAACTTGCCAATGTGGAATTCTAAACATACTGAAAACGTATTCTGTGAACAAAGATGAATAGAAATATTTTCTTTGAAATAAAAACTATGACATTTCAGATGTGGTTTATATTACACAATAGAAAAGTATTTTTAAGAAAGAAACTAATGATCAGAAATAGAAAACATTGTCAGCTGCATGAATATAATCCTAAATTTTGTGTTGGGTGTACAGAAGTAGTGATAGAGGATTTCCTTACCAAGGATAAGACCTTGGCTTTGATACTCATAAGGAAAGTATATACATATTTTAGTATATGATTAAAATGAATTAGGGACCCCTTACACAAAAGACACTTATCAAAGGCTCCATCGGTCATCTGTGCAATACTATGGTTTGTAAACAAACATTAACAAAAATACAGTTTTGGAATAAGGGAGAGCAGATGTGTAACATGGCATTGTGATAGAGAATGCTACATTAGAATTACAGTAATACTCAGCAAAGACTGGGCATATACAAAAAACTTGGAAAACTTATGAGCACATTTCAAAAACTGTTGTTCTCATGAAAAAGTTATACTTCAATTCTCTCACCTCTCCATTTCCCTCCCCTCCCCTGCTCTCTCCTTCCCTTCCTTCCTTTTTTTCTCTCCCTTCCCCTGTTTTGCTACATTTAAAATTAAATACAGAGCTATAAATGGGAGTGTGTTCCTCATATCCCAGTAGTAGGTAGGTAGAGTTAAGCAAGAGTAGCTGCAAATTCTCACCTCTGAGCCTAGGCCATATTAGAAGTACCCCTTCCCCACAAAACAACAAGCACATTAAAATTGAAAACTAAATCCATAACTTTAAAGGGAAGGGTAATAGACGGAACAACAAAAACTAGGGATTCTAGCTTCTAACTCAGAAATCCAGGGGAAAAAAGAAACAGAAAATCAACATTGAGAAAGTGGAATGAAAGCAGTGGTAATGATTAGAGTATTGATGAGAACTGAGAGCAGTCCAAGCTCTTAGCAGATTAAGAGTCAAAACACCAAAACTGTTTCTGGTGTAAAACCCAAAAAGGAATAAAACTCTCCTCCAAATTAATCAAACACTGCCATCCCAACACACACCAAAAGTGACAAGATTATCCAATAAGTCACAAAGAGAGGAGATATCATTACCGAATCTGTGTGTACAAAACTTCCAGTGAGAATCATATGAATCTCTATTGCAAACATGCAGTGATATTTGGAAAGCTCATTCATTCTACAATAGCACATTTTATCAAAGCCAATATAAGAATGATCTTAACAGCCCCATTTTAATATCTCAATAACCAAGTTTGTAGCATTGAGTCCTAAACTTTTCCGGAAAAGAAAACAAGAATTTTCTTTAAATTGTATTAGCCATCAGCAATTAAAAACAAGGCAAAGTCATCCTAAAAAACAACAACAAAAATCACATTGATATTTTTGTAGACATTAAAATAAAACCTGTAACTGAGCATTAGCTATGCTAACACAGGAATATATTAAAATGGTAACAAATCTTGATTAATTAGGTTTATCCCAGGAGCAGAAGAATCACTTGTGTTTTATTAATTTACCTTTTTACTGATTTACCTTTTTAACTGAATAAGGGATAATAATCATGTCATCATATTGAATATAGGAAAGTGAGAAACTCAAATCAAGTAAAAAATCTTAATAAGCTAACAGAGTATCATTACATTAACCCAACCAACCCAGAAGCTATCTCCAACTGACAACCACTGGCAAATGAAAAGTTAGTTCTCTCCAGTGGAGTCTCATTGAGGATACAAACTATGTTAATATCCAGCAATAGATGGGGTAATACATAATGAACTCAAAAGACATCTTTGGAAATTCTTTGACTCATAATATTTTGTCAGGTTTATTTTTTTTCATCTTATAGGTCTTTTGCATATTTTTATGTTTGTGTGCTTATGGGATACCTGTGTGTGTGTGTGTGTGTGTGTGTGTGTGTGTGTGTGTGTGTACATGTTTCTTTGCCTCTAAATGTGTTTCTTATGCTTCTCCTATGACTCTTGGTTTCCTGTTTTATTCTATTACTGTTTGTTTTTGTTTTATCTTATATTATTATAATTCTGTTTGTTTTCTAATAGGAGACAGAAAGGATATGAATTTGGATGGGAGGGATGTGGGGAAGAACTGGGAGGTGTTTGGGGAGGGAAATCCATAATCAGAGTATATTATATGGGAAAAATCCACTTATTTTTAATAAAAGAAAAGTGGAGAAAACAAACAAACAAATGGACAAAAAAATAACCAAACAAACAAAATAGCAAAGTACCTAATATGCCCCACCTCTTCGGTGCCATTGCTAAGCCAAAACAATTCTATTGTCGTGCACATAAGGCTCCCATTGTCATTAAAAACAGAGCCAGATTAAAACCAGATCAACAGAAAGGAAGTGTGAAAAAAATTCTCTTCCTGAGTGCAGAAGAAAGCAAAGTCATTCTTGGGCAAAGTAGCTTTCTGTCTCCGCCTTTGTTAAGGTTTTATAACAAAACAGCTGCAAACTACAGATACATAGTTCTTCACCCACAATTGTGAGTTTCAAAAAGCTCTGAAAACAAAAAGATTATTTTATAACAACAGACTTAGTAGTAAAATGGAACCTAATCTGAAATTAACTCACCTGAAGAGATTCCAGAGACCTTTAAGTCTTTTTCCCATTAAATGTGAACATTCATGCTGCAGTTAAAAACAAAACAAAAACCACTGAAGTGTAAAACTACAGGGGTGATACCCACAATGCAGAGGGGGTAATATGTAATTCATATACCATGTATGTACTACATAAGAAGATAAATGTATGCAAACATTACTATGCAGTGTCACCTGACATGGAACTAACTCCCAACCACAAGGTCTCCAACGCCCTGGTGGTTAGTTACCATGAACCGTGAGCGAAAATGAATCCTTCCTTCTTTACATTATTTATATCTGGTAATTAGTCACACTGCTGTGAAACTAATTAATACATACTTTTAATTAATGGAGACGATTGCTGATAATTACTGGTTTGCTGCAAAGCATGCCAGTTATAAAGAAGCAAGCACATTAACAAGCTTCGACCTGATAAACAATCACTGTTCATGAAGAGAAAAAAAAAAAAAAGACTCAGAAACAAGAGATAGAACTTAAAAAAGGACACGTGATCATTACTGTATACTTCAAACAGCCAGGTGTCTGTAAGAGTTAAGTACAAGTCATTTGTCAATGGAACAGCAAACAGCTTGAACGTATAGCCCAAAATATCCATTTTCTTTCCTAGGGATAGTATTCAGTGTCTATTAGAACTGAAAGAACACTACTTACTTTACTGTTATTGGAAACATCATAACAAAGATATATTGATAACTTTTGGCAAAACATACCTGTATGGGGGGAGTAATGATAGACATGCAATGAAATGTCATTATGTAAACCATTTGTTATGCAAAACATGCTAGGAAAAACAACATTTTTCAAAAAGAAGAGACTAGAAAATATATGTGTGCGTATGTACATGCGTGTGTGTATGTATAGTACATATGGAGATTTCCCCAGAGTGTTATGTACTCTCTGTCCCTGGAGGTAACAGGTTTTCCCTGTTATATTATTGTTTCTGTGTTTTATTCTCTGCTAAAAGAAAGCTTGTGCTGCTGTTCTGGTTGTTTTTCTTTTCTTTTTCCTCAATAAAAGTAAAATAGATCACTTTAAGGCAAATGTAAGATACAAGCTCGTAATCTGAAGAGATGCCTTCCCAAACCTTAGACTAAAAGTCATCTTACTTACCAGAATTGATTGCAGTGTTATTATTAGTGTCGTAGTGATTCTCATAAGGAACCAAAGGAAGTTGCCTCTCAGGAAAGATGATGAAGTCCCTAAATTACAGTTGGCATCCATATGGATCTGTTCTGTGTATGGGTGCTGCCATGGCCAGACGCCAGAGAGAGGTCTGTAGTGTGTATCCAATTTTAAACTCTCCTAAGGGACCCTCACATATTTTGTTATGCTATATCAAGCCTGGATGACTTTGCTATAGTTCTCATTTGGTGCTTTGTATTTCTCTCTATTTCTCCAATTTTTTAAACTTTAGTTTTGACAGTTGCACAGGTGTCTTCATGTATCTTACGTACATTACCCTCTCCTGTTCCCTCCCACTCCTACTGATGTCTTCTTTTTCCCAACTAGTTCCACTCCTACCATTATATCTTCTTTTATTTTCCCTGCAGATTTTGCAGCTAGCCCGAGCTGCTGTATGAAAATCAAACTGTAATGGCCATATGAAAAATATCCCACATTTAAATCATTGGGGGAATGAAACTCTAAAGCACAGTGAGACATCACTGTCAGTCCTTAGAAGGGTTGTTACTAAAAGACAAGAAATTATCCTAATCAATTTTATGGAAAAGAGGACATTTGAATTCACTTGGCAGGAATGTAAGTTCCCACATTCATTATGGAAAGTTAGAAAAGAAATCCCTCAAAAAAGCTAAATCTAGGGCTGGAGAGATGGCTCAGAAGTTAAGAGCACTGGCTGCTCTTCCGGAGGTCCTGTATTCAATTCCCAGTAACCAAATGGTGGCTCACAACCATCTATAATGAGATCTGGTGCCTTCTTCTGGCCTTCAGGCATACATGTAGGAAGAACACTCTACAAATGACAAATAAATAAAACTTTAAAAGAAAAAAAAAAAGCTAAATCTACAACTGCCCCACAAGCTAGCACCTTAATTTGCCAAGTATATCATAAGGAAGTAAATTCCTAGGTCAATAAGATACAGTGAGTAGCATAAGTAACAAAGCTTATCAGAACTCCACTCAGGATCAAGGACTCACACCAGTGTGTATCACCAACTAAGTAAATAAGTGTGACTCCCTGTTTACAGTAACAAGGTTACACCTGGAGCAGCAAGCTGAAAGAAGTAATCCAGACTCTGAAAGTCAAAGACTGAATACATATGAGTAGAAGCTAAAAGGTAGAAGAGCTAGATGTAACTAGTTTTGACCAGGGTCTAGAAATCAGAAGTGGGAAAAAGCCAGTCAAAGCTGTAAGCCTTTACTTGCAGCTTGCAGTGTTACCTTGCTGTAGCATTCTATAATAGAATGGTAACATACACCTGAATAATCTGTATCAATTATTGCACAAAACCTGTGTCTGTCAAATCATCACACTGTGCACCTTAACTATATGCAACCTTTACAATCAATTAAATGTCATTAAATTTAGAATATTTTCTAAATAAATAAAATATTTAAGGAAAAATCTTCAAGCTACTTCAGAATTTTCCTTTTATTGTCATAGAGAAAATGGGAGATAATGCTTTATATTTATATGCTTTAAACTCTCTACCTATAAATAAGTGATTTTCAATGGATAGTTAAATGCCTTCTTTTGATTTCAACTCCTGCAAGTACGTTATTTTGTACAACAAATGGTATGTGATAATGTGATTCTTTTAGTGTTTGCGTGATGTAATTTTTAAAAGCCTCATATTGGAGTTGCCAGATTAAGGAAATTAAACACTGCACACACCTTTGCATTTTTAATGTTAATGAAGAGATAATGTGTATATCAGACAAAGGTTATTGGTACATGACTAAGTAATTAAATTGGCATTATATTCTTGTATGAAGCAAGATAAATCTACACAATTCAAATGGGATTTCTACATTTTTGTTAATTCACTATTTATGGAATAAATTGTACAATTATCTCTAACACTAGTTGCCCACTGCCAGGAAGATCATTTCTGTTTGAAAGGTTTAATGATGGAAGACACAAGCTTTACTAACATTGTCTCCTAACTGCTGCTGTGGCCCCCTGATTCTGTTACTTAAAGGAGGGCAGATACAGCCATTTTCTGCTTCCCTGTGTTGATTGATAGAAGATAAAAGAATCCAGTTGTGATGAAAAATTACCAGGCCAATTGTACTTTCCACACAAATGCCATGCCTTTTATGTTAGCAGCCTATTTATAGATGAAATGGTGCTTTTATGTAAAACACATCAATTACAAAAAAAAAGCTATTGGTAACTGCTCCTCTAGTTAAACCAAATTTGACTTCAAGTATTAACTGCATTTGTTCATTCAGTGGGTGCTTAAGGTGTAAACTTTTCTTTTACTTTTTTCTTTTTATTAGTTCTTTCAGAATTTCTTTCCATGAATTTTTTCATATTTACAGCCTCTCTGAACTCCTCCCATATCTAGTCTTTCCTACCTAACAACCCAACTTTGTGTCCTCATTTTGTTCTACATATATTTATATATAATCTATCAAGTCTAACTTTTACTGACTACATACTCTTAGATGTGGGGCTTTTCACTGGAGCATAGTTGACCTACAAGTGGCCACACCCATAAATAAAACAGACTTTCACTCTTCCAATAGCAATCAATTGCCAGGATGAGGCTTCATTCAACCTCCTCTCTCCAGGTCTGGATTTGGTCTGACATGAAATTGTACAGAGATTTTGTATATTGTCACAAATTCCATAGATTTATACATGTAACTAACTGATCTAATGTGTCCAGAATGCACTATTTCTTTGTTGTCACCAACTATATATAGGTCTTATGCTCTTTTCATCCCCTCTTCCAAAATCAACCCTAAGGTTTTGCTTGTGGGAGTGATAATGGATATTCCCTTTAAAGCTGAGCATTATCCATTGTTGCTCCCTGCACCACGTCCAGGTGTAGATCTCTATGTTAGTAACCATATATTGCAAAGGATTTCTGATGAAGGTTGAGAGAGGCATTAATCTATGGATATAATGGTAATTTGTTATGAGTCTATTTAATACTATTTATGTCCACTTAGCCGAGCAATAGTGGTAAGTTTGGGAAAATAACTGTTTTAGCCACAGTTTCTTAGCCCTGATAATGGTGCATTGTGTGGGTTCCTTCCTATAGAGTTGGCTTCATATAAAATCAGTAAGTAGTTGGTTACTCCCATGACATTCAAGCATGACTATTGCACTAGGGTGCATGCCTTTCTTGGCTTGTCTTCATTGTAGCTCTTACAGTTTGTATTGGGGTGAAATTTATGATTACTATTCTTCTCTGGTATTATCATAGTAGCTTTTATAGCACCTTTTTGCATTATGGAAACTGCCCAGTAAGGGGGAAGCTTCTGTATGAATTCTAGCTTGATTTATCTGAGGTGGTATCTTCTAAAATAGAATCTCAAAGTTTTAGACTGTGACCAGTGCATTAACAATAGCCTCTAATGTTTGTGTGTGAGTCCTCCCTGGCTAACAACTCCAAAGAAGTAATCCATTCCTGGCAATGGACTTCTGTTTACTATACTGTGGTGTCTGGTTGAAGCACTGTTGTCTCATTATAGAGGATCTCCATATAAAAGTTTTATATATACATGTGTATATATTTTAAAAGTTTCTACAATAGTAGTTCTCCATAAGAATTTTTTGAAATATCTCTAGTATTAGTTATCCCTCCACAATTCCCTCTACCTTCACTCCTCTCCCCTTACCATTTAACACTTTCTGAACTATCATCTCCTTGTAGTCCATTACATCAACATGTTTTACATTTTCTAGTTGAAAGCCCTTTCTAATTTCCATGGCCCCTTACTAATTTACTGACCTCTATGGTTATCCCCAATGGGACACAGCTATCTGAAAATTCAAAGTTAACATCCAGGATTAATCAAATTTGGGCTTTAAAATGTTCATGTTATTCATAATGAAATTTGCAGGCAAAAAATAGAACTAGAAAAAAAATCATCCTGAGTGAGGTAACCAAGACTCTGTAAGACAAATATGGTATGTATTCACTTTTAAGTGGATATCAATCACCAAGTAAATGATAACCAAGCTATAATCTGTAAACCCAGAGAAGTTAGGTAAAGAGGAGGAATTCTGGGAGTGGGAGATGAATGGATATTCCTGGGAATGGGAAATAGAATAGATTTTATGGATAGGTAGGTGTGAACAGAAGCATGATGGATAGTCAGGTGGGTAGATGAGATGGAGGAAGAGAGTGCATGGAGAGACCGATGGAACTGGAGGCATTTAGGGGTGGTGGTGTGGAAACCTAATGCAGTGGAAACTTCCTGGAATCGATGAAGGTGATCTTAATGAGACTCCTATTAATGGGAGTTACAGAGTCTCTTGTAACCAGGCAAGGCTTCCAGTAGTGGGATTGGATTGCATTCAGTTGAGTTGTTGGCCAAAGGGGTCCCTTGGAAATCTCCAAAGTACCCAGGCTAATGCTAAAACAAAGGGTTGTTCTCTGCAAACTGACAGCAGGGCCCCAATTGCTAAGGACATCCAATCAACTGATTGAACATGGAAAAATCGAACAGGTACCTACATGCAGCCTTGACCCATACTTTCTGGTGTCTTTGGTGTGGGAAGGTACTCCAAAAGGGAAATGTAGACAACAACCCAGTTAAAAATTCTTTGACCTATGATCATTCCTGCCTATAAAATGTTTGGCAATGGTGGCACAGTATTTGTGGGAGCAGTCAGCTAATGGGTATTTTGACTTAAGGTCCACTACACAATAAGGTCCACAACACAATAATAATAATAATAATAATAATAATAATAATAATACCTAACACTGCTAGGGTAAACAAGAACCAGAGGCAAGATAGTTCAGAGACCTGGGGTCAAGCCAAACACAACTGGTCTAAAGACAGAGAGAGGGAGGGAAGAAGAGAGGGAGAAAGACAGAGGAGAGAGAGAGAGAGAGAGAGAGAGAGAGAGAGAGAGAGAGAGAGAATACCACAAAGAGGAGGAAGAAAGATTGTAAGTGTCAGAGGGGAATGGAGGCCACCAGGAGAATATGGTCCGCTGAATCAACTAAGTAAGGTGCATATGAGCTCACAGAGATTGAAACAGCAAGCATAGGATTTTCAGGGGTCCACACCAGCTCCTCTGGGTATATATTATTGATATTGGCTTAATATTTGATGGGACTTCTGTATATGAGAATGAGTCAGTTCTTTGGGGACTCTCTTCCTCCTGTTGAGTTTCTGTGTCCAGCTAGATATGATAGTTGTTGCTTCATTTTATTATATTTTATCATGTTAAAAAAGAAAAGCTATTGGAATTTATACCTGCTATCAAAGGGAAAATCAGTTTCCTCCAGTGGATTACCACTAGATATATCAACCACATTCCAAGGCAGGCTTTATGCCAAGAAGTTGCTCAATTCACAACTTCATGTTTTTTTTGTTGTTTGATGTATGTATACATGCATGCATGTGCATGCTTTTCATTTTATTTTGACATTTATTTCTTTTGTCTTATTGGGATCTTTTGATTTGGGGTTGAGATTTGTGGGGTTTTGTTTGCTTGAGAGAGAGAGAGAGAGAGAGAGAGAGAGAGAGAGAGAGAGAGAGAGGAGAGAAGAGAGAAAACATAAAGTTGGGTGGGTAAGGAGGTGAGTGGGATCTTGGAAGAGTTGAGGGAGGGAAAAATAATATAATCAAAATGTATATAAAATTTTATTTATTTTTGAAACCAAATGTAACTATTTTTATTTTCTATTTAAAACTACCAACTTTGCAAATAAATTTTATAGATTCGTTTTAAATTAAAATTTCATTCCATAATTAAAGAAACAAACAGATGCAGACAGTCTATAAGCATTCAGTATACACATAACATACAAAATTTTGATTGTATACATATGCTTAATAGAAGGAAAAAACAACAGCTGATAAATTGAATGTTTTAAATTCTTTAAAATTAAAAAATATTCTGTAAATCAATTATTAATCTCACACAAGTTTATGTAACTGGTTTTGTAGAAAATGCCATCTTTTCTATCAAAACTCATACCTCAACCAGGAACTGGTAAATCTCAGATTACACTGTTATGGCCTGAAGTTGCTACAGGAAGGACACTGCTCTACAGTAAGAACCAACATTTAACAGCACTGCCACATATATATTCCTAGGTCTGCAATGGCACAGACATTAGTACCAATTCAGCTGCCTGTATTCCCACCTCTCCTGTTTAATCCTATTCTCTAACAATCCCTGTTATATCATACTTCTGAAATCTTGTCTCTTGAAGGAGGCAGATGTTTCTCCCATGTTGGATTCTTTAGTTTCAACCAGAATTTTTTCCTTTTGGTAAAGACATCTCTAGTATATTTTTCTGCATTCTGTAGAACCTCTCCAACATTCAATCATGTGTATTTTTCCAACAGCATCTTTGGGATACATAAAAAAGAGAAACAAAATTTGAAATGTTAAATATTCATGTAAATCAACATGTTAGTGCCTTTTTGTGTAGCGGGGAACTAAATCATACCATCAAGGTCTGTTTTTGTTTGTTTGTTTGTTTGTTTTGTTTTTTGTTTTTTTGAGCCAGGATTTCTCTGTGTAGCTTTGGAGCCTATCCTGGCACTCGCTCTGGAGACCAGGCTGGCCTCGAACTCACAGAGATCTGCCTGCCTCTGCCTCCTGAGTGCTGGGATTAAAGGCGTGCACCACTAATGCCTGGCGCAAGCTCTGGGTAGTAAATGGCACTCTTGATTGAAATACCTAGTTCAGCTGTGCATTACTTTAAAAATGGAATTGTTGAAGTTCTACCAAAAATTCATTAATTATACACATTACTGAGTCTAAGATGGATACGGAATTACACATATAAAACTGAACTCCTAAAGAGTGTTTACAACATTTAGGACCAATATAACAGGTGGAAAAAGTTTTCTGGGAAACCGTAAGTTGTCTAATTACCATTCACTGCAGTGATGCCTATAGATATAGCCACAAAGTCTAAACTATCAAATTGAGTGAGTCTTGATACACTTTGTGAGGCTGGCATCCCAAAGGTCACTAACGTTCCTGGATTTTGATAAAGCACTATTTGAAAAGTCTTAAACTTCATAAACCTCAGCTCATGGTTACAGAGCTTTGCAATTAACATTCTGTGCAATAGAGTTTGAATGAAACACTTATGGACCCATGGCTATCAACAGAAAATCCCAGTGTGGCTGCTTTCCTTGAAAGCACACTCACTGCTTTTTGTTCTGATTTGTTTCTACAAAGATGCTACTTTGTCTTTAAAAAGATGACTTAAAATTATGGTTACAGGAGTGTGTATTTCAAAGGTTATTTTTTAATGATTGAGAGAATTTTAATCATGTTTTTATTTGAAATAGAATTGCATCATTTTCCTTCCTCCTGTCTCCCTTTTGCTACTCCAAACTATCCTTTCTCTAACCCCTTCCAGGCTTCTCAACTCTAAAGTTGCAGATAATTTCTTTTAGAAATGATTGAAATGATCTTAGTTATAGAAAATAACAGCATCTGAGATCAAATATTTGAACACTGAGGGGAATATTAGAATTTTAGGAAATGATGTTTCTGGACACTTATAAAATTTTCTGATGTGCTGTTACCATAAAATTCAATAACATCTGGAGTAATGCATACTTGAATAAATATATGTTTTTCTGAGTTATCGTTGAATAACATTTCACAGTCATGCTTAGTAAAAAATTCATTGAATTCTTAATAACATTCTTAATTTTTACTGTTAGTATATTCTAGTTTTACATAATGAGTTTTAGGATGGCATTTCCATGTGTAGATTATTTTCCTACACTATATTCGGCCTCTCAAACCCCCACTTATTCCCCACTCCCCATACTCATAATGGAACAGAGTTCACTAAGTGCAGTGGCTGATCCAGACTCCACATTTAATTAACCTTTAAGTAAATATTACTTGTCAAGTTTTGGTGTTGCATTGAAGAATACCCTCAATTATCTGAAAAAAGCTATTAAAACTCTGCTTGATTTTCTCCCTGCGTATTTGTGATTAGGCAGATAATCTTTCTAAATTTCAACAAAGAAAACATATGTGAACAATATAAATGGAGAAGCAGACAGAGTATCTCCTATTAAGAAACATTCTAATGGGATGTGCAAAAAATATAAAATTCCCCTGATACACACACATGGACAAACACACACACACACACACACACACACACACACACACACACGTAAGTAAGTGCTGGTAACCAGGAAGCCATTTGTGTAGACCCTAAACCAATTGTTTACACTAGTTTATAATGGCTTTGCTATTAACTTAAACAACTTATTAAACATCCAGTTAAAATTTACAAGTTTTTATTTCCATTGTGACAGCTGGCAGGTATGACTCACAAAACATCCATGAGGAGCTGCTTAAGGATCTTCAATAATTTAAAGAACATGAGACCAGGATTTTTGAGACTACCAATCTCTGTGTGTCACACGATAAGAAGGACCGCCTGGGGTACTCAAGAGGGACCTACCTGGGTTCCATCCTTTGGAATTCTAATTTAATTGGTCCAATATGGAACTCAAGGCTCAAATGTCGAGCCAATGTATCATGCAATCTTTATTGAATCCATGTTAGTCTTAAGAGAATAGTGATGCATCCGGAGCATTTTCCTTCCCAGAGCATTCTGGTGGTAACTGCTGCAGGTCACATTGTACCCACACCTGTGCATTCAGGCAAATATACTTCTTACAATACATACACCCCATAGGTCACAGAAAAAAAAGCAAAGCAGATGTTAATACTTTGACCTTAGTCTTCATCAGTGATCTTTTCTGAAGACATCATTCTCCTGAACTCTGTCTGCTAAATGGGCAGCTATAAGATAAGAAGTCCAATTGCTGATTAATTTTTCTACCTTAGCATCCTCATAATGAGGATATAAGACATAGTTTATATAGTTTACTCTTGGGCTGTATTACAATACTTTCTAAGATTTTTGGATAACATTTATAAAATAATTTAGAATTATACAGCAACTGTGATTTCTGTCCAACAGGTTTTTTTCATTCAATATTAGCATTTTCTAAGGTACATTTTCTGTAATATTCTTCCATAGTCATAATAGTCAGTTCTGATACAAGGCATTATATTGAAATGAAAATACTACCTATAAACAGATAACAAAACCAATTTTGTTTAAAAACTGTGTGATATATGTTTAATATTTTTCATGTTTAGCCAAAATTAATGAAAGATGATTTCTCCAAAACAGTCAAGATTTTTCTGTGGAAAGCATAAGAATGTGAGAGATAATATGTATCTATAATGGAGTAAAATCTATATACTATAAAATAAAATACAATTGATATTTATCATTATATAAGCATATGAATTTGGTGCATATAAATACATAATGTGCTTATGAATACATAAATACAAATAGTTTTGTTATATCTAGCTATAATACTAACAAAAATAACTAATTATACTGTTTATTGGGGGGAGATTTCATTCATGAGTATGATTCATTTTCATTATATGCACCTCTCCATTGCCTGCAAATTATTCCTGTGTCCCCAGTCTGCATGTATGCTTATTAAAATTGGTGTGTGTGTGTGTGTGTGTGTGTGTGTGTGTGTGTGTGTGTGTATACACGTGTGTGTATACATGTGTGTGTGTATGTGGGGGGGGGAGTGTCTGGATTCACATGGAGTTAGAACTAATCACTTAGGCATGGAGGGTCTCATCTCAGAAGAAAAAGGACACTCTCCCTCTAAGCACTCACTACCTGCCTGTATCTCCTCTGCTGGGAGTGGAGCACTCACTCTTATCCCCTCCAGCACCTCTGCTAGAATCTAACTGATATAATTCTGTGAAGACAGCCATAGCTGTAGAAAGTTCAAGAAGTTCCAAAGACACTATTTCACGGTAGTCTTCCCGGTTCTGTGGTTCTTAAAATCTTTCCACCACCTCTTCCTTTATGTTCTCTGAGCCTTTGGTGTGGGAATTGTCAGTTATACTAATTATTAAGTAAACATACAGGTTTCTTAGGCAGTTGATTTTTTAAAAAATTCTTACTGCAAAATATAAAAGCCTTCTTTTATGTGTCTGAGCTCTCCATGACTGAGAAGCAGCAGATTGGAGCTCTGCTGTCTCTGATGACCTTGAAGCATTCTAATTTGTCATCTTTACATTTTCCAATTCTTTTATTAAAGTGGAAGTAAGAAACATACAAAGGAATGAGATAAAAATTGAGCTCAAAACCGCAATTGTTTAATCTGCTTAAAATACTTAAAATTCTTTTGATTTCTCCTTTATGAGTGGATCCTTATCATTCATATTTCAATCCAAATAAAAAAGTACAGTACAAGAAATCTAAAGGAAGTAAAAATAATCAGATATCATATATGTTTTGAACATCGATCTATTTTATTTTTCCCCAGTTACATAAAAAATGACTTAAACATATAGATGCTAGATTGGAAAGAGGTCTTATGGAGCATATTCAGGGATGGAGTTCAATCCCTTTGATCATCCAAAAATTGTGGGGCTTTCCATGCTGGCAGAGGAGAAATTCACTTTTACTTCTCTATGGGAAATAACTTCTCTATGGAAAAGGTCTATTGCCTCCTGGCCACCGTTTCTTCAGACCACAAAGTGTTGCATTATTCTATGCCACAGGGGAGTCACCTCCAGCCATCTTTTGCCACGTGTCATCCTAAGTTTCCCCTCAAGTCCACATCTGTGTTTGGCTTCAGTAACCCATAGAACCTTTCTGGAGCCCCTTGATATCACCTGGCTGCCCAGACAGCTGAAATCTTCAGCTGATGATGCTGGAGCTGATTAGAGGATCACCCACCACAGGCATCAGCTGCTGTCTCTTCATTCCAGGTGGTGGGAATGGGTGTGGCCGGCCCCCTTCCCCAACTCTCAGAGTGTGGAATGTTCATTGTCTACTTTCCATCAGGAAACAATGGCTTCTGAGGACCCTCACATTGCCTGTTACGGGTTGAATGTCTGCTTCTCTGATCAGAAACTGCATTTAGGATAATCCAAGGAAACTTCGGGCACCCATCTTGCTAAAGCCACAGATACATCACTGCTTTTGAAACCAACAGCAGTATGATAGCAGGAACTGGATCTTCGGGTGCTTCTCTGATCTTCACAAGTCTCCTGTTCTCTATGAACAGAATGCAAATTCTCTTAGATAGTAAACTTTTTTCAACAGAAGAGTTGGAGATGAACTCTTTGGCTTTCATATTGAGGATATTATTTTCTCTTGAGAGGTCTGTGACTCTCAGGACATAATTTCTGAACACTGACCATGACTTAGGTCCACTAGATGTCCATAAAAGCTGGGGGATAATGGCAGAAACAGGTATGGACTTTATCCTTAAACTCTGTCAAATAAAAAGGCAAGTAATATAAATAGAAAAATTTAACTTTATTCCTTTTGTAGTAGGAACCACACGGAGAAGCTTATCAGTGACCTAGGAACTCATGCTTCCTGAACACATTTTAGATGTAAATAAGGATACAGAACAAAAGGTAATTTGTAAAGAATCACTGAGGATAAAAAAGATAGAGGCATGTTTGCTCTGGACAATGTGTAGAATGGAAACTGGGCAAAAGAGATCAATCACCCAGTCTCAACAAAGCCAGTACAGTTGTCAGCATTGCTGCAGGAAAGTGTCACTGTTCCCTTCCCCAACTTATTATTATTATTAATTATTATTATTATTATTAGTTCAAATTAGAAACAAGGCTGCTTCACATGTCAATACCTTCTCTCTCACCCTCCCCTCCTTCCCCACCCCCCACCAGTCCCCCACCCCATCCACCCTCTGCTTCCCAGGGATGGTAAGGCCCTCCCTGTGGGATCCCCAAAGTCTGTCCTATTATTCTGGGCAGGGCCTAGGTCCTTTCCCATGTGTCCAGGCTGAGAGAGCATCCCTCCACATGGAATGGGCTCAAAAAGTCCTTTCTTACTCCTGGGATAAATACTGATCTACTACCAGAGGCCCCATAGAGTGCCAAGGCCTTTTCATTGACATCCACATTCAGGGATCTAGATCAGTCCTGTGCCAGCCTCCCAGACATCAGTCTGGGGTCTATGCCCTCCCGCTTGTTCAGGTTAGCTGATGCTGTGGGTTCCACCAGCCTAGTCTTGACCTCTTTGCTCTTCACTCCTCCCTTTCTGCAACTGAGGTTTAGAGTTCAGTTCAGTGTTTAGCTGTGGGTATCTGCCTCTGCTTCCATCAGCCACTGCTTCCATCAGGCTCTAGAATGGCATATAAGGTAGTCATCAGTTTCATTATAGGGGAAGGGCATATAGGGTAGCCTCTCCACTACTGCTTAGATTGTCAGTGGGTATTATCCTTTTAGGTCTCTGGAAATCTCCCTAATGCCAGATCTCTCCTCAAACCTATAATGACTCCCTCTGTTATGGTATCTCTCATCCTGCTCTCCTCTATTCTTCCCCCTACTCAACCTTCCTGCTCCCCCATTTCCTCCTCTCCCCTCCTCTTCTCCCCTCTCATTCTCCCATCTCCCTCTACCCTACACTCATGCTCCCAATTAGTCAGGAGATCCTGCCCCCTTCCCCTTCTCTGGGGTCCATGCATTCTTCTTGTAGAGTCTTGTTTCCTACTTCCTTTGGTGATGTGGATTGTAGGCTGGTAATCCTTTGCTCTATGTCCAAAATCCATATATGAGTGAGTACATACCATGTTTGTCTTTTTGTGACTGAGTTACCTCACTCAAGATGGTTTCTTCTAATTCCATCCATTTGCCTGTGGTTTTCAAGATTCCATTGCTTTTTTCTGCTGAGGAGTACTCCATTGTATAAATGTACTACATTTTCTCTATCCATTCTTTAGTTGAGGGGCATCTAGGCTGCTTCCAGGTTCTGGATATTACAAAGAATGCTGCTATGAACATAGTTGAACATATGTCCTTGTTGTATGAATGTGCATTCTTTGGGTATATGCCTATGGGAGGAATTAGTGGATCTTAAGGTAGACTGATTCCCATTTTCCTGAGAAACCTCCATACTGATTTCCAAAGTCTTCTTACAAGATTGCACTCCCACCAGCAATGGAGGAGTGTTCCTTTTTCTCCACATCCTCTCCAGCATAAACTGTAATTGGTGTTTTTGATTTTAGCTATCCGGGCCAGTGTAAGATTGTATCTCAGAGTTGTTTTGAGTTGCCTTTCCCTGGTGGCTAAGGATTTTGAACACGTTCTTAAGTGTCTTTCAGCCATTTTAGATGCCTCTGTTGAAAATTCTCTATTTCCCTTCCCCAACTTTTGCTGGTGGTTATTGCCATGGCCATGTGCTTGTCTTCATTTCATGTTGGGTTTTTATAATGGCATTAACTTTCCCCTTTACTTCACAGATCTTCAAAGTACAAGTAATCAAAATTATATCTCAAGTAGAGACTGTTTCCTATCTCTCACTAAAGAGGTATGATGCTGTAGATATAAGGAATTACTTCTTTGGGTGAAGGGTAGAAGGGAGGTATATTTTTTTCCAGATGGAAAGTGAGGCAAGTATTTAGTGATGGCAATTGGTTTGTTATAACTTTAGTTGGATGATTTTCAAATCAAAAGACAATTTTTACATCCTAAGCTCTCATTCCAATAGAAGCCGTAGTCTTCTTTGAGATTATCCCTAATATCTCGAGATCATAACCTGATCATGCTTGATTCTAATTCTTGGGAGAGTAAATACAGTTAACTTTCAATGAGAGTGCATCCAAGGCAAATTTTTATCTTCACTAGCACTGGGTGTGGGATAGCATTTATGGCAGAGAATGATCTGTGTTGTGGACACCATTATTAACTGGTCTCCATCTAGAGACTGATGTGAAGAACTTAAATACCAGGTGTACCAAGTTCAGCATCAGCTGTATCTAACAAGCTAGAACTTGATTTGTGGTTTCACTTTCAGAACACAATATCCCCTTTAAACATTTTTGTAATGTTATGGCCAAGAGCAATGCTTATGAATGGGATTGTCAGTCATTCACTAATGACTTCAGGAATGCATTGTGGTATTATGGCTGTTATCCATGAAATTATCCACTTAATGCCTGAAACCAAAATTTGGCTAGCAGCAGGTATTCTCTTGTGGCTTTGTCATCCAGATAAAGGCCACAGCATGACAACAAACGTGACTTCTAAAACTTCTGTCACCTAAATGAGTGACAGACTCATCAAGGTCAAATATTCAAGAACACTGCTGTTTAGAAGTAGATCATGTGGCTTTTAAGAGACATATAAGCAAGTGCTAATCATCGTGTAATCACCTTGAATTTGTATTGTAAACACTTATAACTACCAATTTTAAGTAGTTTTTCTGTAAAGCTTTTAAATGATTTTCACATAATCTTCTCATTGCACTGCATGTTAATGATAGTGGAAAAACACTCTCAAGTCTGTGGACTGTGACTACATGCTGATTCTGTTACTATTTTGGGGTATGTTTGAAATGGGCATATTTTTACAGCTAATCAAAAGAGGAGGGTTTCAATGACCCTGGTTCTAATTTTTCTATCAAGATTTCTTTTTTTAGGCTACTAAGAGTCAGAAATAAAAATCGTGATCTACCAGAGATGTGCTTCAGTTGCTTTGAAGGTCAAACCTCACAGATTTTGAGATCCATGCTAGAGTTTTAAAATCCAAGAACAAATAAGTCAATATTGGAGGGAGTGGATGCTGAGATAGATAATAGATGACATAAGCAAAACACTGGCAGTTTATAGTCATGTTTCTAATTCTTCTTCCAGTAATTTATATCAGTTAATGATAGATGTCCCCTGTGAATTTGCATAACTAGAACGAATCGACTCATCCTCCATCTCCTCCCTGTGTCTCAACTCTTTTATTAAGGTGGATATTTTGCATCCCTTTGGTCCATGAGTCAATGTAGGTACCCATTTTGATCTTGCTGAGGAGAGCTTAAATTGACTGACACCTGATTTCACATTGGTTCCTCAGCTCTGTACTAATCGTATCAATGTTCACAATTCTGGAGTGGGACTCTGTTTCTGTGGAGTGTGCTGAATAAGAAGTCAAGCTTATCAGAACATTCATAAGCTTCAAAGATAGGGACACAAGTATTGGAATCTTAAAATAAACCAATCTTAGTTGTAAAATGTGGGGATGTCACATGACTGTCTGAGATCTCAACTTTCTCAACAACTGTAAATAGAGTGACATTAATTATAAGCTCATGGATTATTTAGTTGAAGTAAAGCAAGGTACCATGATGTAACATTTATGGATTCAAGATAAGAAGATATGATTTTACATCCCCTGGAAATTGACAGAAATATACAAGTCTACAAAGTGACTGGAAGAAAATAGGTATTCAGTAAACCCTCAATGAATAAATGGCAAAATTATATAGAAATACTGAGATTAATTTGCTAGTATTTCTATGTCTTTTCTGCCTTTTAAAAATCATTCTTATAGTTTCAAACAGGAGCTTAAAATGAATAAACTTTGTTAGAAAGAAAGATTTTCTTTTTTATGTCTTATCATTTATTTTGTAAATTCTATAATCTAAACTTTATGATATATATGAGTTATCTCTTCATTAAGTTAATTTTTGATATAATGTTTAATCAACCACAGCAACAGAAAAGTAACTAAAATAGAAATTGTTGCTGGGATATTAGGTAAAGAGGAAATTACATGTTTGAAGTTAAGTAACAATGAGTTACTAAAATGGAAATAACCATAAAGAATTTCCTTGAGCAGCATCAAATTTTGATCTTTGATACAATTATAAATATTACATATTTTGTAAGTAAGCTATCCTGATTATGTAGATATTTAATATAATGGAAAGTATGTTATTCAGAATAATGATCTAGGCTGCAGTTGCATCTAAGCAATATTTTATTTAAATATCATCTTGTGAATGAATAACTGCATCAAGTTTACTGATCTTATATAGAGAAATGATTTGTATGTAGTGATAATGGAAAAAATCACCATGCTATCAGAAATAGAATTTGAATTCAAACAAAATTATGTGAAAAGTGGAGAGAATATATGTAAAACCAATGCTGTGTAATGTCAATTTAGTAATAATATTATCAATTTGGACATAAAAGATGTTATCTTTGGGCAAATGGGGTAAAGAGAAAATAAGATCCCCCTGTTAATTCATACAAGTGTATGAGAATCTAAAATAATAATATTGAAATAGTGTGATTTACAAAAAGAATGTTGGGAATTCTAATATTCCCATACCTACTCACATCATAAGTATTGTCTATTCTTTTCCCTACTCAAAGGCAAACATTTTGGTTTCGTATATCTATGGTAACTTCTCATCCATCTATAATCAGAAATCTGAAGAAAATTACTGTGAATATTGGCAGGCCAGCCATCACCAAATGTGTGATGGTTCCATTAATGTAATTATAGGTGACTAAGGAAAGCTTCTAAAGTTTGTCAAAACTCCATAAAAAAGCAACAACAAAATACCAGAGGTCATTTGCTTTTTGACAGAGAGGTGGACCCTTGTGGGATCCTTGTGATTCTGGAGTAATCTGGATCTCAAGCCTTATGCCTTTCTTTCCAGAAGATGTTGAAATCTGTAATTTAGTGAGAATAGTTGAATAAGAAATCCTCTTGCCTGAGTTTTGTTCCATCACTGACTGGCTTAGTTTTCACATATTTGTTACTATTTTACAAGTCCTCAATAGCCAAGAACCATCCATTCTTTTGCCTAAATTATAATTTATATCAAAGCAAGGGAGACATTCAAGCTTGCATTTGAGCTTCTATGCCAAGTTAGTCCTATGCAAGTTGTTTGAGAGTAGGAGGTAATCACTACAGGTTGCTACCACAAGGAGCTTGGAAATCATTAGCAGAATATTAGCATATTTACAGTATGCCAATATCAATGGCTTCCTAGTTTTTATATTCATCCATCCTTTCTTAAATGTTTTTTAAGAATGTAATGCAGTATTTTCATAGATTCAGGATTCACAGTATCTGAAGAATAGGAATTAAAAACACCAAAGCCTGACATTCTCCATAGCTCAGAGTGTCCACCAGCAATTCTGAAGGACTAGAATGTTGACATTTCCCACTAAGTTTTAAATTACTCAGCTTACACTGAAGTGTATATCTAATTACACTTATCAATAAAAACCCAGAGTCAGATATCAGGGTAATAACCTGAAAGATCAGAGAAATAGAGGACCAGCCACTTGTCACCTCACTGGATACCCTGATCAAAAGGGAGATCCTGTCTCCACCCCAACTTATTACTTCCTGTCTCCACCTCCCTAGTTCTGGAATTAAAGGTGTGAGCCACCATTGACAAGCTTTTATGTTTAATTAGTGGCTAGCCCAGCACTCTGATCATCAGGCAAACTCTATTTGTCAGAATGCAAGCAAAATATCACATAACATTACACTCTTGGTTATAAGTCCACAGAAATGTTTAGTTTTTATCTTCTGGACCCTCATTTTTCATTTGCTTTGAATTTTAGATTGACTGTGCTTTTTGCCTTTAGTATAATTCTGGATAGGATATTTAATAGT
Source organism: Cricetulus griseus (assembly GCF_003668045.3). Classification (NCBI taxonomy): domain Eukaryota; kingdom Metazoa; phylum Chordata; class Mammalia; order Rodentia; family Cricetidae; genus Cricetulus; species Cricetulus griseus. The sequence continues at coordinate 18,829,737 of NC_048603.1, read as the reverse complement.
TTTTCTTCTGAGACTAAGGGAACATAAGCATATTTATTCAGCCTGCAATTTCTAAATGGTTGCTTTGTTTCCATTTCTGACTTTGTTACTCTTCCCTCAGTCTTTTGTCCTTCCTGCTCTTCAGTATCCTGGGCTCTTTGCAGACTGGCCAGGTTCTATTTTGATCATGCCTCACTGATGTGATACTATTGCCTGACAAAAGCAACTTGAGAGAGACAGAGTCTGTTTTGGCCTATAGTGGCAGAAGGATATAGTCCGTCACAACATGGACACATGGGAGCAATGAGTGAAGCAATGCTCATAGGAGCAGGATGCTTGGTAGTCACATTGCATCTACAATCTAGAAGCAAAGAGTGATTAAATACTTGCTAATGCTTGACTTGACACAGTGGCAATGTTTGCACTCACACTTAGACAGGTCCTCTCATAACAATTAATATAATCAATACAATCTCCACAGACATGCCCAGAGATCCACCTTCCAGGTGATTTTTGATTCTGTAAAATTGACAATTAATACTACCCAACTGCATTAGTTTCTTTTCTTACTCTCCTCCCTGTCCCTCCTATTTGCTTCCCATGTTCAGAAAAGGGCAGGCCTCTCCCATGGATATCAACCAAACATGGCATATCAAAAAGGAGTAAGACTAGGCACCTCTGCTCAAAGTAGGACAGGACAAGGCAACCCCAGTATGAAGAAACTGCTCCTAAAAGGCCACCAAAAGAGTAAAAGACAGCCCCTGATCCACTGTACAAAAACAAGTTATATACTGCCAACACATAATGGCAGAGAAATATGGAGGTGCAAGATTTGTTTTTTGCCTGAGTGGATTTCAGACTTGATTTAGTCTCGTGTTTCATTACTATTCTCAGGTTTTCTGTTTCAGAATGGGAACATATATTCTGTGACATTGTACATTGCTGGTATGCAATTTGTTATTTGATTTTTTTTAAACTGGGGACCAAAAAATAAAGGTTGTCCTGAGTCTCAAGAGAGACTTTAGGTTTTAAGCAATAGTTTGACTGTGAAAAACTATGGGGACTTCTGAATTGGACTGAATGTATTTTACATCAAGTGGTAACCATGAGCTTCAAGATGCTGGGAGCAAAATGTTGCAGGTAGAAAGTAAAATGTGTTTCCCATAGGCTAGCATTTTTCAACACTGGTTTCTAGCTGGTAGTGCTATTCTGGAGGTTATGAAAAAACCCTTAAGAAGTGAAACATCACTGGAATAGGTGGGTCACTGGGGGCAGGCACTGAAGCTTTGTTAGCCCAGCCTCATTTTCTGTCTGGGCTATTTCCTGAGTGTGGGTGCAGAGTGACTAGTCTACTTCAGCTTTCTGCTATCATGCCTTTCACATCTGCTGCTATAAGGAGCTATAGCCCATAACTCTAAGTCAAATAAATTCTTTCTCCAATGATTTGCTTTGTGGATTGTTTTATCATCACGACAGGTAAAGAAACCAGGACTAAGAACTAGGAAGATTAAGGTGAAAAAGTAAGTGAAGACACTGACATGTGAAATGCTACACATATTCCTTCTCTGATTCTTCTATTATCATCAGAAAGGGACAGTTTGCAAAGCCAACATCAGAGTAAAGTTGTGGTAAAATGATCAGTGAAAGAAAATATGACAAGAAAACTTCACACCTTAGTTTGTTTCAATAAATGTATTTAAGATATAATTTGTACATCATGAAGTATACCATTTGATCATATACTTGTATGAAAACTGACAATCCAAGGATCAAAAACCACTATTACCATGTTAAAGATAAAAAAAAATGTTTTGTAGTTCCCTAAAGTTCCCCCAAATGCCCTTTGCAGTCAAATACTCTGGTTACTCATACCTTTATCCCCACCTCTAACTTTAACAATCTCACTCTCCCCAACACTCTCTGTGTGTACTATAGTGTTACCCCTTTTTTAATTTCATTTTATTGAAGATTTATAACTCAAGGAAGGTGGCATGGTAACTCTTCTTTATCACTAATGATGTAATATTCAGAGTGTTCAGTTATGAACAGGATGCCATACATGCTTTTTCAAAGTTGTACCGGGTGATTCTTGCACTGGGTTGAATGGTAAGTGATTTTAGCTGAAGAAGCAGAGGAAAAAGACACCATTATTTTTATTAACAAGGAATTATATTTGTAAAAAAACCTTAGCTATGGCCAAAAGACTATGCTTGAATCATATGCCTGAGTAACGCTGACAAAGACTTTGTGGCATAGATAGAGAGCATGGGCAAGAAGACTGTGGCAGAATAAAGCAATCAACCCATCAGTTAATCAATAAACAGGTGCCAGGTCTAAGGATGCAGCTGAGTTGACAGAAAATCTGCCCAGCATGCATGAAACCCCAGGTTCCATCTCTAGCACTAATAAACCAGACAGAATTGTGCATATCTGTAATTCCAGCACTTTCGAGGGAAGCTGGGAGGATCAAAAGTTCCATTTTCTCCTAGACTTCATTGCAAACACAAAGACAGCCTGTGATAAATAAGAGCCCAAGGGAAAACAAACACAAAACAAACATGATCTGACAACAACAACAAAATGCAGTAGCAGAGTCACAGAGGGTCCCTGTCCATTTGTTGTAGAGTTTGAAATTAATGGGGAAATCTACTGAACATTTAAACAGTATCATGACAATAATCAGAACCTTCCTTCCTTTCCTTTCTGTTATTTAATTGACACATATCTTTGTGCACAGAAACCCAGGAATAATAAGATGTCATTAGGGAGCTTTGATTAAGGCAGTAATTTTCTACGGTAATTGTTAGAGTGACTTGAAAAGCTGTTTTTTATGTGAAATCGTTTGTATGAAAAGTAAAGTCAAGAAGGACCAAAGGTAAATAAGAGAAACATTTCCCAAAATAACATACTTTCATGATGTTGGAGCATTCACTATGGAATGCAATGTAGTATATTAAGAGAGACACAAAATTGTCTTGATGAAACCTATTAATTGTATGTAAACTTAAAAAAAATTAAAAATGATATGCCACTTTTGTTTCCACCTGCATCACAACATTCGCCCAACATCTAAATCAGTGACAACTCCACGAGTTATGTTTGGACACAAATATATTATGCATGCCGACACACTCTATGCCCCCACATTTGATGCTATATTTTCTATTCCCCTTCATGGTAAAAATCTACCCAATAAGCTGTCTTTATATCTGTGACAATTTCTCACCTCCAATTCAATTTTCATCAGACTCCCATATGCTGAAAAACCTAGGAGAAAATAATAAACGCTCAAAAAAATTGCAGTGATTTCAAGTTCAATCCATTTCCTACCCTGCCTGTATGTCAACTATCCAGTGTTTTTGCCTTGGTCATTTACCTTGAGCCCCCTAACATGAAGCACAAATAATAGCAAGTGTTTGGATTGTCTCCTGCACCCCATGATATTTCCCCTTTATTACATTTTTGATTCAGGTGATTTCATCTAGCTCCATGTTTTGGGTAACATCTCAGTGAAGTGTTGGATATTATGTTGCTGATTATGATTTAGGGTTAAGAAGAATTCCCTGAGTAAAGTATATAATCACAAGGACAAGACACATGTGGCAAAAACATGTTTTTTTCCCATAGAGGCAGATAAACAAATAATAATAGCCAGTTGTAATGAATAATCTGAAGTAAACTCACTTCTATTCACTACACCTAGGAATACTACAAAAACACATTCCATGTTTTGAAGAAACTGAGCTCACAAAACCTTGTCTTCCTTTCTTAGTGTCTTCTCATAAGCACTATTATCCTCACAGGATTCCATTCTTGGACCATGTTCTGAAACATGGGCTATAGTGACATGCATTAGGAATTATTTTTTGAACAGAAAGAAACTGGAAGGATAAATGAAGAGAGAGTTGAAGAGGGAAGTTTATTTCTTGAAAATATTTTATGAATTCATAGTGAGTAACCTGTCCATGTGGCCTCATTTCCTTAGCTTGTTTTCACTCCTGTATTAATGGGAATAGTTGCTCTAGTAACATGCCTCATCTGGTTAGAGACAGAAAATCATGTTTAATAACATGATTTATTTCATATTGGATTACATCTAAAAAATCATATGATCTAACAAAATATCACACACACACACACACTCACAGAGAGAGAGACAGAGAGAGAGACACACAGAGAGAGACAGAGAGAGAGACAGAGAGAGAGAGACAGAGAGAGAGACAGAGGATGATTTCAGAAAGACACATTCTGTCTCAGAGTTGATCATTCCATTGAGTTTCCTCTCTGTCCTGTCATGAGTCTCTTGGCCTGTGATAAAAGACTATTTTAAACACATGTACATTCTGATTGGATGCTGCATTGCTTAGTTGTTCAATCAAGGCTAAGTTATATTATATCACTGGTAATTAGAACCTGGGTTGTACAGAAAACATAAAAGTCTACAAGTACTTTTTGCCTGTTAATCAGCAAAAACTGTCCTTTCTTGACACAGAGTGAACATAGTATTAAGGCTGCTAAATACATCATCTGTACTGATTTATCCTTATGTCTTTTATACTGAATGCAGAGTTAGTTGTAGAATTGGGTGCATCTGATATTTTTGAGTAAAAAGTACAAATTCTGAGCAGAATATTTTGATGTGTTTTTTAAAAATTAAAAAACTTGAAATTCTTTATTGAAAATTTTTGGTGTTGGAGGCACATGAATAGCAATTGTAGAGGAAGCAGAGATTAATGGCCATGCTGCTTTCCTCCAGCAGCTAGCCTTGAGCAGACAAAAGTGCTAACTAAAAAGCCTTCTACTGTAAAGTGCCCTGTGATTGCTGCTATGATAAAAACACACAGATCTCCAAAAAGAAATATTGATGCATTTGGAAAGAATCTGAAAACATGTTGGGGAGAAACGCAAGTTGAATTAACTTACCCTTTTTACATAATTCTGTGTAGGTTTTAATAACAGGAACACATGAGAGAAGAAAAGAAATCATGAGATTGTTGGTGTTTCAGAAAACAGATGTGAACTTAAGGGGTGAGTACATGGGGAGTTAGCAGAATAGGTTGGAGAAGCAGAGAGTACCACCTGTCCTAGCTAAGAATGATGAAGGGCCTGTTTTCTAAATAGTGCCCATCCACTGTGTTCAAGCCAAGGAAGAAATAAGCTAGCCTGAAGTGGTATGACTGTACACCCTTTATATCCATCTTTCCATTTACATAGAAGCTGATAACTGGCTGGGGATCACATTGGAGAAATTGTTAACTGATAAGATGGTAATTTAATAATACTATAGATGATATACTTGAAGTTTCCCTAATTAGGGATATTAGGGAATTATGATAATTCATAATAATGTTGCCTAAATGAATGGTAGCCTCTTCTCTGTGTCTAGGTCACTTATTGTCAGAGGTTTCCACACTGGCATGAGGTTTCTTTTTCTCCAGTTTCCCTGAATCACCAAAGTCATTGAATAAATTTGCGTAAATTTTAATAAATTTAATAAAATGTCTTTACAATGTTAAAATCTCCATGAACTTCTGATCATGCAAAATTTGCTTTATTTTTCCATTTACGTATTTTTATAATTACTTTAATATGAAGTTAATAGAATACCTATTAAGTCCTTATTGTTTTACACTGTTATAGCTGACTTCCTTTGCTCATATAGTGATTTTTTGTTTTACCTGGGCTATTGCATGTATCAACAGTGTGTTCTTTTTATTGATAATTAGGGCCCTACTGTATTTTTCTCACTGGTATTTATATTGTTTCAGTGTTTAATGTTATTGACACAGCTATTATGAAATCTGCCTTTCTATTTTCCTTAATGCCTTGAGAATTCCATACAATATATTTCGCTGTGTTCAATCTCAAGTTTACTCCTCTTAACTCTTTCCAGATATATCCCACCTTCCTATCATCACAACTTCTTGTCCTTATGTCCTCTTCTTACTGAAACTAGAGGTTTCCATGCAATATGTTCTCATTAGTTTCCCCTCCCCTAAATCATCCCTGTCTTCCTAGCCTCACAAGTCGATACCCTTTCTTGCTTTCTCTTGAGAAAACAGACAGATATCTAAAAAGTAATAATAAAATGAAGTAAAAATAAACCAATGCAGAAAAAAACAAACAAATTGGCAAAAACTAAAACAAAACAAAACAAAAATGGACCAAAGACAAAACACATATAGATCCAGAGTTACATTCACATAGACAAAAATCCAATAATAAAACACAACCTAGAAGCCATTATGATACATAAAATATCTATAAGGTAAAAATAATAATAAAGAAATAAAAAGGAATAAAATATACAGACAAACCATGAGACAGAAGAAAACAAGCAAAAACAAAATCCTCTAAAAATACTATTGAGTTCATTTTGTGTTGGTCATCTAGTGCTGGCCATGGGGGTGTACCTAAAGGGTGTTTTATATACCCAGTACATTGTGCCCTTTCTTGTCAGTGATCTGAGAAATGTGTCATTAAGGAATTTCATCACTGGGTAAATGTCACAGGTTACTTACACAAATAGATGGTAGAAGCTCACACATGTTTTACCATAATGAATCCTGAAAAAACAATGTCAGTGTTGTGACATGAGGTTGAGTGTTGTATGTAAAGGTATATTTGAACATGAAAAGGTTGTGATAAAATACAAAGTAAGAGAAAATCCTTGAATAACTTTTTAGGGCATTTATTATGAACACAGCTGTATGGATGACCATTGTTCTGGTGAGTCAGTGTGTGAAACAGGATTGAACATAAAGGTCTGTGTCATGCTTGGGACACTGCCCCTTTAGAATATACTACATTTGGGAAAAAATATTCACCCCTTTCAATAATAAATGCAAGTACTGTGCTATAATTTGTAATTTGTATATTTCAAATTGCTTTTGAGTTTATGATTTATTAATAATCTTAGATTACAGTGAAGATACGTTCTTCTCTAAGCTTGCTTTTTAATGTTGAAATGATTTATCTTTTACTTGTTAAACTTGCTTATAAAGTAAGATGCAAGTCCATTCAGCTGCCTAGGCCTACTTGGTATTAGGCTCAACAGTGATCCTGCCTTCCATCTTCATGTATCTTCCTACTGACATGTTTTCCAGGGTTATAATATCACATGGAGAGATAACCTCCACCATAATGGTGTCTTCTTCTATAATGCTTCAAGAGGAGATTCTGGGAATGATTTACATCCTCCAAAAAAACTAGAAGTATAGGCAAAATAAAGACAGTATAGGAAATATGCATACAGGAAACATTCCTTTATTAGCATTATCACAACAAGTGTGCTATACACAATATGTGATGTACTTCGCTTCTCTGGCTGACAGCACAGTAGACCCCTTTATCACCACATTACCACAACACATGAGTGATGCAGTGCAATACAGTATTCGACTGCTACATGGCTGGGTGACAGAAACTGTTTAGCTTCACTGGAACTTTTCACCATCAGCATCAGCTATGAGGTGCATCAATGCCCAAAAATGCATTATATTTCACAGTCACTCGATAAGTCCTTGGGTATGCTCAACTATCTGAGGAGCATTCTTAAAATTCCAATACTATTTTACATCAATAGTCATTAAGCCGTGAGAGGTGACTTCATAGGGAGTTGCATATCCGAATAGAGGTAGTGAACAGCCTGGCATGTTGCTAAATGTGCAGTGACTATAAACTAACTCATGATCAACCGTGTGAAGAATCTGAGGTGTTTCTAATAGTTCATACCCACCTTGCATCTTGGCTTCTCCTCACCGTCTGTTGTGAACCGAAAGTATAGGTTCTTTACAAGGCTGCATGCTTTCACACTGCATGAAGGCAGCAAAGTTCTCTGAAATACCTACGCTTACATTTGACACTATGGTGTGGAGTGAACCATCATATTTTTTTTTACTCTACATACAAAGTTTTCTACTCTTAAAGGACACAATGGTTTAATCATAGAAATCAAAATTAAAGATTTTAATATTTTCCAACCATCATTCCTTGACATGAAAATATCAGGTTAACAGATCTTTGGCTTATATTGTTTTTCATTTTTTAATTTGCTCTTTGAGTTGCTTAATTAAGTTCACACACACACACACACACACACACACACACACACACACGTTTAATTTAATCTGAAATTTGAATAAATTTCCAATAATTTCTGAAATGAATCTAAACACTGTCATTTAAAAACAACAAGATCTTTTCTTAATTTTTAAAATTCTTATTTATTGTATTTCTGTGTTTTATCATACACATATGTAAGCTGTTATATACCTGTGAAAGTCAGAGGACAGTTTGCAGGAGTTGGTCCACTCCTTTTACCATGTGGATGCCAGTGAATGAACTCAGAGATCCAGTCTTAACAACAAGTACATTTATTGCCTGAGACATCTAACCATCTGACTTCTGTTGTTTTCTACTGTGCTACTTATGTAAAGAGCATTTTCATCACTATAACATCAAAATATTGATTATTGCTAAAAATTTCAAAAGTACTCTGCATCCTTCAGCATCAAGTATTCAGCTAAGACTTCTTTCTGTATATGAAAATGAACAATGATAGCCATTCTATTTCATTATTATTCAAATTTTCTTTTGTCTTTAAAATGGGAAGATTAATGTGTATCAGGGAATTGTTTTAAAATTGATTTGTATTTAGTTTGAGGTAAATATTAGACTTGTATACCTGTTTTCTTTTGTTCACCAACCAGCTCCCAAGTCATGGCATAGAGACTTATTGTAAGTTATGAATGTTTGGCCTCAGCTTAGGCAGGCTTCTTGCTAGTTCTTATAACTTGACCTGTTTCTCTTCATCTGCGTCATCTATATTTTGCCTCAGGATCTTTACCTTCTTTTTTTCTATATATGTTACTTTCCTGTTGTATCTGTGACTGGCTGCTTGATGGATACCTGGCTTTTGGTCCCAGGCATGTCCCTCTCTCTTCATTCTCTTTTTCTTTCTTTGCTTCTCTTCTCTAGAGCCTAGATTTCGCCTTCTACTTATTCTCTCTGCCTTTCAACCCCACCTATCCCTCTAATGCCTAGTTATTGGCCATTCAGATTTTCATTAGACCAGTCAGGTACCTTAGGGAGACAAGGTGAAACAAATGCAACACTTCTTTGTATAAGTAAACACATATCCTTACATCGTTAAACAAATACAGCATAAACAAAGGTAAGACACCTTTACCCCACTAAAGTAATATTCTGAAGCATAAACACATGCAACACATCTTTATATAGTTAAAACGATATCCCATAACAATACACTTTCATATCTGGGGTCCCATAAAATTTTCTTAATGATAAGAATCTCCAGTGGACTATTTGGAGAAGAGCTTGTTACATGATGCCTATTTGGTCCCCTCTATAAGTAAGTAGCAAACAGGTTTGCCAAATTCACATGCCCTTGCCTACAACTCCAGCATTTCTGTGGAGTTACACGTGCAGTGAACAACCACATTAAGTATTTTAGACACTATTTGTTGTAAACTGCTTTTCTCTCTGATATGTATGGAGTTGATTTGCATTCCTCATGACTAAGGTTATCATGGATAATTCTAAGATGACAAGGCTCATGATCATTAGTCACCATTCATGCCTTTGTTGTAAGGACTTTTTAAAGATTACTTTTTAAACTTCATTTTGCATTCCAACCACAGTTCTCCGCCCCACCTCCTTCCACCCTCCTCACCTCCTTCCCAGTCCACCCCATATCCACTCCTCCCACAGGTTAACGGCTCCCATGGGGGTCTGACAAAGCCTCACCCATTAAGTTGGGGGCAGGAGCAAGCCCCTTCCCCCTGCATTTAGGCTGAGCAAAGCATCCCACCTTAAGGAATGGGCTCCAACAAGCCAGCTCATGCACCAGGCATAGATACTGGTCGTTCTGTCAGGGGCCTCTCAGATAGACCCAGCTACACAGTTGTCTCCAGCATGCAGAGGTCCTACTCCTGTCCCAAGGAGTCTCCAAGGCTGTTTGTCTAGAGTTCCTGAGTTCTCACAAGTTTGGATCAAGGACTTCTTTTGCATGCAGGTCCACTAGGATTTGCATTCAACCAATAAAATACAGCACTATATTGTTACGATAAATCTTTCTGCCAAAAGCCGCCGAGCCCCACCACCATGTGGGCGCTCTCTGCCAGCCTCCCTCCTGAGTTAGGGCCCAAATTAATACACAGAGAGACTTGTATTAGGTACAATGCTGCTTGGCCAATGACTAGGATTCTCATCTGTTAGCTCAGCCTTAACTATCATAAACCTATATATTTTATAAGACTTATCTTATTGGATGCCTTATTGGCGTCCCACCTTGCCGGTGGATCACATTATGCCGCTAGAGCAAGAGCAGAGGGGAAAAAGGAACTCTTCCTGTTTCTCCTTCGCTTAAATATGAGTCTCCTTGCTACGTCACTTCCTGCGTGGATCACCACTTCTCTACTACATTTCCCAGAATCCTCTTTGACTCCTAGTCCTGTCTAACTTGCTGTCTCATTGGCCAAACAGTATTTTATTCAACAATCAATATGATAACCATACACAGAAGTACTTTCCGCATCACTATATATCAGACATCATTTCTGAGATTAATTTACAAAAGATTATGATTTGCAACCTGCTGGTGGATAATCACCTTCTAGCTGTCAAGTTGTAAGTGTGATTTAAGCAAAGAAGGGTGGTCTTGAAGCCAAGGGTCTTAGTAAGAGAAACTCATGTGGAAATTAATGCTACAAACAAATTTCTAGCTTGGAGATCAAGTTTTTGCCAGTTTAGGCTTGAGGAAAGGTCCAGGTCCTCAATAATAATTTGTAATTTTGTATGGTACCCTCATGAAGCAAAACAACAAGTTAAGCTGTGAAAAATTAGTAATCCATGGACTTTTAGAGGTCACAACAAGCTGATGTGTTTCAGTTGCCCAGAAAAATAACACAGGCATAGACCCTTTTAATTCTTCAGACTAAATCTCTAACTTGAATAGGTCTATTCTTTAAGTAGCTCAGGCTTGCTTTCTTCTGTCCTTTCTTGGTATATAATTTGTCTAGTAATACTGGTTTTATGTTGGACTTTTGGTTGATACACTTACAATTCAATGTTCTGTTGTCTTTTGCCTCATGAAGTTGATAATTGCCTTTGTGGGAAGCTGATTAATGGAACTAGAACCTTGACTTTATAAGAACCTCAGTTTGGCGTTTATTGGGGCAGATCATTGGAAGCCGAGGATGTTTTCTTCTTCAATCTCTCTGTGGATTGTCTCAGAGCTTAGCTTTTATCTTTGTAGAACCTATCCACAGGAAATCTGACTTGGATGTGTATTTTTCTTACATTAGAACATGTCCTCTCTGATGTAAATTCCCCATGATTCGGAGTCTCCTCATCTCCTAATCAGCCTTGATATCTCTGTTCTGTTCTCAGCTCTGCAGTTGCTCTTTAAGCAAGTGCAACTTTTATGATGCAACACCAAAGTCCTCAGATCAAAGATGTAAGAGGGTCAAATATAGGCTTTCATTTCCTGAACAATGCTTCTGTCTTTAAATTCTGTTTTGCAAATCATAAATACCTAGGCATGTGTTACACCCTGGCCTCCTTTTGCTGAGTCCAAAGGAATCTCTTGCTCTTTCTGGACTCTGGCCTAATGAGTAATGTATGAGATATCATCTCATGCTTGTTATCACATCCTTAGTCTTCTGGCTCTCCAAACTTAGTTCCAGAGTTCTCTTGTTCATACATTTTCATATTTTGTATCCTCTTCCCCACTTTTATGGTTATTTAATACAGGAAAGATTTCTAGTACCAGTTACTTTATCAAAATCTTGATAAAGTTTTCTTGTATGGGATATCAGTGACCCCTCTTCCCTCTCTGTTATGATCATCAGTAGGTCAGATTCACTCTTTTATTAACAAGCCCATATTCTTTCTCAAAACATATTTGGCCCTTTACTGTTCATTATGCTTATAGTAGGAGAGGAAATTGAATTTTTTTATTTTGGCAAAGTTTCTGAAGAAGTTATTATGCAATATTCTTTTTTGTTGCTCTTCTTTAAAATTAGTAGCTGTTCTTCTGGATTTGAAGCTTATACAATCCTCCCTGATTTTGAGTTGTTTCCTTTTAATAACCATGTGCCTGACTTTCACAGAAGCAATGAACTCTTCATCTCTACTAAGAATTCTACTCAGTTTTTACAATAATAATTTTCATCGTATGCATTAGTCTCTTTTGAAATAAAACATTTCCCTGAAGTCTTAAAAATGTCTTTTGATAAACAGCAACCATTTCTAAGAACTTCATTTTCTTAGATTTGGTGATTAGTCTACCTTTTCCAAATATGCACTTTACCTAAAAATCATTAAATGGTTAGGCCAGTAATTAATATGCAGTAGGGGTTATGGTTTATGATTGCTCAGACTCACTATTGATTCAAAACCTAAAATTCTAAATATATATGTATACACATAAACACACACACACACACACACACACACACACACACACACACACACACACAGTTTGCTAGTTAGCTGGTTATAGATAGTTATACAGATATTCTTTGCCATTCAGTCTTTCTTTAATGATTTTACTATGTTTACATCTAGTCATTGTATTCCAAGATAAATAAAAATGTTTTTGCTTCATGAATTTGGGTATCATCCTTGTTCAGGGGCCATGCTAATCTTCTCTGAACCATTCAAATTTTACAGTTTGTGCTGCCAATGAGAACGTAAGGGAACAGGATGGTCAAGTTAGGGGTTGGGAGAGCAAGTAAAGAGATAGATGGATAGAGGAAGCCATTATGAGACTAGGGAGAAATCAGATGCTAGGGAAATTCCCAGGAATCCACAAATCCAAAAGAATAACCCCAGCTAAGACCCCTAGCAATAGCAGAGAGGATGCCTAAACTGGACTTCCCCTGTAATCAGATTGGAACTACCCAAACTGTCATCATAGAACCTTCATCCTGTAATTGATGGAAGCAGATGCAGAGGTCCACATCCAAGCAACAGGCCTAGCTATGGGAGGCCAGTCAATTCAAGGAAGGAGGGATTATATGAACAAGGGTAGTCAAGATCACCATGGGGAAACCCACAGAGACAGTTAACCTGAATTTGTGGGAGCTCATGGACTCAGGACAGACAGCTGGGGAGCCTGCATGGGACAAAACCAGCCTCTGCATGTGGGAAACAGTTTTGTAGCCAAGTATGTTTGTGGGATCCCTGGAAATGAGACCAGGATCTATCCCTAGTGCGTGATCTGGCTCTTTGAAGCCCATTCCACATGATGGGATGCCTTGCTCAGCCTTGATTGGGTGGGGGCACTTGGTCATGCTTCAACTGTATGTACCAGGCTTTGTTGACTCCCCATGGGAGGCCTTACCCTTTCTGAGGAGTGGATGGGGGTAGGATGAGGGGGGGTTAGGAGAAAGGAGAGGAGGAGAGGGAGAGGGGACTGTGGTTGGTATGGAAAATGAATAATAAAATAAAATATAAAAAGCAAAAATAAAAGAAAAATGTGTTTGCTTTGTACTTCCACTTACTCTCTGTATTGTTTGTTGTCTCTGCATCCCACAGCACATTTTCTTCCCCATTCTTCTTACCCACCCATCACCTAAGCATCTGTCATCCAAAGGCTTCAGCTCTTTCCTTCCTTTCTGAATGGCCATCATAAAATGTTTGTTCTGGGTCCTAAGTCATTTCTGCTTATCTCTTTGGCATATGGTTCTTTTCAGGAAATGAAAATTAAGTTAGGTCAGCTTTCCTTCATGGAATATAAACTCTGAAGTTTATGGGTGTATGTTGCTTTGTTAATGGCATGGAATTTTGAGTAGGGTCAAAAAAGGAAGCAGATTCACTCTGGTTTTGGTCAGGAATTCAAGAGAACCTGACTGAACACAAACTGGCATTTCCCTCTACAAGGAAAGAGAGCTTGTTATCCATCTTAGAGAAGGGGCAGAAAGGCACAGCACTTACCTAAGTGTCTCCTTTGGAGAAAATAAACTTTGTATGTCTATGGCTCATTCTTAATCACATTACTTAGTATGTGCACGTGTGTGTGTGTGTGTGTGTGTGTGTGTGTGTGTGTGTGTGTGTGTATGCCCACATGTATGTATTCATTCATGTGTGTGTGTTTGTGTCTGCTAGATATAGTCTTAAAATCTGTACTGTCATTCATGTGTGTCTGTGTTTCACTATTGGAGCTTTTTAACTGCTTACATATTCTGCATATCAATACCCCTGTGTACATAGTGTTTGGGGGTGCTCCCTGCTATTCTGTAGATTCTTCTTTACTATTGTTTACTTTAATGAGCTGAAGAAACACTGTAGCTAAATGAAAACCCATTAGCCTACTTTGGTTTTGTTTCCTGTGCCTTGGGGGTCTTGTCCAAAATTGACTATATAGTTGAAGGAAGCCAGGCAGAGGAAAATGAATATTACTTCATCAGATTCATATATGTAATATAAAAATGTTTATCTCCCAGAAGCTGAGAGTAGGACAGTGAGTACCAGTGGCTGCCAAGAGAAGAAGAAAGGGAGAAAAGAGGCAATACACTAATTCAAGAGTCTTTGGTGTGCTTTGGAACAGTAGCCTCATGTTCTCTGCAGCTCAAAAAAAAAAAAAACTAGAAGAAAGATTTCTGCATATTTCCACAATAAAGCAATGATAGGTGATTGAGAAAATAGGTATATATGTAACCTGTCATAAATGTTACATAATGTGTATGTGAAAGGGTCATATATACCCATTATAAAAATTTTATGTTTATATATGTCAAATAAATAAATAGGTAAATAAAGAAATACATATTATTTTCTGAGGAGATATAGAAAATGAATTGAATGGTAGGAAAGGGAACATTCTATAGGACTACATAAAAGCCCCCAAAAGTTTATGAGCCTTTTGTCCGAAATACATACATACACAAGAAAACAAAACACAAACAAGTTCCTTACAGCAGGTTTCTACGTGAAGCCAAGTTTTGGTTGTGGCAGCCCAATTATGACAACTGACATATTTACAAGGTGCCAATCTGTCAAATAAATGGAGGCTAAAGTGGCTTTGGAATAATAGCCTGTAATACCGTCTGCCATTTTACTTGACTGATGTACTCTATTTTAAACTTTTTTTTCTCATGTGCTTTAGCTGATTTGTGAACCTCAGAGCTAGCAAGTGCTTCTTCAACTCAAGGCAAAAGAGCAGAAGACTGGGATTTACTGTCCAGCTGTGGCCAGCTGTGGTAACCGTTTAATTGCATGATGGTCTTTGTTAATCATCATAACACCCAGCTGAGCAGGTGTCATTCCCAGTGGGAGAAACCAGAACCCAAAGTTATACAACTGGCAGGCAATGAACATGTGGCTTTAATGGGTTCTCTAATGCCATATTCTGACTTACCAGGGAAGTCAGTACTGCCTTTATTTTACTGCACTGTAATTATTAGTCTCACACCGTTGTGCCCTGGATTGTCTGAGTGCAAAGACAGTATTTTATCTTCTCCTTGCTTATTTAGACAGAATATTAGCATAGAATCTGTAAGCAGTGACTTAGTTACAAATCCCAACAGAATAAGATGGCAAATTTAGTTGGAGATTGAGACTTAAGGTATAGGATGTTATTTGTCTCTACATTGTTATACATCCCTAACTCAGTGAAACTGAATATCTGATCCATTGGACCATTTATAGAATACAGAATTTAATACAGTAGAATAGAGATATCCCAGAATAAAACATAGTTGGTAGTTACCACTAAAGAATTAACTAATTTCTTAATTAGCAAGATTGTATTTCTGAGTGTGGGTTAGTCGTGTGATTTTATGTATACTGAATGCATTCTTTTTTATGTACTTTGATGATGCAACCTTCAGAGTGAACCTCTGTGTACCTTCTCAAGAATGCTTAAATTGATGTGTACGGGTGTTTTACTGGTATGTCTGTGACCATCTGCATTTTGTATTAATAGAGGCCAGAAGAGGACATTGTATGCTTTGTGACTGGGTTTACAGCATGATGCGAGCTGCTGTGTGGGTGCTGGGAATTGAATCCAAGTCCTCTGGAAAAAGCAACCAGTGGTCTTAGCTGCTTTTGTTAGCTAATGAGTCATCGCTCCAGCCACACCCCCAAATTAATCATAGTCCATGCCCAATTTTACCTTTAGAAGCATGATGGTGTTTTTAATGGACAATATCTGTGGCCTTTGACTATGCTGTGTAAATAACTGTACCCATGTTGCTTTTAACTTACAAATTTATGTAAGTTTTAGAAAACTATTATAAATTGGCTGCTAAGACATATCCCTGGTAAAGGCACTTGTTGTTCATACGGAACCTAAAGTTTAGTCATTTCCTACAACCCACATAAAGATGGAAGGAGAGAACTGACTCTACAAAGTTGACCTGTGACCCCCAAATATACACCATGGCCTGACTGAGGCATCATACCCACAATAATATGTGTGTGTGTCTATGCATACTCACAGACACACATATCATACGGTTTATAAAAATACTGTTATAGTATTAATTGAGTGGTTGGGAAAGTACGTATTTAATATTTGCAATGTCTGTGACAATGCTTTGCACACAGCAGTCTTTAGTCTTGTATGTTAGGCAGAACAATTTTAGACAGAAAGGAAAGCCGAGGAACACTGAGTGAAGGGACAGAGTTTATTGGGGTCAAAATATATGTGTAGCCCATGGCAAAAACAGGAAGTCTAGTTGCCAAGTATAAGTTTTCCCAAACTGATGTTAAGGGGTTTGAGTTTTTCTGAAAAAAAAGAGGGGGTTACAGTTCAGCCATTGTTATAAGCCACTACTCAGACAGTGATGGATACTGGATGACTGATGTCATCCACTTAAGGTTAGAACTGTACAAGGAATATGCTGTAGAACTTTACAGCTTTGTGCTGGATGCAGTTTCTGTAGAATCAGGGAGAATGCAGAAACCTCCTTTGGTAGGTCATGATGACTGAGGTGACAGCAGCCTCTTGACTTCTGTTTCAGATTGCTGAAGAATGTTGAGACCTCCTCTTTGTGACATTTTAAATCTCTTGCACAAGTTGGAGAATATGGCTGATGCCTTAATGGGACAGGGACCAGCAGTCTATATGGTCAAAGTTCACATGAAAGAGAGGATTCTGTACTCAAGTGTTGAAGTGCATTGTTCAAAAGGAAATCTGGGCCCTACCTCCAGACATGGAAAGTAGTATGGCAGACATCAGTAGTATGTCACAGAAAGAGAACTCTCTGACTCTTTTAGTTTGGGATCATATCTGTAGTATATTTCTATTTAATGAATGGAAATCCTCATGACAGTATGGTGATACTTTGCTTGTGGTTTAACACATAAATCTTGCCCAAAGATTAGAATGCCGAGCAGGCACTAGTTACAATAGAGGAAGGCAGTGGTAGCTCACACCTTTAATCCCAGTACTTGTGAGTCACATGCCTTTAATTCCAGAAGTAGGGAGGTGGAGACAGGAGTTATATGGCTTTGTGGAAAAAGGAATATAAGGCAGAAACAGACCAGAGGTCATTGCATTCAATCTAATGTTTAACAGAGACAACCTTCATTCTGAGGTTTTGTAGAGACATCATTTAGACTGAGGATTCATATTGAAAAGCTCATCCCTTTGGTCTGACAATTCAGTAGAGGTAAGCACTAATGGCTGGTTGCTCTGCTTTTCTGATATTTTAGCATTGACCTCTATATCCGACTCTGGGGTTTTTTTATTCAGACCAATTATAATTCATACAACGTGGCAGAAAAAGACTAGTCACCTAATACAACAACTAGTATTTGTGTCTTCATGTGTTCTCTGATCATGTTTACTCACTGTCTGCTTTGTAACACTGCACCATTAATTAAGCACCAAAGATGAAGCTGAATCATTGTTTGCAGTTTATCAGAACTACTTCATACCTTGGAGAAGTTATATCTTAGAAATGCCAATTTCTAAGATGCTCTGGAATGAGAGCATTGGACCCTTTGCATAAATATCTATGGCAGGACTTTATGTCAAGGAGCCATTTCTAGTGATGGGTCATCTACAATAGGAAGGGAGAGGAAGACCTTGACCATGACTCTACCACTGTGTGCTCATGCAGGGGGATTGGATAGAGACAGAGACACACCTGGCACAAAGGTCTAGGATTGGACAAAAAGACCAAAATTAGTCTTTCTGTGTTTTAATAGGATCAGTGTACTGTGTTTAATGGAGTTTGATATTTGTCTATTTTTGTGGGCATTATGGAATAGAGCAAAGACAAGGCTAAATGCTGAGTCTCCACATTTACTTCAAACGGTATTTGCTGGTGAACAGCAATAACATGACTTCCCTTTATGTATTTTTATTTATATTGTTAATATTAATTTTAGTACTATATTCTGAGCTGGCAAAATTTGGCATGGTAGGATACACATATATCCAAATGACTGGCATGTAGAATAGGCTTTCTAGGAATAGGTGGCCAGAAACAGGATACGTGACATGTTATATACCACACAGGGTCATACAAGGAATCAGCAGTGAGCAGCTGGATGCTAAAGTGAAGTTAAAGTTCAGGCAAGGTTGTTATTATTTCTGAAAATAGGAAAGAAACAGGAAAGTGGCTAAAAATTTGTTAGTGGGGCTTCCACTCACTGCAGATGGTAGTGTCCATGAGTCTGCTCCCTGAGGAAGTAGAGTGGAATGTACTGAGATTCAGGAAAGCAATAGGTGGGTTTGCCTGAAAAAAGGTGAACTCATAAGCCCAGAGTCAGATGTTTCTTGGAATTAGCAAGCCCTGGAATGGCAACCTCAACCTTGCCATGGGAGCATGGGGACTACTATGTCAGGGATACATACACTGAACTGAATTTGATTCTTTCATAAATATGCCCAGGCAGGATACAGCTGGATCATATGGAAATTTTATTTTTAATATCTGAAGGTTCTTCATGATCAGCTTATTGTAGAAATACCAGTAAGCCTCCATCTATGAGAGTACTGATAACAACAGCCATGTTATGCCATGAGCCTAGATGCTCATCAACAGATGAAAAGGCAAATAAAATATGAAATTAATCCTACCGCAGAGAGGGGGTGGTTTATCCATCCATAAAGAAGAAGGAAAAAGAAATGGTATCATTTGCAGAAAGGTATCATTTGGAGAAATTGAAGGTTTTCCTATCAGACTAAATGAGTCAGTGTAACAGAATTATCATGTGTTTACTATAGCAATAAAAATCTTTATAATTAAGAAACGTCAAAAAGGAGTGAGTGTTCATGCTGTAGAAAAGGTAGGAGAAGAGAGAAATAGGAAAAAATGGTAGTGGATGGAATGGACATGACCAAAATACATACTATGTATTTGTGCAAAGTAGGAAACCCTTCATTTTGCACAATTAGTATATGCAAGTTAAACGTTGAAAATAATAAAATACAGTTAATGTAATAATTAGCAAGAAAAGGTGATTCAAAATGGGACAGTGTATTTCTTTGAATGCCTAGGCTATATATATTTCTCATATCACACTGGGTAATGTCCAAGTAAGAAACAAGGCATAAAAGAAAACCCACTGGGAATATGTTATGAAGTTCATTGTCTTTGACCACACATTAGGGTTGCCAAATAATTGCAGTGTTCAGTTAAGTCTAAGTTTCAGATAAATGATTAATATTTTTAAAGTCCCAGGCTGCTCTAGAGTGGCATATGTGGGACAGAAATGGTAAAGATACATTGTTTACATACATGGAATTTTCAACAAACAAATAAAATAGTATAAAATATCTCATAAAAATATAATTATACTGAAAGGAATTATTTATGTGGAATTTAACTCAATCATTTAGTTCTCTGCTCTGTATTGATACTTAATTCCATTTCAACATAATAACTATGAAGATTATTTATTGATGCAAAAATAACTTCAGGTCTGCTACAAAACTCAAAATTTTATTATCATACATTAAAACTAAAGAAGCAGAAATCTAGGAGACTTTTAGTCAAAATGAGCTAACAGCTCAGGGGCAGGGTGTGACAAGAGTTCTTGATTGTTCAGCTTTTACAGCATGGTTAGCTACTAAAGTGTGTTTCTGCAGGTAGAAGCAGCATTAGTTAAATACAATCATCTTGTGCTAGTTCTGGGAAGAAATTATTAGGAATATTTACAGAAAACCATCAAAAATAAGATTTTTTCTTACATTTTGAAGATGGAGTTTCTGTTTCACCTGGTCTTATAGCCATTTGAACCCAAATAAACACACAGAGGCTTATATTTATTATAAACTTTTTGGCCAATGGCTAAAATTTCTTATAGGCTAGCTCTCTCTTAATTATTATTTCATTTTTATTAAACTATGTATTTCCACGAGGCCGTGTTTTACCTGTAATGTTCCAGTATAGTACTCCTTTGGCATCTCCCTGTTGACTCCTCTCAGCCATCCTCATCCCAGCCTTCCCCTAGTCTCATATCCCCACCTATACTTCCTGCCTGGCTACTGGTCAATCAGTAATTATTCATCAAACAATAAGCGACACATGTATTCACAGCATACAGAAGGACATCCCCCTTGAACATTCAAATATCAAGCTGATTTTGCTCATCCTTTTTTTAGGTGGCTAATTAGATATTAACAGGATTAGATGGCTTTAGGTCTGGACACTTCCCATAGTCAGCATACTATAAAAGCAAAGAATGAGCAGAAAAACTCTAATTACTTACTAGTCAGAGGAATGGGATCTAGGTCAAATTCTGGCCATGAGGGTAGGCATGACATCCTGAACTCCCCTGAAGGCCATTAGTTGATACATATCTAAATTTGATTCCTGAAGTCCAAAGCTTTATTAGAATACTGTATAGCAGATTTTATGTTCTATTAACCACCCCTCATTAGCCCCAATCCAAATGTATCTGTGAGTCACCTGAACAAGAAAACACTCCTCAAGAAATCCATAGGTTCCAGTGACTTTAGAAAGAGCAAAATAACCTCCAATGGAAATCTGTACATGGTCCACTCTCATCCCTTGACAATATGATTTCCTTTACTCAGTAATAAATCTGTGTCTCCTTCACTATGATCTTCTACATGGCCAGTCTGAGAGCTTTAACATGTGTACTGGAGGGGGCAGGAGGGCCAAAAGAGGTGAGGAACAGTCTTACTGGATGTCCACTGTATGAATCCCCATGCCTGGTCACTGTTTCATGTTATATTAAAGCTAGCTGCCTTACTTCAGAAGAAATTCATCTATTTCTAGTCATGGGCCATAGGTTTTTTGAATGGATCTTTGCTTTATGTCCTTCCAGCTTTCATTTAAGATAAAATTGTAAATGAATTAAATTGATGATCATTTTCCTTTTCCCAGCACAATAAAACTCCCATATTTCCTTGTACAACCCCTGCAACAGCCTCACTTTCTGCTTAATATCTATATTTCTGCAACATGACACCCATCACACATCTCTAATTAACACCTAATTTTGTATTAATTTCCTTGTTGTTTTCCTTTGGGCTTGTGTAATGAGACAATAACTTACATTTGCAAATCACCCTATTAGCAATAGTTGTTGGCTTGTAACACCTTGTGGGTAGTTATCATGTAATTGTCTTTTCAAAATTATTACTCTATGTGTTAGATATTGGTTGCTGCTAGTTTTAAATGTGTTGCTAAATGTGTCAAAAGCTCACAAAAGGAAGCAGGTTCTGCCTATATTATGTGTCAGATTTCCCTGTGTAGTTTTAGTTTAAAAATAAGTTAACATTTGCAGAAGGCACTGGATCTAATAGACAGGAATTCTAATAATTGGGAATCAAAGGTCAAGGTTAAAGAATTAATGGTATACTAACTCTGAACCACAGGGGGACTAGTTAAATTTCCCTGTCCTCAGTTTCTGCTAACATTTCAAAGAAAGAATCATAGGTAGTGCTTTGTAAATCGTGGACAACCAGACATTCAACTGATCATGATGATTATTTTTCCCTCAGTGTGAATGGTGTCATGGGAATAAAAGCATTGATGGCATCCACATCTCATTTCAATTCTGTAAGTGTTTGTTAAGTCCCTGCTGTGCAAGTGTGTGTGATTCAGAATTTGAACAAGTCAGCCAGACACAGTTTTTTTTTTTCCTCCTGAAATTCACAAAGCTGTAAAAGCCGGAGGCACACTGTACTTCAATAAGCACAGATCAGGGACTTATTATGGGGCCAGGTACAGTGTAGATTTGAAGAATAGAAACACAATTGGCATGTTGTCTGGAGCTTTTGGTGTCCCTTCATGTTGCCTATGAGGATAAACTGAGACAAAAGAGAAGTTTAGGAGTGTAATATAATCTTCATCAGTCCTATGCTCAGGCTTCCCCTTAGGATGAAATGGGAGGGTCATATATATATATATATATATATATATATATATATATATATATATATATATCTGTAAAGAAAAAATAAAAATGCAAATTATTTATCCAGAATCCATAAAAGAAAATGTAAATTGTGATGTTTAGAGACACTCTTTGAAGTCTTCAAGTCTTAACAATTCATAAACAAAATTTTATGAACTCCATTTCTCTAAAAATCCCTGTATTTGATTAAAATTATAATCTTTCCGCTGTTCTTACTAAATTGTATCTTGCTTGTCTACATTTTGCTGATGCTGACTCTGCATCATGAACCCTAAACTCTGTTTCCAAAACTGTTCTGGGCAAAGGTGGTTGGGTTTTTACATCCTTCCCTCCTGTCTCCCATCTCTCTCTTCCTCTCTCTTCACATAAGAATGTTTCAAGAACAAATCAGTGCACAGAGTTACAGAAAAGGGAAAGAAGGAGCTGAGTGTACCCAAGGAGTCTGAACAAGTAGAAGGAATGACAAAGTGATACAAAGTTGGGGAACTAATTTGAATTATCTATGCTGCAGCTGTCATCCTGAAGACATGGGAGTGCACAATACAATGCAAAGGACTAATGAATTCCACAGAACAGTGCTGAAAGTGGTGGTTAAGAATGCAATAAAATAGTTCTATCATGGAAACTAGCCAAGTTCTAACTCTTCAAAACCTGGTTATACAGAAGGGGAGAAAGACTCAGTACCTACCCTGGGCAAGGTCAGGGTGTAGCTAGGAAATAGTTATGAATAATGTTCATCTTAAGATGAACTTGTCTATACATCTCTGGAATCTAATGAAATATAAAAGTAATAGAGCGAATACTTGAGGGTAAAAGGTCAGGTAAGATGTCAGTAAGAAAGGATGTCTTATAATAAAATGAGAAAGAGCAAAATGAAAAGCCAGTGTTACCTAAAAAAGACCAGAAGGAGTTTCTAGCCAAGACAGAACATTTAAATAGATAAACTAAGCCAGCTGATGGGTGGTGCATAAACAGCATGTTGTCTAAATGGTTTAAGGACAGCAAATCATTCAAGAATTCTCTAGGTTATATGCTGGAAAATCAAAAACATAAAATAATGCATCATTATTTAATGTAAATTTCCCAGGCAGTGTTTGAGGTAATTATCAGTATCATTCCTTATAGATGAGAATGCAAAGGCCTGGGATCAGACCATTTTTAGAGTTAAAACTTCATTCTGTATATCATTCTATCTCATTGAAAACTACAGTTGAAATTATCTCCAAAATATACAAAGAACTCAAGAAGCTAGTCTCCAGAACACCAAATGATCTAATTAAAAAGTGGGGTACAGAACTAAATAGACAATTCTCAACAGAGGAATCTAAAATGGCTGAAAGACACATAAGAAAGTGTTCAACATCCTTAGCCATCAGGGAAATGCAAATCCAAACAACTCTAAGAAACCATCTTACTCCTGTCAGAATGGCCAAAACAAAAACACCAGTGACAGTCTATGCTGGAGAGGATGTGGAGCAAGGGGCACACTTCTTCACTGCTGATGGGAGTGCCAACTTGTACAGCCACTTTGGAAATCAGTATGGCAACTCCTCAAGAAAATGGCAATCAGTCTTCCACAAGATCCAGAAATTCCACTCCTAGGCATATACCCAAAAGAAGCACATTCATATAACAAGGACATATGTTCAACGATGTTCATAGCAGCACTATTTGTAATAGCCATAAACTGGAAGCAGCCTAGATGCCCCTCAACTGAAGAATGGATAGAGAAAATCTGGTACATTTACACAATGGAGTACTACTCAGGGGCCAAAAAAAAAAAATACAAAAACAACAACAACAACAACAACAACAACAACAAAAACAATGGAATCTTGAAATTTGCAGGAAAATGGATGGAACTAGAAGAAACCATTCTAAGTGAGGTAACCCAATCACAAAAAGATGAACATGGCATGTACTCACTCATATGAGGATTTTAGACATAGAGTAAAGGATTACCAGCCTACAATCCACACTTCCAGAGAAGCTAGTAAACAAGGAGGACCCTAAGAGAGACATACATATTACCCTGGAGAAGGGGAAAGGGTTAAGATCCCCTGAGCAAATTGGGAGCAAAGGAAGAGGGGGGAGGGGCTAGGAGAATGAGAAGGGGAGAAGAGGAGGGATGCAGAGGAAAGAGGGAGCAGAAAGGTTGAGTTGGGAAGGATAGAAAATAACAAGAATGGAGATACCATAATAGAGGGAGACATTTTAGGTTTACAGAGAAATCAGGCACTAGGGAAATGTCGGGATATCTACAAAGATGACACCAGCTAACTAAGCAACAGAGGACAGGCTACCTTAAATGCCCTCCCCCATAATGAGATTGATGACTGACTTATTTGCCACCCGATAGCCCTCATCCAGCAGCTGGTGGAAGTAGAAGCAGACACCCACAAGTAATCACTGAACTGATCTGGAATCCAGTTGCAGAGAGGAACAAGTGATGAACAAAGGGGTCCAGACCAGACTGGTGAAACCCATAGAAACAGCTGACCTGAACATCTTGCTTCCTAGACTGATAGCTTGGATACCAGCATGAGACTGATCCAGACCCCAGGAACATGGGTTTCTGTGAAGAAACCTTGTAAATCTATGGGACCTCGGTAGTAGTTCAGTACTTATCCCTAGCATAGGTGTGGACTTTGGGAGTCCATTCCACATAGAGTAATACTCCCTGAGAGTCAAGACACATGGGGTGGGCCTAGGCCCTATCCCAAAAGATATGATAGACTCTGATGACACCCTATGGAAGGCCTCACCACCCAGGGGGAGCAGAAATGATATGTGATAGGTAGGATTTTATTGAGGGGAGGGGGTAGTAGGGGAGTACGGAAGGGAGAAGGGAACTGGGATTTTCATGTATAACAATCCTGTTTCTGATTCAAATAAAAAAATCTGAAAAAAATAAATTTTACATTGAAGAAACCTCAAAGATAAAAAAATGATGTCTCTATCAAATGTAATAACAATAATAACAAAAGGACAAAACAGGTTTTCTTTTGAGATACAGCCTCCAACCTGCTTTGTAACCAGAGCTTGACATGATCCTCCTGTTTCATTGTCCTTACTGTTGGCATTATATTAATTTGAATGTTTACATTGTGGTGCATGTGTGTGAATTAGAATTTCTGGAAAGAAGCTGTGCCTGCAAAAGCTAATTGACAGATTAAAATTTAATTATGTGGAAAGATCTGAATGTTTTATGTCCTGTGCCAATTATAATTTAATTTATCTTGAACTGTCTGTGTCCCCCAAATAGCCATTACTTGTTCATTTCTATGTGTGACCTAACATCCTAGCACTCTGACAAATAGGTTAAAAACCTTTTGGAATGTATTATCTCAACAAAACCCAATTTTCTGCCAACCAAAACTAAGAGGACTGCCAGACAGCATATAAGTTTTACAGAAGAGTTGCACAAATGCATTTGAAAAGTGTCTGGATTTATGGCTTTCTGTGTTCTGTTAAAAAATGATCATGAAATTGATGCGTTACTGGAACATAGTATTTTTGGTGACCTAAATCTTTGTTCTTGGGTCATAGTCACTAAAAATTTGCTATAGAAGAAATCACATTTAAAAACAAATTTTTTAATTGGGAGCTGATGCATACATCTGACTTTTAGCTTTGAAGCAAGGGAACACTGTGTCTCTAATAACCTTGGTAGGTGGACTGTATTTTTATTGGATCTGTTTGTGTCTTTAATTAGACATTCTTACTGTGCTATTTTCTTTATAAGCTCTCAGTCTTTTCCATTGCCCAGGGGTATGTCTATCAGTCAACAAACAAAACCTAGAACAATGCACTTGTATTATGCTTTCCCCTTAAATTTCTGGAACACCATTTTTTTTTCTTTCTGAGAGATTCAGCAGCTATTTGGATTATCTGATTTTCAAGAAGAACATAGATGGACAAAGCTGCTCTGTGGTGTACTTAGAATGCTTACTTCCAAAATGAATAGGAAAGGCAATGCATTTAGGAAACCCTTTCAGGGGCCAAAGTTACAGGTTCTATTAAGCAAGCAGGAAAGTCACTTAGGAAGCATAACCAAGGCCCAAGGAAATAATTTTCCACTCTTGAAATACAGACATTGACAATTTCAAGTATCTATTGATCAGAGTCAGCAGTGTCCCTGCTGTCCTCTTCATTGAAGTGAATGGTGATTGCAACCCTCTGTTACTATGTTTTAGTAGCACTTTGTTTGTGTGTGAGAGGAAAGTGGTTATTTATTTCCCTGGTTTCTGGAGCAGGAAGAGTGAGGTGAAATTTCTTTTTTCTCTCCCTATTTCTATCTGTAATATTTCAAAAGACTCATATTCACCCTCCAATACTATCTTCCACTTGTCTAGGCTTTGAATAGAATTATGAGATGACTCAAATCTTTCCAACCGAGGATTTCTGTTAGGTTCTTTCTCAATATCTCTACCTCACTGGTGAATATCTCATTCATATACTGTATTATTCTCCTCATTATATTTAAATATTTTTCTATATTCTCTTGGATTCCATAAATACTTTTTAAAATTTTTGAATATTTTATAAGGTATTTTACCATTCTGATATCCTTGTAACTTACAAGTAGAGTGCTGAGAACTTTGGCAGAGTTCCTATTATCTTGTGTTTGTATGTATAGACTGTTTATAGGTGAGATCTGTTGGGGTTGGATATCTCCTCTGCAATTACACTATAACTTTCATGGTAAGTGTCTTTCTTCCTGTGGTGTATGTTTCCTATGTTATGTTATGTTGTACATATTTCATACTAAGATTAGTAGTGCAATCAATCTGTAACACGTTTGCCTGAGACTAATGGTAAGGGTCCAATGCATGGAGCACTGGAGTCTGAAAAGCTCACTGTCTCTTTAGATTTCTCAAATGACAGACAGAATTGAATATGTAGTACTCCCCTTCTTGTTAGTAAATTGAGACAGTGATAGCCCAAGGTACTGATGAAGATTTCAAAATCACTGCTGATGTTGGTGTTGGATTTGTTATATTAGGTGACTCTGGTGGATTCAGGTAAAGTTTTTATCAGAAAGCTGGGCATACAGACTGGTGATAGAAGTTCACAAGTTCTAACAAGTAGTCAGTTTTACCAAAGGTTATATATAAATCATCATGGATTATTTTGCTTTGGTAGCAAGTCCTGCATGGAGCCATGAAGCTTACAAACAAAAGAATTACAATGAAAAATGCACAGAAAAGTAACTGTCTACACAATTGCCATAGGAGAAGGGGTAGATACTTGTATAGCACAGTAGCATAGTAGTCACAGGGTGAGAACTAAATTTCAAAGATAATTGTGTTGCTTCTAAGATCAATATTTGGGAGAGTGAGATGAGGTTAACGTTTTAAAGAGTGCCATGGACTTGACCAAGTGGAGAGTCATGGTGTGGGATAGTATTCTCCTTATTATGTGACTTTTCTTGTAAATCATTGTGCGATGTGATAGAATTCAGATCTCAAACCAGTCAGAAAAGAAAGAAGAGTAAAATGTTGGAAAGGATCTCTAAAACCCATTGTTTGGACTTTCCTCAGTGTAGGAATGACTGCGGAAGGAGGTTTCCTCAGAGAAGGAACAACTGCAGACAGGGAGGGATGCTTCAGAAAAAAACAAGGAAATTTATAATTGAAGATTTGTTACTGTTCCTAGGAGTTAATGTTTAGATGGAAATTTTTTAATCACAGAGAACAATTTTATTTTTCTCTGTGATATGACTGGAACACTGAGTGTCTAAAAGAGAAAAGTACTCATCTTGTCTTCTGACCTGGCATGGAAATAAGAGGTCAGAATGTCCAGCTTATTGAACTATGAACACAAATGGAAAGGGACAATGTGAACTTTATTTCTTCTAACAATATCTGCTCTACAAAGAATAAATAATATCTTCATCTAAGCAAGGTAGTGATGAGTGTAACTGAAGACAGTAGACTGGGAAAGAGGCCATGAGGAAGGACAGGAAGTTCAATGTTTAACCTAAATGATGGACTCAATCTGAGATTCAGATATCATTGAGAAAGATATCCAGCATATTGAAATATTGAAGTTTATTTCTTCTTCAGGAAGCCAGGATAAGAGAGAGAGAGAGATGGGGGAGGTAACAAGGGAAGGAATTAAAAGAGAAGGGAAGGGAGTAGAGACCCAAAGAACAGTCAGCATGACCAAAGTCTGAATTTGAGAGTCTGCACTATGCCAAGGTGAAACATTTCCCACACAATGTCTCCAAATGAACTTTACAGGGTTTTTTTTTTAAAGACAATGATTACAGAAAAACCACACTTTGTTTGGCTGTTATAGTGGGAAGCAATCAAGCAGTTTAACAAAAGCCAAAACCATGAAGTTAGCTGGGCATTTGACACCAAGTTTCTAGAACAGGGTAAGGTACTTTCCAGCAGCACTTTTCATGGTGCACTTAGAAAAGGGGAGGGACTAAGTTTCAAGTTAAGCCAAGGATGGTTCTAACTAAGACAAGATGGAGGAACCCTTGCCCTGTCACAGAAGGAAGAAAAAAGGAGAGAAAGAGGAGACATAAGACGAAAGAATGCATTGTTTACACATGAGGAAAAAAATGGACTATTCACTAAAGAGAAATGCTGGTTGGTTTTTTTTGTTTCTTTGTTTCTTTGTTTTTTTTTTTTTTTTTTTTTTTGAGCCTATCCTGGCACTTGCTCTAAAGACCAGGCTGGCCTTGAACTCACAGAAATCTGCCTGTCTCTGCCTCCCGAGTGCTGAGGACTGAAATGCTGGTTGTTTTATTGAGTATAATTTAATAATAAAACCAAAGCAAACAAACACACCCCTCTTGGCATGGTCAGATTCAGATATACATTAGATAGATGATGTCTATGTACCCTGACAATTTCCTGAGTATACCTTGGTAAAGAGTATCTACAGAGTATCTATTACATTATCAACCTGATCTCTTTATTCTCCATTTTAGTCATTTTTGTTTGTTTGGTTTTCAAGCCAGGGTTTTTCTTCATAGCTTTGTAGCCTGTCCTAGAACTTACTTTGTAGACCAGGCTGTCCTTGAACTCACAGAGATTCACCTGCCTCTGCCTCCTGAGTGCTGTGATTAAAGGTGTGCACCACCACCACCTGGCTATTCTCTTATTAGAGAACAGTTATATTTAATTTTAAAATACATTGATGTCTTGTAGAATGATTTTATCTTTCTCCCCATGCAAACTCCTCCTGTCTGCACTCCATACCATGTCAAATTGTTCAATTGACATTAAGTCATCTAGTTCATCAAACTATCTTTCTAGGTGGAAATTGCCATGGAGAAAGGAAACTTCACTTGAAGGAAGTATCAATCACAGTAAGGCAAATCACAGGCTGATTTAAATTTTTTATACTTTCCCATGCTATCGGCAACATTCCCTTTATCCTGTGGAAAAAATTCTAGCTCTTCATTTTATCACAAATCCCATTATTTGTGAGATTCTAGCATCATGAATTGGGTTGAAAGATCCAGTGAATAAACAGGGAAGTGTGCTCACTGCTATGCTGCAAAACAAAACAATTTTAATCAAAGTGCTCAGAGAAGTATTTAGTGTAGAGAATGTGAAATAAGAGGAGATTTATGCTTTCAAATGCAATGCCGTCTGAGTTCTTTCAATGAAGATGAATGAATAACTCCATCATCTCAATGTGTCGTCTCTTTAACCAACATGCTGTCCGTGCTATGATTTGTGATGGTTTTACACAGGAAAAACTAATCGAGATATATCATGGCTGTCAAGTCCTGGTATTCCTGTGGGCTTTCTGAGCAGACAGTTTTACCTCTTTCATTATCTTTGTGTTACAGATAATGGATAATAAACCAGCTTACAGTACCCAAAGGGGACCTTTTTGGACCTAGAACAGTCTTCAAACACACTGTATACACATTAAACTTTTCTTGCCCTCCGAAGACACCTCAGAATCAAATAAAAATTGCTTTACTTTCAAAATCAAGAATCAATTTCCCCCAATCCCTGGTTGGAAAGGGTAGTTTTATCTGTGGTCCCATCAGGTTCTTGAGGAATTTAATTCACCATTTTTCAATGTTTGGTTGGGAGTAGAGGAAGATTCACTGGGGGCTCATCTTATAATCCAAATTTCCCCCCAATGCCTTTCTTTCTTTTTCACCTCAGACTCCATGAGTCAACAACTTTCTTTTCAGTTTCCCTTCATCCTGAAATCTGGCTTCTAAGGATGTGATATCTCCTGCTGTCCTCTCCTTTCCTCCTCAAAGGCAAGTATTTATTTCACCATTTACTCCTTTGTATCCAGATAATTCACTTGTCTGCAATTAATTAAATAAATGAGATTATTTTAATGCTTGCTTAGTTTGAGACATTTTTCTCTGTCCCTGAGTTTTCTGTATAAAGTAGATAAGTCTTTTTCTGTCCTCTGCTTTTATCATCTTTACCCTTGTCATTATTATATATTTGTTAGTATTAAGGAAGGACTGAAAAAGAAGAATGCAATGCATAAAAACCATGCCAAAAATATGGAAGGCATATATGCTTTTTTAAATTGTGCAAAATGCTTTGAAGTGTTACCACACACACAAAAAAGCCACCTCTCATCTAGAAGAGAGAAAGGTATAGTTTACTTTTGTAACCAAGCCTGAGGGACCATGGTTCAGACCAGAGGTTTAGGTTACCCCAAAGAGCTTATTCCAATGTGCCAACAATTTCATAAAGTTTACATAAAAGAAAATCATAATACAAAATACTTTTCAAATACTTTGATGGAGATATCAGGTAGGCAGTTTACAGAAAAGTGATAGATCTAAGATATGATCTAATGACATTATTAGACTTCAGGGTGGTGGAAGTTAGGGGTCTCTCTGCATATTCCAAAACAGTACATCTGACCACCACAAAGATGTTAGGTTATACACGTAGGTGGGAATAAATTGTCCCATCTTGGGGTGAAACATACCCCAAGATAAATTTCACTGGCAACCTGTAATATTTCAGCTCTTTGAAATGAGCCCACCAACCTTCTAACATGTTTACTGAGGATGTAGTTTATCCTGAAAACTTTTGTCCATAGTGTTTTGTGTTCTTTTTTCTGTTCCTGTTCTCAACAAGTTTCTGACATTGTTTTAATGTCTATATCAGTTGCACATCAGACATGAATGCTGGCTGAATAGAATAGTCTATCTTGACCTCTGATTCTAGACCCATTTGGAATTTGTAGTGATTCCCATTTCTTAGGAAATGCCAACTGTGGAAAAACCGAAGAATTATTTCAATGACTGGGTCATCTGTGCATGTCTCACTATATTCACTGGAGGATGAGCCCTAGAGTGTTCTGGTGATTTATCATCCTTGCCTAGAAACTTCTCCATGTGGTGAATGTTTCACCAATGCCTGAGACATAGGAAGCCAAATGTGTCAGAAATGAATAATAGTCCATAGGCAAATGGATGGAAGACATTTTGCTGTCTTTGATGAGTTTTACATAGATATATCTGAATACTTCCTTTTCTTATTAAGATCTTTCTGGAAGGTTTAACTGGTTGCTGAGGCATCACAGAGTGATAACCTCATTAACACTGTTCTTCCATTGAAAAATATTACCAAAGGGTAGCATTTAAAATTCAATGTTTCAGTTCAAACCAATTCATTGTGGATCATTTACAATATCACTGCAATTTTTGTCAATATTTCTAAAAGATTATTTTAGGAATTTTTGTATTAATGTGTTCAGCTTAGACCAAGAAAACTGCGATATGGCTAACTTTTATTTTCTTTAGAAAAACAGCCACTTTAATAAACTCACAAATAAAAATCATCACATGGTTTGTATAAGAAAGATACTCACATAGTTACCTGCTTGCAAGCTCTATCCATCTCACTAGGTAGTTATTTTTGCTTAATATCTATGAATTTCAAAAATAGTTTTAGCCATTCTGTTGCAATTTCATAGTAATTATTAGTGCCTTCCCCTGTCTTGGTGGCTTCTGTCATAGCTGTGACAAAATACCTGAAAAACAAACAACAAATTAAGCCAGAAGATGCAAATGTTGGCTCGTGACTTAAAAAGGAACACAGTTTATCATGATGATAAGCCATGGCAATAGGAACAAGGCAGCTGGTCATATTATGTGCACAATCATGGATCAGAGAGAATGCTGGAGCATAGCTACTTTCCCTGCTTGTTAACTTGTACTTAATGTGTGACCTAACCTATGGGATATGGACACCTGTATTCAGAAGGAAATATCTGTCCTCAATTAGATCACCTTGGAAATGCATTAATGAGTAGGTGTGTGTGTGTGTGTGTGTGTGTGTGTGTGTGTGTGTGTGTGTGTATCCTAATTTAGTCTCAGTATAGTCAAGTTGACACTGACTATTAAACAGTATACCTTCATAAATAATAGTCATTGAAGTCATTAATTTGATGCTTTTTCCCAGTTATATTACCTAGTTTTACTTTGGTATACTCAATCATTTTTTTAATTTAAATTAGAAACAAGCTTCTTTTACAGGTCCATCTCAGTTCCCTCTCCCTCCCCTCCTCCCCTGCCCCCACAAACCCCCCATATCCCATCCCCTTTCTGCTCTCCAGGGAGGGTGAGGCCTTCCTTGGGGGATCTTCAAAGTCTGTCATATCATTTGGAGCAGGGCCTAGACCCTCCCCAGTGTGTCAAGGTGGCGAGAGTGTCCCTCTATGAATACTCAATCTTTTTATAGTCTGCTACCACAACTACAAGTTACAATGATTCATTCTTTGATAACAAAGTCCTGGATTTTTCATTTTACTATTTTGATTAACTAGGTCATGTGCAATTTTTAAATGATTTCTTTTTTTGCTTTTGGAATCTATATATCTCTAGCAAAATTTCAATTTTGCAAAAATCATTTGAGTTGTAATTTTTAAAGTTTATTTTTGGTACTTTTTATTTTCTTTGGTGACTGCATGGCTTCAGCTTCTGTGAATACTCAGATCATTTAAATTTTATTTTCAACATACAGCTAATATTTAGGAGAGTTTTACTGTTTATTTACTAAGGTGTTAGTTCCATGTTAAGTTCAAACCTTAATTTTTTACTTAGTAATAACCAAAATATTAACTTACTACATTTTTTATAATTACTTTTGAACATGTCATATTTATTTTACAATACTTCATATAAAGTATCACATTCTTAATATAACGATTTGGTTATTTCTCTGAATTTTCAATATTTCTCTTTAAAAAATTAAAGTAAAATGGAAAGATTTTAGCAATCAGAGAATCAGGGATTTTGCTCTGAGACTATGTTTTTTTGTAATGGCAGAAGCTACAATCATAAACCCCCACTAACAGGTTTGCCTAAACATGAGCTGAACTGGGATGATAAAAATAGACATGCCAAAATGGATGGAGGGGAAATCCCATGAGGCCTCAACCCTACACATGACCTGCAGAAGACTAAGGAATGCTATCAGTGGTAGAGATGTCTTCCCCAGGGAAGAGCACACCAACTAGTTATCCAACATGAAATGATCAGCCCTGGAAACATACATGCAAGTAACATTATATGGAATGAGAATGCCGCATATATACATATAAATTAATTAATGAAATGCATTGAATTTGAAAGGCAGCAAGAAGGGGTATATGGAAAGATTTGTAGGGTGACAAACAAAGGAGAAATGATGTTCATAAATTTAAAAAAAGAAAAATAATTAAAACTAAATAAACTTAACTGTGACTCTCCAGCTATTCTCAACCTGTGGTTCATGACCCCTTTGGGGGTCAGAAACCCTGCACATCAGGTACTTCCATTACAATTCATAACAGAAGTAAAATTGTAATTATAAAGCAACAACAAAATAATTTTATGGATGGGGATCACCATAATATGTGAAAATGTACTAAAGGAAGGATCACAGTGTTAGGAAGGTTGAGAGCACTGCTTTAGACTTTCAAGAAATATCTTTGTTTAAACTTCTAATGAAAATTAACTACCATAATTTACCACAGCAAAATCAATCAACAGCTCTCAGAATCAGCCTATTTCATAAATTTTTCTCATCAACTCTATACTCTATAAACACTTAACATTAATAAATCTTAACAGAATATTTGGTAACAGAGAAGCTGGACATATACAGAAGTTGCTACTCAGACCTTTTGTGTGTATAGAGACTCGTGACCAGTGTAAATGGCTTGATGCCAGCTCCATGCCTCACAGGTTCTGATGACTTTCCCGGGTTCCCATCTTTCTCTTTCCTACCCTTCCTCTTTCTAACTTCTTCCTTTGAACTACTGTTCAAAGTGGGTTTCCTTGCCAGCACCTCAGAAAGTGGAAGTCAAAATAAAATCAAGGTAGGTTTCTTTCTTTTCCAGTAATTCCATATAAGCAGATCTTGTTTAATGTCTTATGATCATACCATCATTAAATTACTAAGAACTCTGGTTGTCATAAAATTAATAATTTCAATAAGTTACTTGATGTACACTGTAGATGAAAATGAAACATTAAAATACACACATGTACATACATACACAAACAGACATACATACATTCACATGAGCATGCATGTACACACATAGATACACACCTGTATACACACACACACACACACACACACACACACACACACACACACACACACCTCATTTTCATAGCTGATTCAGTGGGACATAAGGAGTGCCATAAGTTTCCAAAGAATTCAAAATAAACATTTACAGTCTGAAGTTCTGTAGATATTTATATTTAATACATGTAAAAGTGATTCATATTATACAACTCCAACCATGCAAAATGCAAGAGCCATACAATATTGAGGGAAACATTCCTATAGAGAGATTCTGCATGCCACATGAAAATTTGTCATTGATTTCAAGTGTTATGTGGTTTTATTACAATACCACTGGAACAAGGACAGCGATAGATATGACAAAGTGGACAAGGAAAATACATGAGGCCACATTCCTATAAAAAGAACAAAAGCAGAAAAATGCTTCATAGCAGAACAAAATAGTATTCCCTAGGGAAGAGGAGTTAATTGGTTATGCAACACATAATGGCCAACCTGAAATCATTCATACAAGTGAGTATATACAGCATTATACAGAGTGAGTATACTATATTTGGGGATATATGTATATCCATATGTGTGTGTGTGTGTGTGTGTGTGTATGTGTGTGTAAACACATGCATACAACAACAATCAAAGAAAAAAGAGACCATGAACTTGAAAAGGTGTATATGGGAGTGTTTGGAGTGAGGAAGAAGAAGAAGTAGGAGGAGGAGGAGGAGGAAGAGGAGGAGGAAATGATACAATTATAATCTCAAAAATAAAAGAAACAATTAAAAAGTTAATGCAAATAAGATGAAGATTACTAAGCTAAAGGAACACATCTAAGTCACTCTTTAAAATTCAGTTCCTCTGGCAAGCTGGAGGTAGGGTTGTTAGGGACACAGCAGACTTTACACACAGAAAGTTACTGTCCAACACAAGTGGAGAAAGCCTAAGAAAGGTGACTCTGGTAGACTGTGTGTGTGTGTGTGTGTGTGTGTGTGTGTGTGTGTGTAAGGGTCCAGGATATCAGGAGTGAGCACAGGACATCCCCATGAATCCTAATCCTAATATCACAGGGAATCTGACCCATGAAAAGAATACCACACAGAGAACTTATAACATCATAGGGCATGGCTACTTGTACACAGCAAGCTGCCTGCTGTGGTGATTTTTCTACTTGCCAACCTCTTGCCCAAGCTACTTTGTCTGAGATTGTTCAATATGTACCCACAAATTTCTTCTTGGATTCACTACTAACCCATCTTCTGTGTATGGCTTGATCTTATCACTGGGAATACTCAGCACTGGACTTAAAATATGAAAGTATGAAGGAGTCAGTGTGGCCCTGTTAATGTCTAATACAGTGTCTGAAGTATAAATGAGCATTACTTACTGACTCTTAAATCTCTGATGGTTTCTTGTATGATTTGGAATGAAGGTCCCTGTCTTTCAAACTTCACATATGAAAGCCTTAACACTAAGAAGTTGCTATTCAGGGACTGGGTCTCTAAGGAAAGAAAGCATTTAACCGAATAAGTCTATAACGCAGCATCTAAATGTGATACGATATGAACAGAAATAGAGCTATGGAGAATAGGACCTGCTGAAATGGAGGGAGAGTATCCTTACCAGAACCACCTGACCTAACTTTAAGATATCCCATGTTCTAACTTGTGAGACAGAATGTTTCTGGTGTTTCAGCACTTAACCTGTGGTATTTTGCTAAGTGATTCTGAGCCATCTTCCTTTTCCCTTTCTCTGATCTGTAATACAAGAGCAACTCAAATTGGATCAGCCAAAGATTTCCATGGTTATATTTCTGTATTTTTCCAACATGTGTTTTCCATTCTTACTCCATTACTGCAATTTGGATCCTATTATACAACTAATTCTGTTTAGATGATTAGTGTGGTGGCAATGCAACACTCCTCACATAAAAGCAGTACATCCTTTTATTGAAGAGTTTTGCAATGATGATGTCTTTAAATGTCAGATGAAATATATGTTTTTGCAATTACTGGTATAGAAAATTTGTCAGGCTTTCTCCTGTTACTACAAAATTAGATACTAAAAACCCCATATTTAAGATACACACAACATTACTTATAGCAGCTCACCTAGTAATAGAGGCTGATTACATTCAGAAATTTAATTAAAAATAAGTGGACATCACTGGTTGTAACTCCTACCCCAATACTTTTCTAATATGAGTTAATTAAATCACTAGGGCATCTTGGAGATTATATGATTTTAGAAACAGCACTGAACTTATCATGTTGTAGTCTCTGCCTGAGCTCAGCTCTCTGCTTCAGAATCTCAGAGCTTTACATGAAATACCAATAAATTAAGAAATTCTAAAAAACTGTGTTGCAGACAGGAGGACATTATGTTTCTTCTTATGACCTTCCATTAGAAGGCACACCTGTGAAGAAAAAGTAGAGAATGGAAAAACTATACACATGTCTTGGAAGCAAATTTCAACTCCCTACTTAGGATAGTTGGAAGAACAATGAACCTAGGATTAAGAAGTAAAGTAGTTACTCTCCCCCTCTCTTAAACTCCCAACCTGTGTCCTGCACCCTGTCCACCAAGTCCACCTGCTCAAGTTCCCATCTCCCCATCCCCCTACCCCAACCCCAGTTTACCCAGGAGATTTCTTCTATTTACCTTTCCAGGGAAACCCATGTATCCCTCTTTGGGCCCTCTTTGTTATCTAGCCTCTCTGGGGATGTGGATTGTCGGTTGGTTATCCTTTACATGACTCCTAATATAGATGTCTTGAAAAGGGGTGCCATTTCGGCATTAGGGAGAAACCTGGTACAAGGGAAATTTCCAGGAATTCATAAGGATGATCCCAGGTAAGACTCCTGGCAATAGAGGAGAGGGTGCCTTAACTGGCCTTCCCCCATAATCAGATTGGTGACTACCCTAACTGTCATCAGAGATACTCTGTTCAGTAACTGATGGAAGCAGATGCAGAGATCCATAGCCACACAGTGGACCAAGCTCCGGGAGTCCTCCTGAAGAAAGGGAGGAGGGATTGTACAATTCTCAGCGGTCAGGGTCATGACAGAAAACCCACAGAGACAGCTGATCTCAGCTCCTGGGAACTCATGGACTCTGGACCAACAGTTAGGGAGCCTGCTTGTGACTGACCTATGCCTTTTGCATGTGTGTGACAGTTGTGTAGCTTGAAGTGTTTAGAAGACTCCTAGCAGTGAGATCAGTACCTGTTCCTGACACTTATCTGGCTTTTGGTGTTCCCCTTGCTGGATTACCTTACCCAACCTTGATGCAGGGGGCAGAGCTCAGTCTTACTTTTATTTGATGTGCCTTGCTTTGAGTTATGCTCAAGCCCATGGGAGATCTGTCCCTTTCTGAATGGAGATGGAGGAGGAGTGGATGGGGAATGGGTAGGTGAGCATTAGGGGGACAGAGCAGGAGAAGTAGAGGGAGGGGAAATTGTGAACAGTAAGTAAAATAAATGAAAAAAGTTAATAAAATAAAATAAATTAAAAAAAATTAAATTAAGTCCTCTCTATATATGCTATGGTTGAGTAGCTTGGTGTTCTTGTCAAATACATAAAAGTGGGAGCTGGTATGGATGCCAATTATTTTGCCTAATTATGGGACCTTTATCTTCTATTGGGTTGCCTCATTCAGCCTTGATGTGACAGTATGTGTCTAGTCTTACATAGCACATTATGCCATGTTTCATTGATGTCCCTGAGAAGCCTGCTATTTTCTGAGGGGAGACTATGGTTAGGGCAGATCTGGGGGAAAGGGGAGGTTGTGAAGAGAGATACTGGGGGAAAGGGAAGGAGGGGAAATTGTATTTGGGATGTACTCTATGAGAGAAGAATAGAAAAAAAGAAATTAGCATTCCTCTACTTGTTAAGTACAAGATAATTTTGAGGCTCTTTACCTATCATTCAGAGGCATATATTAGATAGGCTAGTTAACCCAAATATTTTGCTTATTGATATATCGGATACTGATATATGTACTTCTGCATGCCATTCAGAAACCACTAAGAACAAATCAAATCATATTTACTAATAGCTTCTTTGCTCTTATGATAAACTCTAATGATTTCCCATTTAGACGTATATATATGAATATATATATATATATATATATATATATATATATATATATAATTGTTCACTATTAATTTTGTTCTCCACATATTGGTGATCACCCTATTGCCCTATTGACTTGCATCAGCATACACAAAAAGGTCATCTTTTTTTTTTGAAACTGCATTTTCTTTATTTTCACATACTTTTAATTTCAGAACAAAATAAAACAAACAAAACCACAAACACAATACCCAACCCTGCTATTCTGTGGGAGGGGACCTTCCTGCCTTAAGACACAAGGACAGGATAAAGAGATCCTCTAGCATGAACAGAGAGCCAGGTAGGTCGGGGCCAGCCAAGGCATTGGGGGTGGGGTACAGGGAAACTATACAGAGGACATGGTCTTCCCAGGGGATCTCTAATCTACTTCTTCCATGTGGGAGGCATCCTCATCACCCTTGAGTGGGGTGATCTCATCAGGAACAACAGCATTGGGCTCCTCTGCTGTCACCTCATCTTCATCAATACCCAGGCCTAGTTTGATCATGCGGTAGATGTGGTTGAAGTGAGTTTGGGGATCCTCGAGTGAGAAACCAGAGGAAAGCAGAGCAGTCTCAAACAGCAGCACCACCAGATCCTTGACAGCTTTGTCATTTTTATCTGCCTCAGCCTTTTGCCTCAGGGTCTCCATGATGGGGTTGTCAGGGTTGATCTCTAGGTGCTTTTTGGCCATCATGTAGCCCATAGTAGAGTTGTCTCTGAGTGTCTGGGCCTTCATGATCCTCTCCATGTTGGCTGTCGAGCCATAGGTGCTTGTCACAATGCAGCAGGGTGAAGACACAAGCCTATTGGAGATTGTCACCTTCTCAACCTTCTTATCCAAAATCTCCTTCATGAGCTTGCAGAGATTTTCAAATTTTGCCTTGCTCTCCTCCATTTTCTTCTTCTCTTCCTAATCTTCTGGCAGCTCCAGGCCTTCCTTAGTCACTGAGACCAGACTCTTTCCATCAAACTCCTTGAGCTGCTGCAGGCAGTACTCATCAATAGGCTCAGTCATGTACACCGCTTCAAAGCCTCGCTTCGGCACACGCTCCACAAAGGCAGAGTTGGCTATCTGCTCTTTGCTCTCACCACTGATGGTGAGATGGACTTCTGTGTCTCCTTCATGCGAGACACATGTTCTGACAGGGAAGTCATCTCATCTCCAGACTGAGAGGTATGATAGCGCAGCAGCTCAGAGAGACGCCGACAGTTAGGGGAATCTTCATGGATTCCAAGCTTTAAGTTCTTGGAGAAGGCCTCATAGAATTTCTTGTAGTTCTCTTTGTCTTCAGCCAGCTCAGAGAAGAGCTCAAGGCACTTCTTCACAATGTTTTTATGGATAACTTTCAGGATCTTGCTCTGTTGGAGCATTTCTCAAGAGATGTTCACGGGCAGGTCCTCAGAGTCAACCACACCACGGATAAAGTTGAGGTACTAGGGGATCAGCTCATCACAGCTGTCCATGATGAACACACGACGGACATACAGTTTGATGTTGTTCTTCTTCTTTTCTCAAAAAGGTCAAAGGGAGCTCGCCGAGGAATGAAGAGCAATGCTCTGAATTCCAACTGACCCTCTACAGAGAAGTGCTTGACTGCCAAGTGGTCCTCCCAATCATTGGTGAGGCTCTTATAGAAATCACCATATTCTTCTTGAGTGATGTCATCAGGGTTTCTGGTCCAAATGGGCTTAGTCTTATTCAACTCTTCCTGATCAATGTATTTCTCCTTAATCTTCTTCGTTTTCTTTTTCTTATCTTTGCCTCTGTCATCCTCCTCATCTGATCCCACATCTTCAATCTTTGGCTTTTCCTCATCATCCTTATCTTCTTCCTCTTTCTCACCCTTCTCTTCTTCTGCCTCATCATCACTGATCTCCTTCTCTCGTTCCTTCTCCAAAAAGAGGGTGATGGGAGAGCCTATGAACTGCGAGTGTTTCTTCACCACTTCCTTGACCCTCCTCTCCTCTAAGTACTCTCTCTGGTCTTCTTTGAGATGAAGGATGACTTTGGTATCCCGGCCAAAGGGCTCACCATGGTCTGCCCCCACTGTGAAGGATCCACCAGCAGAGGACTCCCAAGCATACTACTCATCATCGTTGTGCTTTGTGATCACAACCACTTTCTCTGCCACGAGATAGGCAGAGTAGAATCCAACACCGAACTGCCCAATCATGGAGATGTCTGCACCAGCCTGGAGAGCCTCCATGAAAGCCTTTGTGCCAGACTTAGCAATGGTTCCCAAGTTATTTATGAGATCAGCTTTGGTCTTGCCAATGCCTGTGTCCACCAAAGTCAGCGTGCACTCCTGAGGGTTGGGGCTGATGTCAATCTTCAGCTCTTTGCCACTGTCCAATTTGGAAGGGTCTGTCAGGCTCTCATAGCAAATCTTGTCCAAGGCATCAGAAGCATTGGAGATCAATTCTTGAAGGAAAATTTCCTTGTTTGAGTAGAAAGGACATGAGCTGGGCGTTTTCTGCCTGAAAGGCAAAGGTCTCCCTCGCCATGGTGCACTTCCTCAGCCATCTTGACAGGAAAGCCGAGTGGTAGTACAGGGCCAGGTGGGCTCAGAGCGCCACCGACTGGCATGCGGAGGCTAGGCTGCGCGGGGGTGACTCAAGAGCCAAAACGGTTGTCTTAAACATGTTTTTTTTTGTTTGTTTGTTTGTTTGTTTTTGGATTTTCGAGACAGGGTTTCTCTGTGTAGCTTTGGAGCCTATCCTGGCACTTGCTCTGGCGACCAAGCTGGCCTCGAGCTTACAGAGATCTGCCTGCCTCTGCCTCCTGAGTGCTGGGATTAAAGGCTTGCACCACCAAGACCCGGCTGAACAT
The DNA here is from genome assembly GCF_003668045.3 of Cricetulus griseus. Classification (NCBI taxonomy): domain Eukaryota; kingdom Metazoa; phylum Chordata; class Mammalia; order Rodentia; family Cricetidae; genus Cricetulus; species Cricetulus griseus. The sequence continues at coordinate 18,787,912 of NC_048603.1, read as the reverse complement.
ATTTTTAAAAGCTTATAAAATATATATGAAAGGACAAAATACTACTTGAAAACATATGGATACATTGAGTCAAAAATTCTCAAATTTTTCTGGAAAATTTGGATAATTTAGTCAGATATTTGAATATGTATGAAGTCCATTTTGTGTTGTTTATTCATTTATTCATCTTCTATTATTATGTCACTCACAGGAAGTCAAGTACTTTTGCAGAGGGCACTGTGTGATATTCTGATGATAAGGAAGGAGACAAAGAATGTCAGTCATGAACATGATGGGGAACTAAATAGAGGCTATTGTGAGAGGGACCTCTCAATGAAGGGAAAGTAAAGAATGGATAAAATAAATGTAAGGATGGGAGATACTGGAGGTGGAATCGTTTAAGCAGTAGGGAATAAAGTAAGATGCAGGGACAGAGGTGAAATGATTAACCAAACTGACAGAGGAATAATACATGTATATGGAAACCTACTATCTTGAAACTAAACCTGATGGTTTGAATAAGAATGGTCCCCATAGGATTATGCATTTAATTTATGTTTCCCAGTTAGAAGAACTGTTTGGGAAGGGTTATAACTTGTGGCCTTGTTGGAGGAGGTGTGTCAGTTAGGGTAGACTTTGAGGTTTTAAAAGGTCAGGCCAGGCCCAGTGTCACTCTCTCTGCCTACTTCCTGTGGCTCACAATGTGAGCTCCTAGGTACTTCTTAAGCACCATGCCTTCCTGCCAGCTGCCAGATTTCCTATTATGATGGCCATGAGCTAACCCTCTGAAACTGTAAGCAGACCCCCCAATTAAGTGTTTTCTTTTATAAGAGTTGCTTTGGTCCTTGTGTCTCTTCACAGAAATACAATAGTAACTAAGATGGCAAGTTACAATATAATTTTTAAAGAGTTAGAAAGGTAATATTCTGATTGTCTAAAAAAAATCTATTCATAGGGGACACTGCTAATCAGATGAAATCCCAGTGCCAGTAATAGGATATCTTCTTATGGGTTGTTGATCAGTAAGTCCCCACAGGCACACAGAACAATACGAACTCTTTCCATTCCTCTCAATTGTCCACCAGAAGTAGAAGATGCTATACCCACGGGGAGGGAGCTAGGAGAATGAGAACGGGAGAAGAAGAGGGATGCAGAGGACATAAGGGAGCAGAAAGGCTGAGTCAGAGGAAGAATACACGATAACAAGAATGGAGATATCATAATAGAGGAAGATATTTTTGGTTTACAGGGAAATCAGGCACTAGGGAAGTGTCTGGAGATCTACAAAGATGACACCAGCTAACTATCTCAGCTACAGAGGAGAGGCTACCTTAAATGCCCTCCCCTGTTTATGAGATTGATGACTGACTTATATGCCATCCTATAGCCTTCATCCAGCAGCTGGTGGAAGTAGAAGCAGACACCCACAACTAATCACCGAACTGAACTGGAACCCAGAAGCAGAGAAGGATCAGTGAAGAGCACAGAGGTCCAGACCAGGCTGGTGAAACCCACAGAAACAGCTGACCTGAACACCAGGGAACTCTTGCTTCCCAGTCTGATAGCTGGAATGCCAGCATGGGACTGATCCAGACCCCAGGAACATGGGTTTCTGTGAGGAAACCTCAGAAATCTATGGGAACTCCTGTAGTAGATCAGTACTTATCTCTAGCATAGGTGTGAACTTTGGGAGCCCATTCCATATAGAGGAATACTCCCTGAGCCAAGACACACGGGGGTGGGCCTAGGCCTATCCCAAAGGATACAATAGACACTGATGACACCCTATGGAAGGCCTCACCATTCAGGGGAAGCAGAAAAGATATGTGACAGATAAGGTTTTAGTTGGGGGGGGGTAGGGAAGGATGGGTGGGAGAAGGGAACTGGGATTGTCATGTAAAACAATCCTGTTTCTAATTCAAATAAAAAAAGTTGGGAAAAAAAGATCCCATACCCAATGGTAACACACACCTTAGTTGTATGATGTGCAAAAATCAAACTGTAACTGAGCCTAAATATTGCTCCAGCCAGTGAGGTTTTACACATCTGGAAAGTTATGCAAACTGTTCATAGTGAAAATCATCAGTGGTTTATCCAACTCTGAAACCAGTGAACTAAAAAGGATGTTTTACTACTGTGGTGCTGCCCATGTACATCCATGAGGAGGTGCTTGGGGAAAGAGAATTGTGGGTCAAAATGTCAGGGAGGTCTTGGGGGTATTTCTAGAGGACAGGTTATGGCTATGAAAACATTTTGTTAAAATGTTTACACTTTGTAAAAAAAGGGATGATTTCTTGAATTCATTTCGATAATCACTGTTTATTATGTATTGCACAGACTTGAAAAATGAAACATAAGTGTAAGACTGAACTGACTAGAATATCTCAGTAATGTCATTAACTATGAAGAAAAGATGTTTGGAGTCAAATAAGTTAATATATGAGACTTATGATGAAAAATTATTTATATATATTCATTCAAACTTATCATCTTTTTGGCATTCAGTTTGGAAGTGTATTTTCAACAATTGTTTGCAACCCTCAGTTGCACATTCTTCACCCACTTAGTTTTTATATTATTAGCCTCTTTAAACCTTTCCATGGTACATTAAGAAGGTATGCAGTTAATGAAAGAAAATGAATATTGACTTCAAAATTATTAATGGTAATAATCACTAAAGCCCACTAGCATTTAAAAGTTATGTTTCCCTTGAGAATTTTTGTATATTTACACAATCTATCTTGGTATTATCTACCCTCCAATTTTTCCGAGATCAAATCCCAAATTCCCCTCCAACTTCATGTCCTTTTAATATTCCACTGTGGCCTGTCTTATGTGTCATGACCCGGCTTGTCTCAGCTTTAACTCACGACAGCCATGAGGTTCGGCCTGAGTGAGGGTGTGTGGACCTGGAAGCTCCCAGCAACCCAGCGGCGATAAAAATCAAACACAGGCATCTTGTCATCTTCAGAGAGCTCTCAGTTCCATGTTGTAGAACTAGAGTCATTTCTTTATTAGCCATCTTTTCTGGTGTTTCTTAACCATCCTGCTAATACCACAAGGCAACCATTTCTCTCTTTGTTCCCTCTCTGCTCTGGCCGCTCACCTCTTCACCCCTCACCTTCTGTCCTCACAAGTTACTCACATACCTATCGAACCTCCGCCCAGGTGAGGGCCTATTCAGATGCTTCGGCACATACAGATGCAAATAAGAGGCATATTACCCTGAGGCCATGGTAAACAGTAGTAGCCTTACTGACATTAACAATATAATAGTGGACCGGAGCTTTCCAGTGCTCCATGTTTACTGGAGCTAGAGACTGGGCCCAAAAATATTCCATAAAAGAATTATTCAGTCCCCCACAATTCCTCTCTCTTAAATTAATAAAAAGAAACCTGTGCTTCGGCATCAGGACAGATGACTGTGCCTGTTTTAGGAGGCTCCCTTTAACCTACCAGGGGTGTCTGTCGTGTAATCACAAATTCCGTCATGCGTGTGTTCTGTCTTAGGATTTCCTGAAGGCAAGGAAAACCGTACCCATCTTTGGCTGGAATCAGTCTCTGTAAAACAAATAAGGTTAGTGGGGGATGGGCCATAGTCCAGCTCCAAAATCCTCGTGGCTGCAAACCTTCTCCTGCGGGATGGAGACATATGAAGTTAAAATGGCCTTTTAAAATTTGTGTGGCAATGCCTCTAGTGCCTCTGATACAGACCTTATTAAAGTTTGCTCCCTAAAACGTACTTCTATCCTAAGGCATGTAAACTGTATGTTACATTCCTGTAAGAATGAACTCTGACTCCTAGTTTCTAATAACATTTGTATAACACATATAGCAAGATCACAGACATTAACAATTCCATCATGAACATACATTAGGGTGAGTTACAAAGAAATCAAAAGACAGTAAGATATTCTCATAATCTATGGGGTGTGAACAATTTTACAATTGTAAACCCTCTTTTCTTTATTCTCTGCCTGGGACTCAATGCCCCTTGAGCCTTCTTATTTCTTGCTCAAAGTCCGAAGTTCCAACATCAGGTTGTAATATCAGTCTTTGAAAGTTAACTAAAAGATCTTTTGTCCATGTCTTGTTTAAGCATTGTGAAGGAGCTTCTGCCATTCTGGTTTATGCCAGTATCCGACTCTCCTAAATGGGTCCTTTCTCCCAATGGGAAAACTGGCAAAACAGTTTTGTGTGTCTGTTTGTGGCAAGAAAGCAAGCTGTTTTTTTTTTTATCAAGTTCTTAGTCTGCTCCTGGATGAGCACTCATGGATTCAGAGAGGTGAATGTAGTCCATCTATAGGGAAGCTGGAACTGGGTGTGTCTCCCTTCTTCCTCCGGCTGTAGGTCAGATATCCTCAAGGTTCAGGAAATACAGGTCTAGTGTTTCACTCCAGCTGTTTCAGATGGTCTCCTGTGGGCCTAGGTCCCGTTTTTCTCTTTTCCATGTATCTCACCAATCTTTCTGGTAACCAGTGCACCTCATTCTCCTCCTGCAAGAAAACACAGACACGCCCTCGACCCCCAAAGAATTACGGGGCCTGGTCCCCTCTATATGTCTCTCCATTTGACCTGAGCGAAATTTGCTCCAGTTCCTTCATGCCAGAATCTGTCTGCATCAGATTGCTCACTGGCATCCATATTTAAAAAGTTTAAGATAAACAGTGTGTGATTTAATGAATCATGTGGAGACTGGGGGCACAGCTCCCCCCTTTTTATCTTAGAAACTGTGCTTTTAGGGCACTATGGACCCGCTCTCTTTTTCCTTGTTCTTGGGGATATATAAGGAATACTTGTTTTTTGATCAATTTTCCATTAAGCACAAAATTGCTGGAAAGCTTTGCTAGTATATCCAGACCCATTATCTGTTTTTATAACTTTTGGCACTCCCATGTAAGCAAAACATTTTTAACAGTGACTTATAAGATGTCTGGTGGGTTCTCCTGTTTGTGGAGTGGCACATTTTTAACTTGCCAAACTCTGTAATGTGATTCATATCCATTCGCCATAAATGGTTGGGGAGCAGGCCTTGAGGATTCACCCTTAAATTAGCCATAGTCATATTGTGGACATAATCCATATTGTTTGATGATTTGACCAGCAGTCTCTCTGGTTAAGCCAAATTTCTTACTTAGACTTTTGCTATTATGATGAAGAAAGTTACAAGCCTGTTGAGCTTTTTCTATATTAGGCAAATCAACCAATTTTGTTAATCAGTTAATTCATTCCATTTGGCTAGTAATCAGGGAAAGGCCTATTTAATAGGTTCCCAATGTGACCCATAAACATGGTAATTCTCTGATGTGAATAACATTTTGAATTTGTTTAAATAATATTTTAATCTAATATTGGATCCTATGTATGGAATTGTCTCTATTACCTCAAGAGCTTTAAAGACATAGTGACTGTCAGTATACAAATTAAATGAATTATTTACCAGGATATAAAAGACCATTGTAACAGCTTGTAATTTGATTATCTGAGCTGAAACCAGAGCTGTCTGCTCTATCTATTCCTTTCTATTAATAACCTATGTAAGTGACTCTCCCAATAGAACCATTGGTAGAAACTAACATAGCATATTTTTATAGGACTGTTTTCTATAATTTTGGAAATACAAAAGGATGTATTAGTGCAAATTGTAACAAACCATGAGCTAGAAACTGATTATCAATTCTTCCTGAAAACTGAGCAAAGGCAATCGCCCATGACTCATTGTTCTGAAACAATCAATTAAACTGTTGCTTAGAGTAGGGGACATGTATCATATTTGGTTTTCTCCTAAAATACTTCCTAAAATCTATATGGCATTTCTGTACCATGTGGGCTAATGCTTTAAAATAAGGGTTTAATATTTAGGCTGGTAAGACAGGTAGGTGCAACCATAGTAATGGTTCCTTCTGCCATAAAACAGAAGTTGGACTATGCTTTGTGGGGAGTACATAAGTTTCCTGTGGTTTTGCAGAGTCAATACATCTGATGATGTTGAAATCACCTCCTCTAATTATAGAACTTGTCTACCTTCTTAGTTAGCTGTTTGGGTACATCTGGATCATTATCTCCTTATAGAATCTTAAAGGATTTAAATCATCATTAGATGTCCAAAAAAAAAGGTAGTTAACCAATGAATATTTTATAACAATTTCCTAAAAACTCATTTAAAGATTTTAAACTATCTTTCCCAATTGCTATTTATTAAGCCTTAATTTCTTTAGAATATAACATATGTCTTTAACAATTCTCCAGATTTATTTTAAGTTTCTGAGTAGCCTTTTCTAATCTAACCTTCGAAGCTGACAAGCTGATAAGACCTCATTTGCATCTTAGCTGACCTGGCTTAATTTGCATGTGCAAAGACACAATCAAGCTGTGAACCTAATAGGTTGGCTCTCTCCTGAGGCTTTTCATAAACCCCTTTTAAAATCATGTATCAACTTTTATTTTCTAGATTTCCTTTTTTAACCATAAAAATTTAGTAAGACCTGTATCCTCTCATCTGTCAAATTATACAGAATCATCCATAGATGATCTGCGGCTCTATATTGGGCATAAGCCTGATCCCTTATTTTTTCTTTTGTTGAGACTCTGTCTGAACATGTCCAAAGCAACCTCTAGAAGGCTCTGTGCATTTCTTCCTCCCTGTGCCTTGCTTTCTGTGTAGGAATAGTTTATTTTTAACCGAATTTCCTGTAAGACAGCCACCATCGATAATCCCTGAGTGTAAGCTAGGTCCATATCTGAAAAATTCTTAACGAACTTGCCACATCAGTCCTCTTCCTGTGAGGCCAGCGTGGTCTGGCATGTGGTACCAACCTTCTCTTAAACTAGCTATTTCACAATCAAAGTTTTAACATCTGTGTGCCTAACTTTTTTGTATAATTTCATACAGGTCTAGAAATCAATTCTGAACTAACTCCCTAGGTCCCTGCCTGCTCTCTATAACAAATATCCTCCTCCTGACCAGCAGGCCTTGGTTACCCGCTTTCAATTTCCTAGGGGTGAGGTTTCTACAGCAATTTTCCCTATCAGCCTCTGTTGGTCCATACTGGACACAAGCCATTTTTAGTTCCTAGAGCTGTTTGAATGATATTGGCACATGTATCCTGCTATGTTCCCCTGAGCCACTCTCTCTCTGATCCAGGAAACCTGTAAATTTCTTATCTCCTGTAAGCAATTTCACTAAAATTTCCAATTCTCTTAGCTCTTGTTGAATTTTACCATTGAATATTTGCCTTTCTGTATTTCCAGTTTAAAATGAAGGAGGTGAAGGCTCTCCATCTTGGTACTTATTAACTCTCTCCCTGCTCATCCCAATCATTTGCCCTGTATATTCTTTACTATCCAGCTGTCCCTAAGTAGGCTCGGAGGTTCCTGTTCTCCATTACATTCCTAGATATCTCCCGAGGGCCTGCCTGTATGCGAGGCCGCACCTATGTCTTCCCAAGACCCTGCGCAACTGGAAATGCTGCATCATAGAGGTGGCTTTTGTAAGCGGGTAGAATCCTTTTAAAACTTTTAAACTCTAAAATCTCCTGTACTTGCTTTCACTTTGTTTTTGCTCTCCTAGCTTTTAAACTATACCCAAGTAAATCATCTGACCAACAATTATCTGCCAGATTTCTCTAACTATATACATTTTTACTTTCAAGGCTAACTCACTTCTCTTTACCATCTGGCTAATATTCCTGTTTTATATTTATAATTACCTGCATTTTTCATTCCGGAGTTTAACACATTACATTTTACTACTTTATCACCTGACTGACATTTCAGTCTCATATCTACTGTGCATTTTCCCTTACTTTAAGGGTTAAATAACCTTCTTTACCTATTTTCATCAGCTGCTGGCTGACATTATCTCATTTGCCCATCTTCCATCATTTTAAGGGTTAAATAACCCGCTTTACCTTTTCTCGTCAGCTGCTGGATGACATTTTCACCTTATATATATTTTGTGCACATTTCTGCTTTAAGGGTTAAATAACCCAATTTATCTTTTTTCGTCAGCTGCTGGCTGACGTCTTCCTATTTTATATTACATATATCTGTTTCCTATTTCTACAATTATATACAGTTTTATTCCTGACTTAGCGCTGTTCACTCACCACATTCGGCCACTTCTTTCTTCTTTTTCCTGCGCATTTTATTTATATACAGTTTGTAAAATATGTGGACATTGTACATATACTTCATTTTGTACAATGGGATTTATTAACACAATTTCATTGGTGAGAAGTTAAATTGCATTCCAACAAGTTTTAAATATCCAAGTTAAGAAGTGACCACAGGAATTTAGTCTCCATATTTCAAGCCATGACTTTTAATCAAAGTTGCTAGAAGACAGCATCAGAAATCAAATAAAGATTCAAAACAATTCTTTTTCAAGACTGAAGTGGGTGAAGCTGAGAACCAGAGTTTAGGAATGAAAAAAAAAAAGAAAAAAACAGTGCAGAGGGAACAGACATTTGAAATGTGTATGCCAAATCCTGGAGGGAGGGAGTGATACTATTTTGACACCAGACAGACCTGGAAGGAATGATCCAAATGACACTGGATATGAAGGCTGCAATACCTGACTGAGGACTACAGTATATGTGCAGACAAAAGGAAGCCACAGAAAATATTTCCCCTCAAAATTCTGCCTTGAGAAAGCCCTGGGCCTGAGCAGAGAAGTGAAGCTTCTGAGAAAAGTTGATATTTTTCAACTTTTAGTGTGATTCCTCCTGCTGTACTGTATTGAAGTTCTTTTGGCTCCTTTCTCTGTATTCCCCTGAGCTGAGTGCCCTGGATTTCTGAGTAGATGCTGATGTAGAGGTGGATGTTTAGAGATGGTTTCCATGGTGACCATCTCCTTGATACTGATATTGACTTGATCCTCACATCTGCTGGTGTTTTGTTTATGACCATTGGAGAGAAACATCTCTGCAGGAAGCTTGCAAGAGAAGAGGGGCTCTTGTCTCGTCTAGAGAAAGCATATTTACACACCCAGAGGAGAGTATTTTAAGTACCTTTTCTTCTTCTCTTCACATATTTTTTGAGCTGTTGCACTGGATGGGGAATGTCAGTGATTTGGGACAAAAGTTGAGAATGCAAAGAAAATGAAAAATAAGAGTGAATAGGATTTGTGACATTTATATCAGAAATCCCTAACTTGGCTTTCTTTGACTCTCTGAGCAGGATTGCTGAAGTGAATTCCCTTTAGTCTTCAAAGATTTCTTAAGGTCAAGACTTACAGACAGGTAGTGCCTGAGACAAGGTTCATTCGGCACATGGTTAAGTTAAGCACAAGGAACCTGGGTAGTGATAAATGGAAGGATCTGTAAGAAATTAGTTATTTGTAATGTTGCACCCTCAAAAACGTCTCTATTAAGAAAATATAATGTAGAATAGTGGGCAATAACTCCTATTTAAGTCAGAGGCAGCATTTTTAAGGCAATGGGTTGATCACAATTTGTTCAGACATGGATTTACAGAAAGTCATTTTCCCCGCATATACAATATAATACAAAAATAATGATCTTCCTCTGATAAAATATGTTGTTGGCAAACTTTCCTGTTTTTTTATATGAGAGGATTGTAGGACTTGGGACAGAGGTAAAGACAGAGGGGGATGTGGGGAAAGAGGGAAAGTAGATAAGAGGGAGAGAGGAGACTGGGAGAGAGAACATGTTTCAGGCACAAGGTCATTCTTTTGTAATATAGCATCATTTGCTACCCTAGTGGAGAAATGGAGATGATATCAAAATCTTAGAAGAGAGGCAGTGCAATGGAAAGACCACAAATTTCCATACAGAGAAGGAGGTAAATCACTAATTCATCAAAAGATAAATAAAATAGATCTGTCTCCAGTCTCTTTGTACTGAACTTCCAAGATCAGAAAACTTGAATCACTACCACAAGTGAAGGTTCAATGTTATTTGTAAATTTGTAGCTGAACACTCACAAGATATGAAAGGTTCACACTTAAGAAACATTCATACCTCAAGGCATGGTACCTTGGAAAATCATCATTAGAGGGGTAGAGGGAGGAACATAAGGAACTCAAGGTTATCTTCAACTATATACTAAATTTGAGGCTGCACTCAGCTACATGAGACTAAGTCCTCCCAAGTAAAAAACTCAATCTGTATAATTGCTTTCCATGCAGTAGTGTCTTTACATGGAGGATGTTTACTAGCTGAGCAGTGTCATTTGATAGACAGTGGGAGAGGAAGAGAAAAGTTCCTTTTTAATCATATGACTCCTAATAGCCTGACCACAGGTTAGATCAGGCCCTAATCTTAAGACTAGGAACATGAAATGGGCAGAATGCAGTCAGTGGGGGCAGAGGAATAGATAATATCAAAGTTGCTTGGGACAAAGAAGGTAGGCTTGAGTCAGGGGAGAAGTTGAGGTGGATTACTGTATTCAAAATGCATTGCAAAAATATCTCAAAAATTTAATGCAAGTATCTTTTAAGCAACTCAGGAGAGAAAGCATTTATTTGATTGACAACACCAAGTCATCTATCAGTGTGAGGGAATCATGACTGGAGCAAAAGGCATCACACCCATAGTCCTGTACAGACAAAATAAACACACGAATCCTTGGTCACTTACTTGCTTATGCTCAGTTGACTTCTTCACTCTTATAGAGACCAGGGCCAGCCTCCACACTCAAAGTATGTCTTCCTCTATCAATGAACAGACAAGACAGTCCCCTACAAACATTTACACAAGACAATCTGATCTAGACAATTCCTAAATAAGATGATTTTTCCAGGGTATCCTAGTTTATCCAAGTTGGCAGTAAAATGAACCAAAAAATTCAGTCTTATACCAACATTTGCCTAAATTAAGGTAAGAGAGTAAGAGTACAATTATCAAATTTTAGCATAAACATCTAGGGAAAAACAACAGTAAATCTTTGTATACAGAAGAATAAAGTGCATTTTTTTTTACTTAAATTGATAGTAAATGTATAAAAAGAAAAAACACTTTAGGAAAATCAATTAAAGTGATAAATGAAATATTAGTCAAAAAATGTCAACATGGAGAGAAGTAGTCTATGATCTTAACCATTTTGTAATTCTTTCTTTCTAGGGTCTTGGTTATTTAACTGGTGATTTACAGGTGTAATTACTGGCAACTATTAACATGCATAAGATTTTCCCCTATTCACAGTCCTCTACGAAACAATGAGTTTATGGTACTAATACCCATCCTCCCACTGATGGTAATAACAATAGTATCTTTAGTTATTGGCTTCCTCTGCAACAGACTCTGTGCAGAGTAAGCATTTTCCTTATACAGTCACATGTTATTTTACAGTTTCCTGTTCATTTTAATGCCTCACTTACAGAATAATGACAAAACAAAGACAGTAATAACACACAACCAGTGCTTCCTTTATATAATCTTCCCTTGTAAGATTTTACTCTTTGGAATCCTTACAATCCACAGTTTATGGATAAGAAACTAGAATACATCTAAAGTTACAGAGCTAATTAACAATTGGTGGAGTTGGGATTTGTATGGGACAATATGGATCATAATGCATACCTTGTCAACACATGAGATTACAAGCTTCTCTGTGAAAAAGCCTGGCCTGAGGTGGATTACTCAATTTGCCCAACCATGTAGCTGAGGTGTAATTCTACGGGAACATACTTGTCTAGCATATACAGTGTCATAGGTTTGATCATGAATAATTTCAGTGGGCATTTGGTCCTAAACTGCTCACTATATCCTAGAGCTGCCCTAGGACTCTGTAGGGTCATTTCATTTCCCATGCAGCAGACACTCTGATGATAACAGTGATCAGGGAGCTAGAAGAAGAAGCTTTGCCCTGTTCAGTGTCCTACAAAATCTTGTTTGTTCAGTAAGGAACCAGGAATGTGCTCTGGGAGATAGGCTGGGCACCAGGAATGAGTCCAAGAGCCAAGTAAAACCATCATAGAATAAGGAACTGTGACAGGTATCCTTCAGAACCAGATGTTTATATGGGTGTTTTATAAGGGTGGATGTATGAAAGCATTTTAGAAAAAGTGAAATTTGTCTATGCAAATAAAAAGAGTTCAGCTGCCAGAGACTATGTGTTTCTGGTTGGATAGTGAGATGGTAATAAAATGCATAGATTAGAATATCCATCCTACTGCCACTCTTAAATTAGTTAAATAATTATCCTAGAAAATAATTTGTCTCAGTGGGTTTATTTTATTATTGAAATAACATGGTTGTTTAACTGCCACCAGATCATATAACTCACTATGATCCTTAATTTAATAAAGTAAAATATCTTACTGGTACAGCAATATATTATTATGCTTTCAAAAAAATCTTTGTCCTGCTTTTTTACTGTCTAAGGCTGTTTTACTACAATTCGTATTTGTTTTAAGGATGCAATGCTCTTAGGCATGTATGCACAAACTGGACTGAAGTGGGGAAGGATTGCAGTAGGACAAGAGAACTGCATGCATACTCAGCATGAATGGAGAGGATCCAAGAAGTCAAGGGAACCAAGAGAACTGTTTGATGTAAGGCTCAGAAGACATTAGCATGAGCAGGAGAAGAGGCTGCAGTGCAGAAAAGAGACTGTGGAATTGAGTCACTGACCCAAACTACATTTTCCAGATTCCCGGTTCCTTCTCATAAATTTCTTTTTGTCTGTCTCTTTGAAAAAATGTATAACTGTGTACATATTTGTACATGTGCATTTGCTTTTCTTTCTAGTCTCCAAAACATTGATCCAGGCAGGTTCCTTCCAAAAATTTCATGGGAGTACCTTTCTATATAGTGCCATTACGGTGCTCAGTCTTTCACCCACTGTTTAATTGTCACAGTTCTGATGCATACACTAGCCTGTGGAAGATTTTCTCCATCTGTCTCCATCCCTCTGGATGGGTTTTCCTCCATCTGCTGGTCCCACAGCTGCTTAAGAAATAACCACTCTGAGGCTTAATATCAGTTACAATTGTTTAGCCAATGGCTCATGCTTCTTACTGGCTGGTTTTCTCTTAATTATTAACCCATTACTATTAATTGTGTATCTCCACATAGTCTTGTCTTATCGGAGAATTCCTGGATGTCCTACCTCCCCGATGGCTGCATGGTTTCAGTCCTTTTTCTTCCTTTTCCCTGTCTCTTTGGTCAGAGTTCCTGCCTAGCTAAATTCTGCCTGTTTGTTGGCCAAAACAGCTTTATTCATCAACCAATAAGAGGAACACATATTTGCAGCATATAGAAGGATGTTACACATCATCAGCCTCCTCTCTGTTCTTCACAGTGACTAGATGATAGCAAAAATAACTTGGTTCAGCTGGGCGTTTGTGGCGCACCTTTAATCCCATCACTCTGGAGGCAGAGGCAGGTGGATCTCTGTGAGTTTGAGACCAGCCTAGTCTACTAGAGCTAGTTCCAGGACAGCCTCCAAAGCCACAGAGAAACCCTGTCTCGAAAAACAAAAAACAAACAAACAAAAGAAAACTTGGTTCTTCTTGCAAGGTGACTCAGAGAGCAAATAGACTTGAACATGAACATGAACGGTACAGATTTGAACAATTCCTCTACTCAGCTGCATTTTCCCTTTTCTTAAAGGTTATGTTAACATCCACCAGGCAGGAAGGAGGAAATCTCATTCAGGGACTCCCAATGTCAGAAAGAGTAATGGAATGTTGTAAAGTTGCAATCAACAGACATATGTAAACCTTACCATGTGTTTCTGAGTAGTAGTGCAGAGGGCTAAATTTATAGTGGTGAGATAAGTGGGCACATACTAGTCACTTGTTGACTATTCTGACCTTTAAATGGCAAAGACAACATAGTTACTACACAAGAAAATTACCTGAAAAGGTTGCAAAGCCACAAGCCATCATAGAGCATATACAAGTAAATATGTAGATACTCTGAGAAAATAATGCATAGTTCTCAGTAAAATCCCATCTGGTTTCTGAGGACTGATCCTAGATCATTTTTATTCTTCCTGTTCCAAATGACAAAAGAAGGTAAAGAGTTATTTTAAGGCCTCTGTTGGATTCTAGCAGAGGATTGTAGGCTGTGAGGAAGAGCCCCCAAGTGTCTGTATACTGATGATCTCAACCTGTACCAAAACCTACATTAGGTTCTTAGCCAGTTCAGTGATTCTATTCCCTTACTTCTGTTTCTTACTGGGAATACCAGTTTCTGAAGTGTATTAGAACCTTGATTCCTTTTGCTCCCATTTTATGTCATCATACTTTCCATACTAGAACCAGAAACTATTCTTCAAATTCCTATTACATGGACTCTACAAATAAAACATGCATTTTCCTCTAAATATCACTAGCCAGACAAAACGAAAATCCTGACTTCAGCTTCACTTCTCAGAGAGGCATTGTATGTGGTGCTGAAACTTTGGGTGCAAGTTACTTCAGACAGCAAAATAAATTTCCATGGCATACATTTTCACACTTACTCTATTGCTTACTTTTTTAGTTTTTGGATGAATACCTGTAATTCTCTCTGGTCTACTGTACTTGAGATTATTATGTGTCTAATACAAGAAGTGCATTCAGATTTTTAAAACTTGATATTTTTTGTCCTTGATATGATTTTGTTTTGGTCAAAATATTATGGCATGTATATGTGTATGTAACATTCGGATAACCTAATACAGCAGAATTAGAAGTGGAGATTTAACACTAAGAAACAAGAAGGATAGCCGGGCGTTGGTGGTGCACGCCTTTAATCCCAGCACTCGGGAGGCAGAGGCAGGCGGATCTCTGTGAGTTCAAGGCCAGCCTGGTCTCCAGAGAGAGTGCCAGGATAGGCTCCAAAGCTACACAGAGAAACCCTGTCTCGAAAAACAAAAACAAAAACAAACAAACAAACAAACAAAAAACACGAAGGATACATCTAGTTCCTTGACTGCTCATGACTTCTGTAGAGTTTCTTATGTTCTTCTGGGCTAGTATTTCCTAATTTTTAAAAGGTCTGTGCTAATCAGGGATCTCAAAAGGAAAAGAACTATTACTATAACTTACACACTTACACATTGAAAGGGGATTGTTTTGTTGGGGGTTCGAGACAGTGTTTCTCTGTGGCTTTGGAGGCTGTACTGGAACTAGCTCTTGTAGACCAGACTGGTCTCTAACTCACAGAGATCCACCTGCCTCTGCCTTTCCAGTGCTGGGATTAAAGGTGTGTCCCACCACTGCCCAGCAAAAGGGAATTTATTAAGTTGGGATTTACAAGATTTTGTCCAGGTAGTCCAACAATGGCTGCTTCATACTGGAGTGCCCCAGAATCCATTAGTTTTCATCCCACAAAGTGGCATGTCTCAGCACCCCTAACATGGCATTGAAGGTCTGAAGGGTTCCTGAACACTTATGTGTCTGCAGACTACATTAGAACCCTGAGGAAGCTGGTTCTAATAGCTGCTGAGGGATGGTGTAGCAACAGGAAAAACAACAAAACAAAATACCTTGTCAGCAAAGGCAATCAGGCAAAAGGCAATTTTTTTTCCATTTCCTTTTATCTGGGTTGCAGAGATTCAGTGTAGATCTTTCTGCTTTGGATAATCTGATCAAGAAAATCCTTCACAGGAGTGCCCAGAGCTTGAGCTTTAGCCAATTCAAGAGGCAGACATGTTGACAACCAAATTAGTCATTGCAGGATGAAACTGAAGCTAACCTTAACTGTGGTTCTATACACTATTGGAGAATCTAAAAACAAAGCAATTCAAACATGACTGAACACACAGTATTTAACTGACATGACATATTGATTCCTAGAGGCATATCCAGCCAGCTGTGCTCGCTTCAGAGGACCCAGAAGTTGTCTCTGAAAACCACATACTCTGCATATCTTTACAGGTGTCTGGTTCTGACTCTTTGATATCTTCCTGATTTTTTTAATTTCTTGTATATCAGATTCTTAGGTCAAATTTACAGTCATAGACGTGGCACAGAGACATGCATGCATGCAAAGCACCCACACATATAAAATACAACAAATAGTTCCTTTTTGGTTTGTTTGTTTTGTGTGTGTTTATGTGTGTGTGTGTGTGTGTGTGTATGTGTGGTATGGTGTGTGTGTGTGTGTGTGTGTGTGTGTGTGTGTGTGTGTGTGTGTGTGTTGAAACAGGGTTTCTCTGTGTACCTGCCTTGGCTGTCCTGGAACTCCATGCTCTGTAGAAAGACTGGCCTTGAAATCTCAGAGATCATCCTGACCCTGCCTCCTTAGTGTTAGGATTAAAGGTGTGTGCCACCATGCCTGGCCAGTAAATAATTCTTTCAAAATGCTTTTTAGAAGAATACAGAAATAGAGATGGGAGTGAGAAAAAAGGGAGTTGGTGTGTCATCTTAAAGACATATAGAAGAAAGGAAGTGTGAGAAAAATAAAGGGGAGGTAAACATAAATGAAAAGACATTTTCTTTAAAATAATGTCTGCACTAATAATGCAGGTTACACAGCAACATCTGTGTAAAGGGTCTTTAAATAACTATTATTGCACTTAAAAAATATGCCACAAATGTAAACTCTGTTCCGGATAGCCACAAAAGTTATACACAAGAATCTGTTTACTCTCTGTGCTTTGTAGCTGCTGAGGGAAATAACTTGGTCCATTGGTCCCTTGAGTGAGGGTTGTCACTTTGTCTAGTCCCTGACTGTGTTTTTAGTACTTGACCGGGCAAGTTGCTGTGACAGTGAAGATGACAGTGACATGGCCTCAAATGACAGAGGTGACACAAAAGTTCATGAAGATAAAGAAAACATTTTAGCAATAGCCATCATGCTGAAGTGCCAGATATAAAAGTTCCAACTTTGCTTCACCAATCCATCCCTACGTGGTTTTTACCTTGAATACAGACTGTGCCATTTAATGTGAGGATCTATACATATAAACTTGAGGAGAAGGAGTTAGTAGTGATGGTGAGAATTCCCCTGGGTGAGTTTATTGTGTTTAGGTGCTTTAGCTACTGCTGCTTCACATCTCCTGAGCTTCTCAAAGTGGCTGGAAGAACGAGCTATTGCTGGCTTTAATGGTGAGGTGATGACTTCTATTTGAGGGTGGCAATCTGAACCAAATGTAAAGAACCGCTGTTGGTATCATACAGAGTGGCCGCCATGTGAGGCCACCCACCATTGCCATCTGTTCTCCTGCCTCTGCTCATTTATTTAGTATTTGATAACACCAACAACTAACTCACTTCTTAGCATTTGTTCACTGATATCTTGGAGCACATACGTAGATTTTCAAGATTTTTTTCCCTGTCTGTTACTCTTTTAGTAGCTATGTTTCTGAGTGACTATATCCTTTATATGAATCTATGTGCATAAAAGGAGTGCATGGCCCCTGTCTTGGCACATACCAGAGACACAAACCAGTCAAGTGGGTCAAATCTGGTAAGAACTGTAGTGGGGAGATTAAAGTAACTGCACAGGAAAATGAGGGTCTGTTTTAATGAACTCTGTGATTACAAGGGATAAAGTAAACCCCCTGAATTTCTCAGAATAAAATGCATTCCTTTGGTATAGTTATTTTCTTTCATTTGTTTTTCTTGATTTTTTTTTTTTTTTGAGACAGGGTTTCTCTGTGTAGCTTTGGAGCCTATCCTGGCACTCACTCTGGAGACCAGGCTGGCCTCGAACTCACTGAGATCCACCTGCCTCTGCCTCCCGAGTGCTGGGATTAAAGGCGTGTGCCACCAACACCTGGCCCTTGTTTTCTTGATTTTTTTGTTGTTACTTTGGGCTTTTTTAAGTCTCATTTTTTTATTATTTTGCATATTAAAGGGATCATAGTTTTACACATTCTTGCCTAAACCAGATTACAAAGATTTTTCTTTCATATTTTCTTCAAGTAGTTTTTAGATTTTATGTTTAGTTTTGTTTTTATGTTCCACATTTAATTAATTTTTTACAAATAGTCTGAAGTACATATTGAAGGTTCTTCCCCCTACCCCCATAGATACTCAGCTTGTCTAGCCCCGTTGTTAACCTTACTGGTTTCTCCGTTGCTTTTATATCTTGGTCAAAAACTAATTGTCCATCATCTGTGGGTCTCTTTTTGGACTCTCTCCTCTGTCCCACTATCTATTTCAGCATCTTTTGTTTTGTTTTGATTTTTTATTTAAATTAGAAACAAGCTTGTTTTACACATCAATCCCAGTTCCCTCTCCCTCCCTTTCTCCCCTGCCCCATACCAACCCCCTATCCCATCCCCTTTCTGCTCCCCAGGGAGGGTAAGGCCTTCCATGGGGGATCTTCATAGTCTGTCGTGTCATTTTTGTCAGGGCCTAGGCCCTCCCCCATGTGTCTAGGCTAAGAATGTATCCCTCTATGTGGAATGGGATCCCAAAGTCCATTCTTTTGCTAGGGATATATACTACCGGATCTACTACCGGAGGCCCCATAGATTGCCGAGGCCTCCTCACTTACACCCATGTTCAGGGGGTCTGGATCAGTCCTATGCTGGTTTCCCAGCCACCAGTCTGGGGCTACTTTATTTTTTGAGAGAGAGAGTTTCTCTGTATAGCCCTGGAAGTCCTGGAGCTCACTCTATAGGACAGACTGGATTTGCACTCAGAGAGATCTGCTTCTGCTTCCCAGGTTCTGGGATTAAAAAACCTGTGCCAACAATGCCCAGATGGATATAGTTATTTTCATAATTGCCATATTCACCCATAAATGGAGCTTAGAAAGTTTAATAAAATGAGCCACATCATGAGTTGAGGTTAGGTGCCAGCCTGTGTCAAGTCCCCTGTTCCTATGTCATCCCTGTAATTCTTAGCTCACAAGGTGAACTTGGCATATGCAGTCTTCATCCTAAACCTGAGACATGGTCCAAAACTAACTAGACACCTTCTGGATAGAGTTTCAGATCCTGACATGAATATGACCCCCTGAGCCACACCATGCATACTCATAGCCACCTCTAAGACTTCTGAGTTGTCCCTGATCCATTTTCTTGTCTATGACCTTGCCACTATCTATCTTAGAGACTGGATTGGACAGTTCATAGGCCCCTTTACCACCTTCTTCCAGTAAAGACTATTCTGGTGAGAACTGGTTGACTTTATATCTTGAAGGTAGAATTGTTTTCTGAGTCCAATTGACTATACAAAATGTGCCTAAGCCCATGATTGCAATATAGACATGGAGGGAGTTAGATTTTATCTTCCCTTCCTCTTAAAGCTTACATATTATGATGGGGACTTTTACTTTCTCTTTTAAAGTCAATTATTATGTTTCCTGAAACAAGCAATTAGGATCTTACTGTTCAAGAAAGCTTAATTTATAAAAATGAAATTCTACTTTACATTTTAATTATTTTTGCATGAATATTTTACATAACAGGATGAGAATCCCTGTTAGTTTTCACACAAACTTTGAGGCAGAGACTTTTTGATTTTGACTGTGCATATTTCATGGAGCTTAGCCTATTACTACCCTGATGTGTTGTTTGGTCCCCAGTACTCTGTACTCTCTAAAGAGCAGATGTGTGTGGCTTCCTATAAGTTTGAGACCAAAAGAGATGGCTTAATATGTCTACTGCAAATGCCTTTTATAAAGTTTTATTTTTTGAGATTATAATTACATCATTAGGTTCTCTTTCCTTTCTCCGAACCCTCCCATGTACCCTAACTCCCTACTTTGCTTTAAATTCAACATATACTTAAACAAATACAACCTTCCTTGTATGTATATGTTCTTAGGACTGAGCATTTGGTTTTAGATACCCAATTGATGTGCTCTTTCTTCAAGAAGACTATGTTTCTGTCTCAGCTTTACTTAGTTGTTGAAGTTCTTTGTTTAGGGTTGAGGCCTAAAGAGATTTCCCCTTCTATGTTAGCATGCCAATGGGTCTCATGTTTAAGCAACCTTGTTGGTGAGACTTCATGGGTGTAGCTTCTGACATTTCTAGGAGTCACAATCTCATAACAAAATCCTTGTTTGTTCCTCTGGCCATTACAATTTCCATTGCATGCTACCACAATTGATCAAAATGAAGAATTTTTGGAGCCTAGTTCCTACTGATGCATGTGCAACTTAACTCTTGCACTGTACATAAACACCTTTGAAAATAAACATACGCTAAAATAGCAGCCAGAAGATTTTCATAAGCCTTTCACTAAATCATATTAGTCTACTGTGAAAACATATCTTAAAGACCATTTAACAGAGTAAGTACAGCAATAAAGTCCACGGTGCTCACAACTGTGTAAGGAACAAAATACAATCAAGAACACATTATTCTAAAGAACAAGAGTCAGAGATGTTAAGAAAATTATTCATGGTTGTCTCATAGCTGGTAGCTGGAGAGTTCTCTTCCAGTTAGTTCCCATTCTTTCATCACTTATTCAGTGAATAGTAATCAAACATCTATTATTCACCTGAAGTGATGCTCAGGATGGAGTGTTCACGATGAATCCCAACAAGCATACAATATTTAGTAAAAAGAGTACATTGTGAAGAAATTATAGAATGGGGTAAGAGATGTAAAAACTGTGTGTTTGGTTATAGGATGACGGGGAAAGACACATTAAATTGACTGCTCATAGTATGATTTGCAGAATTACATGAAAATAAAGTGGGGATTGTTATTTTAAAAGAAGAGCAAAACCTTGTACACAATTTTAAAGAGAAAGTTTGTGTCAAGGAATAAGAAATACTTTTGGAATGTTCCTGGAACACAGAGTCTAGGGCCACATTTCCATGTATGAAATCTGAGATCACAGGAGGGAACAGAGCATGTTGGGATTTTATTTGAAGAAGGATGGAAAGTTATTAAGGAAGTTTGTGTTTTGGAGGAGATAAAAGTTTTATCTGCTCAAATATCTGAGTATTTATTTAAAAGTTTATGTCATGTGCAGCAAGCAAAACTACCCATGGAAATAAAGTGTTTGGCAGTGTTTTGGAACATAAGTGGGATTCTGAAAATATAGGGTGCTAGTGGTAACAATAAAATTTATTTCATGAGTTGAGACTATCCATTTAGTTTTGAGAGTTTATGTGTTTTGACTTGGGTCTTTGCAGGGATGTCTCCTCATCAAGATCCCTTGAGCACATAAATCACAGAGAACAGGCCAGTGAGGGGCTCCCTAAATAGGGAGAAAGTAGTGATGCATTGGATGAGTAAGGTGAACTAGGAAAAGAAGAGAGTTGGTAATTGTCTCCAAAACACAAATTCCACCCTTTCAAAAGAGAACTGCTTATTCTGTAGTTTAGCTTAAATCCCTAGTTGTACAAGGGATTCCTTCTCTGGGATAAGCTCTCAAATCACTGTGATGTTCCCAGATGTCTCATGATTTCTTCCTTGATTCCTGACATTAGGTTGCCCTTACTACTTCATATGGTAATGACCTACAGGGACATTTCTTAATGTCCCAGAGTGCAGTGATGAGCCAGCAAATGTCTTGGTTATGTTTTATTTATTTTTATCTTTTATGAATTTATATTTTATTCATATTCTATTGTGATTATATTCATCCTTACTAATCTATGAGATCCACCTACCATTTCCTCTGAATCTCTTCTTGTTTCCACCCAATGCCCTGAAAGTTACACTCTCCTCCAGCAACCAATAGTGTCTCAGAAAGGGGGGTGAGGCCTCCTGAGCAATTCTTTTGTCTGTGGGAGAATGTTGCAGGGCTCATTAATTATCTTTTTGAAAGACATATTTTTAGCTTTTCACTGTGGGAATTTTTAAATAGACAAAACTTAGAGAAATCAATAGGATGTCTCTTAATGTCCTAACCTTAGGCCAGTCCCTTTGGAGGATCTGCTTTTCTTGAGTATTTTTAAAATAAAATCCTGGGCGTCTTAAGATGCCACTTGTGAGACTGTAGTGCATAACATGATCCTTTATATTTCTTCCTTGGTTTTTATCATTACCCAATGTAGGAAACAGCTGAGCAAGTCTTTTGCACTGCTTGGTTGGCTGTACTCCCAGTGACTTCTGATCCCACCATTCTTGGGTTAAGTCTTCTCTTTATGTAAAACTTTCATAGCAATTTTCCCTAGGAATGTGGAATTAGTCTCCTCATAAGCTCTGTATTAGGTTGGACCTTCATTTTATATTTCTCATTCATTCAAAATTTCTTGGAAAGAAACCTGTTTCACAATCTTAAAGTGGGAACTCTGTGATTTAATGGCAAAGAATATCAATTAAGGCACCCTGGTCATGCTAATATGGAGGAGGCAATTCTTACATGATTTCTTGGGGTGATGTCATCAACTTGTCTTCAGATACTTACGTATAAGGAACTATTTTTACCTGCAAGAGGAGGAAGTCAATGGGGGATAATCGGAGGAATAATTTGAAAAAAATCACTTAAGACATCTGTCTACCGCATGGTTCTGACCCATAGCAAGAGGTGGTGATCTGTTGTGGCATAAATATTAGATAGTGACAAATAACACTGACATTTTGCTAGAATCGAAGACATGATTCAAACCCAGCAACCTGGCAAAGATGAGCGCCAGCATTTGTTGACAAATGACTGGAATCTGACAGCACACTTCAAAGAATGGACTTTCATCCATCACAGAGATATTTTTTAAAAGAAATCATAGAACACAAAACACTCAACTTTCACAATTTGGTGACAGGAGATGGAAAATGTGGAAAAGGAAAGCAAGAGACAGAGACAAAGACAGAGGGCTTGAATTGCAAAAGAGTGGCTCTCATTTTATTTTAAGGTTCTCATTTTTCAACATTCTTACACTCCATAATTCAGCAGTGTGCTTGGCTCATCCTTTCTTGGAAATTTATGGAAGCTGAGTGTAGTGGGAAGGGACTGTGTGAAGCAATGATAGGGCACAATCTTGAGCATCAAAGGTTAAGTGAGACTTAATGTCAATATTTTTATAAGTATATAACTATATAAATGAGTTCATGTATGTCTCTTTACTTCGTGTAACACAGTCTACTCACCCAATAGTAATAATAACCTTTAATAGAAGTCACTCATGCATAGTGAGACCACTTTGAATTTTAATCATTATGTCTTTTAGTTCAAACAGATTGTAAACTTTGTAATCCCCAGGTTTCCATCTTGTTTGTTTATACATCAAATATTCATTAAGTACTGTGATTGGACATATCATACTTTGGGTTCTGAAACAGCAGTACACAGGAGAGAAAGAGAACTCTCTCTTCAAGGCAGCTCCAGAGTTAGGACACAAAAAGCAAACCAGTTGAGATTAAAGTCACAACAGGCTTAGTATTTAGTATTATTACTATGAGCAAAATAAAAGAAGTTAGTTGAAAAGATTTGTTAAGTATCTTCTCTCTCTCTCTCTCTCTCTCTCTCTCTCTCTCTCTCTGTGTGTGTGTGTGTGTGTGTGTGTGTGTGTGTGTGTGTGTGAACACATGTTTGTGAGGTGAGATATAAATTGTATGTGTTCATCAACTGCTGTCTCATGGAAGCCTGTGAAGGAGCCCTTTGCTGCTGGAGGCATTTTTGCCAAAGGAGACCAATACCACTGCATGAATCTGAAGTGGTTTCTGTTTTCTCCACAGCTAAACATTTAATTTATTTTGCCTTTACAGATTGTGATCCTAGGAATAGAAAGCTTCAAGCTCCAGGTATTTGAGACATGCCACATAACTTACTATCAATATACAAATGCTAAGACAGTATTAGTGCTGTTTTGTATTTTTTGAGATTATAATATAATTGCATCATTCTCTACTTCTCTTTCCTCCCTCCAGCCCTTCTCACCTTCTCATGTACTCTCCCATCACACACACACACACACACACACACACACACACACACACACACACACGCAGAGAGAGAGGGGGGAAAGGAGGAAAAGAGAGATGGAGAGAGAGATGAGTGCACACATGCATCCATCCATGCATGTGTGAGTATTTTCCTAAATAAATAAATAAATAAATAAATAAATAAATAAATACAGTCTTCTCTGTCCATATAATGTTACTTGTGTGTGTATGTATGCTTTCTGGGTTGAATATTTGATATTGGATAATTAACTGATGTGATTAAAGGCATATTTCTCTAGGCTTTTACCTCCCATTCCTGTCTTAATGTAATTCTTAAGAATATTCACATCAGTCTTTTCAAAAGACCTTACATAAATCATATCATTTGGTTTCTCAAATTAAGTCTATCAAAGTCCTTAAAGTAAACCTGGTCCTACATCAGAGAGTTTGGCTTTATCCATCCCATCTAATATACATTACAAATTGAGCTTGGTGATAAAAACTTGTAAGACCCAGTATACAACGCTAGAATGAGCTACAGTAGGAATCAAATCTAGGTTGGGTAAATGAGTAAAACTACATTGAACTTTAATTCAAATATTTATGAAATTGAACCGAACTAAGGAAGTGTCTGACAAACTGCATGCAATGCTGCATGTTGTAGTTTTCACCAATGAAGAAGTTAGGCACTTCCTGTTCCTATTGTGACACAACTTGTGATCTAGGGTACAGACATAATTATACTTCACCAGGAGTAATCACAATAACATAATATTGTGTTAGAAGTAATATTCAAGAGCTGGAGAGAGGGTTCAATGGCTAAGAGTGCTTACCTTCTGTATCAGTTGTTTTTCTCTTACTGTGAGAAAATACCATGACCAAAGCAACTTGCATAAGAAGTTTATTTTGCTTTGGAGTTCTGTGGGACATTAGTGTGTAGGCAAGACACCAAAAGGCAGGCACAGAGGCAGGGGCAAGAAGCTGAGAGCTCACATTCTCATGTAATTACAAAACAGTTAGTGAACTGGATGTGGCCTGAGCCTATAAACACTCAAAGCCAACTCTAGTTCCAGACATCCTCTAACAAGGCACACCTCCTACACCTTCACAAAGAGTGCCCCCAACAAAGGACCATGTGTTCACATTCTATACCTATGGGGATGTTCTCATTTAATCTACTACACAGTGCAAGCATGGGATCCTGCATTCAGATTCCCAGAACCCACAGAAAGTCCTAGGTGTGACAATATTTGCTTATAACATCAGCATTGTCAAAAGCTGAAACAGGAAGATCATTGGGTATTCAACCTAACTTTAGGTTCAGTGTGAGACTCTCTATTAAAAGAATAAGGTAAAGAGACTTAGAGTAAGACATCTGGCATTGTCCTCTGATCTTGCACACATGCACACACACACACACACACACACACACAAACATCTGCATGTATCAAATATACACACAGAGTAAAGTTCAAACATCACTAAAAACTGATAAATATACAAAGACAGATACCGTTGGAACATACTAACTGCAGCTGAACACATGTGATAACAGAAGTCTGTAATACCAAGGAATGTTATTAGCTACTATTCATCAGTAGTTAATACTGTCTCTGATTCCATGATAAAGCACAACAAATTATGATGGTTTAAAACAGTGACTTGTTTTGTCTATAATATTTCTAAGATAAAAGTGAGGGCTGAGTGTATCCAGGAAGTCCTTCTCCTTCACATGTGGGCAAGGG
Organism: Cricetulus griseus; assembly: GCF_003668045.3. Classification (NCBI taxonomy): domain Eukaryota; kingdom Metazoa; phylum Chordata; class Mammalia; order Rodentia; family Cricetidae; genus Cricetulus; species Cricetulus griseus. The sequence goes on along the minus strand of NC_048603.1, from coordinate 18,762,494 downwards.
TTGTTCAATAAACTACTCATGTCTGAAGGATTAGGTAGGACATGAAGAATTCCATATGATGTCAGCCTCTCACCTGACAGGTGAAGCTAGAAAAGATGTCCTCAGTGACAAAAAGAGCTTCTGCCTGTCTGTTCATTAGAGTAATTTATAAATTCAAGCTGGAAACAGGGGCCAGGGTATTGACATTCATAAGACTAACTGTGGTGACTTTATATACCATTTAGACTCCAGCTCCTTAGCATAGAACTAAGAGATAGATAATGGCTATAAAAATATAAGCTTGTGAGGAGCATTTTGGAGTCAAACTGTAATAGCTCTTATACAGGAAGTGGATGCATTTTGGTGTAGAAAAATTGTGGAGACTGCTTAAGGATAAATGAGGTTGTGAATGTTAAGACTCATTAAGCTCATTAAGGTTTGATCAAGAGGTCATTTGAGGTCATTACAGAAAAGCAAGCCTAGAATAGATGGAGGCATTAGGAAACAGCAACTTTGCAATACCTTCTTTGCAGATGTTGAGTAGTTCAAAACTGTGATTAAATATTATCTTTGCTTTGTCACTAGGCACATTGTATTTTGTTATGTCAGTCTTATTAGTCATTTTTATTGCTATGACTAATGATGGATGAGAAACAATGTAGGGGTGAAAGCTTCATTTTGCATTATTTGAGGCCACCATTCACTATGGTGGGGTAGGTAAAACATGAGTTTTAGATAGCCGGGAATGCTGGTCTACAATCAAGAAGCAGAAACATGAGTGTTGGTGCTAAGCACATTCTGTTGTTTTTATTCAGTCTGGGGCTTTACCCATGGAATGGTGTTTCTTGTATTTATCATGAGTCCCTTTTCTGGAAACACCCACATAGACAAACCCAAGATGCATTTCAATGGAAAACATAAGTTGAACCAGTATCACAGTTCTAGCAAATCCATATTCAAACTGTACTGAGCATAAGTGAAATTGATTTGGACACAGAAACAAAGGCTAGACAACCTTCAAATAGGCAAAATAATAGAAAGAAACATGAAGTTCTGTTGGTGCTTATTGAAAACTGTCTCTTATGCTATAGTGTAGATTCCTAAATTATAACTGAGCTATCAATCTCAGATATACTCTCATATGGGAAATCACAAGCTAACCAGCCTTAGATTCCTTCCCAAGGTAGGTGGATTCAACCTGACAAATGTGTACTGTCTTCCTCTTCATATAGTCAATTTTTTATAATATTTTATGTATTTGTGAAAGATCAACATTTTGACTAATTCTAGTAAAACGACGTTTATTCCTTGGAAATTTTGATCAAACTAAATGTGGCATTTAATAGACTTATTTAGCTTTCTCCTTTTCTAACCATTTTTACTTTTCATACATATCACTCCCTTCTTCCCTGCCTTCAAACATTCTTTAAAACCTGTTGTGGAGTAAATAAAATTACTCAGCTCTCCCAGAATCAGCCCTCTCAGTACAGTAATTTCACATCAATTACTTTTCATAAAAGGTCTATCTTTATATTTTATGTACTAAGAAGTTCTATCCTAGGAATAAGAAGATTTTTTTAATCTAAGAACATCTAGCTGATTTTTAATAACATTATCCATATCTCACAACCACCTTGCATAAGTATGGATATAGTGGAAAACTCTAGGCAAATTCCCCACACACACCCCACACACAAGAAGGTGCACACTCCCTTGCACAAACACAAACACTATCAGCCTCTTTTGTGCATACACAGCAATACACAATAAGCACCAGGACTGAATGCCACTGTTCTCTGGTAGGTCTTATGGAGCCACGTGATTTTTCTGTATGCTCTTCTTACTTATACAGGAAATGATACTGGAAGTGATGAGCCTTTGTCTTTAAGACCTGTGATGCTATAAATGAGATATCATATGCCATGTCCTGTATGCTTTATGCCCACAGCACATAATCTTCAAATATGCAATTTCTGTGACAATTTTTCTGAATAACATCAGAAAAAATGATTGTAGAAGACCAAAATACATATCAGATCCAGGCGAGCAAGGGGTGACTGCCACACAGGGATCCTTTGTCCTCTTTGAACCTCTGCAAATCTCTTTCCAAACAGATTGGCGTGAAGACTGTGAGACACAATATGATAATTAGAATGTTCTCTGCTTGGGTAATTCTCTTTTGTTCTATACTTCTCTCATGGAAAAATTTACTTATAGGAAGCTGTTAAAAATCTAGTTGTAATTTTGAATGGCACATAACTTTATGACCTGGAATGGTGGCTTAATTGAGAGTTATACTGTTTGAGACAGCTTGTGGCAATTATGGCTTCTGCTGCTTATCTCACTCTGACATCTGATACTTTAATAAAATCCCAGGATCTCACAGATTCTTTTCTTGTGTTCATTTTCCAGGTGAGCTTCTTAAGCTAAAGAAATGCCCTTGAGTGGGTATACTCTATATGCACTCTGGCCTCAGAGATCATTCTGAAGCCAGCCTGGACACAATGACACCTACATTTTAACAACAGTTTGGGAATAAAGACACAGTCTTCTGGAGTAACTCAGCTATAGATTTCAATCCTCTCTTCATCCATCACTAACTCTTTTAACTATGAGGGATTTTTTTAAATATCAGCAGTCTTTTTGTACACCTATAATGAAAATTCTGACACCAACCACAGAGATTTGACAACAAAAGGAAGAGCTGTGTAATACATTAATCATATCACCTGCAAATGGCTATTACTCACAGCTATCTTCCACTTATGATCTCTGTTCCCTGAGGAACATATCAATAATTAATTTCCCACAAAATGGCCCAAGTTTATCAATGAATGTCTCAGGTAATGATGCATTTTTTTTAGCATTAAGAAGAGTAAGAAAGTTGTTTTGTTTGCTTAGATGGAAATATGGTAAAGAATTTAAAAAACACCACACTCTTATGTTCTTACTATGCCAGCGGTGGCTTTGAAAATTATGCAAATGGAAATCTTGGGCAGAAATAGGTCTTTGGATAGAGGGCAGAACATAGATCTCTATGAGGAAAAGATGACTCCAATTACACTTTTGACCTCAAATCTCCACCATTCAGTTTTGTTGTGTGGCAGGGCCCTTTGTGATAAATGTAGTCACCATTTCTGCTGCTGTAAAGGCAAAGCATGTCCACTTTGCCCTGTCTCAAGACCGCACATGACCTAGCAACACAGTAGACTGCTCAGTTTTTCCCCTTTTTCAGGCCTTGTGCTAGTAGAAAATCTGTTTCGTCACAAAACGTTTGCAACTTCCTATGACTTATTGTAAAGGAAAATGTGATCTTATATTTTGTATTACTTGAACATGTGTTCACCATTTTTACTGTATTTGTTAAATGAGTGAATGAATAAATATGAATGAACAAATAGCTCTTGAAGAAAATGAAATAGTCTCTACTCTAACAAAATGTAACATTCAGACTATTTCTTCTTTGCCTTCTTTGAATAAATTATATTTAAAATATATATAGCATATGTACTTATGGATGTATTTTCATATTGGAAATATACAGCAGAAATATGCTGTTTTGCAGACTATTTCCTAGTGCTGGGAGTATTTCTCAAATCATTTCAGACAACTCTCTTTGGGGCTGGAGAGGTGGCTCAGTGATTAAGAGAGCTTGCTGTTCTTTTAGAAGATTTTGGTTCCAACACCAAATCAGTTGGCTCACAACTGCTCATAACTATAGCTCCTGGAGATCTGACACATTTTCCTGATCTCTATGATTACTTCACACACATGTGCATACACACATGTATGTATATGTCATACATACACATAAATATAATAATATAAATCCTTATAAAGGGGCAGTTCTAGTACTTCATTCTTGACACAAATTCATTTTCTTTGTGGAGAAATATGAAATATGTGATTTCACCTCCAATGGTCTGAAAAGCTAAGTATTACCATAGTTTTTTGCTTTTGAGCAAACAAAAAGTCAAAGAAGATAACTAACGCCAGGTACAGCTTGAAATATCTACATCACTCCAATGTTTTGTTCTGTTGTGCCAGGCATGGTGAAACATGCCATATGACTCTTCAGCTGGTGTAGATACATTCATGAAAATTCCCACTTTCCCAATAATCACAGTGTTACTAGCTCTGCCTTCTGCCCAGTGAGCCTGGCAGGAATGATTTGGAGAACAGGATACACTGATTTTGACTGTGGGATATGATGGAAGATGATTGCTTTCCTATCATGTTCTAGCCTCCTTTCAACATCTTGGAAAATGGTTACCTTCTATAGCGACTGAACTAAATTCTGTCTTTAGTGAAAGAAATCCTGAGAAGAAGCTCATGTCACTAACAAGGAAAATAAGCAAAACAAAAGAATGCCGATAGAAATAAAGGATTGGATAACTTAGTCCAAGATCATCTTTCAACCAATCAGCAACACCTTTTCCATAGTCCTCACACCCACCATCTCCTCAAAGAATGAGTCCCTTCATCCATTTGCACTTCACATTTACTTCATGTATTCCACTATATCTCTCCATGTGACCCTGAATTTCATGTGCATCCTTACTTTACATTTGACACACCAAGCTTTAGTTACCTGGGGGTCTGTAAATATTCTGTAGAATAGATATGTTTGAGTCTTAATTCTCAAAAACACACTCAGTTTTTAGTGCACACTTGGTACCATGTTAATACCCATGGAAGAGAGAGAATAAATGAAAAAATAAGTAACAAATGAGTTAGTAAGACCCAAGATAAAAATAAACGCATGATCTGTGAAAAACAGTCTATTCTCTGGATGTATGTATGTCTTTGCTTGAGTAAAATATATGTCCCTGCAAAGTTAATACTTCACTTCTTTCTGCATTGTGTATTTTATAAGCATTTAACATGGAGAATGAGAATGTAATGATTATCTTTCTCATTCTTCTCTTTGTTAAGCCAAATCCCAAACCTCCATAGCTCTAACATTCTTCACTACTCACTCATGTGACAATCTCCGAGTTTTTATTTCTTTATAACAGTTGGACATATGAGGAGAGCACAAAAAGGACATTCAGCATTCAGTGACAAATTTCATAGCAGAGTCTGTATTATAATTAGTAGTCATTACATAGGAAGTCATGTCTGCCCATGCAGCCATAAAGTCAGGAAATTTTATCCTCACTCAAAGTATCAGAAAAGACTGGATAATTGAACTGTTCATATGAGATAAAATGTGAGGTAATTTTTATAGCTCCTGAAAATATAATTGTATCAGTCTTCAAAAGTCACACTTTGTGAAAATGTGTGTGTGTGTGTGTGTGTGTGTGTGTGTGTGTGTGTGTGTGTGTGTGTTAATTGGATTTTTTTATTTCAATAGCAAAACAAAGGTGTGGACTGTTTCTGTAACACATAACATGCTGTTTAAATATGGATTACAATGCAAAGTGGTACTTGTTAAAATAAATTCTGAGGAGAAAACCCAGAAATATGAAGTATAGCTTCAATTCTGGTGCCATCATGTTAAATGATTTAAAGAAAATCATGAGTTACAAGTGCCACATTTCTGATGTTTTATTAGAGCAGTTGATGTAAAATAGTTTGTATTATTGTCTCTAACTCAAAATACTGCCTTTTCATTTTGCTCACTGAAAAGTTAATCTATGACAAAACCCAGCATAAAATCCTAATAATATATTAGGAGATGAGAAAGATATAGACATATTTGATTATTTATCTAGTTGGTTAAGGAACCATTTTGCCTTCAGTTTAGCTTTCTCTCCCTTTCCCTGACAATACCAAATTAAAATGCTACTTGTTAAAATAAAATTATACCACTGGGGGCTGGGAAGATAACTTAGCACTTGTTCTTGCAGGGTACTCAGAGTTGCTTCACAACACCCACATGGCAAGACACAATCATCTGTAACTTAAATTCCAGCATATTTGAAACCCTTTACATTCTCCTGTGGATACCATGGGTATGGTATACAAACACATATGCAGGTAAATCACCCATACACATTAAAATAATAACAACAATAAAAATAGAATTCCTTAAAAGAAAGAAGAAAGAAGGGAAGAAAGAAAGAGAGAGAAAGAGAGAGAGAGAGAGAGAGAGAGAGAGAGAGAGAGAGAGAGACAGAAAGTTGGCATGAACTTCAGCACAATGTTGGAGATTCTCTTCTCACATTTTTCCAGATAACCATTCTATAAATCTCTAATAACTTGGCAGAACACACAGGGGCTTCTTTTACATCAGAATCAGGTCATAGACAGTAATTTCATTAGCATAAAGCACATGAGGCAGGCACCTTGAAACTTAATTTAAATACTAAATAGACACACACTTTTTCTTGGAATAGAGCATAACCACATTGTTCTCTGCTACAGTGAAACACTCCTGTGATGTGTTAGGGGGAATCTGTTTTGGATGAGTTTCTAACTACTTTCATCCAAAACATGCATAATGGGAGTTCCCTGGTAGAATTCTTTGGGTCACTTATGTAAACTATCACGTCATCTGTAAATAGTGAAAGTTTGACTTCTTCCTTTCCAATTTGTATCCACTTGATTTCGTTTAGTTGTCTTATTGCTCTCACAAGAATTTCAAGGACAATATTGAAGACATATGGAGAGAGTGGACAACCTTGAATTGTTCCTGATTTTAGAGGAATCACATTGAGTTTCTCTTCATTTAGTTTGATGCTGGCTGTCAGTTTGCTGTATATTGCCTTTATTATTTTGGGTATGTTCCTGTTTTCTCTGATCTTTCCAAGACCTTTATCATGAAGGGATGTTGAATTTTGTCAAAGGATTTTTCAGCATCTAGTGAGATGATCATGTGGTTTTTCCTTTTCAGATTGTTTATGTGGTTGATTACATTGATGGGTTTTGATATGTTGAACCGTCCCTGCATTCCTGGGATGAATCCTACCTGATCATGGTGGATGATTATTCTGATGTGTTCTTGGATTTGATTTGCCAGTATTTTGTTGAGTATTTTTGCATCAATATTCATGAAGGAGATTGGTCTGTAATTTTCTATCTTATTTATGTCTTTGTGTGGATTGACTACCAAGGTAATTGTAGCCTCGTAAAAAGTGTTTTGTAATGATCCTTCTGCTTCTATTGTATGGAACAATTTGAGGAGTATTGGCATTAGCACTTCTTTGAGTTTCTGGTGGAATTCTGAAAGTGAAACCACTTGGCCCTGGGCTTTTTTTGGGTTGGGGAACTTTTGATGACTGCTTCTATATTGTTAGGGGTTATAGGTTTATTTAAATTGCTTATCTGTCCTTGATTTAATTTCGGTAAGTGATACCTATATGGAAAATTGTCCATTTCCTTTAAATTTTCCAATTTTGTGAAGAATGGGTTTTCAACATATGACCTGATGTTTCTCTGGATCCCCCCCAGTGTCTGTTGTTATATCCCCCTTTTCATTTCTGATTTTGTAATTTGCATGTTCTTGCTCTGTCTTTTGATTAGTTTGGATGTAGGTTTGTCTATCTTGTTGATTTTTTCAAAGAACCAACTCTTTGTTTCATTGATTCTTTGATTCTACTTTGTTGATTTCAGCTCTCAATTTGATTATTTCCTGGCATCTACTCCTCCTGGGTGATTTTGCTTCTTTTTGTTCTAGAGCTTTCAGGTATTCTGTTAATTCTCTAGTGTGGCTGTTCTTCAGTTTCTTCATGTGTGCACTTATGAACTTTCCTCTTAGCATTGCTTTCAGAGTGTCCCAATGGTTTGGGTATGTTTTGCCTTCATTTTCATCGAATTCTAGGAAGTCTTATATTGCTTTCTTTATTTCTTCCTTTACCCCAGAGTGATGCAGTTGAACACTGTTCAATTTCCATGAGTTTGTAGGGTTTCTGACATTTGTGTTGTTGCTGAATTCTACAGTTGATAAACACCTTCAGCAAAGTGGCAGGACACAAGATTAACTAACAAAAAATCAGTAGCCCTACTATATATAGACAATAATGGGGCTGAGAAAGAAATCAGAGCAATATCACCCTTTACAGTAGCCACAAACAACATAAAATATCTTGGGGTAACTCTAACCAAATAGGTGAAAGACCTTATGAAAAGAACTTTGAGTCATTAAAGAAAAAATTAAAGAAGATACCAGAAAATGGAAAGAGCTCCCATGCTCTTGGATAGGTTGGATCAACATATTAAACATGGCAATCTTACTGAAAGCAATCTACAGATTCAGGGCAATCCCTATCAAAATCCCAGCACAATTCTTTACAGACCTTGAAAGGACAATACTCAACTTTATATGGAGAAACAAAGGACCCAGGATAGCCAAAACAACCCTGTACAATAAAAGAACTTTTGGAGACATCAGCATCCCTGATTCAAGCTCTATTACAGAGCTATAGTCCTGAAAACAGCTTGGTATTGGCACAAAAATAGACAGGTAGATCAATGGAATACAGTTGAAAACCCGATATTAAACCACACACCTGCAAACACTTGATTTTTGACAAAGAAGCTAAATTTATATGATGGAATAAAGAAAGTGTCTTCAACAAATGGTGGTGGCATAACTGGATGCAGGAATGTAGAAGACTGCAGATAGATCCATGTCTATCATCCTGCACAAAACTTAAGTCCAAATGGATCAAAGATCTTAACATAAATCCAGCCACACTGAACCTATTAGAAGACAAAGAGGGAAATACCCTTGAATTAATTGACAGGAGATGGCTTCTTGAACATTACACCAGTGGCACAAACACTGAGATTAACAATTGATAAATGGGACCTCCTAAAACTGAGAAGCTTCTGTAAGGCTAAGGACACAGTCAGTAAGACAAAATGGCAGCCCACAGATTGAGAAAAGATATTCACCAACCCCATATCAGACAGAGGGCTGATTTACAAAATAGATAAAGAACTCAAGAAACTAGTCACCAAAAGAGCAAACAATTCAATTAAAAAGTGGGGTACAGAACTAACCAGATAATTCTCAATAGAGGAATATAAAATGGCTGAAAGACACATAAGAAAGTGCTCAACATCCTTAGCCTTCAGGGAAATGCAAATAAAAACAACTCTGAGATACCTTCTTATTCCTGTTAGAATAGCTAAAATCAAAAACACCAATGACAGTTTATGCTGGAGAGGATGTGGAGAAAGGGGACCATTTCTCTACTGCTGGTCAGAGTACAAACTTGCACAGCCACTTTGGAAATCAGTATGGCATTTTTCTCCAGAAAATAGGAACCAGTATACTTCAAGATCCAGCAATTCCACTCTCAGGCATATACCCAATAGATGCACATTCATACAACAAATGTTCTGTTGTATCTGTTCAACCATGTTCATAGCAGTATTATTTGTAATAGCCAGTACTTGGAAGCAACCTAGATGTCCCTCAACTGAAGAATGGATACAGAAAATATGGTACATTTACACAATGGAGTATTACTCAGCAGAAAAAAAAACAATGGAATATTGAAATTTGCAAGCAAATGGATGGAAGTAGAAGAAACCATCTTAAGTGAGGTAACCCAGTCACAGAAAGATAAACATAGAATATACTCACTCATATATGGATATTAGATATATAGCAAAGGATTGCCAGCCTACAATCCATACCTCCAGAGAAGCAAGGAAAAAGGAGGATTGTAAGAGAGACATACAGATTCCCCCAGTGAAACAGAAAGGACAAAAGCCCCTGAAAAATTTGGGGGGGATGGGAGGGAGGTAGGAGAAAGAGGATGGGAGAAGAGGAGCAGGGAGGAGAACAGGAAGGGTCATGACGATTGAGTTGGAATAGAGGAGAACAAGAAAAGAGACATCAATAGAGGGAGCCACTATAGGTTTAAAGAGAAATCTGGCACTAGGGAATTGTACAGAGGTCCACAAGGATGATCCCAACTAGGAACCTAAGCAATAGTGTAGAGGCCACCTTAAATGCTCTTCTCCAATAATGAGATTGATGACTACTTTAAATACAATCCTAGAGCCTTCATCCAGTAGCTGATGGAAGCAGAAACAGAGATCCACAGCTAAGCACTGAGCCCAGCTCCTGGAATCCACTTTCAGAGAGGGAGGAGTGACCAATAAAAGGGTTTCTGCTGGGGAAACCTGCAGAAACAGCTGACCTGAGCACGTGGGAACTCATGGACCCCAGTCTGACATCTGGGGACCAAGAGAGGACCAAACCAAGCCCCGTGAACACCCTTCATCCAGTAACTGATGGAATCAGAAGCCTGCACCCACAGCTAAGAACTGAGCCATACTCTTGGAATCCAGTTGTAGCGAGGAAAGAGGAATGAGCAAAGCAAGCAAGACTGTGCTGAGGAAACCTACAGAACCAGATGACCTGACCTAGTGAGAACACAGGGACCCCAGTCTAAAACTGGGGAACCAGAATTGGACTGAATCAAATCTTCTGAATATGGGTGCCATTTAGGAGGCCTAGGAAGGCTATGGAATCTTTAACAGTGGAACCAGTATTTATCCCTAGTACACAATGGATTTTGGGAGCCCATTCTCTATGGAGGGATACTATTCAGCCCAGATACACAGAGGAGGGCCTAGGCCCCCCCAATCAAATGATGTGACAGACTTTTATGATCCCCCATGGAAGGCCTCAAGGTCCTTGGGTAGTGAGTGGGGGGGGTTGGTTGTGGGGGTTGGTAGGGGGCATGGGAGGATGTGAGGGAGAGGGATCGTGGAGGTTGATATGTAAAACAATTGTTTGTAAATAAATAAAGAGAAACAAAACATGTATAGTGGGGAGTTCTACTATGTATTGTGTTCTGGCTCATGATATATGGAGAAAGTCAAGATCAAGCATAGGGATTCTTTTGGAAGACAAAAATATTATTTATTTTTCTTTCTCCCTCATTTTAATTTAAGTGTCACGGTCTGAATTCCAATTATTTACATTTTACATTCCAAGTTAGTTTTGAGAAGTGAATCATTTTCTACTTTGGATTCTCAAAAATAATAATTGAATGAACGAAGGCAAGATATAAAAGATATAAAATCTTATCCTATATTATAATGTGATGCTCCTCGTGTTACATAAGACAGCATATCCTATGTCTTCATTTGAGAGAAAAATTTCGCTAATACCCCTGGTAGTGATCCTGTAGAATTGTGGTTCTCAACCTTTCTAAATTTGGGGCCCTTCAATACTTCTTCATGTTGTGATATTTCCCCAAACATAAAATTATTTCATTGCTACCTCATAGCTGTAATTTTGCTATTGTTATGACTCATAATGCAAATATCTCATACACAACTCCCAAAGAAGTTGTGACCAACAGCTTAAGAACCACTGCTGCAGGGTTATCTTACTTGTAGTAAAATTAGGTCTTTCTGTTAATTTTATCATTTAAAGTCATTTTATCTATACCCAAATTTTAAAATGTTTTTTTTTTTTTTTAATTTGCTCAACTAACCAAAACCAGGAAGTAGGAAGAGTAGGAATGATGATTTCATGGATAATGTGTCTCTTCAAGCTTGTGGCCAAAGTCATCAACTCTGTTGTAAGTCAAAAGACTTTTGTCATTCAATTCATAGTCCTGCACTACTTCAGAATTAGAAAAAGAAAGATATTCCAGATGTGACAAACTAAAAGTAAACAGACAGATATACAGACTTTAATCTTCCTCCACATATTACTGTATAAAGAATAGGCCATCTATTAGCTCTAAGTGGAATAGAAATAACCCAACTGAATAATTACTAATGTAAATTTTAGAGCCAGACCAATAGCATTTCATCCTGACATTATCATTGACTAGTTTTGTGACTTAGCAGACCTCTTAAACATTATTGTCCCAGAATCCACCTTTGAAATGATGGTTATAACATCTGTATCTGGAAGGATCTTCCAAGGAATAGATCAATTATTTCATGTAGAGGGATGACTAGGTTGACATGTGGTAATTTGATGCCAAGGGGTCATTAAATAATGATCCTTGGTTCTTAAGATAATCTTAAGTTCTGAAGTTTATAATGGAAAACACAACAATTGGATAACCTTTTTTACTTACCTTTGCTCATGTGAAAAAATAATGGATTTAGACAAAATTATAACAACAAAGATGAGACATAAAGGCTAAGAGGATAGGAACTATAATCAGGTAGACCCAAGTAGAAATCCACTGTCTCCATTAGATATCCTATCTCATTAAGCATGTGTAAGATAAAAAGGAAGGTGCTGACTCATGGTTGGGTATGGTGAATTAATAAATTTACCAAGGTAAAGCAATTAACAAACATCCATTGTGTTCTAATTTGATAAACATGGGTTATTATACTTATTATTATTGACATAGGATTTCAATTTTTTCTGTAAAATTATGTAATACTGTGAACTATAAACTGTTAAAAAGTAAAAGAAATTAAGTGTTTGAATATTGAGAAGTCATAAGTCTGTGCTACTCAACATTCTGCAAACAGATAGATACTGGAAACTTCCTTACACCTATCTATACTTCATCTTTTAAATGTAAAGGATTTGGTGACTAATAGATCCATTTAACTTCTGGATGAAGGCTATAGGATGGCATATAAGTTACTCATCAATAGCTGGGAAACCAACATGGGACTGTCCAGACCCCATGAATATGGGTGTCAGTGAGGGGCCTCTTGTAGTAGATCAGTTCTTATCCCTAGCACAGGAATAGACTTTGGGAGCTCATTCCACATAAAAAGATACTCTCTTAGCCTAGACACATGGGGGAGGGCCTAGGTCCTATCCCATAGGATATGACAGACTCTGAAGACCCCCTATGGAAGGCCTTACCCTCCCTAGGGAGCAGAAAGGGTATGGGTTAGGTAGGGCATTAGTGGGGGTATAGGGGAGGAGGGAAGGGAGAGGGAACTGGGATTGAAATGTAAAACAATCTTGTTTCTAATTTAAATAAAAAATGGAGAAAAAAGAATAGAGGAATCTGAAATGGCTGAAAGACACTTAAGAAAGTGTTCAAAATCCTTGGCCATCAGAGAAATGCAACTCAAAACAACTCTGAGATACCACCTCACACCTGTCAGAATGGCTAAAATCAAAAATACCAATGACAACCTATGCTGGAGAGGATGTGGAGAAGAAGGAACACTCCTCCATTGCTGGTGGGAGTGTGAACTTGTAAGACCACTTTGGAAATCAGTATGGCGGTTGCTCAGAAAAATGGGAATCAATCTACCTCAAGATCCAGCCATTCCTCTCTTGGGTATATACCCAAATACTGCTTGTCCATACAACAAGGACATATGTTCAACCATGTTCATAGCAGCATTGTTTGTAATAGCCAGAACCTGGAAACAACCTAGATGCCCCTCAACTGAAGAATGGAAAGAGAAAATGTGGTACATTTATACAATGGAGTACTACTCAGCAGAAAAAAGCAATGGAATCTTGAAATTCACAGGCAAATGGATGGAACTAGAAGAAACCATCCTGAGTGAGGTAACCCAATCACAAAAAGACAAACATGGTATGTACTCACTCATATATGATTTTTAGACATAGAGCAAAGGTTTACCAGCCTATAATCCTCTACCCCAAGGAAACTAGAAATCATGAATGACTCTAAGGGATAAATGGACCCCAGGAATGGGAAATGGCATGAACTCCCGAGCTAATTGAGAGCATGAGGGTAGGGAAGTGGGTGCTGCCACAATAAGAGCACAAGATGAAGAGTAGAGGAGAAGAAATGGAGGAGCAGATATATTGAGTTGGGGGAAGAATAGAGGAGAGAGAGCAGGATGAGAGATACCATATCAGAGGGAGTCACTATAGGTCCGAGAAGAGATCTGGAACTAGGAAGATCTCCAGAGACCTATAAGGATGACACGATCTGACAGTCTGGGCAGTGGAGGAGAAGTTGGCCTAGAAACCCTTCCCCTAGAATGAGATTGATGAATACTCTCTATGCTATTCTAGAGTCCTCATCCAGTGGCTGATGAGAGCAGAGACAGACATCCACAGAAATACACTGAGCTGAAATCTGGAACTCAGTTGAAGAGAGGGAGGAATGAAGAACGAAGGGGTCTGTACCTGGTTGGAGAAACCCACAGAAACAGTTGGCCTGAAAAAGGGAAAGCATATCGACCCCAGATGCTCTTTGGGAGGACAGTACAGGACTAATCCAGCCCCCTGATCATGGATGCCAATGGGGAGGCCCCTGCACTCCTGGGATTTTTAGACATAGAGCAAAGGTTTACCAGCCTATAATCCTCTACCCCAAGGAAACTAGAAATCATGAATGACTCCAGAGGGAGGTGGACTGGCGTTTTGCCCTGGTGGGTGGGAGGGACTTCGAGAGCCCATCCCACTTGAAGGGATTCGCTCTGTCTCTGAACACATGGGGAGGGGCCTAGGCCCAGCACAGGAAGATTTGGTGGACTTGGTGGAACCCTGGTTGGGGGCCCTACCCTGCCTGGGGAGTGGCGGGTGGATGGGGTGGGGGGTAGGTTGGAGGTGGGGGAGAAGGAATGGGGGTGGGAGGGAGAGGGAGAGGGAAAGTATATGTGAAAATATTAATAATTTAATAAAAAAAGAAAAAAAAAGAAAAAAAAAAAAGAATAGAGCAAACAAAAAAAAAAAACCAAATAGATACATTTAATATGTTTTCCCTAAATTTGTAAGGAAACTTGATCCCCAAGTTTTATTCTAGTTTGGTGGTCAGTTTGATATATTGAATATATATATATATATATATATATATGTACATATGTGTATATATAATGAGTTATAATATATATATATATATATATATATATAATGAGTTATGAAACACATAATACTTCCATCTTCATGGGAGATGTGGGTAGGCATTTAGGGTAACAGTAATGGGAAATGTGGGCCTATCAGTAGGTGTTCAGTTCTATAAGCATTAGGAGGCTATATCTTCATTGATGGGGGAATCAATGTGCCCTGTAAAGCTATATAAAATGAGAGAATAAACCATAATCCATCCAAAGTTCACTAGGCTCTTATTTCCTGCAACTCCACATTTAATTTGTCTCTGAAGTTACTGTTAAATTAAAAGGATTTGCATATTTTATGCTCTCCAGTGATTTTATTGCTCACTAGAGATTTGCTATATTAAAAAGCACCCAAATTACTCCTATCAATTAACAATATTATACTTAAAATTTGGATAAATTATTGAGTGCTATTTGGAGCTACTGTGGGGAAAATCTCTATAGAATAAGAAAGCATGCCAATGCCTTTCCCAATTCTGAATAAGAGAGATATTTCATATGTGTCCTGGTTAGATTTAACTAATAGATACAGAATAGAGTTATCATACAGGAGATCCTCAATGGAAGAACTGACTATATAGTAGCATTGGCCTATGGACATGATTATCTGTGGTAGATAGTACTGTTTATTAATTAATATAGGAGGACCCATCCCTCTTCAGGCAGTACCATACCCAAGCAGGTAGTCCTCAACTAAATAAGAAAGCTAGCTAGAGAGTCATGGTTCAGTAGTTGAGAGAAGCTGCTGCTCTTCCAGAAGACTAGAGTTTTCTTGAGTGTCCAAGTTAAACAGCTCTCAACCATCTGTACCTCCAACTCTAGGAGGACCAATGCTCTTTTCTGGTATCTGCCTACAATCTCATGGAGGTATTTATATAAATGTATAGAAATATATGCACAGAGAACTCAAAACAAAAGATTAAAAATAAACAGTCAAAAATAAAGCTAGATGAGTGTAAGCCGGCTTGCTGCTCAGGAAGCAACATTCTCTCAAGGCTTATTGTATTTTTTTGGCTGTAAATGAGTTCCTTTGTCAGGGGTTATCCAAGCCTTCCCACCTCCATGATCCCATTGAAGTTCTTGGCCTGACTGCCCTTAATTATGGACTAAAACTTATAAACTGAAATAAGCCCCTTTCTTCTCTTTAGTTTATTTTTTGTCAGAGTTTTTGTTTGCACAGTAACAGAAATGAACCTAAAATAGTGATGTTCACAAGAAACTATAGTGATGAGAATGACAAACACAAGTGTTGAAAAGAAGATATCCTTGGATATTGTCAAAGAGGAAGACAAACTTATGACTTTGGTGAGCTCTTACAACTTGTAGTTTATCCAGCATAAAAATCAACCTCAAATTACCTTCAAATGTGCAAAGTGGTGTAGAAGGGCTGAAAAATATTGAGACCTTCAGACACAGGGAAAGTGCAAATTTGTTGAAGGATATTTATGTATGAACTTGGTTGTGAAATTGGATATAAATTATTCATCCAGGAAGGGTTTGTAGGTAATCACCAACAGGTTCTAAAACATGTGTCAAAGCAACAGGATATGGAGAAAATGAGGCACATTGGAGAATAAGCATCTTGTTTTGCTTCTTGAGTCTACAAGTCACCAAAGAGAACGGCAGGCAGGCAATGTCTGTGCAATGTGACTAGGATCTTGACATCACCTTACAGTTTAGGCAAGACCATGTGGGTCTACAAACCCTTGTCAAGATCTTAACATATGAATATTTGGCTAAAGAGTCAGTGGAAACAGACATCTTAGAATGTTATATAAATCATGACAAGCTTCTGACCCAAGTCTTTCCCCAAGTCAAATCTGCCACATATTTCTTAAGCCTTAGACCACTATGGATCTCTATACCTGTACGTTGTATGCCTTTTTAAATCTGGAATTCATGGATGTTCATTAATTAGAGGGCAGTGCTTCTATTAATGGCTTTGCTGTTGCTGATAGAAAATGCAATAGCAAATGCAAACCTTATCAAAACATGACGAATAAGATAGATGCATCTTTTACAAAGATAAGTTTGGTGGCTGCGTGAAATATGGGATAGATGGAAAATAAATAGAAATCACATGTCTATAATGACTTGGACAGAAGTGATGATAATTTACCCAGTGAAAGTGGGAATGAGTGAACACATTATTGAAGAATCTTTGTTGGGTTTTTGTGATTGTGATGTCTTCTCTCTATTCCACTTTCAACTGAGATTCTCAATAAACATCACCAGCTTCTTAAGAATAAATTTAGTAGGCAAACAGCAAAGTTAAGTACAACTAACATAGCTGTTTTAGCAAAAATTATCTTATTCTAATAAGTACTCTAATACAGTGGTGAAATGCATTAGAGCTAAATGGATTTAGCTACTGAAGGTTTAGAGGATTCCTCTTTAAGAAATTATATAATGAAAACCAAAAACAAAGAGCAAAATTGAGTATTTAATTAGCATTAGAAAACAAATCAAGGCTTCAAATCAAAAAGCTGACAAATACTCAAGCCCAAAAAAGCATCATTAACATCAACCATTTGACAAGATTCTGCATGAAAATTTCCCTATAGCTTTCATTATATATTTTCATGTTTGCATTGAGCAGTGAATTTGTATTTTTATCATGTATATATGTATATGTAATTCTGTATGAATGTGTATTCACATAGGGCAAGACCCACATGCAAAAAAATCTCAGGATCAGTTCTCTTCTTCCATGGAATGTACCAGGGGCTGAGTTCAAGATGCTTGGCTTGCATGGCAGTGAATTATCCTGCTCAGTTATTATATAGATAAACAAGAAATCTACGTCCAAACATTTCTCTCATGGTAGGTTTTATGTACCCTCTTCAGTATGCAAATGAATCCACTGAGATTATAAAATTCCAAATACCTAGTTTCATTCCTTGGCCCTCCTGTTTGCCAGTGTATTAGTGTTATCCAGATATAAAAATCATATTACTGATGTGTTGATGGATAGATGGACACACAATAGACATATCGGACAGATAGGTAGTTAAATAGATAGATAGATAGTTGGCAGGTAACTAAAAACACATTATGGATATTAGCTCACATAATTATTTAAACTATAAAACTGTAAACAGAAACCCAGGAAGGCTACCAGAAGAGTTTCAGTTAAGTCAACAGCCTGAGACAAGGGGGAATTTTATGTTTTATGGTGAAAATTCCAATTTGAGACTGAGGTCTGAGAACAAATAGGGGTACATGAAGAATAGAAAATTAAATCTCAGAATCTGAGGTTCTGAAAAATTAGGACTCTGATGCTAGAGACCACAGAATATGTCTATCTTCTGTGAGTGATTGTAGTTGTCCCGACTTGCAGGACAGCAACCTAGAGCAAGAAGTCCAGGGAGGGGAATGGGGACAAGAGACATGAGAGAATGACCACAAGACAGGATACTGATCAAGTGGCAAAGTTTATTTTTTCCAGGGTAGCTTATATAGTCAGGTTGCTTAGGTAAGTAGTGGGATGAGGGAGGTTTGCTTAGGTCTGGGTCATGTTGCTCCTTCTGGGTGCTCATGCTTCTAGAATCCATTTATAATCAAAAGATAGTTCTATAACCATGTGGCTTGTGAAGTTTGGCCTAAAGGTTCATGCCAAGCTGTATGGCTCCCAACAAGTGATGTGAGGAAGAGTGAAAGAAAGGAAGGGAGAGTAAGACAGAGACAACTAATGGAGGGAAAAGTAGAAAGTGAGTGAAGAATGGATCTACTCTTTAAATTTCTCTTTTTATTCTTGGAATCTCAGCTGACTCTCATGTCACTGAGTGATGCCCACTCACCTTGGAAGTACCAATCATCTGCTCAGTGTATTACTCCATAAACATTTTTCTAAAAGACACCCTCATCAATATGCTCAAGAATAATTTCTTGCCAACATTCTTGACAAACCATGACTCGGCCACCCCATCAAGACTTTAAGTATGAATAATGTGGCATAAATAGGCCAAAGACATGGTCACTCCTAATTTTGAGCAAAGTAAAACAAAAGCCTATCAAAATCCTGGAATCAGGAGCAATGAATCTAAAATATGTGTACATATGCAATTTTCATGGTGACATCCCTAAATGACAGATGAGATGCCTGGTTTTCAGAAAAGTACAGTTTCTTCCAAAAATTCACATTAAAGGCAAATGACTTAGTTGAATCATGAGGGCCACTCTGTGTATTCAGCTGAACATTCAGGCCAAGTTATGATTTTCCTCTGTTGGACACCAAATATTTTAGAGAATACAAGTTCAGACAAGATTATACTGATACATTTCAGTAAAGAAAAACAAGCCTATTTCATTTTTTACAAATACTGAAAAAAAACCCAATAGGCTATCTACAAAATACCAAATATCACCTCCCTATGAGCCAAAACTTGGTGGCTATTATTTCTTTTGGTGACTAAGTTGTATCTTTATTCTAGTCAATTTTCTCTGTAGATAAGAATATTTTTTATACTCAGCCTTGTATATAATTGCCCCTGTTTTCTGATAGACTATAAGGTAAATGAAATGTCCTCTTACTTATGATTTCCCTCATATCTCCCCATCATAACACAGAATATACTTGAAGTACTTTAAAAAAAATCCTCTTCTTTAGGCAGCTCATGAGTCCTCACGAAGACAACTAATTCTATGAAAATAGGTCATAACTCCAATTTGTTCAACTATAGGCACAATCCTTTTGGATTTTCACTCATTTGACAATTGTTTATCCTGTTTTAGCATCCCATGTCTTGTGGTAAGTGTGTCTTAAAGTGTGTGGAGTTTGAGAACACACTTTGTTGCGATGTGTATTAGTAACATATGGAACTATCCTGGTATGGGGTTAGGATATTGTCACATCATTGTAGATTCTCAGTTCATGTTATCTTTTATTCTAATTTTTTAAAAAATCGTATCAATACACTATGATATAAATAGCATTCATACCTCTATAAGTGAGAAAATCAAGATGTAGAGTCCTTAAATAGCACATCTGAAAACAAATCATGCATGACAAAGTATAACTTTTGCCCATAAATATATTGGGTCTGCTTATTATTTATTTATTTTAACTATAATCTATTGAATAATATTATATTAAATTATGCAGCACTCTCAATATCATTGATTTTTAAATTAAAACTAAATCATAGTTTTGAAAGTTCAATGAACTCACCAACAATGATTAAAGAAGATACTATAAATTTTAGGGGATGGGCTCTTGGGAGAAGCTTGAGGGGGAAAAGTAAGGTTGAGAATGATGAGACACACTGTTCATGTACCATGTATGAGTATGTCTCCTAGGAATGTCACAAACTGTATTCACAAGCACTCACTAACATGACTACCTAAACATGAGTTAAACAAGAACAGTACAAATAGACATTCCAAAATGGATGGATAAAGCATATGAAGCCTTGACCATATACAAAACACTCAAGGCTCAACCATAAACAAAAAATTTATAGGCAACCAAAAAAGGCTGGGAGCAGGAAAAATAGTCTTTCCCCAGGGAAAAGCACACCAACTGGTTATCTTATACTAAACTTTCAGCGCTGAAAACATACAAAAAATAGCATTACATAGATCGAGCAGGCTATATATAGTTATATATAGTTATATATAGTTAAGCATGGTTTCAGCTCCTAGAGCCACATGTTTCTGGAGGCTAAATCAGAATTACCACGAGTTCTAAGCAAGCCTGGGATACATAACATATCCTGTCAAAGAGTAAATGGGAAAACAAACACAGAACACCCCTTCTATTAGAATAACTTGATAGTCTAAGTTACAGCAAGAAAACTTTGGCTTTGAAGTAAATGGACGACCCCAGGGCACCTAAATCCTGGTCTTTTAATTTTGATTAGCATGCTAAATTATGTGAAGCATGAAAAATGTTTTCTTGGTAAACTTTTCACTAAAGAAATTGTGTCTTAAAAAAGTGCAGATATAACATGGGGATCTGACTTTGAGGTCAGGTTTTCTTTTACACAGATTATGGCATAGCCTTTGTGAGGCTTGGAGGAGATACTTGAAATCATTGCTCCTTGCTTCTTGCACTACCTAAAGCAAAGATAATAATTCTTTTCCTGTAGGATAAGGTAAAATACCTAACATTTTAGAATAAGAACAAATACTCATAAAGAATAAAAATAAGTTATTTTCTTTTATTAAATTTGAATATAAGACTTAAAGTAGTTCCCCCAAAATGCTCCAATTTTATATCCACTCCCTGGCTTATAGCCTCCTTGTGAGCTTTAACTAGAACATCCTTTATTAGACATGCATGAATAATTGCTGGAAGTGATCTCATTGGTCTTCACAACTAAAGTTTTCATGTATTTTGTCTTCATGTTGTCTAATAAGTCTTGAGAATAAACATCAAAGTACAGCAAAGAGAAGATGTTTGCTTTGCTTTTTGTTTTCTGAACTTTAGAGTACAACAAAGTATTTTAGGATGAATGATTATGATGACCAATTGAACATTATGCCTATAAATAAAGGTTAACTTTTATAGCATCATGAAATTAATAAAATATTTAAGATAAAATTTAATCAAATGTATGTAATCAAAAGTATCACATTTTAAAACCTTAAAATTTTCCATTAAAATAATTAAATTTACCAAAATTAGCTTGTACCATTCTCATGATTTAGAAGATTTCATGCTTCCAAGATTTTACTCCAATCAAACTGATCTATATCTCCAAGGCAGAGCAGTAGTAGCAGCTTTACTAATGTATGTGGAATTATAAAACAAAACAAAACCCTAGAGTTGCCAAAAGCTCTTGATAAACTAGTAAGAAATCAATGGATATTTAATCTACCTGAGGTCATAACTTAGTTTAAAGGATAGAAATGATAATAACATCATTCTGATTCGTGAACAGCTTTATCAGTATAAATACAATGGAAAAACAGAGTTAAAAATGGACAGAGTTATTGATAATGTTGACTGATTTTTAACCTATGGCATAAAGGCACTCAATAAAAAAGGAAACTTTGCCAACAATGTTCTTAGAATAAGTCAATATGTACGTTTAAGAAAAATAATGTTTTCAATATGCAGTACATAAATTAATGTCTGATGTTAATCACAGAAACAATGTCAATGCTAAAACTATGCATCGTGCATTGATATCAACACAGAACACTATTACATCTTATGGCTAGATTACATCCTATGGATAGAGATTTCTTACTGCTAGAGACACAATGTGGCTTTTTAAGAAATAAAGGAATAAATCAGGCTCTACTAAAATTTTAGTTTGCTCCAAACACAAGACATCCAAGAAAGCTTTTATTTGCTTAAGGACTAATTGATATTCAAATATATTGTAATACATACCTGAGTTCACAATATTTCAAAATAATTATTTCATTTAAATTTATTTGTCGCTGACTCTTAACTGTTTTTCGTTTGTATTGGATAAGTGTTCCAAGGAAGTGGAAGCCCTCCACTGTGCTTCTTGTACATCTCTATATTCAGATGCAGCTACTGTACAACTGTAACCACTGTGTGATAGAATAATCAATTTCTACCAGTTGTGAACTGGAAAGAAGCAGTGTCCACAAAATCTGACTGATAGTGATGTGGAGAGGTTGGAATGTTGCAGGTAGAGTGCCTAGTTATCTTGTATTCACCTAGATTTAGCCACCTGGGTAGCCACTTCTTGCCCACCTCTGTGTCAGAATTAACATCCTGTTTCTACTAGATACAACCCTTATAAAATCTATTAACTTACCTGACCACTAGTTTCATCAACCCCAAAGCTACCAATATCATGAGAAGCATCTGAGGCCTTTAGGAAAGCCTACCCCATCATGTTTTAATCACCTCTACAATGTATATCCCTATATATTTTAAATTTACCTTGCTTTATAACTTCCTTTGTTTTGTAAAACTTTATGAAACTGCTTCCATATAAGAAAATGGAAATTGGGGTAATTGAAATCTGGGTTCCTTGGCCATGGTCACTCAAAATAGTTCTAAAATAAACTATCTCTTATTCCCTTTAGGATGAGAGGTGTGTTATTTGTATCAACACAGTCACTCTGGGGCCCTCCCAACATCTACCTATTACCAGTCTTACTTCATAGTAATACCCACATTAGAGTTGCAGTCCTCATTAGAATTTGAGTTAACATTGATGCTTACATTAATATATCAATTATTTCTCTGCTTTGGTTTTCCTTCTGCTGCCTCATCATAGCATTCTTCATGTATTTGTGTCTAGACAGGGTCATTTAAACTTTCATGGCACATTGGGCAATGCCCCATGGTCTCTAAAGGGCATAAGAACAATCCTAACTGTAGAGGTCTGTTGACTCTTGGTTCAACACTACAACTCTCAGAATCTTAGTTGGCTCCTGTGTGAAGCAAAAAGTCTGGACTGGCTACTTTCCGATTGCCTGTGGATTCAAATTTTACTGTGCAATAGCCCCTGGGGAGTGTTTTACACTCTGCTGTCAAGAGGCACTCAGGAGTCACAAAAGCTGGTCAGAGTCATTAAGCCTTCCTCAATGGCTGACTCTTTCCCAAGAGAGCCACAAGCTCTGGGGCAGCCAGAGTGCACCAAGGCAAACTGCGGGGACAGAATCAGATGAGACGCCTGCAGTGCCTCTGAGGGCATCATTGACCCGACTTCTGACCTTGAGAATAGTTTACTTGTATATCTGAAGTCAGTAACAAGAGTCTATTGCAATTTCATCTTCCACATTTGCCTTCTTTAAAAAGCTTTATTATTTAATAAAGGAAACAAACAAGTTTAGAAGTCATCATATTTTCCATGCATTGACAGGTGCCTGGGTTGGTAGTTCAAGGAAGCATCTGCATATATGTGAGGAAGATGAGCTGAAAAAGACCAAAATTTATCATGAAATTTTGTGATTTATAAAGAAGATGACCAAAGTGGCAATGTCTAGAAACCACCATTGTGGTTGTTTGGTTGGTTTGTTTGTTTTAATTGCAGCCTCCATTTGCATCCTGTGGCACTTGTTAGGGGGAAAACACAGTTAAGTAAAAATTCAACAAAATCAGTCACACTAAAAACAAAATCCATAGATCCAAAATTCTAGAGAATATCACACAGTAAGCTCAGAAGAAAGTTGGTAGCTTAACCACTTATGTATAACTTTTAAAGTAAATTACTGGGCTTTGTCAACCTCAACAGGCTAATTTAGCCACAAATCCCAACACAACAATACAAGAGATGAGTTGTGGTGAAAAGTTAAGAGGGATTTGTTTATTCAATGTCAGTATTAAGAAGAGGAAATAATTATATATCTAGTGACCTAAGTTCATCTTGTGGACTAGCATGAGCTTTAGGTTTGAATAGAGGAAGTATTGAGTCAAGGGTTAAGTGTCATGGATAATTAAGCAGTCCTAGTCAAGGTGTTATCTAGTATGTTACAGTCTGCATTTGCTCAAGAATGGTTATAGAAGCTGATTCTATGCAGTCCTTATCATTTGAGGGAAGAAAATTATTCTGAGATCATTACTTCTGCTTCAGTTGTATCTTTGCCCTTACAGACAATAACCCTTATATAGGAGGTGCTCTGTCCTGCCAGGTTCCATTGTCCCAAGAATCTATTGTGAATCAACAGGGAAGGTTAAGGACAATGATTTTTTTCTCTTGTCCTCAGCCAAAATAAAGTAGGCAGACATCATGACAGAGATGCCAGGCTTTTTCTTTTTCCTTTGTCACCACAAGAAAGGTTAAGTGAAGAGTCCATGAGGAAAGTAGGGAGGAGAAAGTGTGCTGTAGAATCAATACTGTTTTAATTAGTCTATGGCAGGAGTATTTACACCACACACATTGAGCAATGGGGCAAGTCACAGCTTACTTTATCATTTTGCTGATTATCTAAATTGAACATACTTGATAGAATATGAACAGTGAAGATTAAATTTGGTAGTGCATCACGTATATCAACACTGTATTGTAAATAACCCAGAGTATTAACTGATTATTCTCCCAATTTTAACAGCTCTTATCTAATTCAGCAAAAAAGCACCACAGAGTTTTGACTGATGATGAATGAAATTCTGACATAGATCCTTATTTCACTTTCATCAGAAAATATTGTATATTGTTTTTATTGATAACATGTTTCTTTTCAGTGATTATGATGCTTATGTTTTCCTGGAGGATAGCAAACAGACTTTGTTCATGAGATTGATTTTGTGAAATTGTTAGTGTATGTATATATATACATACACGCACACACACAAAGAGAGAGAGAGAGAGAGAGAGAGAGAGAGAGAGAGAGAGAGAGAGAGAGAGAGAGATTATGGTAGATTGTGTGGGCTATAGCAGATGATACTTATTTATAGCTGTTATTATATTAGTTTGTATTGCGATATCAAGGTGAAATGTCACTGACAAACTCAGTTGTTTGATACCTGGTTCCCAGCTATTTAGGAATGTGTGGAAACTTTAGGACATGGACTCTCATTGGAGGTATTGGGACACTATGGCTTGGTTTTAAGATTTTTATGCCCTTGGTGGTTTGAAAGAAAGTGGTCCCCAAAAAGTGTGGTACTACTAGGAGGTATGACTCTATTGGAATAGTTGTGGCTTTATTGGAGGAAGGGTGTCACTGTGGGAGTGGGCTTTGAGGTTTCCTATGTTCAAGCTACTCCCAATGAGACAGACCATATCCTGTTGTCTGCAAGCTAATGATACTTGGCTGCATCTTCAGGACAATGTCTACCTTGACAGCACCATGTCTGCCTGAATTCCATCATGTCACACCATGATGAAAATGGACTAAAACTCTGAAAATGTAAGCCATTCCAATTAAATGTTTTTCCTTTACAAGAGTTGCTGTGGTCATGGAGTCCCTTCACAACAATAGAAACCCTAAGACATGCGCCAATCCTACTTTTTGTTCAGGGGCTGCTTTTTGAGTATGGATGCAATGTAACCAGCCAGACCCATGTTCCCAACACCATGCCTTTCCTGCTTATTGCCATGTTTTCCCCACCATGTTATTGATGGGCTGTATCACCTGGGAATGCTAAATCACAGTGCATCCTTCTTCCATAATTTGCCATGTCAGGAATTTTGCTGCAGCAATATGTAAAATAACTAAGACAGTTGGCTATCTGTTACTGTGAGAAAACACATTAAGACAATAAGGTTTTATGACATAATGTTTATCTTGGCTCATAGTTTCCTATGCTTCAGTGTTTTTGTTTGTATTTTGGCTTGGTGCCATTGTGTATAACCATGATGAGAGTGTCACAGAAAAAAGTACTTGCTATATGGTAGCAATGATGAAGATAAAAGACAGGAGAGTGTCAGGGTCCACTATTTCCCTCAAAAGTATGTCTTCCATGGCCTAAATTCCTTCCAACAGACTCTAATTCCTAAAGGTTCACAATCTCCCATGAGTGTCATGAGTTATGGACCAAAGTTTTACAACACATTCAACTTGGGTGAATACTTCAGGTCCAAACTGTAAGAAGAATATACTCTAATAAATAATGTGTGCAATCTGTAATTTTAAAATAATAATCTATGCATTCTTTCTTTCTGTATAATTTATGAAAAAAGGTTTTTCTCTGCTTACAAAGCTGTATTATGCAAAACACCTGTTCCAAGGTTTGAATGTGATCCCTGTACACAAATAAGTAGAAAAACCAATTACAATAATAATAATCTCATAAAGATCCCCTTGGCACTGATGACGTGGCTCTCAATGCATCCTACCTACCTCTGAGTATATGACTAGACACATATGATTTCCCTATAGTCTGCCCCTGGACTCCTGGTAGCCTTTAAAAATTGTCTTGGAAACCTAAGAGACTGAAGTCTGTCAGTTTATTACATAACTCCAAATTCACCCTGATATTTAAAGGAACAATACCACCATTATGTAACTAGTTATCTTTGACTCAGATCAAAGGCACCAATGTTACTATATGGTGATTACAACCTGTGTCTCAAGTCAGGTCCACCCACTCACCCTCAATAAGCCAAATAAAAAAGCCAAATTAAAATTGGAAAGCAGAAACAGGAGGATTATTCAATGTGCCCACACTTTAAAGAGAGACAAAGATACAGTGAACCACTCATGTACATCTTCAGAGTCCTAAATGTCAAAGTTTAATAGATATCCAAGATGAGAGAGAACATTTAGTGTTTTCCATTCTGGGTCTGGGTAACCTCATTCAGTACAATCTTTTCTGTCTTTCCAATTAACTTCAAACTTTATGATTTTGTTTTTCTTTAAAGCTGAATAGTATTCCATAGTGTATATGTACCACATACTCAATATTCATTCATCTATTGAAGGAAATTTAGGCTATATATATTTCCTGATTAAGTATCTGTGGAGTGGGATATCTAGTCCTTTGGCCATATACCAAGAAGTGGTATAGCTGAGTCATATGGTAGAATTACTTTTTATCCCTTTTGGGATTCTTCCTAGACAAAGAAATTCTGGCAACTACTCAGTGCAGAGAAACAGGCAATTGGCCTCTCTCAGGTATGAATCACATAATGGCTTATCTAACACAAAAGCTTCAGCCCTGCAACTGAATCCACACAAACAACCCAAAAAGACTCAGCTGTCTATATTTATAATTTATGCATCTACATATACATGCATATATATGTAACAATTATAATAAAAAAGAGGCTCTTAATGTGAGGAGGCATGAAGGAGTTGGTGAGGGGGAACTTGGGAGACTGGCTTTCAAGGGAAGAAAGGCAAGGGAGAGATGATGCAAATCTCTCTTAATTGAAATGTATAAAAATAAGCAAAAAATATAAGACCAAGATTTTCATATCTTAGAAGGTGTCATCACAAGATATTCATATCTCAAGTCAAGGTGTTATCATGCTCAGCACTGACCCATCATTGCCTGGGGTTCAGTCTTATCCTGTGAGGTGGTTTGATGAATTGTTAAAACTGTGTGAAACCTCTTTTTAAGGGAGACCAGTTATCCCTCTGGAAGGTGCTTTTCTGTCTTACAGCATGAGATTTCTGGGAAAACCCTCATTGCTTTGCAGGCCACTGTTTGTGATATAAAGTCCTTAAAGTTATGTCTCAATACTTCATAATTGAAAGGTTCAGGCATTATGCTGGCCTGCCCCTGTTACCTGGTGGAATCCACTCAGGCAATACCCTGGTCACCCCAAGGTTCCATGGGAAAGAAGTCTGTACGCAGGTGCAGAGGACCCCTTTAAAAGATAGGCCCCTGCCCTCTCTCTCTCTCTCTCCCCCTGTTCCTGCTCTCTGTCCCCTCTCTCTGTTTCCCCGCTCTGTCTCTCTATGGCGACCGGCCATGGCGGTCAGCCATTACCCTGTTCCTCTTCTTAGTCTACCCATTCTGCCTTATAATAAACTTATAGTCAATATGTCCATCTCAATATTTCTCTTTTCTTCTTTTTAAACAAAAGAATAACAATAATCATACATCAAGTTTTGTGAACCCTTGTGGTTTTAGTCTCCTCATTTATAGTGTTGAAGAGTTTGATTTTTTGTTTTTGTCTTTATCAACTCTACAAATTTCCCTTCATCCTCTGAGGAAATAATCTTAGTCCAACCCCAAATAATGGACTTGGAGACAAAAATAACATCACAAGATCAGATGTCTAGTATGCAGGCACAATGTGGGTCAGTTTTACTAAATGTTTCATCCCAACCATGAAGATCTCCCTCTGGGTTCCTATTTGACTAAGGGCTATTGGAACACACTCATACCTGGATGCTGCTCAAGTTCCAGTATTTTCTTCTATGGTATCATTTCTTTCCTTCCTCTATTATATCTACATTCTGCAGTCAAGACTTTCCTTCTAGTTTCTCCCTCCCCCAGGATCCTACATAGTTAGGGAACCTCTAGAAGGCTGGAATTAGTCCCATATGTAGACTACTGAAGGGACCAGGTCCCCATTTCGGTTGCCATGACAGTAACACATGCTTGCCTGACCTTGCATTGGTCACTAGGAAGTCAGATGCCTGCCCATTTTGGCAGCCATGACAGTCCAACACATACTTGCCTGACCTTGCCTTGGTCACTAGGTCAGATGCCTGCCTCGTGGCAAGGAACCAATCAGAAATTAGATGGTGGTGCTATCCTTTACGGCTCTGGGTGTGCTTTATGGAAAAGTGCACAGCAATGACTCACAGAGCATAGCAATCACCCTAGGAGGGCCTATGGGCCATAGAAACATGTTGACCAATCAACTTAGGGCAAGTCCTCCAAGCCTGGAGGCACACCCATCCTGAGCCTGTGCATACCCCTAGACACTCCCCTTACGCTGCCCTATAAGATCTCTATGCCATAGCTTCTCTGTGTCTTTCCTAGCCATCTGCAATGGTGGATGGATGAAAGGCCTGAGCTAACATGGGGTTAGCTCTTTAAACATGTGCAATAAAACCTCTTGCTGTTTGCATCTAGTTTCCGCTTCTGCCTGGTGATTGGGGTCGTCATGGTCCTGGACTGAGATCCTGGGGTCCTGAGCCTCCGGGGGGTCTTTCGGTCAGTATAATGTACCAGTGTTCTGTGTAAAATCTTCCCTAGCTCTTCAGGACAGGAAAATATGTACTTTTTTTGTTTGATAACAATTGGTTCTCTTTGTTTCTGAAAGCACATGTTTACAAAAGCAGGATTACCTGCCTGCATTTCATCACTCTGACTTTAGCACTCTAGCACATGGTTTACCCCTTTGACTTCTGCACAAAGACAGTAATCCCACATTAGTGATGCAAAGAGTTCAAGCCCCTTTGGAGTATGAAGAAATTAGGAAAGTGAGAACAAGTGATATTAACACATTGGCATCCCCTGGGCCTGGAATCTAGACCCTTTCTCTCCAGGTGGCCACTGTTAAAGATGCAAATGTGTTACCTAGCAGAGCCTTTGTGTGAAGCCATTAGAAACTATTAACACCTCAGCAAACACTGGTGTCAGAGTGCCTGCACTTAAAGACCTGTGCTGAAAGGCACTTAGAGAATGTTAGATGAAACTGGAGTGAGAAAATGGTTTAAAACTATCTAAAATTGGGGGAAACCTATCTACTCTGACTTTCACAAAGTCCTTCCTTGATCATCTGTTCTCAACAATATAGTAGAATATACAGATGATTCTCTAGATATCAAGGGTGAAAAGACAGAATCACTCACTGATGCTCAAAGACTGACAGGGTGAGAGTCATGAGCACATAGACCAATGACTGCATTGTTCTACAAACATCTGCCTAGGAAAGAAGCTAAAAGAGTATTTTATGATGGTAAAGACATGAGGAAACAATGTACTCAAAAGAGAAAGGCTGAGCAGCTTATGGAAGAAAAGAGGAGATTAAGACCACTGGATTGTAACTATAGAAAATGTTTAGAGAGAACAATTCATTAAATGTCTTTCAGCCATTTGAGTTTCTTCTGTTGAGAATTCTCTGCTTAGATCTGTACCCCACTTTTTAAATTGGATTATTTGGTATTTTAGTGTCTAGTTTCTTGAATTCTTTATATATTTTGGAAATCAGCCCTCTGTCAGATGTGGGGTTGGTAAAGATCTTTTGTTCCATTCTGTAGGCTACCATTTTGTCTTATTGACCGAGTTCTTTGCCTTCCAGAAGCTTCTAAGTTTTAGGATGTTCCATTTATTAATAGTTAGTCTCAGTGTCTGTGCTACTGGTGTTATATTTAGGAAGTGGTCTCCTGTGCCCATGTATTCAAGGCTATTTCCTACTTTTTCTTCTTTGAGGTTCAGTGTAGTTGGATTTATGTTGAGGTCTTTGATTCATTTGGACTTGAGTTTTGTGCATGGGGATAGATATGGATCCATTTGTAATCTTCTGCATGTTAACATTCAGTTATGCCAGCACCACTTGTTAAAGATGCTTTCTTTTTTCCATTGTATAATTTTGGCAAAAAACCAGGTGTTCATAAGTGTGGATTAATATCAGCACTTTCAATTCGATTCCATTCTTTCACATGTCTGTTTTTATGCCAATAGCAAGTTGCTTTTATTACCATAGCTCTATAGTAATGGAACTTGAAGTCAGGGATGGTGATGCCTCTAGAAGTTTGTTTATTGTACAAGATTGTTTTAGCTATCCTTATTTTTTTCATATAAAAATGAGAATTATTCTTTCAAGGTCTGTGAAGAATTATGTTATAATTTTGATGGCCATTGCATTGAATCTGTAGATGCTTTTTTTATGTTGGTCCTACCCATTTTTTTTTTTTACTATGTTGTTCCTACCTATCCAAGAGAGTGTGAGATCTTCCCATTTTCTGCTGTCTTCTTCAATTTATTTCTTCAAAGACTTTAAGTTCTTTTAAGGAGTTGCTCAACATCCTTAGCCATCAAGGAAGTTCAAATCAAAACGAATACCATTTTGCATTTATCTGATTGACTAAGATTCAAATCACTTATGACAGCTTATGCTGGAGAAGATGAGGAGTAAGGGGAACACTCCTCCATTGTTGGTAGTAGTATAAACTTGTACAGTCATTTTGGAATCAGTATGTCAGTTTTTAGGAAAATTGGGGATCAGTCTGCCTCAAGATCCAGCAATACCATTCTTTGGGGATATATGCAAAGAACACACAATCATACCCACAAGGACATTTGTTCAACTATATTCATAGCAGCATTATTTGTAATAGCGAGAATATGGAAACAACCTAGATGCCTATCAACCAAAGAATGGATAAAGAAACATTTACACAATGGATTATTACTCAGTGGGGGGGAAAAACAAAAAAACAATGACATATTGAAATTTGTAGGCAATTGGATAGAACTAGAAAAAAATCATCCTGAGTGAGGTAACCCAGACCTAGAAAGACAAACACATTATGTACTCACTCATAAGTAGATATTAGACATAAAGTAAAGGATAACCACACTACAACCCACAACCCCAGAGAAGCAAGATGAAAAGGAGCAGCCTAAGAGGATCCCAGAAAAGGGAAAAAGTTAAGATTTCCTGGGTAAACTGGGAGGTAAGGTAGTGAGGGGATGGGGAATGGGAACCTGAGGGATTGAAATTGCAGAGTTGGGAGAGGTTTGGGGAAGGAGAAGAATGAAAGAGATATCTTGCTAGAGGGACCCATTATGAGATTAGGGAGAAACCTGATGCCAGGGAAATTCTTAGGAATCCTCAAGGATGCCTCCAGCTAAGACTCCTAGCAACAGTGAAGAGGATGTCTGAATAGGCCTTCCCCTTTAATCAAATTAGTGACTTCTCTAGTTGTCATCATAGAATCTATATCCAATAACTGGTGGAAGTAGATACCATGACCCATAGCCAAGCACTGGGCTGAGCTCCTGGAGTTCAGTTGAAGACAGGGAGGAGGATCATATGAACAATGGGGGTCAAGACAATGATGGGGGAAAATCACAGAGATAGCTGACCTGAGCTAGTGGGACCTCATCCACTCTGGACTGGCAGCTGGGGAACCTGCATGGGACTGAACTAGGCCCTCTAAATGTGGTTGACAGTTATGTGGTTTGCTCTGTTGGGCAGGGCTGGCAGTGGGACCAGAATTGATACTAAAGGATCAGCCCTGAAAGCATACATATAAGTAATATTGTACAGACTGAACAGGTTATATTTAGAAACATACATGTGTATGCATATACATACAAGCATGCAATAACAACTTATGAGAAAAGAAGCCTTACATCTGAGACAGAGCCAGGAGGATTATAAGAACAAGGTTGGATGGAAGAAAGAGAAAGAAAATGTAATTGTGTTATAATCTCAAGAAAAGAAATAAAAGAAAAGACTGGAGGAAAGTTCAGGGTTAGACAAAATAAAGGTTTATTGGCAAGCAATTGATACTTCTGATGGAAAGGATTCACAGAACTGGTATATCATCAACTCTGAGGAGATCCAGGTTTTTCTAGGGTTTAAGTACTGCATTCCAATCGACTTTCTTTCTGGAATCTATTTGTCCTATTATGTCTAAGTGCCTTTCCTATCATGGGGATTGGGTTAGTTCCCTGTCTCTCTCTCTTCATGGCTGTTTATTGGCTGATAGGATATCCTGCCTCAGGACATAGGTACAGAAATGGTCACTTTTTGGTTATTGTTTCTTGGCAGTCGAGGTGGAGCTTGGACCCCATTATCATATTTATATCAATCAGGGAAGAGAAACATGGCAGGTAAAGAGAAACTGAAAGCAGTGATGAAAAATAAAAATGTGTCTCCCCAAACCTCATTCCAGGAGCCTATGGAATGAGCTTTTAGTCACTGAGCAATTTTTTTGGCAAGTAATTTTGATTATTTTTAAGGGTGAAGGGCTCCACAATGACAAAGGACTTCAGAAACATGAACATCCATCTAAGCAGTAGAAAGGCAAACAGTTAATGAAGCAACTAGGACATTGCTCTTGTTGGAGTCCAGTGTCATATGTATGCTTCATGCCATTGCTTTTAGCTAGCTATAAAACAAAACCAGGGGCATGGAGTGCTTTACCCTTCCCCCCAGTCCCAGTTGCTTGGGAGGGAGGAGTTCCAGGCAGATGGTCTTAGTTACTACCTGCCTTTCAGAAATTAAAATGGTTTGTTTTCAGTGGAACCCACCACCACTACAGACACTGTCTACATACAGGCACCAGGAGAATCCAGAAGTCAAAGAGCAAGAGCATCAACAAGTTTCTTGACTAAACAGCAAACTCTTGAGTCAGGAAAAACCCATTAACTAGGGTGAGTTGTATGAATGAGTGGCCATCCAGTTCACATTCAGAAGCTATTTTACTTTCTCATTCATTTCACCAAGGATTGTTTCAGCAATCATTTGCCACCAAGAGCATGCCTTAAAAGGTCCCAGTCCCTAACTTTCAAAAGGGGCTGGTCTCTGTGATTTAAGTTACACTTAACTTACCATAATTTAGGGTTAAAAACAAACCAAATTCATAACATAATCTGCATGAAAGCAGTCAGAAGAGCAATCTGCTTTTTCTGGCTGAGGCAGAAATGATGAGCAGAATGTGAAAATATTAGGAAAGTAGAGATTACCCTCAATTAAATAAATAGCCACAGGGATGGCATGCAATGAATTGAAAACTTACCCAAAGGTCATAACTATGTCCTTAACCAAATGACTTCATATGTGGAAAAATGTCCACACAAACATGTTAAAGGGGTAAGAATGAGAAGTTCTTAGCATCCTTTTATTAACATTACCATGTGTGCCTGGCACTTTCCATTTTATGTTGAGCTATGAAGAACCACTTAGTGGAAGTAGGGTGATAAGATAAGAGGGGGAATAACAGTGTATCCAAAAGCTGCTTCTGAAAAGGGAGAGGAAAAGAACCACATTTTTTTCTTTAACACAAGGGAAAATTTTCATTATATTTCCCAATGCCCTTGTTTGATGAAAGAAAGATTATATTATGATATGTATATGTACCTTAGAATGGTGGGATAGCAATAACTACAATCATTTCAAGGCTTTCCTTCCAAACAATTGTTCATAAATGGAAAATGGAAAAATGAAAAGACATGCTTTGTTTATGTATGAAATTTACTTAACTTAAAATCCATGTTGTTAGAATTTGCTGTAAATAGCATACTATTTTCCCCTTCTCTGTGATTTCTCATAAATAGACTTGTGAAGGAAGAATGGTGGGACTCTGTTCTTGCTTCCTCCTTGCAGAAACTGCTCAGGTAGCTGTAATTTTTCACTAGTCTCAGTGCTGTGTGTTCTGTTTTAACACAAACATAACTGTATGAGCTCCAGTCTCTGGACACTTTGTACATAATCATTAGAGGAAAATTGGTATCTGGAACCAAGGAGGATTATTTTTCCATTTGTTCAGATCCAAGTACAGAAAATGATCCAATTTGATTGTTAGTCTAGGGATTAATTTTCTTTAGAATTGAAGTCCAATATAGAATTTCCCACAACCACAGGCAAGGCCAAGAGTGAAAGGCAGCTTTATTCTTACTTTAATGTCTATGACAGGAGTAACTGGAAGCCAGGCCCTTCACCACTCCATTCAGCTCAGCAAGAGAAATGAATAACTCTCTCACAATGCTACCACTGGCATCTGTTGACTTTGCAAAACAGAGATGTGGAGAATTTGTCTTTCCCTAACTACTGCAATGATTAAATGTACTGTTTTATTGTTCTGAAAAAAATGATGCCTCTTTGTGGAATATTGAACAATAACTACTCCAAGATGTCCACTACCCACTCTCTAGATGTGCTGCTGTTGTGCAATGTATGGGCAAAGGGACACTGCATGTCAGGCTCAGATAAGGGTCTTAAGATAGAGAAATGATTTCAGGTTAATTAGTTGGGCCTAATACAGTTACATGCTTTGTAGGATTGAGATGAGGATATAAAATGAGAAGGAAAATGAGAAAATGCAGCATTAACATGTGAATAATACTTAATGAATAACATAATTACACTGTGAAAAGCCTGTGCAATGGAACCCTGGTTATATGTCTGTAATTGGAGATAGGTATCATGGAAAGAATCACCATCAGCCTTTCATAAAGTTCCTTCAAGGCAGGGAAAGTTGAATTGGATAGATTATTAAATATAAAAATAAATTTAAGCTGGGTGGTGGTGGCGCATGCCTTTAATCCCAGCACTCCAGAGGCAGAGGCAGGCAGATCTCTGTGAGTTCGAAACCAACCTGGTCTACAAGAGCTAGTTCCAGGAGAGCCTCCAAAGCCACAGAGAAAATCTGCCTTGAAAAACACATAAACAAACAAACAAACAAACAAACAAATACATAAATTTACGAAGTATGGGATATCTTGAAATATTACCCAGGTGTCAGACAGAAAGCCTTCAGGAGATCTACACTTTGGATTCATTATAATTAGAGTGTGGTGGCTCATAACTGTAATCTCAGGACCAGAGATGTAGTTTCAGCGGGACTGTCAGAAGTTCAAGACGAGCATGGACTATATAGTGGGTTCTAGACTGGCCTGGGTTACAATGTGAGAATCTGTTCCAAAAACAAAGATAGCAAGAGACTGGGAGAAAGGAAAAAAAGAGAGATGGATTGGGAGGAAGACAGGGAGGGGTAGGTAAAGAAGGAGGGGTTCATTTTAGTGTTCAGTGATTCATGTGGCAAGTGCATGGCTGCCCTGCCCATGTTCCCTAGAGACATTAGTGTCTTCTGCCATAGACTCCTGAACAGCAGCATCTTAGGTTGTTGTACATCCTCTGAGGCAGGGTCAACTGTGTTCATGTTCTTGCCAGATTTTGAATAGATGTGTAGAGTGAACTAGCTCCCTCAGTCATCGAAGAGTTACTACTGTTAACTAGTAGTCACAACTTAAAATACTGGGATATATCCTAGAGGCATGCTCTGCACTGATCCCAAATTTTCCTGAGAATTTCCTTGAAGTGAGATTAATGTCCAGATATCCATAGGAGCCTGTTTGGAACTCACCCCTTTCTGGTTTCCTATCCTCTCTCGTATTCCTTCTCGGTTTGCCAATGGTGTTCTCTGGGCTTACACACGAATGAACAGTGGGTGTTAGTTCTTGTTTGTGATTTGATTCTAGGGAAATATAGATTGAGACAACACAGGAACAACAATAGGATGAGGCTCCAGAGAGCAGATGCAAGCTGTGGAAGCTCTGAATTCCTGAATCTCTTCCTTCCTTGTAAATTCTCTTAGTTAGGATCTCTTGCCCATCACCTCATAGATTTCACTGACCTTACTTCTATATTCTTCTTTTTTTCAAATGTAGTGTGATGTCTCAACATCTTATCTGAAATTTCCAGTCAGTGAAAGTGACAATTTAAGTCATTTTCTTATTCATAGATATCAGCATCTCAAAGCTCATTGGACAGTATTTGTCATTTCCTCTTTAGCCTAGTGAAATAACCTGTCAACAATTCCCACCTCTGAAGATAGGCCCTGTATATCAAATGTAAACTTTAAATACTGTTGTCTCCAGAGTATATTGAAAATTGGAAGATTCAAAACTGAATTCATTAGTGAATGTTGGAGAATATCTTCATATACACTAGGTCATAATTAACAGTAAAGTGTAAAAAAATAAATTCAGTTGTCTCAGATGCAAGTACCCTACCCTCTTTCTACCTCGAAAAAATGATGTCTACACCTATATGCTATTCACAGTAAAGAAGATTGACTCCCATTGGTGAAATCAAGCTATGAACATACTAGTGAGTAAGTCTAAGAAATGCAGTAACTCTAGGCCAAATAGGGAAAGCAGAGAGGAGGGTAGACATAAGAAATTACTCCTATAGACTGCTTCTGATGGCAAAATTGTGCTGCAAAATGTTAATACCGTGAGATTAAAATAAATAAAATCAAATTAAAGATGAAGATTATGATTTTGGTAGCTTCATAGTTCAAAACTGCTTCTTCACTCAAATATAGGGGAGGGGTAGCCAAAACCCTCCCAGACAAATGGTGGTAGCTGGTATTTTCTGTTCTTCTGTTTTTAGAAGGTCACATTTGCATATTATTTCAGATCACCAAATAAAGGAAGACTTCAGCACAGCTGGATGACCACATGCTTCACAGGGGAGAGTCTGAGAACAACTTAATGGAAAACAGAAACTGGGGAGATCCAAGTAGCCCCAGTGAAGTTGCAGCAGTATTTACTGCTTACTCTTTAATGAACACACCACGATTGGTGGCTCAGGGAGTTACAATGAGATGATGACCTCAGAAACAGCTACTTTCATGTCATAACACACAGAGGGAAGCAGCTCAGGAAAAATTAAAATGGAGCCATATTGCTTAGAAGTTCTTTGAATTAATCATTAGAAGGAAGAGAAACCTATTGGTTAGTGGTTTGCCTGCTACAGTTTTGTTCACCATATGAAAATAAGGACAGTGTGAGCAGGAAAGCAAAGAGATGGAAGATTTTTTAAATCGTTCTTGGTCCTGATATTAGAATAAACTTGAGATGATTTTCTTTTATAACAGCAATTTAACTGTATGCTGTATGCAAATTAGAAGATTTACATGCACTCAGCAAATATTTACACAGTTGCTACTTGAAGGCATTATACAAGGCTCAGAAACCCAAAGAATATTTTTGACTCTTGATTTAGGGGGTCTTATACCCATCATGGCTTTGTCCTTCATTTAATTTTTAATTTTTACTTATTCTTTGTGTCTTTCACATCATGCATCTCACCATCAGTATTTCATATTTTTAGGGAGATAATTTGTGATTACTTTATAGTCACTCAAGCTAAGTGGCTGTTTTCTCACCACCATGTTTTTCTTTCCCACCATTGCACTACTGTTCCTATCCAGCTAGTTCCATGTCCTCAAGACACTCATCACCTTCTTTTGTTTTATTTTAGAAGCACTCTTATTTACATATCAATCCCCCCATTCCTTAGCCCTCCCCTCCTCCAATGCTTCCCACTGACCCCCCCAACCCACCCCTACCCACTCTCCAAGGGTAGTGATGGCCTGCACAGGGGACCATCAAAGTCAGTCACATCATTTAGGGGAGGGCCTATGCCCTCTTTCTTGTATCTGGGCTTCAATCAGTATCCCTCCATAGGGAATAGGCGCCCAAAGTCCTTTTGTGCTTTAGGGATAAACCCTGGCTCCACTGTCAGAGGTCCCATAGACTGCCCTGGCCTCCTAGCTGGCTCCCACATTCAGAGGACTTGGTTCAGTCCGATGCTAGTTCCCCAGTTTTACGACTAGGGTCTCTGTGCTCTCACTAGGTCAGCTCAACAGTTTGTGCAGGTTTCTCCTGCACAGTCTTGGCTCCTTTGCTCATCCTTCCTCCCTCTCTGCAACTGGATTCCAGGAGTATGGCTCAGTATTTAGGTATGGGTGGCTGTTTCTGCTTCCATCAGCTACTGGAATGGCAACTAAGGTAGTCATCAATCTCATTATAGGGGAAGGGCATCAAAGGCAGCCTCTCCACCACTGCCTAGATTCTTAGTTGGGGTCATCCCTGTGAATCCCCTAACTTCTCCCTGTGCCAGTCCTCTCTCCAAACCTATACTGGCTCCCTTTATCAAGGCATCGGCTTTCTTGCCCTCCTCTATTCCTCCCCTGTCTCAGTCCTCCTGTTCTCTTCTCCCCTTCTCGTCTCTCCTTCTCCCCATCCTACCTCCCTCCTCTCTCCTCCCATGCTCCCAATTTGCTCAGGGATTCTTGCCACCCTCCCCTTCTTGGAGGGGGGCATGTCTTCTTCTCTTGGGGTCCGCTATGTTTCTTAGTTTCTCTAGTGGTGTGGATTGTATGTAGGCTGGTAGTTCTTTGCCCTATGTCTAATATCCATATATGAGTAAGTATAAAGCCTGCTTGTCTTTCTGTGATTGAGTTACCTCACTCAGGATGTTTTCTTCCAGTTCCATACATTTGCCTATGAATTTCAAGATTTCATTGTTATTTTCTGCTGAGTAATACCCCATTGTGTAAATGTTCCACATTTTCTCCATCTGTTCTTTGGTTGAGGGGCATCTAGGTTGCTTCCAGGTTCTGGCTATTACAAACAATGCTGCTAAGAACATAGTTGAACAGATGTCCTTGTTGTATGAATGTTCATTCTTTGGGTATATGCCCAAGAGAGTAATTGCTTGATCTTGAGGTACACTGCTTCCCATTTTCCTGAGAAACAACTATACTGATTTCCAAAGTGGTCTTACAAGTTTGCACTCCCACCAGCAATGAAGGAATGTTTCTTTTTCTCCACATCCTCTCCAGCAGAGACTGTCATTGGAGTTTTTGGTTTTAGCCATTAAGGCCTGTGTAAGATGGTATCCCACAGTTTTTTTTGAGTTGCATTTCCCTGATGGCTAAGGATGTTGAGCATGGTCTTAAGTGTTTTTTTAGCCATTTTAGATTCCTCTATTGAGAATTTGGTATTTAGTTCTGTACCCCACTTTTTAATTGGATTATTTGGTGTTTTGGTGGCTAGCTTCTTGAGCTCATTGTGTACTTTGGAAATAAGCCCTCTGTCAGATGTGGGTTTGGTGAATATCTTTGTTAGATATTTGTTAGATATTAAGATTGCTATACCAGCTTGTTTCTTTGGTTCATTTGATTGGAAAATCTTTTCCTAACCATTTGCTCTGAGGTAACATCTGTCTTTGACACTGAGATGTGTTTCTTGTATGCAGCAGAAGGATGGATTCTGTCTTTGTATCCATTCTGTCTTTTTATGCTGCCTTTAAGCTGACATACTTCTTCCCATGATGATCATGGACTCTAATCCTATAGAACTGTGAGCTCCAATAATCACTTTTTTTTTTGTAAGCGACCTTGGTCATGGTGTATCTTCACAGCAATATAAAAGAAACTAAGATAACTCATATGAAAGCAAGGTAGTTAAAAAAAAAATTCACAAGATCAAATGGAGAGTGATGTCTGGTCCCTAGCTGAATAACTATTGTCAGTTGATGGCTGCGTCAGGAGGAAGAGGCACTTTTCCTAAAGGAAGTGGCCTTTGGTAGTTTATTCATATCTGAGTGAACAACCCCCAAATACATGGACACATAGACAGTGCTAACTGAACTCAATGACTTACTAATAAAGTAAAAATAAATGACACTGGAATGATCATGTGTTTGGCGACAGCTATAAAGTAGGAGTGAGGCTACCTAGGTTTCAAAGATAAACACTACATTTTTTTCTGGTGAATTTTAGTATTATTTTTTGTGAGTCTTAGTTTTTAGTATATATATATATATATATATATATATATATATATATATATATAAATTAATTTATGTGGGACTGTGTGTAATGGCCAAAAAGGTAGAAAATAGCCCATGAGAAAGGCTGAAAAGGGATTAAAGGAAGCAAGGTATAGAGGAAATGAGAATAGATATCTTAAGAGAATGAAAGGGAAGATAGAAGGTTTTAAGAGGTAATGGAGGTCAGAGGGATAGTGGAGAAGAGTGAGTTAATTCAGGGTCATCTTAAACTAAATATGTATGAAAATTTCATAAGGAAACCTGCTACTTGGAAGCTGTAGAGCTCTTCTCATGCATACACAAAACACTGATTCCAAGCACAGACAAAAGTAGTATCAGAAAACAAACACAAAAAATATGTGTATTTTAATCATATGTGTTTCTGTTATTCATATACATAAATGTGTGGAGACTGAAGACAAAAGGCTGAGGTGAAATTCAGGTCTCAGGAGAAGGGGTAGAATGAATACAACTCTGATCAGTGGGAACAACATCTTTACCTGAGGAACACCTAGAATCCAAACAGGAAGGAACAATTTTTAACTAAATATAAGGACTTACAATTCTTTGAGATAGTGTCCCTCTATATAGTCCAGGCTGGTCTCAAAATCATGACTGTTCTCCTGGGTCAGGATCATGAGTGCTGGAATTGCAGTCATGTACCACCACAGTCAACTTCAAACTGAAATTTCTAATGTTTGTAGCAAGGACTATTGCTTCTTCACTTGTATTTCTCACACCACCATTGATTTACCCTTGGGATAAAATGAGCAGACAGAGCAACTGGATGTAGAATTGTGCTTTCAGCTAGTCAGTCAATAAGCACATAAAGAACAGTTGTGTCATTACGGCCCTGAGCAATTTGAATATACCCAGGGCTTAATAAGTTGCTATTTTTTCTCTGTACTAACATCTGTCATTGTCTTAACCTGGCTGTGCTCACTATCACACTAACATGTGACTTCACTTGGATTTTCTGAAACATTCCTCAGGTCCATTTTTTTACTTTTGAAGAGTTAGCAGCAGTATGGTGATGATGATCATGGCTCATGTGGACCCAACTTCTCCTTGTCCTTTCTGCTTCTGAACAGGCCTCCATGATTAGTCTCCACCCCTCATTTTTGTGGTCCCTTTGCCTTAAGATTTGACCACAGATCCAGGTGAAATTCCTGCATATAACAAGAATTGTCTCATCATGCCATTTTATTAACCAAATAAATGGCAGGGGAGAATTTCTATGGGTCTTTAAGTTTTCACTTTTCAGAATGTATCTTTCCACCTCACATTAGGTATGAAGTATAATGGTGTAACCTCATGTGTTATTACTGTGTTGGAGAACTTCCACTTTATTATCTGTAAAATACAGTGCCAGGGACAATGAGGGGACAGCTATATGTATTCAGACTGGGAAAAACAAAACAAATACAGGTTTCCTAGCAAATGGGCTGAAGGGCTACTTGGTGGAAAAGCAAGGAACCAGGCTCAGAAGAAAAACAACTCTCAGGAGTGAAGTCGAGGTCATAGCTGTATCCTCACTCATGTCTGATGGAATGAATCAAGTGACTTTCAAAGTTAGACTTCGCTGGGTCAGACTCTGTTACATTCAGAGCACTGGAAGTCATAACTTCAGGACTGGTGGGCACTTTAGGTTTGTAGGTGAGTAACAACCCTACTATGGGCATGTGGTATACACCCAGTGCTTGGAATATTAGAAGTAGGAGAATCAAGGTGTTCAAAGTCATCTTTGGCTCTGTAGAGAGTATAAGGCCAGCCTGGACTACATGAAACCATGCCTCATAAAAGAAAAAACCAAACAATAACACAAAAACAGAGCAGAGCTATCTGGATATCAAACGATCACACAAATGACATTGATGATGAGGTCCTGGGTGCATGTTTACTCTGACTTCAAAGATAAACTTACGCAGAGGCTAGGCTACCACTTGGCTAGAGTCAGCATGTATACTGAATACTACTCCAGTAGCCCATGAAAGCACATTCTTTATTTTCAGAAGGAGTGAAACCTTCAAACTGCAACAAAAATTAGACATGGACTTTGTTCTGTTATTGTGAATGAGGAGCTACAATAAGAAGCATTCTCTTTTGATTCCAGGGTCAGCCATCTTCCACTGTTGGTCTTGATTTTCCAACTTGCTTTGAGAGAAAAGCCTTGAATTATGTTTGCAAAGAATGCATATTCATTCAGAAGTCAATTTTAAACAAGCACCAATATATACACTGCTCCCCACCCATATAAGCTGTCTTCATTGGAAGTATTCAATAAGTATTCAATTCTTCAATTGATCATTTCTATTGCTTACTTTTTCTAGGCATCACCATTGTTGTAAAAGTACTTCAATCTATGCTGCTTTGGTTGACCTCCTGGTAATTACAAAATTTACCTTTTATGGTAATATGGAAGGAGGATGAAAGAAAAAGAAGGTTTGTTTTTGGAATGGGGTGACTGTCACCAGAGCTCATGTGTTTACCATCATCAGTAAATGAGTGTGGTATTGGTATGCAGTCCAATGAAAAGTAAAGGGACATCCAAACTATTACATGCTCCTCTCTCTACCCACCTCTCTCCAACACCCCCTCTCCATCCTCCCTCTCTCCACCCTTTCTGTATCTCTGTCTTTTTTATCTGTTTCTACATGTTTATATAATAGACACACACATAGGTATACGTGTGTGTGTGTGTGTGTGTGTGTGTGTGTGTGTGTGTGTGTGTGTACATGGATCTTTCTCCCTATCTTCCTGAATGGGAATATTTAAGCTTGCCACAACCCACAAACACTATGGAAAGAATGCATCATGCATGATGCCACAATGATGATTTACCACCAAACTAAGCTATGTAAATGAAGCCCCAGTTGGCTATCAGCTTGTTAACAGACGCACAACCAACATTCCTTACATTCAATTTTATATATGCTACCTGGCTGTTGTGATAGGTCTTGACATTACTTTGTTCACTCTTTTTCTGTGTGTGACTTTTTTATTAGTTCAAATTAGGAACAAGCTTGCTTCACATGTCAATCCCTTCTCTCTCTCCCTCCCCTTTCGCCCCAATTTACCCCCCAACCTCCCACCTGCCCCCCACCCCATCCACCTTCCACTCCCCAGGATGGGTAGGGCCCTCTGCTGGGGCTCCCCAAAGTCCACCACATCACCCTGGGGTGGGCCTAGTCCCTCCCCCATGTGTCCAGGCCAAGACATGGGATGGGCTCTCAAAGTCCAATCTTACACCAGGGAAAAATACTAATCCACTACCAGGGCCCCCTAGAGTGCAGAGGCCTCCTCATTGACATCCATGTTCAGGGGTCTGGATCAGTCCCCTGCTGGCCTCCCAGAGAGCAGTCTGGAGTCCATGTGCTCCCCCTTGTTAAGGCCAGCTGTTTCTGTGGGTTCCACCAGCCTAGTACTGACCCCTTTGATCTTCATTCCTCCCTCTCTGCAACTAGATTCCAGAGTTCAGTTCAGTACGTATCTGTGGTGTCTTCCATCAGCAAATGGATGAGGGCTCTAGGATGGCATAAAAAGTAGTCATCAGTCTCATCATAGGGAAAGGGTATTTAGGCTATCCTCTGCACCATTGCCTAGATTGTCCATTTGTGTCATCCTTGTAGATCTTTGGAAATCTCCCTAGTGCCAGATCTCTCCTCGGACCTATAATGGCTCCCTCTCATATGGTATCTCTCATCCTGCTCTCTTCTATCCTTCCCCCAACTCAACATTTCTGCTATTCCATTTCCTCCTCTCACCTCCTCTTCTCCTCCTCTCATTTTGGAAGGTCCTCTTCCCCTACCCTCAAGCTCTCAATTAGCTCAGGAGATCCTGCCCCTTCCCATCCTCAGGGGTCCATGCATTTTTTCCCTGAGAGTCCTTCTTGTTTCCTAGTTTCTTTGGTGAAGAGGATTGTAGGCTGGTAGTCCTTTGCTCTATGTCTAAAACTCATATATGAGTGAGTACATACCATGTTTGTCTTTTTGTGACTGGGTTACCTAACTCAGGATGGTTTCTTCTAGTTCCATCCATTTGCCTGCTATTTTCAAGATTCCATTTCTTTTTCTGCTGAGTAGTACTCCATTGTATAAATGTACCACATTTTCTCTAACCATTCTTCAGTTGAGAGGCATCTAGGTTGCTTCCAGGATCTGGCTATTACAAACAATCCTGCTATGAACATGGTTGAACATATTCCCTTGTTGTATGAACGATGCATTATTTGGGTATATGCCCAAGAGAGGAATTGCTGGATATTGAGGTAGACTGATTCCCATTATTCTGAGCAACTGTCATATTGATTTCAAAAGTGGTCTTACAAGTTTGCACTCCCACCAGCAATGGAGGAGTGTTCCTTTTTCTCCAAAATTGGTGCTTTTGATTTTAGCCATTCTGGCTGGTGTAAGATGGTATGTCTGAGTTGTTTTGAGTTGCATTTCTCTGATGGCCAAGGATTTTGAGCACTATCTTAAGTGTCTTTCTACCATTTCAGATTCCTCTGTTGAGATATTTCTATTTAGTTCTGCATTACACTTTTTAATTTCATTGTTTGGTGTTTTGGTGGCTAGCTTCTTGAGTTCATTGTATATTTTGGAAATTAGCCCTCTGTCAGATGTGGGGTTGGTGAAGATC
Source organism: Cricetulus griseus (assembly GCF_003668045.3). Classification (NCBI taxonomy): domain Eukaryota; kingdom Metazoa; phylum Chordata; class Mammalia; order Rodentia; family Cricetidae; genus Cricetulus; species Cricetulus griseus. The sequence continues at coordinate 18,717,516 of NC_048603.1, read as the reverse complement.
TTTTCCCCTTCTGTGGGCTGTCAATTTGTCTTACTGACTGTGTCCTTTGCCTTACAGAAGCTTCTCAGTTTCAGGGAGTCCCATTTATTAATTGCAATTCTCAATGTCTGGGCTACTGGTGTAATGTTCAGGATGTGGTCTCCCGTGACAATTTGTTCAAGGGTATCTCCAACTTTCTCTTCTAGAAGATTCAATGTGGCTGGATTTATGTTGAGATTGTTGATCCATTTGCACTTAAGTTGTGTGCAAGGTAACACATATGGATCTATCTGCAATCTTCTGCATGTCCTAATCCAGTTGTCCCAGCACCATTTGTTGAAGGTGGTATCTTTTTTTCCATTGTATAGATTTAGCATCTTTGTCAAAAATAAGATGTTTGTAGGTGTGTGGATTAATATTAGGGGTTTCAATTCAATTCCATTCAACTATCTGTTTTTTTGTGCCAATACCAAGCTGTTTTGAGAACTCTGGCTCTATAGTAGAGCATGAAGTAAGGGATGGTGATGCCTCAAGAAGACCCTTAATTGTACAGAGTTGTTTTGACTATCCTGGGTTTTTTTGTTTTTTCATATAAAGTTGAGTATTGTTCTTTCAAGGTCTTTGAAGAACTGTGTTGGGATTTTGATAGGGATTGCATTGAATCTGTAGATTGCTTTTGGCAAGATTGCCATTTTTATTATGTTGATTCTACCTATCCAAGAGCATGGGAGATATTTCCATTTTCTGGTATCTTTTTTAACTTCTTTCTTTAAAGACTCAAAGTCTTACTGTACAGGACTTTCATTTTTTAGGTTAGAGTTACCCAAAGATATTTTATGTTGCTTGTGGATATTGTGAAAGGTGATGTGTCTCTGATTTCTTTCTCATTGCATTTATCATCTGTATATAGTAGGGCTACTGATTTTTTTTATTTCATTTTGTATCCTGCTACTTTGCTGAAGGTGTTTATCAGCTGTAGGATTTCCCTGGTAGAGTTTTATGTAGACTATCTTATCATCTGCAAATAATGAGAGTTTGACTTCTTTTGATTTCTGGTAGAATTCTGCAGTGAAGCCATCTGACCCTGGGCTTTTTTTGGCTGGGAATCTTTTGATGACTGCTTCTATTTCATTAGGGGTTATAGGTCGATTTAAAATGCTTATGTTTTCTTAACTTAATTATGGTAAGTGATATCTATCCAGAAAATTGTCCATTTCCTTTAGAGTTTTGAATATTTTGGAGTACAGGTTTTCAAAGTACGACCTGATGACTGACGCTCTGTATTTCCTCAGTGTCTGTTGTTATATCCCCCTTTTTGTTTCTGATTTTGTTAGTGTTTGTGTATCTTGTTGATCTTCTCAAAGAACCAACTCTTTGTTTCATTGATTCTTTTTTTTTCTTTTTTTTATTAAATTATTAATATTTTCACATATACTTTCCCTCTCCCTCTCCCTCCCCCCACCCCCATTCCTTCTCCCCCACCTCCAACCTACCCCCCACCCCATCCACCCGCCACTCCCCAGGCAGGGTAGGGCCCCCAACCAGGGTTCCACCAAGTCCACCAAATCTTCCTGTGCTGGGCCTAGGCCCCTCCCCATGTGTTCAGAGACAGAGCGAATCCCTTCAAGTGGGATGGGCTCTCGAAGTCCCTCCCACCCACCAGGGCAAAACGCCAGTCCACCTCCCTCTGGAGTCATTCATGATTTCTAGTTTCCTTGGGGTAGAGGATTATAGGCTGGTAAACCTTTGCTCTATGTCTAAAAATCCCAGGAGTGCAGGGGCCTCCCCATTGGCATCCATGATCAGGGGGCTGGATTAGTCCTGTACTGTCCTCCCAAAGAGCATCTGGGGTCGATATGCTTTCCCTTTTTCAGGCCAACTGTTTCTGTGGGTTTCTCCAACCAGGTACAGACCCCTTCGTTCTTCATTCCTCCCTCTCTTCAACTGAGTTCCAGATTTCAGCTCAGTGTATTTCTGTGGATGTCTGTCTCTGCTCTCATCAGCCACTGGATGAGGACTCTAGAATAGCATAGAGAGTATTCATCAATCTCATTCTAGGGGAAGGGTTTCTAGGCCAACTTCTCCTCCACTGCCCAGACTGTCAGATCGTGTCATCCTTATAGGTCTCTGGAGATCTTCCTAGTTCCAGATCTCTTCTCGGACCTATAGTGACTCCCTCTGATATGGTATCTCTCATCCTGCTCTCTCTCCTCTATTCTTCCCCCAACTCAATATATCTGCTCCTCCATTTCTTCTCCTCTACTCTTCATCTTGTGCTCTTATTGTGGCAGCACCCACTTCCCTACCCTCATGCTCTCAATTAGCTCGGGAGTTCATGCCATTTCCCATTCCTGGGGTCCATTTATCCCTTAGAGTCATTCATGATTTCTAGTTTCCTTGGGGTAGAGGATTATAGGCTGGTAAACCTTTGCTCTATGTCTAAAAATCATATATGAGTGAGTACATACCATGTTTGTCTTTTTGTGATTGGGTTACCTCACTCAGGATGGTTTCTTCTAGTTCCATCCATTTGCCTGCGAATTTCAAGATTCCATTGCTTTTTTCTGCTGAGTAGTACTCCATTGTATAAATGTACCACATTTTCTCTTTCCATTCTTCAGTTGAGGGGCATCTAGGTTGTTTCCAGGTTCTGGCTATTACAAACAATGCTGCTATGAACATGGTTGAACATATGTCCTTGTTGTATGGACAAGCAGTATTTGGGTATATACCCAAGAGAGGAATGGCTGGATCTTGAGGTAGATTGATTCCCATTTTTCTGAGCAACCGCCATACTGATTTCCAAAGTGGTCTTACAAGTTCACACTCCCACCAGCAATGGAGGAGTGTTCCTTCTTCTCCACAACCTCTCCAGCATAGGTTGTCATTGGTATTTTTGATTTTAGCCATTCTGACAGGTGTGAGGTGGTATCTCAGAATTGTTTTGAGTTGCATTTCTCTGATGGCCAAGGATTTTGAACACTTTCTTAAGTGTCTTTCAGCCATTTCAGATTCCTCTGTTGAAAAATCTCTGTTTAGTTCTGCACCCCACTTTTTAATTTCATTGTATGGTGTTTTGGTGGCTAGCTTCTTGAGCTCCTTGTATATTTTGGAAATCAGACCTCTGTCAGATGTGGGGCTGGTGAAGATTTTTTCCCATTCTGTGGGTGGTCGTTTTGTCTTACTGACTGTGTCCTTTGCCTTACAGAAGCTTCTCAGTTTCAAGAGGTCCCATTTATTAATTGCAGACCTCAGTGTCTGTGCTTCTGGCGTGATGTTCAGGAATCGTTCTCCTGTGCCAATTTGTTCAAGGGTTGTTCCCACTTTCTCTTCTAAAAGATTCAGTGTGGCTGGGTTTATGGAGAGATCTTTGATCCATTTGCACTTAAGTTTCGTGCATGGTGACAAGTATGGATCTATCTGCAATTTTCTGCATGTTCGAATCCAATTGTGCCAGCACCATTTGTTGAAGATGCTATCTTTTTTCCATTGTATGGATTTAGCACCTTTGTCAAAAATAAGGTGTTCGTAGGTGCGTGGGTTAATATCTGGGTCTTCAATTCGATTCCATTGGTCTATCTGTCTATTCTTGTGCCAATACCAAGCTGTTTTCAGAACTATGGCTCTATAGTAGACCTTGAAGTCAGGGATGGTGATGCCTCCAGAGGATCTTTTATTGTAAAGAGTTGTTTTGGCTATCCTAGGTTTTTTATTTTTCCATATAAAGTTGAGTATTGTTCTTTCAATGTCTGTGAAAAACTGTGTTGGGATTTTGATGGGGATTGCATTAAATCTGTAGATTGCTTTTGGTAGAATTGCCATTTTTACTATGTTAATTCTGCCTATCCAAGAGCACGGGAGATCTTTCCACTTTCTGGTATCTTCTTTAATTTCTTTCTTTAAAGTCTCAAAGTTCTTATTGTACAGGTCTTTCACTTTTTTGGTTAGTGTTACCCCCAGATATTTAATGTTGCTTGTGGATATTGTGAAAGGTGATGTTTCCATGATTTCTTTCTCATTGAGTTTATCATCTGTATACAGTAGGGCTACAGATTTATTTAAGTTAATTTTGTATCCTGCTACCTTGCTGAAGGTGTTTATCAGCTGTAGGAGTTTCCTGGTAGAGTTTTTCGGGTCACTTATGTAGACTATCATGTCATCTGCAAATAGTGAAAGTTTGACTTCGTCCTTTCCAATTTGTATCCCTTTGATATCCTGATCTTGTCTTATTGCTCTAGCTAGAACTTCAAGAACAATATTGAAGAGATATGGAGAGAGTGGACATCCTTGTCTTGTTCCTGATTTTAGAGGAAATGCTTTGAGTTTCTCTCCATTTAGTTTGATGTTGGCTATTGGTTTGGTGTATATCGCATTTATCATGTTTAGATATGTTCCTGTTATTCCTGTTCTCTCCAAGATCTTTATCATGAAGGGATGTTGGATTTTGTCAAAGGCCTTTTCAGCATCTAGTGAGATGATCATGTGGTTTTTCTTTTTCAGTTTGTTTATATGGTGGATTACATTGATGGTTTTTCGTATATTGAACCATCCTTGCATCCCTGGGATGAAGCCCACTTGATCGTGGTGGATGATTTTTCTGATATGTTCTTGGATTCGATTAGCCAATATTTTATTGAGTATTTTAGCATCAATGTTCATGAGAGATATTGGTCTGTAGTTCTCTTTCTTATTCTTATCTTTGTGTGGCTTGGGTATCAAAGTGATTGTAGCCTCATAGAAGGAGTTTGGCAATATCCCATCTGCTTCTATTGTGCGGAACAGTTTGAGGAGTATTGGTATCAGCTCTTGTTTGAATTTCTGGTAGAATTCTGCAGTGAAGCCATCTGGTCCTGGGCTTTTTTTGGTTGGGAGGCTTTTGATGACTGCTTCTATTTCATTAGGGGTTATGGGTCGATTTAAATTGTTTATCTGATCTTGATTTAATTTTGGTAAGTGATATTTATCCAGGAAACTGTCCATTTCCATTAGATTTTCGAATTTTGTGGAGTACAGATTTTCAAAGTATGACCTAAAGATTCTCTGGATTTCCACAGTGTCCGTTGTTATATCCCCCTTTTCGTTTCTGATTTTGTTAATTAGTGTGCTCTCTCTCTGCCTTTTGGTTAGTTTGGCTAGAGGTTTGTCTATCTTGTTGATCTTCTCAAAGAACCAACTCTTTGTTTCATTGATTCTTTGTAATGTTTTCCTAGTTTCTACTTTATTGATTTCAGCTCTCAGGTTGATTATTTCCTGGCGTCTACTCCTCCTTGGTGAGTTTGCTTCTTTTTGCTCTAGTGTTTTCAGTTGTTCTGTCAGTTCTCTAATGTGACTTTTTTCTAGTTTCTTCATGTGGGCACTTAGTACTGCTCTTAGGACTGCTTTCAGAGTGTCCCATAAATTTGGGTATGTTGTGTCTGCATTTTCATTAGAATCTAGGAAGTCTTTAATTTGTTTTTTTATTTCTTCCTCAACCCAGGAATGGTGCAATTGGGTGTTATTCATTTTCCAAAAGTTTGCAGGTTTCCTGCCATTTGTATTGTTGCTGAATTCTAGCTTTAATGCATGGTGGTCTGATAAGATACAGGGGGTTATTTCAATTCTTTTGTAATTGTGGAGGTTTGCTTTGTTGCCTACTATGTGGTCAATTTTGGAGAAGGTGCCATGTGGTGCTGAGAAGAAGGTATATTCTTTTGAGTTTGGATGGAATGCTCTATAGATATCCGTTAACCCCAGTTGGGCCATGACTTCTTTCAGATCCTCTGTTTCTTTGTTAAGTTTTTGTCTGGTGGTCCTGTCTAGTGACCATCTGCTTTTTCTGGCGTGATGTCTAGTGACATCACGCCAGAAGCACAGACACTGAGGTCTGCAATTAATAAATGGGACCTCTTGAAACTGAGAAGCTTCTGTAAGGCAAAGGACACAGTCAGTAAGACAAAGGGGGGTGTTGAAGTCTCCTACTATAAGTGTGTGTGGTTTTATGTGTGGTTTGAGCTTTAGTAATGTTTCTTTCACAAATGTGGGTGCCTTCGTATTTGGAGCATAGATGTTCAGGATTGAGATTTCATCTTGATGGACTTTTCCTGTGATGAGTATGAAATGCCCTTCTTCATCTCTTTTGATTGATTTTAGTTTAAAGTCCATTTTGTTAGATATTAGGATTGCTACACCTGCTTGTTTCTTGAGGCCATTTGATTGGAAAATCTTTTCCCATCCTTTTACTCTGAGGTATCGCCTGTCTTTGAAGTTGAGGTGTGTTTCTTGTAAACAGCAGAAAGATGGATTCTGTCTTCGTATCCATTCTGTTAGCCTATATCTTTTTACGGGTAAGTTAAGGCCATTGACATTTAGGGATATTAATGTCCATTGTTCGTTGGTTCTTGCTTGGTTTGGATTTATTGTTGGTGGTGTCATTGTGTGTGGATTTTGCTCTCCTGCTTCTTTTTGTGTTTGGCAATATTAGATTATCTATTGCCTGTGTTTTTGTGCATGTAGTTATGTTCCTTGAGTTGGAGTTTTCCTTCCAGAACCTTCTGTAGTGCTGGATTTGTGGATATGTATTGTTTAAATCTGTTTTTGTCATGGAAAATCTTGTTTTCTCCATCTATAGTGATTGAAAGTTTTGCTGGGTACAGTAGTCTGGGTTGACATCCATGCTCCCTTAGTGCTTGTAGTGTATCTATCCAAGACCTTCTGGCTTTCATAGTTTCCATTGAGAAGTCGGGTGTGATTCTGATTGGTTTGCCTTTATATGTTACTTGGCCTTTTTCCTTTGCAGCTCTTAATATTTTTTCTTTATTCTGTAGATTTGGAGTTTTGATTATTATGTGTCGGGGGGACTTCTTTTTGTGGTCCAGTCTGTTTGGTGTCCTATAAGCTTCTTGTACTTTCATAGGCATATCTTTCTGTAGGTTGGGGAAGTTTTCTTCTATGATTTTGTTGAATATGTTTTCTGTACCTTTGAGCAGTGTTTCTTCACCTTCTTCTACACCTATTATTCTTAGGTTTGGTCTTTTCACGGTGTCCCATATTTCCTGTATATTTTGTGTTAGGGATTTGTTGGTCTTGAGGTTTTCTTTGGTTGATGAATGTATATCCTCTAGCGAGTCTTCAATAGCTGAGATTCTCTCTTCTGTCTCTTGAATTCTAGTAGTTATACTCACATCTTTAGTTCCTGATCGTTTATCCAACCTTTCCATTTCCAGCATCGCTTCATTCTGTGTTTTCTTTAATGTGTCTAATTCAGCTTTCATGTTTTGAACTGTTTCAAGAGCTTCCTTCACTTGTTTGGTTGTTTTATCTTGGGTTTCTTTAGCTTCTTTAAGAGATTTGTTTATTTCTTGAATATTTTGGTTTGTCTTTTCCTCCATATCGTGTAATTTTTTGCTTACTTTTTCTTCTATTTCTTTAAGGGATTTTCTTGTTTCCTCTTTGAAGGTCTCTATCATCTTGCTCAGATAATTTTTGAGGTCCATCTCTTCTTCATGCACTGTGTTGGGCTTTTCAGATCTTGCTGGAGTGGAGTCCCTAGATTCTGGTGGTGTCATATTGGTCTTTCTGTTGTTGAGCGGGTTCTTATTCTGTCTTCTTCCCATATCTTTTTCCAGTGAGTGCAGGTAGGATCTCTCTATCTCCTCTTGTTACTCTGTAGTGTGTGTGGGCCAGGAATTCAATGTCCGAAGCTCTGGATGGTTTTGCCTCTCCTCGTAGTCTCCTCACTCTGATGGCGTTAGGCCTCTTGGTGGATCGGTCGCCGGGAATGGAATGAAGAGTGGCCTGTACCCAGATTCGGGGAGCTCCTCCCTGCCTGGACGTGTCTGGTCTGCGGTGAGTCCATGGAAAGGGAAGGAAGAGTGTCCTGAACCAAGCCAGATTCAGGAAGCTCCACCCTGCCTGGGCGTGTCTGTTTCAAGCAGGGACGAGCCTGGAGGGATCTGGGTGGATGGCGCTTAGGACAAGAATTGGGTAAAAGCAGGGGGTGGCTCACCTGGTCTGCGGTGAGTCCACGGAAAGGGAAGGAAGAGTGTCCTGAACCAAGCCAGATTCAGGAAGCTCCACCCTGCCTGGGCGTGTCTGTTTCAAGCAGGGACAAGCCTGGAGGGATCTGGGTGGATGGCGCTTAGGACAAGAATTGGGTAAAAGCAGGGGGTGGCTCACCTGGTCTGCGATGAGTCCACGGAAAGGGAAGGAAGAGTGTCCTGAACCAAGCCAGATTCAGGAAGCTCCACCCTGCCTGGGCGTGTCTGTTTCAAGCAGGGACGAGCCTGGAGGGATCTGGGTGGATGGCGCTTAGGACAAGAATTGGGTAAAAGCAGGGGGTGGCTCACCTGGTCTGCGGTGAGTCCACGGAAAGGGAAGGAAGAGTGTCCTGAACCAAGCCAGATTCAGGAAGCTCCACCCTGCCTGGGCGTGTCTGTTTCAAGCAGGGACAAGCCTGGAGGGATCTGGGTGGATGGCGCTTAGGACAAGAATTGGGTAAAAGCAGGGGGTGGCTCACCTGGTCTGCGATGAGTCCACGGAAAGGGAAGGAAGAGTGTCCTGAACCAAGCCAGATTCAGGAAGCTCCACCCTGCCTGGGCGTGTCTGTTTCAAGCAGGGACGAGCCTGGAGGGATCTGGGTGGATGGCGCTTAGGACAAGAATTGGGTAAAAGCAGGGGGTGGCTCACCTGGTCTGCGATGAGTCCACGGAAAGGGAAGGAAGAGTGTCCTGAACCAAGCCAGATTCAGGAAGCTCCACCCTGCCTGGGCGTGTCTGTTTCAAGCAGGGACAAGCCTGGAGGGATCTGGGTGGATGGCGCTTAGGACAAGAATTGGGTAAAAGCAGGGGGTGGCTCACCTGGTCTGCGGTGAGTCCACGGAAAGGCTGTTTCATTGATTCTTTGTAATGTTTTCCTAGTTTCTTCTTTATTGGGTTCAGCCCTTAGTTTGATTATTTCCTAGTGACTACTTCTCCATGGTATGTTTGCTTCCTTTTGCTCTAAAGCTTTCAGTTATTTTGTCAGTTCTCTAGTCTGACTATTCTCTAGTTTCTTTATGTGGACGCTTAGTGCTATGAACTTTCCTCTTAGCACTGCTTTCAGAGTGTCCCATAATTTGGGGTATATTGTCTCTACATTTTCATTAAATTCTAGGAAGTCTTTAATTTCTTTTTTCTTTTGGTTTTTCGAGACAGGGTTTCTCTGTGGCTTTGGAGGCTGTCCTGGAACTAGCTCTTATAGACCAGGCTGGTCTTGAACTCACAGAGATCCTCTGCCTCTGCCTCCCGAGTGCTGGGATTAAAGGCATGTGCCACCAACGCCCAGCTAATTTCTTTTTTTTATTTCTTTCTCAACCCAGGAATGGTGCAATTGGGTGCTATTCAATTTCCACGAGTTTGTAGGTTTTCTGCAATTTGTATTGTTGTTGAATTCTAACTTAAAGCAAGGGGATCTGATAAGATACTGTGGTTATTTCAATTCTTTTGTATCTTTGGAGGTTTGCTTTGTTGCCAACTATGTGGTAAATTTTAGAAAAGGTTCCATGTGGTGCTGAGAAGAAGGTATATTCTTTTTTGTTTGGATAGAATATTCTATAGATATCTGTTAAACCCGGTTGGGTCATAACTTCTGTTAGATCCTTTGTTACTTTGTTAAGTTTCTGCCTGGTGGTCCTGTCTAGTGGTGAAAACAGGGTGTTGAAGTCTCCTACTCTAAGTGTGTGTAGTTTTATGTGTGGTTTGAGCTTTAGGAATATTTCTTTTACAAATGTGGGTGCCTTCATACTTGGGGCATAGATGTTCAGGATTGTGACTTCAACTTGATTGACTTTTCCTGTGATGAGTATGAAATGTCCTTCTTCATCTCTTTTGATTGGTTTTAGTTTGAAGTCTAATTTGTTAGATATTAGAATTGCTACAACAGCTTGTTTCTTGGGCCCATTTGATTGGAAAATCTTTTCCCAATCCTTTACTCTGAGGTAATGCCTGTCTTTGAGGTTGAGGTATGTTTCTTGTATACAGCAGAAGGATGGATTCTGTCTTCGTATCCATTCTGTTAGCCTGTATCTTTTTATAGGCAGGTAAAGACCATTGACATTGAGGGATATTAATGTCCATTGATTGTTGGTTCTTGTTTATTTTGTATTTATAGTTGGTGGTGTAATTGTGTGTGGATTTCGCCATCCTGTCTCTTTTCATGTTTGGTAAAATTGGATTATCTATTGCCTATGTTTTTGTGAGTGTAGGTATCTTCAATGGGTTGGAGTTTTCCTTCCAGAAATTTCTATAGTGCTGGATTTGTAGATACGTATTGTTTAAGTCTGGTTTTGTCATGAAATATCTGGTTTTCTTCATCTATAGTGATTGAAAGTTTTTCTGGGTACAGTAGTCTGGGTTGGCATCCATGCTCCCTTTGTGTTTGTAGGATATCTATCCAGGACCTTCTGGCTTTCAAAGTTTCCATTGAGAAGTCAGGAGTGATTCTGATAGGTCTGTCTTTATATGTTACTTGGACTTTTTCCTTTGCTGCTCTTAATATTTTCCTCTTTATTCTGAAGGTTTGGTGTTTTGATTATTATGTGTCGAGGGGACTTCTTTTTTGGTCCAGTCTGTTTGGTGTTCTGTAAGCTTTTTGTACTTTCATAGGCATATTCTTCTGTAGGTTGGGGGAAGTTTTCTTCTATGATTTTGTTGAATATGTTTTCTGTACCTTTGAACTGTATTTCTTCTTCTTCTTCTTCTTCTATACCTATTATTCTAACATTCGGTCTTTTCACGGTGTCCCATATTTTCTGGATATTTTGTGTTAGGGATTTGTTGGACTTGAGATTTTCTTTGGTTGATGACTGTATATCCTCTTGAGAGTCTTCAACAATTGAGAGTCTCTCTTCCATCTCTTGAATTCTATTGGTTCCTGGGTGTTGGTGGCACATGCCTTTAATCCCAGCACTTGGGAGGCAGAGGCAGGTGGACCTCTGTGAGTTCTGGGCCAGCCTTGTCTCCAGAGCGAGTGCCAGGATAGGCTCCAAAGCTACACAGAGAAACTGAGTCTTGAAAAACCAAAACCAAAAAAAAAAAAGAATTCTATTGGTTATACTCACATCTTTAGTTTCTGATCGTTTATCCAGCCTTTCTATTTCCAGCATTTTCATTCTGACTTTTCTTTATTGTTTCTATTTCAGCTTTCATGCCTTGAACTGTTTCGAGTGCTTCTTTTACTTGTTTGGTTGTTTTTTTCCAGGCTTTCTTTAGATTCTTTAAGAGATTTGTTTATTTCTTGAATTTTTTGGTTTGTCTTTTCCTCCACTTCATGTAATGTTTTGCTTGTTTTTTCTTCTATTTCTTTAAGGGATTTTCTTGTTTCCTCTTAAAGGTATGTATCATCGTCCTAAGATAATTTTTGAGGTCCCTCTCTTCTTCATCCTCTGTGTTGGGCTTTTCAGATCTTGCTATTGTGGAGTCCCTATATTCTGGTGGTGTCATATTGGTCTTTCTGTTGTTGAGTGTGTTCTTATTCAGTCTTCTTCCCATGTCTTCTTCCAGTGGGTGCAGTTGGGGTCTCTCTAGCTCCTCTTGTCACCCAGTGGTATGTGTGGGCCAATACTTCAATATCTTCAGCTCTGGATGGTCTTGCCTCTCCTGGTAATCTCCTCACTCAGAAAGGGAAAGGAAGAGTGAGGTATTTCCAGACTCAGGGGGCTCCTCCCTGCCTGGTCGGGTCTACTCTAAGCAGGTGCAGACCCAGAGAGTCTGAAAGGGAAGTTGGGTAGGAATAGGACAGGAGCAGAGGGTACACTCACTTCGGTAGGGGTCAGGCCAGCCCCTTGTTCACTCTTAAAATATTTTCATAAATGAGTCAGATTCATCTCACAGTAAGAAAGGAAAACTATCACTGTTGCCCTGGAGTAATGTGCATTAGCAATTAGAATATTATCCAAGCAGGTCATAAAAAATAACTAGAGAGACATTAAGAGGCAGGAGTGTTGTCATTAAAGAGGACGACCCAGCAGTGGCCCATAAACATCACCCACAGCCACAGTCCTCCAGTGCCTGATGCAATCATGAGTTCCAAGATTTTATCTCTGAAACTGTCTCTTGAGAAAAGAATTATTGAAGACTTTCTCAGCTATTAAATCCTTCGGCTGTTGGAAGTGATTAGTTTCTCCATAGATACAGCCTATCTGAACCAGATAGCATGCATTTTATATATAAATGAGAATTGGCAGTCTGGTTTGCAAATGATCCATGCTGTGACATACTGTTCATGCTCCTACAACACTTCCTGTGTCAGTGCCTTTCACAATCTCCCCATAATGCACTGCAATTCTCTTTATTGTAACAGGCAAGATTACAATTACTGTCAAGTACAAGAGCCAAAATGAATTGTCAGTCACTTGGTTTTCAATAATGTATTAATATAGAGTTCAGAAAATAGTCCCATCATTACAACCTTCTATAGTGAAGACATTTTTTTCAAATTAGCAACAGTTTAAAGATTTTATTTTTTGTTTCATATGTGTGAATGCTTTTCTTACATGTATGTCTATACATAATGTGAAGGTATACTGTCTGCAAAAGCCAGGAGAGTGTATCAGCACCCTGCAAGATGAGTTACAGATGGTTGTGAGTGTCCACATGGGTACTGGGAACAGAACTAGGGACTCTGCAAGTACATCAAATGCTGCCACCTGCTAAGCCATCTCTAAATTACCAACTTTTAAATTAGGGGAGAAAGTGAGCATGAGAGAAATTTTTTGTTTTGTTTTATTTTGTTTTTGTCATTGTTTTTCTTTTCTTTTTTAAACAAAAGCACAGCTAAAATTCTGAATGGGTGTCATTTCCATCAGTGCTCTCTTGGTGCTAGTTAGCACATGGTAAATCACAGGATAAGTCCCCATTTGGTTCCTGCTTACCTCAGCATTCCTCATAGGAATTCCCTAATAATCTTCATGGGCAGAGAGTAATTATTATAGAACCACATATAGAGCCACATCATTCTGGATGCTGTCTGGAATCAAGCTGGTCACCTCCATGTGTCTCCTGTCCCTGTGATCAATACATGAAATGTCATTTAGCCAGAGGGGAGATTATCAGCATTTCACAATTATTCTTTCCTGATCCCATGTGCTCCTAGGACCTATGTATATAGACACAGTCCTTGATGTGATTTTCAACAAAGCACTCAGGACTTTCTGCTGGAATTCTCACTCAAATCAATAGAGTGGCCAACAAATGCCTGGTGTTTACCTTTCTGTCAACATAGGTTTAGAGCCTATTTCTGTTTATATAAACCTGTAGACTGTCCCAAATACTGACATGGTTACTACTTGAATTGCATTTTCTAAGGCCTTTAATGAATCTTCCCTAAACATCAAGGGAAAAGTCTTCATATAGTTTTCATGATCATCTTGTCAACATACAGTTACTCTCAGGTGGAGAATATTCAGAAAATGGCGAACTAATGTAACCTTATTAATAAATATGAAAATATTCATTCATTATTAATCAATACCTATGAACAGTATATACTTCACCATATGCTGCAAAACCAAAGAAAAATAAGTCTTTAGCCCATTTAAATGCATAAAAATTAACATCGCTTAATTTACAATGATGTAGATTGTAAGTAGAAAACTTGAAGCTGAGCTCTAATTATGTAATTAGACACAAAACTGGATGTGTACACCAACTACTGACATTATAAAAAAAAGTTCACAGGCCAATCAAACACACTGTAAGAAAACAGAGTTCATAAAACAATCACACACATTATAAGATAACAGCAGTCCATAGGCTTGTGTATGTCATGGTCTCTGTTGGGAAGTTGAGGGACTGAATGAACTTTTAAGGGTATGCTTTCTCATATTGTGTTTACTTCTCCAAAAATTTAAAGCAACTTTCTTTCTGTCCTCATCATCCTGAGACATGAATTTTCCTAATAATCTTTTTCATTTAATCCTTCCTTGAAACATTCATTTTCTTTGAAAAATCAGATCCCTGTTATTCATGAGCTGTGCAATGTTGTATGTAAGTCTCTCTCTCTCTCTCTCTCTCTCTCTCTCTCTCTCTCTCTCCTCCTTCTCCTCCTCCTCCCGGGTGTGTGTGTGTGTGTGTGTGTGGGTGTGTGTGTGTGTGTCTGTGTGTGTGTCTGTGTGTGTGTCTGTGTGAGTGTGTGATGCAGTTATTAGGTAACTTAGCCACTGAATGATCTACTTTCAGCTTTTTATTATTTTCAGGTCATTGTATACATGGTGACTTAACAGGGCTTAACTTGAAAAGCATTGATTAATGGGGGAAATGAAGAAAATAGTAATAAAGGGAGTGGGGAAAGCAGAAGTAAAGTTTGATAGAAATGACAAAGGAACAGGGGAAGCACCAGCCTTTGCTTCTGTGCTCTACTGGTCACTCTGTCCCAGCATAGTGTATTTCTCACTCTCCATCCAAGAAAATTCTCATGGTATAGGCAGCAACTGAGTTCATTACTCACCACCTTCTGCCAATGAGAAAGGGGCAATTTTGTCTTTCCTCTTCTTCCTTGATATCTGGCTTATCTTCTGTGCCTTTTCATTGCATTAAAGGCATATTAAAACATTATTTACTCTATGGAAACTTTCTGGATATTTCTTGGTTCTGTAATTGGTTGCACAGAGATCAGATGCCTGTATGTGTATGCACATATAAGTATACTTGAATCAGGTAGATCAGATCTGTCTATCTCCAGATACTGATATTTAGTTTTTGGCTCTCTGACTTGAATCACATCCAAATTAATTTTTCTCTAAGACAACAAACCAGATATTGTACAATATTTACCTTTCTGCTCATTTCCAATTTTGTCTGTATTAATGACTTAAGAAAGTGAACTTTCTAGATAGTTATTTGTTTTTATTTGAGAAACATCCTTGTCCCAGGATAATACAGGTTGTACCAACATCATTTAAATGGTTGAATAATATATCAGAAAATCTATATTCCAGTAATCTTTATGCTTGCTTTTGCCCTATATAAAATAAAATGGTTTTGTTTACATGAAACTGGACAGTGTATGTAACAACTTTTCACAAACTTTGTAATTATCTCATGAGGATACATTCCTGAGAGTGGTATATAATGCAGAGAAACATGACATTATGAATATCCCATTGGCAAACTGTCATATTCACACACTGTGATAGCCCTGCATAAAGTGAATATATACCTTTTCATTTTAATAATTCTGAAATTTCTGTAATAGACTCAGGGGTGTAAAAACATATCCTCTGTGAAACAGGATGGAGCTCCCTGGTGGAACACTTGTCTCTCATACACAAGGTATAGGGCCCCAATCTCTGTACTGGAAACTGAAGATCAACAAAGCACAATGAAGATAGACATCTGGACCAAACTATTCCTGACAAATACTGATGGATCTCTAAAATATGGAAAAATCACTCTTGATTCTTGGGAGATAATGGAAACAAAATTATCACAGATCCTGACATACTTCCTTTCTTCTTCTAATACAGTACGTTTTACTAAAAAAATAAACACAAGTAAACAAACAAACAAAAAACCTCAAACACCTTAGATGAGTTTTCAGGAGTTCAGACAATATTTTCCCAAGCAGATCAAGTTCTAAACTTACACATAAAGGTTCCATCTTATACCAAGAATCATCTTTTGTTGTTGTCATTATTTGTATTTTCCAGCCAGGCTCTTAGATGCCTGGATTATTAATGGAAGCCTTTGCAATGCCTTCTGAACAGCCAGTTTTCTCTTCAACATTATTCTTTTCCTTGATCAAGACAAGGGCAACTGAACTGAGCTTGGCTTCATGGCTGAGCAAGCAGACAGGTGGTTCCTCTGCTACTTTATGAGGAGCATCAGTGAGGAAAACAATGCAGCTGTTGGTGTGTTTCCTGTGCCAGCTGATTCATCCCAGGAAGCTAAAATGATCCCAGTGAGACAATTGAATAAATATGAAAAATATTCTGGTAATGTGATGTGTCAAACTTTCAGACTCACATTTTCTACCAGCTCTATAATTCAGCTTAAGTTTCCAGCCAAAGCATATCAGAAATAACCATATCAAGTGGCATAAAATATAATGGAAATACTCTCTAAAATAACCCTTGGTTCTGTACATCCACAGCCATGTTTGCCTTGATGAAGCGAAGAATCATGCTGTGGCCCAACACTTACCAGGATCAACAAGCGCCAGTATGTGGCCTGCTTCCACTGGCTGCTGACAACGCTTTTTCTATGGTTATCAACCAAACAATGATGGTCTCTAGATAACAAGGGAATAAAATGAAGAGTTTCAAACAAAAATATATCAGTCAGAAACTTGACTTAATTTTTTTGGTTTTTCTGTGAAGATTTTTTAATTTAAAAAATATATTTTATTTTTTAGTGTGAATCTTTTGCCTGCATTTATGTCTTTTCATCAAGTGCATACCTGATGCCTGTGGAATGCAGAGATGGGTTTCAGATTCTCAAGAACTTTACTTACAGTTGTGAGCCACCATGTGTGTCCTGGGAATAAATCTCCAATACTCTGGAAAAGTAGCCAGTGATGATAAAAACTGAGGCATCTCTCTACTACCTGGCCTAAGAATTTCAGTGTTGTACCAGACAGAGTGACACACTCCTTTAATCCCAGCATTCAGGTGGCAGAGGCGAGTGGAGATCTATGATTTTTATGGGTTCCAGGCCATTAAGAAAAACTCTGTGTCGAAAAGGAGGAGGAGGATGAAGAAGGAAAAGGAAGAGAGGAGGAAGAGGAAGAAGAGAGAACGGAGGAAGAAGGAAGGGGAGGAGAAGCAGGAGGAAGAATAAGAATTTGAATGTACCTTTCTTTAATCCGTAAGAATTCAGTGAACTAGACATTATCCCTCCCCCTTTTGTAGACTACAAGCTGAGGCTCCCTGAGGATAAGCAGTTTATACCAGGAAACTCATAAGATAGCAAGTGAGATTCAAAATCCAGCCTTCCTTAAAGGCCATGCGTTTCTGTGCGTTGTGTTCCCTCCTTCACGCTACAGGAGCCTCAGAAGTACATGATTGTCTGGATTCTCCATCCAAAGGTCTTGGAAAACAAAATATGAGACTTAAAAACAATTAATGCATTCTATCTGTGACTGTGAGGCCATTACTTGTGTCTTAATTGTCTTTAGCAGTACAGAGTCACCAAGAGAGAGGGCGCAAGCCCATTATGAAAAGTAAATAGCTTAAAAGACCTATAACATTTCAAACTCAGTGGAGGAGGCAAGCCTTAGATGATCATAGAATATTCAATAAAAACTGCTTCGTGTGTGACCCTCTCCACTACCAAACTTCCACCTTGAAATCATTATGACATAAAACTATATTTTACTGTATTTTGGCTCTGTGATAGCATATTGAAATTATATGCTAATCCTTATCCTTTGTTTTCTGTTAAGGTTTTGAGGATACAAAGCTTTTTTATTTTAAACTATTTTTAATTAATTAATTTTTATTACATTTGTATTAAATGTAATACATCACTTTCCCACTTGCTTTTCTCCATTCAGACATGTTCCTCTTCTCAAGCCAATCCCATCCTGTCAATTCTCAAACTGACATCCTCTTCTATTATGATTGTTACATATATATATATATATATATATATATATATATATATATATATATATTACATGTGAAGTATATAAACACAGCTTGCTGAGTCTATCTTTGTTGCTGTGTGTATATTGTATTAAGACTGATGAGTTTATTTTTGATAACCAGTCTGGAGGCTTATCCTCAAGAGAAGCTGATCCCTCCACTCAGTAGTCATTAGGTGCCTTTAGTTCTCCATCTAGGGAATGTTTTCAATCCTTTTATCTAACATAATGTATGGTTTGGTGACAAATTGGGGTCCATAAAATTTCCAACAAATAAATAAATTTAAAATATTTAGCATGTTTCATTATGTCCATGCATATTATCTAGATGTAGGTTTGTGCAAGTGTCTATGCAGGACGGGAGACAAAGTTGGGTCCTTTGGAGCTGGATTTATAGGCAGTAGTGAGCCATCTGACATGCATGTTGAGAGTTAGACACAATTCCTCTGGAAAAGCAGTACATACTCTTATCCCTGAGCAATCTCTCCATCTCAAGCATGCTTTTTATGGAATTAATTTTAGTTTGATAGATATTTTTGTTATTGTTGTTGAGACAGTGGATTACAATCTAACCTAGCCTGGCCTAGTACTCGCTATATGACTCTGTTTGACCCCAAATTAACATAATACTCCTGCCTCATTATCCCAGATGATAGAATTTAGAACTGAAGTTTTCACATAACTTTTTTTTTCTTTATAAAATTATCTAAGTAGCTATCAATTCATATGTTTCACATTAACTCAGAGAATGGTTATAATAGTGTAAGAGGGATTCATGAGCTTTGTCTTGGTGCCAGTTCTTGCATTAATTAAGGAAGAGTCACCACAGTTTCACCCAAAAGTTTACTCAACTCAAAACAAATATTCATTAGACATTTCAGAAAGTAATTGAAAGTCTAAGAAGCAAAACAGACAAATACATCAAAATATATTAAAAGATGAAAAATATAATACCATGAAGCAGTTTTTAAGCCTAACTTTATTCCAACTAACTGTGAACTTAGAATCACCCCTGCATTTTCATTACTTCAAGACAGTTTCTTTCAGAATCAGTCTTGGGTGAAGGTTGGTTAAGTAGACTTAGAAATGGGTAAGAATAAATCAGATGTTTTCTTTATTCACATGGAAATCTACAAACAGAAATATTTGACACAAACAGCATTGCGGATTGATTACTTCAATATGGCAGAAAGCTACAGCAATGAAAACAATTTGTTTGACTCATAACTAGACCCGCTCAATAATGCTGAACACTGCCATGGGTATGAGGTCTGAGGCTATATTGTTTTTTCTACATCAGGATACTGGTGACCCCTATACCTTAATTTTGCCACTCCCCAAACAGGATGAATGCCTACAAAATGCACATGTTCTTCAACTTCATAAACAATTATTGATTTTTTTCTAATTCTAGATGACAGAATGACTGCATAGAATTTATATATGTCCCTTTTCATATTAAGAGTATAAACATGGGTTAGCCTACACAGATGGAAAGAGCAAGCCCTGTCCTGTTTAGTTTTATTTTTTGAAAAAGTGATAGTTCATTACATTTTTAATGCAATATAGTAACAAATAGGATTATCTTGTTTTGAAGATCTTATTTGAATAGTCTAAAGAATTGAGTAATCCTAAAACTCCCTTGCCTAGTGCAATGTGATTCCCTCAGGTGTCAATAACATCAAATATGTCTATGTTTCCACCACCCAATCTGGATGCTTATTTTTCCCAAATGTACCATGATGTTGAAATTTTCCAAGTTTTCATCTTTCTCTCATTCCCTTCCTTACTCTATTTTTACTTTATAATTGATAGCATTTCCTGTCATATTTGCAATTATACTCTTGCCAATTCTTACAATTATGAATGTAGGCTCATCCTACCTGTTTCTCTATGCTTCTTCTAAATACATCCATGTCTAAATAACAATGTCTAAATAACATTTGTATCTGTGTCCAACTTAGCTTTCACTTTTATACTTCTGACTATACTAAGTTATAGTTTACTTACACCCAGTATGTTACAACAAGTTAATGTAAAGCCCTGCCTCCTCAGTGCAAGTTTGAGCTGAGCAAGAAATGCCCTTTGTCTGTATCTCCTCTGTTCCCAGGCTTAGACTATGACTTCAGTTGACTATCTTTGCAACCTGGATCATGGCTGAACTCTACCTCTGGAGTCTGAGAAGGTACAGCACTACGTCACCCTCAGCATGTAGAGTAACAACACATTGTAACACATAGTACCTATGCCTCTGACATGCATCTCTGTGTTCCCTATCAGAGCTTGCTGTATGGTCTAATGAGCATCTATATTGCAACCTTTGAACATCACAACAAGTGTAACTATGGTGTCTCATGACAGCTACAAACTTTATTGGCCATAGCCTGTCTCTGAACCCTGCCCTCCCTAGTCATCTGTGATCTGGATTTCTTTTCCCTGTTGTTAAGATTTAGTTTCTCTATGATTTCATTAAATGTATTTCCCATGACTTTGACCTGAGTTGCTTCTCTTCCCTCTCTACCTATTATTGATAGGTTGTTGTTATTGTTGTTTGTTTCCCAGATTTTCTGGATGTTCTTGGATGATTTTAGATTTATCATTTCTTTTTTCTCCTGAGGTAGCTATTTCTTTTAATTTGTCTTCAAGACCTGCTATCCTGTCTTCCACCACACTCAGTTTCTCTAAACTGTTTGATTTCCTGAGTTTTTCATGTCAAGTTTTATCTGAGTTTGGCTTTTCTTTTTTAATTAAAAAAATAATTTCACATGGTGTACTTTGATCACTTTCTTTCCTCTCCTCCAACTCCTTTCAGATCCCTAATCCCTACTCACCCAACTTTACCGTCTTTCTCTCTTAAAAAATAAATAACAACCAAATGAGAAAATAAATCATGACTACAAGGGAGAATGTGGAGCAAACAGGAGAGGAGTTGGAAGAAGCAAAGGGACAAGTGGAAATTAAGTAAATTCAGTGTTCATGTATAAAATTCTCTAATAAATTTAATTAGTTTAATTTCTACCCAAAACTGCCTTGAATAATTTTAGTATGTCGAATTTATAAGGGAGTGCTCATTTAATAATACTTTGTCATTATAACTTGTGTGTATGTGTGCATGTGTTTCTTTGTTTCTGTATGCATGTCTGTGTCTGTCTGTGTCTGATATATGTATGTGGGTGTATAAGTAAAGGCCCATATGTGCTACCACTCTGGAGTTGATGTCAGAAGACAGCTTTCAGGAGTTGGTTCTCACTATCCACAATATTGAGGCAGAGTCTCACCTGTCGATGCTGCCATGAGAAGTATTCCAGGCTATCTGAGCCTTGTGGTTCAGGGTAATTCTCCTGTCTGTGTCCCCCATCTTTGCAGAACAGTGCTGGTATCACAAGTGGACTTCACCATTTTGGGTTTTGTGCAGAGGTTGTGGAGATGCAACTCAGGAAGTAAGGCTTGCCTAGCAAGTCTCTAACCCACAAGATCTTAAGACTGCTTTGGAATATTTTTTTCTGAAATGTATATTTTTGATTCTTATTCATTTATTGTCATAGCTCAGTAATTTGGCAGTTGCTTTTACAACATTAGGGATGACACCATTCATTTTCTTTCTCGTGTTGTTATTGTTATGAAAAATTACTATATTACTATCTCACTATTGTTCATATTGGGGAACTTTTTGACTTTTCCAGTTGTTTCTAATTGCGGTTATTTATTATTATTATTATTATTATTATTATTATTATTATTATTAATATTATTCCCACTATGAAGTTTCTATTTTAGTAACAAGGTTTCAAACCTGTCCTCCTCCTTTCTTCAGCTTCTCAATAGCACAAGGCTTCCTATGATCACCTCCCTGGTCTCTGTGTGGGTGTGTTATGTAGCCATGGGTGGACACATGTATACCTGTGCTTGCCTGCATGTGTTCATGTAGAAGCCAGAGACAGATATTAGTATCTTCCTCTAGATAGTGCATCACCTTATTTTTTGAGTTAGGGTCTCTCACTGAACCTGGAGCTTACAGCTTGGTGAGACTGCCTGGCCAGCAAGTCCACAGGATCTGCCTGTCTCTGCACCCTCTCCTGTCCCCACCCCAGTATTCTGACTACAGGTGTGTGTTACCATTCCCAACTGGCTTTTAACATGGGTGCTGGCGATGAGCTTGAACAAATAACACATTGCTTACTGGCATCTTCCTTTTATTTTTTTCATCCATGATCTTTTACTCCGGGTTTTAAAATGCTGCCCTGGATCCTCTTTGGGACATAGTTTTCAAATCTCAATTAGTCCACTAAGTGTATATGCTAATCATTTGCTTATTTGGGCATATAAAGACTCACTTAAGGCAGAGATTATTTTGACTGAAAGCTGTGTTCCAATGCAGTGCCTGGAGCCTAAGGAGTCTCAAAGCTCCGTCTTCAAGGCCCAGGTCTATATTTTAAGCTTCCATGGATGGATGAATTTTCATCTTTGTTAACAAATCTCACTTAACTCCTAGAATTTAGGAATTCAGCTATGAATTATGTTTGCTGTGTCCGTTTACAGCTCTTTCAATTTTTAGCCCTCATATTGGTTAATTGATACATTAGCTGAGTTCCACACCGTGCCAACTTCTTGAAGTTTGTAGCAGCCTCTGTAGCTCAGGAACCCTCGATAGCATCTTTCACCAGAATATCTAGGCAATTCATAGTCCCCATGCAACTAATCATGTGTTTACTCAGGAGTATTCATATACATAACATTCCATTGTGTGTTTGCTACAAATAACAAAATATGTTTTAAAAATAAAGTACGCCCTGATTCTAAATCCCTGATGGCAATGGGCTAGTCCTAGAACAGAAGACCCAAATTTCCCAATTAAGGAAGTCTGAATAAAATTATGAAACCCCAATGATTGATTCAGCCAGCATTCACCTTCCCACATTGCATATGAATCCATCAAGCCTTGGGGGTTGGGGGGGGGCGGGGGAGGTCCAATTCACCCATTAAAGTAACAGTAAAGTCACAATCATGATGAATATAAAGCTTATCTCTTCTGCTTCTCATAATATTCTCACCATTATCCAAGTTTTGCCATGTCTATTTCTTACTTGTCAGTTTATTCTGTTCTGAAAGGCCCTAATTATGCAAACTTTAAACTACTATTGCCCACTTATGATGGTAGTAATGGAGATAATGCAGACACAGGTAACTTCATTTGAAAGAGAGAAACCAACTCTGATAAAACATGGGCTTAGCTTGGGGGGGGAGACGGAACTAGGAGAATGAGAAGGAGAAAAGGGGTGAGGAGGACATGAGGGAGCAGGAAGGTTGAGTTGGGGGAAGAATAGAGGAGAGCAAGATAAGAGATACCATAATAGAGGGAGACATTATACTTTTAAAGAGAAATCAGGCACTACGTAATGTCTGGAGATCTACAAAGATGACACCAGCTAACAATCTAAGCAACAGAGGAGAGGCTCCCTTAAATGACCTCCCCTGATAATGAGATTGATGACTAACTTATATGCCATCCTATAGCCTTCATTAGCACCTGGTGGAAGTAGAAGCAGACACCCACAGTAAACACTGAACTGAACTGGAATCCAGTTGCCGAGTGAAGAGCAAAGGGGTCCAGACCAGGCTGGTGAAACCCACAGAAACAGCTAACCTGAACAAGGAAGAGCCCTTGGTCCCCAGACTGATAGCTGAGAAACCAGCATGGGACTGATCTAGACCTAGGAACATGGATTTCTGTGAGGAGACCTCAGAAATCTATGGGGCTTCTTGTAGTAGATCAGTACTTATCCCTAGCATAGAAATGGACTTTGGGAGACCATTCCACATAGAGGGATACTCCCTGAGCCTAGACAGATGGGGGTGGGCCTAGGCCCTATCACAAAGGATATGGCAGACTCTGAAGACCCCCTATGGAAGACCTTACCCTCCCTGGGGAGCAGAAAGGGTATAGGATAGGTAGGATGTTAGTTGGTATTAGAGGAGGAGGGGAGGAAGAGGGAACTGGGATTGACATGTAAAACAATCTTGTTTCTCATTGAAATAAAAATAAATAAAACATGGACTTAGTTTATTATCATGTTGACTGTCTTGGTCACACTACCTTGATAGAACTGTATAGGGAATTCCATCTTTGAGAAGTGGGCAATTGGAGGCAAATATTCTCTCAGTCTCCTAGCATTTCCCCAAAAGCTTGTCTTGTCTTATTTGTTCATCTAAAAAGAAAATAAAAAGGGCACTTCTGGCCTCCTTTAGCTCCATTGTTCACTTGGCTAGAAGTGTGTCATGTACTATCATTCTGTCTCCCTATGGAATTTCATAGCTCTCTCCTCTTAGCTCTATGCTTCCTTTGTTATGATTCTTCCAGCTAGGTCTCTACTATCACAATGAATGGAAGCATTGAGGTTATTAGCCAGATCATTCCAAGCAGAAATGTCTCTAACTACAATTGGCTGGGATAGCTATATAAGCCATTTATCATAAGGGAAGCAGAAAGCCATTTAAATTGAAGCACAATTAGAGACAATGTACTTCAAAGCAAGTGCATTTACACATAAACTAATTAAAGAAATCACAAAATACAATGTTACATATAATACACTGAGGCAAATGTATATTTGGTCATATCTCCCTTTCTTCGACAAAGCCAAATTGTACAATAAAAGCATCTTCATTATAGAGTACTCAAGTTGTTATGGCAACTAGAATTTTGGGTCACACAGAGAATCTATTATTGCTTTCCTTCCCTAATCCTAGAGAAATTGAGTCTTAATATCTGATACAGTGTTGAGAACTGTTGAAAAGGAGGAGGTTTATATTGCTGTCTCTGAGGTTATGTCTAACTATATCCTCTTCTCTGGTAAATTTTGTGATGTCTTAAAGCTTCATTCACATCCTAATATAGCAGATATAATCCAACATCAAGTGACTTACACTTAATTTGTATGAACACACCTTTACTTAACTAGTTACCAAGTTGTTGTGAGGTGTTTCCACCAGAGAAGACTACTTGGAGACAAGGTCAAGTGAATAGCAAGTCTTTATTGGCCAGATAGTGACTAAAATAGATGTTCTGGACCTGAGTGCAGTTATGAGCCTTTTCCAGGGTGAGCTTTTAAGCATGGAATTCACATCCTGGATGGACACACCTCAATAGCAAGAACATTTAACCAGGAGCAGAATGGCAGAATGAGAGAAGTCGAAAATGGAGGTTGTTACATTTTGGGAGTTTCACAGAACTATATGTTTTGATGAATGAGGGCTTTCTTTCTTTCTTTCTTTCTTTCTTTCTTTCTTTCTTTCTTTCCTTCTTTCTTCCTTTCTTTCTTGCTTTCTTTCTTTCTTTCTTTCTTTCTTTCTTTCATTCTTTCATTCTTTCTCAATTTGGCAGGTATTGCTGCCTAACTGCTGGGTTCCAAGGCCTGAATGGTATTTCCATCCTGGTATCAGCTGTGATAAGGTCTAGAGGCCTGCTAAAAAGTCATATTGGGAGGATTTGTGCAAGCCCTGTTTTGAGGTGTGGGCAGTGTTTCATGTCAGTTGTTGGGCTGGTTTCAATGAGGAATATTCCCAGAGGCTCCGTTATCTGGATGCTTGCTACCCAGGTAGTGATGGCAGGTGGTAGGACAAGGTGGATCCTTGTGGGGGAAAGTAGATGCTTTAGGTAGGTTTTGAAACTAATATTTCATGTCACATCTAGTCCATTCATTCTACCGTCTACTTGCATTTGAAAATAACTTGTTTTCCTGTCGCTCTGCCTCTTCATGATGGACATTGTCCCTCTGGAACTGGAAGCCTAAATGAAACCTTTCTTCCTCAGGTTGCCTTGGTCATGGTGTTTTATCACAACATCATAAAAAACAGTTAATACAGTTGCCATGTTGACAAAATGGGTCTAAACAAACATGGCTTCTGAGAAGACTATAGATAATTTTTAAAAACAGTATAGTATGTAGGAGAAACATTTCATAAAATAGCAGCTGATCAGCAGGCATCTTCATATACATTCTCAAAATGTTCCTTTCACTTATTTCACTAATGATAGTGGACTCAACAAACCCAAGTACACATAAAAATACGAAGTAATAAGACTTAGTGTTTGTCTTTTTGGCTGAACGTCCACTCAAAAGAAATCACACTTACTAAAATGTAATCTCCACTACCACAGCAGTGCCACTACAGCTTGCCTTATCCTTCAATTGAAAGGATCTTTCTGTTGAACTTGACTTAATCACTGTAGCTTCACTAGTATCCCCAGCTGTTCTGTGTATGTAGGGTTCAGGTACAGGAAGAGGCTGGCCCAGTATGCACAGAATGTGTCCTACTTCAAGGTCATATTAATGTTAACCAATTTCCATCTTCCAAGTAACAATGACATCTTAACTCCATATACAAGGCAGCAGCAGGTTAAGTTAACAACACATCACAAGTTAACCTCAGTTCAGAGTTGAGTAGAGGAATAGTATTCTTCCCTGTTTGACGGAGTCCTCAAATTTGCTTTTTCATATCTTTCCCAAAACTATAAGAATAAAATATGGACTGAGCTTCTGCTTATTAGAGTATCTTGTCTGAGTAGTCCTAGAAATGAATAAAAAAAGAAACAATCCCTAGTATTGACCATTCAGTTGGATCAATCCCCAGTCAGGTAATAAAAGGATATTCTTGCTATTGCTGTTAAAGTGTGACATTGTATTGTCACCACACATGCTCCCATTAGGATTACTAACAACCCATGTCTGCAAGAAGTTTGTTTTCTTAATGAGTGATGGGATGGTTTTAACTACATAAGCCCATGATGATCACTAGGCATGGAAGAATTCCTGCTCCATTGTGCCTTGGTAGACATCTTAAAAATGAAAACAGGAGTCTTAGTTTTTGTAAGTATCATCAACAAAACAAGAGTTTGGCTGGCAAGAGGGCTTAGTGGGTAAAAGTCCTTATTGCTCAAGCATTAGGACCTGAGTTCACAATTCAACACTCACATAGAAAATAAATGAAGCCAAATGATAGGGATGTCCTTCTGTACGTATGTTTCTCTAATTCGTTGATGAAAAAAATACTGATTGGCCAGAAGCCAGGCAGCAGAAATAGACAGGGCTACCAGATAGGGAGAATTCTGTGGAGATGAGGCAGAAAGGAGCTGCCAGTGAGATGCCATGTAGCTAAGGAAGGAGTAAGAGATCTGGACCCTTCTCCAGGAAGATAAGACAACATGTAAATACTTAGATTAACAGAAGTGGGTTAATAATTAAGAGAGAGCTAGCCAATCAGAAGCCTGAGCCATTGGCCAAACAATTTATAATTAATATGTCTCCGTGTGCTTATTTATGGCTAATTGGCTATGGGATCAGGCTGGAAAGAAACTCCAGCTACAGCCAAGCATTGTAGTCACACCTGGAACAATAGTGATATGGGGCACATGAATATAAGATTAGTGGGGCTTGCTGACTGCCAGACTTGTTCTAGGTTCAGTGAGAGAACTATATCTAACAAATATGACAGAATGTGATAGAACAGGCAGTCTTCCTCTTCCTCTGCACATATACTCATGGTCCTGCTTGCTCATACACACAGGTATGCAAAATAGGGACCCATACCACAATCACCACACAAAAATTATTTTTAAAAGAATGTCAGAAACAGTATCTACAAGCACTACAATGTATGATTTTCATTAATATTAAGTGATTATTTTCTCCATTAGTTGCTAGACAAGGAAATGCTGAAAATATGGCAAGACATCTGTGTGACAAGGGTAAAACATTTGCAGTTTTACTTAATCATTCACCTGGAGTTAAAGTCTTCAGTAAACCACCAGTCATTACTGACTCTTGTAAGGTGAATAGTCATCTACTATAAATTTGTATATATAAGGAGTCGTCTCTCCCTCCTTTGTCCCTTCATTTCCCATAGAACCTTATCTCTCCATCACACATATTTCATATCTAATTCTCAGAACAAACATTGACTATTACACTTCTGATGACAGAATGGAGAGAATGTCTTCACTTCTTCCAAATGTAAGATAATGATAGCTCTTCTGTCACAGAAACTAACATGAGGTAAATGATTTACTTTACATCAAGAGAAACAAAAAGAGAGTCTGTGCCTTGGCCATCCCCCTCTCCCCATCAACTAATTATGGCAATAATAAGGATGTTACAAAAGGAGTATTTCACTGTAGGGCTTGGGATCAGGGGTTGTTAATTAGATGTCAAGGTAATAGAGACAAATATTTCAGAGAGGTCTCATTCTTATTAAATTGGTATCAGTTTAGAAGAATAAACTTAATTAACAGGGTAAATTAGCTACAACAATTTAACCTATTGGCCCAGATATTTCTTTAATTTTAACTCAGAGTTACATACAGTTCTGTGAACAAATAGGCATTAGGCCGACTCTTATTAAATATCACTTACTTTCAGCTTTGTTGCTTTGATTTTTAAGTTTCTGCTATTTGAACATTACATAGACACCTATAGTTTTTTCTAGTTTTATGATTTTTTTCTAGTTCAAAATAGGTATGTTTAGTTCAAAATTTCTAGTTCAAAATAGATGGGTTTAACACTGATGGACTGTTAGCTATTAAAGCATATTAGTTCATAATTAAAATATTAAACATTTTATTGGAAAAGGTTAAAATTTTACCTTTGATCATTTGCTAAATGTAATGCATTTGTAGTTTTAGACAGAAAACATACTATATTTATCCATGCAATTCTTAGATAAATCAAGATAAATATATGCTCCTCTATGCTATGAGATCTGATGAGACAGCTTGTGCCTTACTACCTGGAATAATCAGGTTTTGCTTTTGTTAATATTTCCTGGATTCATGACTCATGTTTGTGTAGATCTTCTACATAAGCAGCCAATACATTCCTTTTTAATCTCTTTGTGAAATATGTGTTATGTGTTGGAGAATATAATGGTGAATAGAAGGTATGTCCAGGATCATTCTAATTGAAAAAAGAAGCATACAGTGAAAACTTGGATCATCTGTCCTCAATTCAAAATGTACCCATGTCAGTTAAAATGTTAGAATGTTAGAATGCTCTTTGAAGATTCAGTAAACCCTTCTTGGGAACTTTGCTCTTGCATACTGAAGAAAAGATCAGATTTATTAACGGAACCATGGGATGCTGAGAAATCAGATGAAGAAGATATAACATTTAAACATACCTATATTTTAAAGATATGATAGCTTTAGGAAACATATATATATATGTGTGTGTGTGTGTGTGTGTGTGTGTGTGTGTGTGTGTGTGTGTGTTTGTGTGTGTGTGAGTGTGTGTGTCTGTGTGTTAGTTTTCAAAAATATAATTACATAATTCCCCCCTTAGCCAGGTGTTGGTGGCACACGCCTTTAATCCCAGCACTCGGGAGGCAGAGGTAGGCGGATCTCTGTGAGTTCAAGGCCAGCCTGGTCTCCAGAGCGAGTGCCAGGATAGGCTCCAAAGCTACACAGAGAAACCTTGTCTCGAAAACCCAAAATAATAATAATAATAATAATAATAATAATAATAATAATAATAATAATAATTCCCCCTTACTTTTCCTCCCTCCAACCCTTTCCATGCCCCCTTGTTTCCTCTCAAAATGAGTCTCCTTTCTTTTCAATTGTTGTATCATACATGTATATGTAAATATGTACACATATGATATATATATATATATATGTATATATATATATATGTATGTATATTCCTAAATTCCTACATTATTACTTCAGGAATCATTGCAGAAGATGAGGTCAAATAATTGTAAGAACCATAGGAAAAGGAAATTTTCTGTAAAATTCCATAGCCTGGAACTATCAAGGAAGATACATTCACAAAGTTGCATAGTCTTTTAACAAGTATCAGTAGTTGTCGAAATGGTTGAAATGGTAGCATGAGTTGTATACATGCAATGCAAAGTTTGACATGCTAATACAGGAAGGTTGGAGCATCTGGTGCCTGGTGGGATGTCCAATAAAGGATAACATAGACATGTCTAAAGATGGAGCTTGTAGCAGCAGACCTGTGCTTTGCATTTTCAGATGGAGCAAATGGGTATGTCAGTGAAGAGATCAGTACTTTCTATTCTAGGGGCATTTCCTTAACAGTGAAAAAGGAAGAGAGCATGGGACGGTCAATTTATTAGTTGGATATAGAGAAATCAAATCTTTCTGTGTTTTAAATCTTTACCATGAAAATCACTCTCTCATTAGCATCCAACAATAATTATATTCCAGTAAATGCAATGTGATATTTTCATTTTGACCTTAATAAATATGGGTTGTGAATTAACATCTTACCTACTTTACTAGTCTGTGATCTGGAGGGTGGAAATAGGGCAAATTGTGTGATCAATTTTCTTAATGTTTCTCACATTTATATTTAATTTAGGATGCTCATTAAATGTATTTATAATGCATGTATTATTGAGCAAAATATTCCAATATAGTGTAGGGGAAAATGTCTAAATGAGAGATGGAGGTCATGCATAACATTGAAATACTATGAAGCACCTATGAGAATCGATCCCATCAGACAAAACTTGAACATATTCTTTTGTTGTTGTTAATGGTTTCTCGAGACAGGGTTCCTCTGTGTAACAGCTTTGGCTGTCCTGGAACTGGATTTGTTAAATTGTATTTCCAGAAGCAAAGATGAGTAGTGGTCATTCTAAGAACTAGAAACTGAGAACCTGAACATCATGCTATGAAGGAGTTGGATTCAGAGGGAAGTAATGGATCACTCACTCTTGCAAGAGAACCTGGGCACCATGATGCTAAAGGATGTGCAAGAGAGATTTATGGAGTGTTCTCCCTTATAAGGTTCATTGACTAACTGAAATAATATGGAAGTTCTGGAGAGTGACAAAGATATCCTCCAATAGTGCATGTTCTACAACCTGTTACATGCTGTGTCTGCTAGAATAAACACCAAAGTGCTTTTGACATAGCTAAGAAATGATGGAAAGACATGATAGAAACTGGAGTATAAAATTATTTGTGCCTAGTGTCTTAGCAGGTTGCCATTCTGTTCTATCTTCAGAGTTCTTTCCTAAGTATAAGAAAATGATCATTCTTGTTTTTGTTGCTCTATTGATATGTAACATTCCAAATCTCCTTATAACATAGCTAAACTAAGCTTTCCATGAAGACATCTTCTGCTTTCACTTTGGGGACATATAAGTACTTATTAATAAAGTATAAATTGGATATAAAAAAGCCCATAGAGTCTAATATTATCTTCTCCCCACCTGTTCCTGGGTATATTTCCCTGTATTGTTTGCAAAGGCTGCATATGTCAGAAAATTCCTCTCTGTTAAGCTTTCAAGGATAATGTTGTATGTTACTTCTTGTTTTCTTTTAGTTCATTTAAACATGTTGTTTAATTCATTATATTTAACTTATAAGAAATTTATAAATATGTAGATATTGCAATACAGATTTATGCTTATGAATATATATTGAAAAGCTTCATTTACAATATTATTACCTGCCATTGATATAATTTTTCATACATTTCATTCATTAAGGTTTTTTTGTTGCAGCCTTCCACATTATTATTTGGGAAAAGGTCTCTCAATGAATCTTATTACAGCTAGAAAAGCTGTTCATAAAATCACTATGCCCCATATGTCTGCCCTGTAATACTGTGGTTAAGCATACAACACTGTACACCTGTTTTTTACTTGGGAGCAATAGACTTAACTTAGGCTTTCATGCTTTTGTGGAAGAAATTTTACTCACTGATCCATCTGCCAATCCCAGCTTTACATTTTTAAAAACCACAATGTTTTCATTGATTTTATCCTATATAATCTCTTTGGTAACCCAGAGGAATTAGGCATATTTTTTCCTTAAAAATTTAAATGACATGAAACCAACTGTTGCAACAGTTTCAGGGTATTCCTCAAGAGTCAGAAACCTAGTAAATGTTCCAATCAATCTAAATTTCAGATCTTGAATTCCAAATTAAGAATTTTGTTTTTGTTGTGCTTTGTTTCTCGGTGAGCACAATGAAAACAGTGTGTGTGTGTGTGTGTGTGTGTGTGTGTGTGTGTGTGTGTGTGTGTGTGGTTGAGGGGTAGTCTCTATGAACTGTCACAAGAAGGAAAACAAGAACCTGGTAGCGCATCCTTGAGAGAGGGCTCCTCTACTAAGGCAGTGAACTGATCTTCTTCCAGTGGACCCTAGCTTAGTTACTGGTCCCCATTTTCAGGTTATTCACAACGGTTTGCAGGTCTAGCTAAAAGAGGTGTGATGACCTCTTCTGGCTTCATGGAACACTGCACTCACAGTCACAAACCCACATCCAACTAAAGATTTTTAGGAAAAGATCCTCAAAATTTGCAAAGTGACAGTTCCTGTAAGGTGCTGACAGAAAGCATCCCCCTCATAGTGAGAAATACACAGGACAGAAGAACAGTTTATATCCATAGCCACTTCTCAGCCACTTGTTGTCAGAAAGAATGAATCAAAAAGCACTCAGCTGTATGGAAGAGGAGAGGCAGACTGTGGAAACATTTATTAGCTATGAGTTCTTGCTGGTTTTACTTCCACCCTGACACATAAATTCCTCTTTTGTACTTTCTATAAAGTGAATATATAGAAAAATTTTCTTTATTTGCTTCCTTTGTTACAATCTGAATTTCCTCCTCTTTGTCATTCTCCTTCCTCCTCTTGTTTTCTAAATGATCTCTCATATTTTATCAGTCCAGCTCACTGGGGAGAAAGAGCACTTGTTACAGAGTGGGAAGGGACAGAACATCAGTCACAGTTCTGGTCTTTTTCTCTGTTACTCTCCATACAGTCGAGGCAGTGAACCGTGAACCCTCAGGATTAGTGGCTGAGAATACAATCCAGATACATAAAGTGACCCCAGAAATGTTGCTTTCCTTCATGGATTCTTGGTTGATTGTCCTTCAAATGAAAATATTTGTTTTCCTTAATGGATGGAAATATTAAAAGCCGTTTAGTTGATGAAGGTTAACCAAAATGGCTTTATGAAATAAGTCTAATGGAAAGGAAATTATTATTTGACAATAAATCACCAATCACATAGGCTGATTTTTAGGTTCCAGCTTGCCATCTCCAGCATACGATGGAAGAGGAAGCAAATAGTTACTGTACATTGGTGTATATGAGAAGTGCTTCCCTTTGAAAAAGCCACTGGGATTTTTGCAAAAACACACTGACAGACAATATGCATTCTAGATTTATACTATTTAATAGTATGAGTTTTGGTTTCAACTGTAACATACCTTACTATTAACTTTTTTCTGACTTAATCTGTATAGATTCTTGCCACTAATAAGAAAAAGTTCAAACTAAAACAAAACAAAGAAGTGAGAAATATTAGTAGGAAAAAATTTAATGTTAAGAAGTAGAAAGTCATATATGATATAAAAATCAATACTGATTTAAAAGTTCAAATGCTGTGAACCATGGCTAAATAAAAGGAAATAAAAAATTATGAATTGAAATGATATATTGAAATAATAAAATGTTTTCAGCTATGAATTTTTCAGACTTCTTGTATCTCTTTGAGATATAAGATTAAGGAGCTAAATGGTGGTCTTCAAAAAGAGGTATTCATGTTTATGATGAGGTTGGAATTCAGTGAATATCACATATGCCTACCATGCACAGAAAGGCCTGAGTTTAAACTTCAGCAAAGGCAGAGGTAGATGGAGAAGTGGTAGGAGGGGGGGGAGGGGATAACCATTATCCAGTAAATATGCATTAAATGATACCCTACAAGTAGACATTGTATACTGCAAATGTATAGAATATGTTGAAAGATGTTTAAGAAAATTTAAGGACACGCACCATATCTACAGTGTCTATAATAAAGTGAGTTTGTGGAGAAGCCTAATGGCAAAGAAAGACCAAGTCGAGTTTTGAGATGCCAGAGAAAGTGTCTTGCAAATACCTCACCACCTGAGATTTATCTGATCATTTCCTGATAAATTTGTTGTCTTACTCTTGACCTTTGTTTTCTTAACTTTCCTATGTTGAGATTTTTCCCTCAAGTGTAACAAGTACTAAATGTTCTCTAGGTTTAATTTATGACATAAAACTCACAAACTTGTCTAGCCACAGTTATGGAACCCCAGGGTTTTGAGAAATATTGGGAGTTTTATGGGCAAAGTAAGCCTGGACATGTTTTATTGGTCTTTTTCTTCTTCCTGTACTCAATGCCTCTCTTCCCCTGCACATGACTGGCTCTTTATTGACATTAGGCCTTTTTTTTTTTTTTTTTTTTGCTCTGGTTTATAAACCATAAACTAGCACACATGTTTCATATGGGGCATTTCATTTGGGATGTGTTACAGAATAGAGTTAGCAGACTGTAAGCATCAGGGAGAGACGAACTTTACAAAAATGGGCTTATGTTGTGGCCAAGTTGGGCTCAATATCTCTTATAAAGCTCAATAGAGTGACCCTTCCAATCATCTACTCAAATGAGGAGAACAGGGCGGGTCATCTATCTTAAGAATGTTGTTATTGGCCAATCATTCCTTGTGGGCATGGACTTTTTGTCCTAAGTTAATTCAGATGTGAAAGCTTAAAGTGTACTTCAGTTGTAACTTTAGAGAATCCTTGGGCAGAATGCTTGATATGAAAAATCAGCAAGGAACCATCAGTGAACAGCTCTACAGAGCTTATAGTGACTGACAGACAGGGAGGATGAAGAGTGGGGCTCAAAGGAGGTCCATACAATGCTATTACTTCATTAGCATGGCTTTCTTCACCTTCCCAACAGTGGCACTTTGAATGAGAAATTTTCCCCATAGGCTCATGCATTTGAACATTTGATCGCCAGTTGGTGATACTATTGGCAAGTCCATGGAATATTTAGGGTTATAACTCTGCTGGAGGAGTATCTCAGGGAACATTATGAGATTTCATAGCTATGCCTTACTCTTCTCTCTCATTGCTTCCTGTGTACGGATGAAAATGTGACCATCCAGCTTTTTGTCCCTATTACTTATTGTCATGTCTCCCTGCCATGATGCACTCTGTAATCTGGAACCACAAGCCAACACAAACTCTCTTCCTGAAATTGCTTTGGGCTATGATATTTTATCTCAGAAGCAACAGGCAAACAATACACAAACCCAAAATATCATCATTCACCCAAGTGTTCTTATTGCAAATACTCTCTCTGTAATTCTATTAATTTCTTGTTTGTTTACTTATTTTCTTCCTGTTTTGTATGGAAAGTAGTTCAGTCCTATCATCTCCACAACTTGACCATTTGACAATGTGTAGCCTACAGAGTACAAAGTTATCTATCTACAGAATAAATGTTCATGCCAAGACTGACCCTTCTACGAGTCTGGAAGACATCATCCAGCAATGCCACTTTATATGTAGCCTCTCATAATAAGAGACAATGAATTCAATATTATCTAGGGGCTGATGGCTTCAGGGAAGCATGGGAATCCACTGGGAAATCTATTTTCACTGCCATAGCTAAACAAATCATATCTCTGCCCTACCCAAATTTAGAGCTTATGTTATGTCCTACTATATTATATTCCCATGTATTTCTCCATCCCACAATATTTTGAAACCGTTTTTCCCAATAACTAATTAGCCTCACTCCCTTTGTCACATAAGATATGATTTGAGAGTTATTTCATCTTCACTGCAAGTGTATGTGATGTTGACCTCCAGAGATGTTTAAAGGATTAAATAAGTAGTATAAAAGTGGCCAGCTTGAGACTTTTCTGTTCCACGGGAGAAATTCCAGGCAATCTAGGGCTACACAGTAAGTCAATCCAAAGGGAGGAAGGGAGAGAGAGAAAGAGCAATGGGAGTAGGAGGAATAAGAGGGGGAGAAAGAATACTATATTTTATTTCTATAATTTAACATGAAGTTGCATTTCCATTGTCAAAATGCTTAGGTGTGAAAGTGTGTGGGTAATTTCCAGGAGTTTCTAGAATACTTGCAAATAAAAAAATAGGCATATTAGAACTGAGGTCAAAATTCAAAGGTCAATTTTTGTTTTATACACACCTAACATGTGCACCTAGGCAATCATTTTATATAACATATTCAGTGCATAATAGTGTTCTATCTGTAAATGGTTATAATTCCAGGTGTTGTATTTCTCCACTTCTGGTATTATGTCAATATTCAAAAAGTTCTGGATTGTGGAGCATCATAGATGCCAAGATACTGACAGTAAGAGCCATCATTAGAAGCTTTAAACTGTATTGCACAGTCGGAAACTTGTCACATTATTTAATTTATTTCTGATTAGGGACAGCCAACCTGTGAAATGTATAAGGGAATTAATTAACTCCCTGCTTTTGATCTTGAAAAATATTAGGATGCCTTGTGTTTTATACTTGATTTTCCTTTGTTTCTGTTTTCAAGTGTGTTATAAAACACACACACACGCACACCTACACAGAGATAGAATAGTGGTCAGATGTTAAGGGATTGTGTTTCTCTTATATATGTAAGACTATATATATTCTTAAATACTATGTAATAGTCAAAACAAAATGTTTGCAGTTACCTTAAATCCTCCTTTCTTTGCCTTTCCTTTTACAACCTCCCTGCACCAAGTTATTATCCTGAATTCCATCATCTGAAATTAGGTTTTCTTTTCCTTGTACATCACATAAATGGAATCATAAATTTTTGTTTGTTGATGGCTGCCTTCTTTGTTCAATATTCAGTTTGCTGATTTACCCATGTTCATACCTGTAGCAATCACTTCTTTCTGTTGTTGCTGGCTGTTATTTTGCTTTGTGAATAGATCACAATTTATTCATCTATTCTATCTCTGATGCATTCTTTCCAGTTTGGTTCTATTATAAATAAGGCTTCTTTGGAATTCTTGTCCAAGCTTTGCAGGAGCATATGCATTCATTGCTCTTGGGTGTATATCTAAGAATGCACTTGCTGTGCCAGAGGGCAGATATATATGTTCAGATTTAGCACTTTATGCCACTTCCCACAAGTGAAGCTAACACATTTCATCCCCTTTGGCAATGTTAGAGAATCCCAGGGGCTCCAGTTCTTGAGAGCAAGGGATTTGCATTCTATTTTTGATGTAATTCATCATGCATCCCATATGCTTTCCTTAGCAGGTGCTCACTAAATATTTGTGGAAGAGCTCATAGGTCTCCCCTTTTTGTAAAAAAAAAAAAGTATTTAACTAAGTGGAAAAACCTAGTTTTCACTTCATCCAGAGGAGCCTTGGAGTGCCACTTATGTGAAAGACTTTTAATGACAGACAGTCTAGTTTCAAGTTGTATTCAGAATGTTTCCCTTGTCATAAATTATCATTACTCCAACAATGCATCCTATCCTGAATAATTAAAATGATTAAATCAATAAACACATACATTCCCTGTTCTTTCAGGAATGCACAGTGCCCTGTAGCAGCAGCCATTATTGAAAGATAAATCCTGACTCTTCATTCACAGGTTTACTTTTTTTTTTTACCCAGGAAGACAAAAGCATCCCAGGAAACATGACTCTACACTTCCCAAAGGATTACCACTGTCCACAGTGCCCTGTGAATGATGAGGT
Organism: Cricetulus griseus; assembly: GCF_003668045.3. NCBI lineage: Eukaryota > Metazoa > Chordata > Mammalia > Rodentia > Cricetidae > Cricetulus > Cricetulus griseus. The sequence goes on along the minus strand of NC_048603.1, from coordinate 18,680,401 downwards.
GATGTTTGTGCAGGGAAGGATGGAAAAACGACATCCAAGTTTAAAAAAATGCATTGAGGTTTGAATACAGCTTGTGCAATATGTAAACCTTGTGAGGGTTTTAAGACCACAGCCTTACACAGGTAAACTAAGCACAATGTTTACTTATTAGTGGTTTTTGAAAATTATATGAAATTTTGAAACATAAGCAGATGCCAAACCACTAGTGGTGATGACAGCAATAGAACCTGATGACCTAAAAATGCACAGTTGGAGGCCCATCACTTTATGTCAGTTGATTCTTTTGAAAACAAAAGTAGCAGAGTCAGGCCATGTAGTCAACTGAGAGAAAGACACTTTGACTAAAGAGGATGGACATTGTGGTTATTTGTCTTTTACTGAGCATCTTGGTTAATATTCCTAATCTCCTGTTGGAACTCACAAAAGACTTGGATGAAAGCCTTGACTGTTACACAATGGTACCACCTGTGTCTAATATTTATTGCACAGCTGAAATATGGATAAGCAAGCATAGAAGAGTGACTATTATGTACCAAGTAGCTTGATAAAATGGCCCTGCCTTCGAGTGACAAGTAACTACAATGTAAAATAGCTCTTTCTAGAAAAAAAAATGGGCTTTGAGGAATGAGCAGATACATTTTAAGTAGGAACAACCATTTCTTTAAAATGAGATATGCAGAGACTTACCTCATCCTGGTAATTTTATCAAGGAAACAAAGGTGCAGGAATGGATGGAGAGTGCCAGGTTCAGAGGTTCAGAGCAAACAAGGAGCTTGAGGATAACCCAATTAGGCCTCACAGGAAAAGCCTTGCAGTTCTAAGAGTCAAATTCCCATTCACTCATAGGTGGTTTGTTTCGCAGAGAAGGCTGAAATCAGTGCATACCCTGCTTTTTCAGATGGTGAAATACAAATTGAGCATTGCTGTTATTCATCAGATTGTTCAGTGTGGGTCCCACCTGATTTGTGTGGGGACAGGATGGATGCGGTGTTTAGACAGTAAGGCTTTAATTCTCTGCACACAGTTAGCATGGGAGATTGCTCCCTCTGACATTATTATGAGCCATGAAGTTCTCAGATTTTACTGCTTCAAGTGAATCAAGCCATTTTGCAAAATGAATTATGGATCATAAACCCTTGGGGTGGCTATAGTGTTGCATTTTTGTGAAATCCATATTCAGGGTGGACATTTATTGAGCACATAACTATTATGAAGTGTTAGCCACAAAGTAAGCCTGGCTCATGTTTGACTCAGCAGCACAGGAGTTTAACATGTTCCTGCCTGAGAGTTGGCTTTCCATCTACTTTCAAATCTGATCAGCAGGGACTATTATTTTAACCAGCACTCTAGGATGTGATCAAGGCCCAGTTAGTGGTTCTTTGTATAATCCCTGGGCTGAAAGCTTATTTCAGATGCTTCAGATTTAATTACATGGGTTTTAAAATATACTGAAAGAAATATATTTTTACTCTCTCTCTCTCTCTCTCTCTCTCTCTCTCTGTGTGTGTGTGTGTATGTGTATGTGTGTGTATGTGTGTGTGTGTGTGTGTGTGTGTGTGTGTGTGTGTGTGTGTGTGTGTACATACTCTGATGAGGGTTAAAGTGATAATATGAATAGGGACCAAGAGAAAAGGAAGGAAAGAGTTGGAGATAAAAGTGGCTGAGGCTCTTACATATGAATAGACAATGCATGATCTATTCAGCCTAAGACTCCCAGCATATCCTTCCAATTTCCCCAATGCCACTAAAGTTTTCAGCCATGTTGGTTTCCATATCTGCTTTGGTGTCCAATGTCAGTGACTGCATTTGAACTTATAGCCTCCTACCCAGCTCTAACTCAGATAGACTTCCTCTTCAAAGGCAGGTACCTGATTTGTGACATTTATTTGCTCTTTCAGAATACTGACTGGTAATGATTACCAAGTACTGTAGATTACATTAACACACAGAGCAGAGTATATGCAGTCTAGGCTGTTCTGAGAAAAACCTGGATCAGAGAGGACAAAAGCCAACAAGACAGAATGATTTCTGAAAGATACTGCATAGATGAGAACAGTCCTTTGTTACAACATAAAGTATGAATCTTTCTAAGAATGAGTCAGCAATGGCTTCTGCATAGAATAATGTCTTAAAAAATAACAGGAAAACAAAAATGAGAATGTGAGTGGAGAATACCAAAACCAGTAGGATACATGGAAGAAACTCAGCTCCAGAAAGCTCAGGGTATTGAGCTATTCAAAAAAACACTTCTTTTAAAATAATTTTTAAATGGTGTTGTTAGACCCTGAGAAAACTCAGGTATCTGGGGTCCCAGTCCACAACCGTAGTCACCCCAATCACCAGGCAGATTGAGAGCTTGCTGCAAACTTCATGAGGCTTTATTGTAATTTAACGAGCTAACCCCATGTTAGCTCCAGTCTTTTGTCCACCTACCATGGCGGATGGCTACAAAAGACAGTTTGAACCGGCTGCCGAGAGATCTTGTAGGGCAGCGTAAGTGGAGTGTCTAGGGGTATGCACAGGCTCACAATTGGTGTGCCTCCAGGCTTGGAGGGCTTGCCCTGTGTTGATTGGTCAACTGGTTGTTATGGCCCATAGGCCCTCCCAGGGTGGTTGCTATGCTCTGTGTGTCATTGCTGTGTGCTTGTCCATAAAGTACACCCAGGGTCATAAAGCATAGCGCCACCAGCTAACTTCTGATTGGTTCCTTGTCATAAGGCAGGCACCTAACCTCTAGTGACTAAGACAAGGTCATAGCGAGCACGTGCTACTGTCATGGCTGCTGAAATGGGGAGCTGGTCCTTTCAGTGTGTTTCAGTGTGTCTGTGTTTGAGTACCAACATATGCTCTGAGGAATTTACACAGTCTAAAAGAAGACATGTGATACCCTGGATCTGGAGCTACAGGCTTTATGAGTGCCTGGTGTGTGTACTATAAACTAACTGTTGTCCTCTTTGAGAGTGTACTGGTTCTTAACTGCTAAGCCATTTCTCCAAGCCTGCCACTAAATTCATGAGCATCAAATTTAGACAAGGAGAGAGGATCATAAGAGAGAAGCTGATGCTTTAAGCTGCTTGAGAAATAACCAGAGAACAGGGAATAGGAGCAGTCTCTGGATACCGTGAAAGTTCCTCCAAATCAAGCTGTCTCCTACTTACCCATCTTAGACCCTTTCTCTCCAAAAGTGAACACATGAACTATTTTCAAAACTAAGTTAAGGATGTAAAAGTGTATTTATGTGTGTGAATATCCAGGGATGTACATGCATGTGTATATTCATGATTGTGGTATGTGTGTTCAAGTGTGTATCTATGTGCTTATTTGTGTGTGTGTGTGTGTGTGTGTGTGTGCTTGTGTGTTTGTATTGTGTCAGTGTTATATGTAGTGAGTGTGAATTTCTTAAGAAGAAGCAGTAAATTTATACACACTTAACTTCAGCTCTAAGCTACATGCCAGAAAACCCTTCCTGCTCTCATGTGATTTATAGCACACTCTACAAATGTGTTGACCATTGTGACTTTTTCCAAATAAAATATAAACTACAAAATACCAGGGCCCATATTATATTGAAAGACCCTCGGACCGAGGAGTCTCCACAAATCGGACTATCCCCCCCCCCAAAACACTCAATGTCCAGTCCAGCTGATGCAAAAACAAGAGGTAAGTTTATTATGGGACGTTTGCGCAAACGGGCCTCCCAGTCCGACAGACAAAGGAAAAGCCTTGTTCCTCTAAAGCAGGCTTCTTTTATAGGAGAAAAACCATAGGCTTTTAGGGGTTTGGGTACGTGACCAGAGTCACAGATACTTTGGAGATTTCTTATCTTTGGGACTGGATGGTCTCCTGACTCAGTGGGATAGTCTGTTCTTATCTTCATGACCCTAGGGCAGGGTGGCCCTCTAGGAATTCTTGGTATTTAGTTAGGTTGTCTTATGGCCTTGTAAGGGAGTTATTTCTGCCAGCTAAGAAATTCCAGGGGCTCGGGTCATTGTGACCTTGGTTAGGTTTCTAAGTCAGGTCTCCCTGTTCTTAGGGTGAGAGGTTTGTTTTTCTTCTAAGTTATTTCTTTGTTAATTCTAAAGTCCTTCAATATTATTCATATAGATATTTCTAGTGTGTTGTGGCCCAGCATGTCTCAGCCCCATGCCACAGTAGCCATCAGGTTCAGCCTGAGTGGGAGAGTGTGGACTTGGAAACTTCTAGCAACCCAATGGTGATAAAGACCAAACACAGGCATCTTGTCATCTTTACAGAGCCTTCGGTTCCATGTTGCAAAACTGGAGTCTCTTCTTTATTTAGCATCTTCCTGGCTGTTTACTAAACATTCTTCCCTGACGCTGAGGCCATTTTCCTCTCCTGCTGTGGACTCCTCTGCCAGCTAGCTCCTAACTCTTTTTGTCCTCACTTGTCCTGTACACCTAGCCCTCCACCCTGTGCAGGCCTATTCAAATGCTTAGTTTTGTAGAGATGCAAACTAGGAGGCATTCTCCACTAAGGCTATGCCATTCAATAGCAGATTAGCTAGCATCTGCAATAGAATGCAGGCCAGAGATCCCAGTTACTGGAAATGGAGGTTTAGTCCTCCAGAAATTCCCTAATGGAATTTTCCTGGCTCCTGACAATTCCTCTCTCTTAAATTAATAAAAAGAAACCCGTGCTTCTGCAATGGGACAGATGAGGGTGCCTGGCTTAGGTGGCTCACTTCAACCTACCAGGGGGACCCATCATGGAACCAAACATTCTGTCATGTGTTCTGTGTTAGCATTCCCTGAAGGCAAGGAAAACCATACCCATCTCTGGCTGGAATCAGTCTCTGTAAAACAAATAAGGTTAATGGGGAATGGGCATGGTCCAGCTCCAAGAGTTCCTGAATCAGAAAAAAAAAATCCACTGGGATGTAGCACCTGAGCTCTTGCAGCCTCAGACATTCTCCTGTGGGATGGAGACCTTATAAAGGTTAGAATGGGCTTTCACAATCTGCATGGGAATGCCTCCAGTACCTCTTATACAGACACTACTTAAGTTTGCTTTCTTAAACATACTTCTATCCTAAGGCTTGTAAATTACACATTACATTCCTGTTAGAATGAACTCTGACTTCTAGTTTCCAATAACATTTGCATAACACATATAGCAAGGTTACAGAATTAACAATTTCATCATGAACATACATTAGGGTGGGTTACAATACAATCAAAAGACAATAAGATATTCTTACGATCTGTGGGGTATGAACAATTTCACAATTCTAAACTGTTTTCCTTTATTCCCTGTCCAGAGCTCAATGCCCTTCAAAACGTCCAATTTCTTGCTTAAAGTCCAAAGTTCTGAAATCTATAAAGTTCTGAAATCAGGTCTGTAATATCATACATAGTCTTTGAATATTAACTGAAAAGTCTTTTGTCTATGTCTCGATTAAGCATTGTGAAGGGGCTTCTGCAACTCATTCTGGTTTATGCCAGTATCCAACTGTCATAAATGGGTCCTTTTCCCAATGGAAAAACTGGCAAAACAGTTTTGTGTATCTAGATGTGGCAAGAAGGCAAGCTGTTTGTTGTCCACTTCTTAGTCTGCTCCGGAATGAGCACTCACAGATTCAGAGAGGTGGATGTAGTACGTCTGTAGGGAAGCTGGGGCTCTGGAAAGCATCATGAAACTGGAACTGAGTGTCTCCTATCCTCCTTTGACTGTAGGTCAGATGTCCTCAAGTTTCAAGAACATGGGTTCAGTGTTTCAATCCAGCTGGTTCAGACAGTCTCCCAAGGCCTCATGTCCAATTCCTCTCTGCTCCATGAATCTCACCAACTGCTCTAGCAGCCAGCACGCCTCATTCTCCACCTTCAAGAAAACACAGACATAGTGCCTGTGCATGTAAGTGATTTAAATATTGAAAAAAATAAGATAAATCAAAAGTACCTGGTAGATATACAGGTTGGAACATTTGACAGTATGTGAGGGGGTGGGGCACTTCATAACCAAATCATAACATGTCCAAGGGCAATAAAGTTAATCTCTGACATTTTTACTGAGGCATTTTTCAGAATAGCCACAACATATGGACTACATGTAAGATTAGTGCAAGCACCCAGACATAGAGAGGTCACCCCCCCTCAACCCACCCCATGCCATCTGGAATTAGAATGTGGGACTTAGCTTGAAGGCTTCAAAGCCTATGTTCTTTTCTGTGTGCAACACTTATACAATGAAGGTCATATAGGCAGGGCAGCCACATAAAATAGCACAGTGAGCCATTAAAATACATTAGTAATCAAGCAATGTGAGAAGGTTTATTGGATGAATGAGAGATATTTGGAGTATGACTTACAGATGTAAATGATCATAAACCTAAATTTGGGACAATTGTTAATAAGCTATCAAATCCCTAGTTTAATTAGCTAAAACTACAAGAGGAATATCATGAAATGTGCTCAATTCCCCCATGCATTGAAAGCATGCCTTTAGGATTGAAATGGTTTAATATATGGACCACTGATTTTGACAAGACAGCAATAATTCAAAACTCCATCGTCTCAGGGTAGGGGGGGATAAGATTTTGAAAATTCTGTCTTTCCAGCAGTGGCATTCTAGAGGTGGGCCTTTCCTTTCAAATGCTAAGAGGAACATGGAATATAAATGGCTGAGTACAGATAGTACATCACTGAACTCTAGAGAAATGTTTTGGGGATGGAGTGGATATAGGACATGTCTTTAGTTGGGGAAGTCCATCTCGATATAGGAAAAATGACTGAATGAGTGAGTGAACTAACACTGGATAGTCCTCAGTCCCTGAGCATGAGCCTCATGTCTTACACAGGAGTGCTTTGCGAATGTGACAGACAGGAGAGCTGGAGCAACTTTGATTCTATCTTCTGTTCAGCACAGCATCTTGACTTTGGATTTAACTGTACCACCTGGGGCGAGGAAAAAGCTTTCTCCCGGTTAATTGCCACATGTTAACTCTGAAGCAGGAACCTTTGAAGGGCCCTCCTTCCACTGCTCAGTGCAGTCATTACTCCCAATATCACCATCATCATAGCCTCCCTCCCTGCCCTTCTGCCGCTAAGCTTGGATTTAGGGTCTCAATTGCTTTGGATAAAATTTAATGTGGCACAGAATGCCACAGGAGAAAAATGACACTATAAAATGCATTTTAGGTCATGAGTCATTTTAGTTCTGGGCAGTATTTCCTTGGAGACAGCTCATTAACAGCTTCCTTCACCTGGGCTCTTGTTCTGCAGATAGTAGCTCAGTAGGGAAATGTTGGCATGGAATGTAAAGATCATCAGGATATGCCAAGAAGTAGTTGCCTTAGACCTATGTATTTACTAATCATCCACTGAGTATACAATATATCTGGAGTGAATTCTCAAGCAAATTCATCTATAAATGGGAAGTGATTACATTGCACGTTTTAGCTTTGCAGGTGGACTGAGGATTTTAATGATGAAAGCAATAGTGATGACAAAACAAATAGCAGCATGTTGTTCATTGAATGCTCACTCTGTGCTAGACACTGTGCTGAGAGTTTCACAACCAAATGTTAGTGTGTCACCTTAGCTCTACAGTGTTGTGGGTTTGTAATCTTACTTTTCCCTCCCAGTTCCTGGAGTTGAACATGGGACTTTATAAATGCTTGGCAAATATTCTACCACTGAGATATTGTAAGCCCTACAAAACTAGGGTCCAAGTTAGGTTTCTATTGTAAGATAAAGACCATGGCCAAAAGCAATCTGTGGAAGGAAATGCTTATTTCAGCTTACACATGTAGTTCACCATGATGGGAAATTGGAGCAAGAACTCAAAGGAAGAACTTGGGGGCAAGAATTGATCCAGAGGCCATGGAGTACTGTTACTTACTTTAAATTGCTTCCTATGACTTGTTCACTTTGCTTTCTTATATCACCCAGAACCATGTACCCAGGAATGCTGCTATCCACAATGGGTTGGGATCTTCCACTGCAATCCTCAATTGAGAAAAACATTCTATAGTTTTGCCTAAAGGCCAATCGATAGAGGCATTGTCTCTCCCCAGATGTCCCTAGCTTGTTTCAAAAACAAACAAACAAACAAACAAAGAAAACTGAGAAAAACAACAACAAGAAGAAAACAACACAATTGATTCATTTCTTATAGGGGATCAACTTTGCCTTCCTCATGGACTGAACTGGGACAGTAAGATGAATCTAGAGTGTCATTAAAGTTATGATAGTGGTTAATGGCATGGGCTAGAAGAACATATGAATGTGATTCTTTTGCTAAAAGAGATACCATTCAACTTTGTCTTAAAGTCTCAATGCAAAGAAGCTATCACACTTATTCTGACACAGTCTTGGCTGTGCTCCTTATGCCTTCCATGGTTTCATCACAATCTGGGCTCTCTTCAGCTTCATTTCTCAGCATAGCCTTATTTGTATTCTTAGATTTCTGTCCCAAGTTGCATTTTCTAACAGAGACTTGGGTGGTTTAATAGAATGACAGATGTTTCTTTACTTAACCAACAATACTTAGACAGTGTAGAAAAAGACTTTGTGAATTTCTCAATTACATGCCCTACATGTTAATTCACACTAAAATATATTTTTTAATTTGATCTATATAACTTTTTCCTTTATATTTTTGCATATTCTTTCTTTTGTATTGGTCAGCACATCTATGTAAGATACTGGAACTAAAGTCAGTTTAATAAAACAACCACTTTATTATCTTCATGGATTCTGAGGGCCAGAAATTGAAATGCAGATTGAAGTGCAATCTGCTCTTTTCTTCATGGTGACTATGATCTCATTTAGAGAAGTTCATTGTCAATGTGTGCTTGGGGAAAGAGAAGGTGGTAAAATAGCAGGTAGGGCTAGAATCTTTTGGAGGTGTTTTCAATTATATCTACTGACAGTTGATTCCAGTTGCATTTTTAAGCTCCAGCTGATCTGTCAACTAGAAGATCTTTGCATGGATTCTGTATAGGATCTCTTTAAGTAGAGAAACTGGACTTCCCCTGTCTTATAGCATTTGAATAACAAGAGTTACCATACAAGGAGGCCCAAGTGACAACCCTGTTACTTATATAGTCATGCCCATCTTACCCAGCACATATTCCAGTTCAAAATAAAAGTACCCATAGCACATCTTTTCAGGGGAAGCAATTCCTATTGTTATCAGAAGATCATCACACCACATTAGAGATATCCATGGCATTGTATTCAGGAAATACAGCTTATTCATCTTAACCTCTCCTTTCTATAACTATCTCCACTTCAGTTGCGTAAAGCAACACAAGTAAGCAAATATCTAAGAGGTTAAAACACCTTCCAGGAAAGTATGAAGACCAGGAGTTCAGAGTGCCAGAACCCTTGTAAACTCAGGTAGAGGTAATAGCCCATCTGTTACTCAAACATCCAAAAGGCAGAAACAGAAGATAGATTCTAAGAGCAAGCTGGCTAATAGACAACTCAAGTAGGTGAGTTCAGCATTCAGTTTAAAACCATTACCTTAATGATTAAGCTAAGGAGTAATCCAGGAAGATACACAGTATCAACCTTTGACCTCTTCATATACATGGAAATACATGTCTGTAGGCTGCATGCAAATGCTTTTCTACACACACACACACACACACACACACACACACACACACACAGTGTAAGGGAGAAGAACAAAGTATGCTATCTCATTCTTGAGGCCTTTGAAACTTTGAAGTATGTCATTCAGAAATAAAATCAAGGTGTCACATAAATACTCTTATTCTGAGAACAAGGGAAAAGCATGCATTCATTTCCCAATCATAGGAATGTCCACATTCCTGGGAATATGGCACTGTATCAATGTGGGCTCTGCTTCTGTTGTCAAGTCTCCTATGAATCTGATACCACTGCTTTGATTTTATGCAGACCTTTGTAAGTTCTGTATCTTCTTACCTGAAATAACCCTAGATAAATTCCTTGTAAAGGTTCTTAGTTGCTTAAATAAAGCCCTATTTTCAGTTTAAGCATTTTCTTTTCATGAATTCTAGGGATTCGATATGGGTATATATTAGAAACCATTATTCTGCTCAATTAAGTGTCAAGACTTATAAATCTCATCTGCTGGGTGCCATTTTTTTTTGTTTTGGCCAGCAAACATCACAATGACTCATTAATTCACTCATTCATTCATCTATTCAATAGCTAGTAACTCATGCTTTGGAGTTGGACAGTACTCTTGGTTTTGGTCTGTCTGTGCTGCTCCCAATCTAACACTGAAATTACAAGTGTGTTCCTTGTATCTAGATTTGTGTGTGAGTGCTTGTGATCTGAACACAGACCTTCAATTTTGCTGGGTAACCTCTTTACTAACTGAGACATCTCCCACAGCATTCTGATTAATTTTCCTTTGAGTATATGGTCAGAGAGTCTCAGTTCCTTGGTGAAATCAAGGCAGATCACATAAATTTTCTTCTCATGTAGACCTAGAAAGCAACCAATTTATCCCTTAATTGTAAATATTTCCACAGAGTTCCTTCATTATTATGTTGTCTCATCTGCATACATTGGATGTATGAAAACATGAGTAGACATTGATTTCTGTCTGTGCAGTTTACTAATGAATGCAAATGTACACATAGCAGCCATTTAATAAAAACACATTATAACAGTTTTCAAATATTTGGGGAAAGCCTACTGGAATAAACTAGACTAAGTTAAGAGTGCAAGATGACTTTTACTAAGTGAATCTGAATTCTGTTTTAAGGTTTGTATAATTTCCCCAAACCCTGGCATCAATATTGTTATTCTCAATAGAAATATGACATACAGAAAATTAAAGCAAATCAAAAGTTATTGCTTTACTTGCATGCATGTATGGAGGTTAGAAATAGTCACCTTATCAAGAAAAATATGAAAAGAGTTTTTAATTCATTAGCAATCAATTTTAGCTTACCAGAATGCACTGACAATTCAACAGTAAATAAAACAGGTGAAAAAACAAGAAACAAAGAAATGAAAATAAGTTTTAGGTAAGATCATTGTGGACTATATTCTCTTTGAGTTATAGATGTAAACTTCAACAAATTAATTTAAAGAGAATATAGCTCACAACTTTGAATCATCTAAATTCAAATTTCAGATGCATGCTTAATAAAAACGTCATGAAAGAACATTTAAAAAATCTCTAATACCTATAGGGAGGAAGTGTGATTGCCTAAGATGGGACAGAGAGATCTTTAGGGTAGATAGGGCATGTCTGACATAAAATATTATTTCCTTATATAACATAGGCATTGAACACATAGATAATAGAGGTTGACTAAAGATCCCATGTCCTGCTCAAAATCAAGTCAGTCAATCCAAATCTGAGCAAAGTCAAAAAGACAGTCCCACATAGTACCAAACCTAGCTGAGACTCTATAGACAATTGATGGTTTCTGAGAGAGTCAGTTTTCTTCATGGATGTGGTTTATGAGTGGCTATCCATGCTCAAATAGATGGTCTCACACCTGTACACATATGAGAGAAAGAGAGAGAGAGAGAGAGCAGTTGACATGAAAGTAAAGAGGGTGGTAGGATAGGCACTGGAATGAGGAGACCAGGGTGAATTATACTAAAATGCATATGCATTATAAAATTATCAACTATAATTTTATCTTAAATATATTTATTCAATAGTTATTAAATACCCAGTATTAGCAAATGTTCATCCTAGAGAGTATTTAAGTTCCTGGAGAAATGAGAAATCCAATTTGTGTAATCTTATACTAACTGAAGGTATCCATATGTGGTAGGATATATGAGTGCAAAATTATAACTGGACACAGAGGACTGTGTTGGAATAGGAAGGGAAAGCCCATTTCTGGGGTCAATGGACGTACATTTTCAGGTTTCTTGTTTACCCCTTTTATCCTTTGACCTAACCAAGTCAGCATCAACAGCTTCCTAGTCTACTGAGACTCACAAAACATATAATATGTCACATAGTAGTTTACCATTCAAGAGTAGGGCACTTTGACACATAGGATAGGCCTCCACAATTGAATTACACTAGTGTTACGATGAATCTTTCTGCCGAAAGCCACCGGAGCCCTACCACCACATGGGCAGTCTCTGCCAGCCACCTGAGTTTTGCCCACCACATGGATGGACAAAATAATACAGAGACTCATATTAGGTACAAATGCTGCTTGGCCAATGACTAGGATTTCTCATCTGTTAGCTCAGTCTTAATTATCATAAATCCATATATTTTATAAGATTTATCTTATTGGACACTTTCCATTGGTGTCCCTCCAATGGATCACATCATGCCTCTGCAGGAAGAGCAGAGGGGAAAAATGGCCACTTCCTGTTTGTCCTTTCTTAAATATGAGTCCCCCTGCTATGTCACTTCCTGCCTGGATCACCATTTCTCTACTACATTTCCCAGAATCCTCTTTGACTCCTAGTCCCGTCTAACTTGCTGCCTCATTAGCCAAACAGTACTTTATTCAACAATCACTAAGATGAACATACACAGAAGTACATTCTCCATCATACCAGAATACTGCATAAGCAATGGCTAGTGAGAGGAAATTAGGGACAGAGTGTGACTTTGAAAACAAAACAAAACAAAAACATATCTTTGCATAACAGAGAAGACAGGAAAATGAATATCCAGGCTTGGAGCAGGATGGGGAAGGGAACAGGGGGATTGACATATCAGTGCTGATATGATAGGTCTCAAAGCAAGGAGAATAGAACCATTAGCTGATTACCTTTAAATACCCAACTCAACTCACTGGGATAAGATATACATTATTGAGACTTTTCAGGTTTTAAAAGACTTAGAGTATAAACAGACATTCAATTCACCAGAGTTCCAAAACTGCCCCAAAGTTAGTGTGTCCTCCATTTCTTCTTATAAACATAAAACACTGCTTTGATGATTACTGATGACTTCATTATCTCTAAACTTTCAAAACAGCATCAGTGAATGATGGATAGGAAGTTTAAAGTCACAGAGAAGATATATTTGAATTTTGGTTTCAAAAATAGATCAAAGTTGTCAAGGAAGAGAGTAACCCTAAGATGAACAACTAGGTATTGGGTAAACAATGCACTTGGATTTTTTTTTCACTCTGTTATGATAAAACACGTGGGGAATCTTGGTGGATTCCATGGCAGGCAAGGGTGACCTTGGTGGAGGACAAATATGCCAGGCAGACAGATCTTAGGGAGAAGTTTTATTAGATAGGGGAGGGAGAAGGAAAGAGAAAAGATATAAAAAGATACAGTGACAGAGAGAAGAGGAAGACAGGAAAAGTCCTGTCTTCCCTACAGGAACAGCAGGAAAGAGAGTATAAGTGGGTGGGTGGGGGTCATTTGCACTTGTGTGAAGACTAGTAGCCATGGAACTCAGGGTTGACCAGAGTACTGCCTGAATGAATTCTTCAAGCTGATGGGCAGGCCAGAATAATGCCTAAATCCTTACACACTCTATTAACAATACCATGCTTTGAGCCTACTTTGATCAAGAGAGAATAGAGTTGGAAGAAAATTTGATACAAATTTCTATTGAAATTTGTAAGCCTATCTAAATACAAACTAAAACAAATTATTATTACTATTAATTGGCTTTCTTTTGCTATTTAGCTACTTAAGATCAAATCATTGTAATTTAATATAATTAACACTCAAGAAGTTTATTGAAGTAGAATCTTATAACTTGTGTAATTTCAGTAGTGATATTAATAAATATAGTAACTAATTATTTTTATCCTGCTTTGGTTTGTGGGAGTCACATTAATAATGTATTAGGACCCTTGGTTATGGTTCTACACATGTTGTTCTGGGTACATGTTTTCCTTCTATTTCTTGTCTGCAATCAGTTCAAAGAGTTTACCATGGTTGGGTACTTCCATGCACTTCTACATAAACTCTTCTCCTTCCAAAATCCCATCCCACATACTACCTGCTTTGCTTGTAGTGCCTTAGACAATCACACTCAGTTCAGAAGCCATCTCTCTGAACTTTCTATTTCCCCCAACATTCTGTTTATTGGCATGCTCCTAGGAGAACTTGAGCCTGATTTTTAAGGATATGTGAGAAATACAAGCCCCATTACAACAAGTATGGACAGACCTTTGACTCATAATGAAGCTTCTTTCATGGCAATAATGGTTGATGCATATTCTCAGACTAAGATGACCAGGAATATCTTTTGAGCTTTTCAAATTGGAGCTTAATAAATTCATCCATTTTACCTCTTATAAGATGGTAATAGAGAAGTTGGAGAAAGGTAAAATAATCCTGAAAAGAAATGGGCCTAATTTGGGCTGGAGAGAAATGTCTGGACATGATGACTCTGCATCAAGTTGCATCTGAAGACACACTCATCTCTGCTCTTTAGTATGAACTATGCATACAACAAACTGACAAGCAAAGCACTCCATGTCAATCATTTGTCTCTCTCACCATCTGGAAGGCAGAGTAGTTGGAGACAATGCCTATTTATATCTGCATCTCAACAATTGACACAACATCATTGTAGAAGTTCAATAAATATTTGTCAAACAAGAGAATAGAGACCAATTTTCTTTCTCAGGAAGATAGCTGTAGAGAGTACTCTATGGTGTCTATTGTAATAGTTCCAGGTGACTGACAGTTTGTAAACATAGCAGGAGATTGATTCTTTCACTTTTAAAATAATTTCTCTGGTTGTCCTCCACTGTTCTGTCTAGACCTTCTACACACACACACACACACACACACACACACACACACACACACACACACTTCTACTCACAATGTTTCCTCTATCAGATGCTCCCTCCTTGGTCCCTTGGGGAAGGTTTATGTTAAGCTCTGTTCAAATATAGCAGTGGGATCAAGACCTGTCCTTAATGCATGAGCTGACTCTTTGGAATCTATTCCCTGTGGTGGGATGCCTTTCCCAGCCTTGATGAAAGGGTGGGGGAGCTTGATGCTGCCTCAACTTGATATGCCATGCTTCATTGACTCCCATGGGAGGCCTTACATTTTCTGAATGGAGACAGAGAAGGAGTGGACAGGATGATGGGTGGAGAGTAGAAGAAAGGCAGGGGGAGGGAATGGAATGGGTGGAGGAATTAGAAAATGTGGTAGGTATGTAAAATAAATAAATAATACTAGGAAAAAATGTTATCCTTGTAAATTCAGGAAAAAAAAACTACAAACTAAATGTGAAATGAGAGTGAAAAAATCATAAACATTTGCCAACTACTTCAGGATGCAACTCAATTTAGACCTTGAAAGATATCCCTTTATCTCAACTATAAGAGTAGATTATACTTTGTTTATTTCATTATGTAGGGATTATTTATTTTCAAATCCATCTGTGGCATACCCAGAGTTTTTCTATTAAAGGGATACCTACTTCATTTAGTTACATGTTCTCAGCTTCTGAAATACCCATGGGCATACCATTAATACTCAACATGCACTTGAAAAGAAATCATTCTAGAAATAGTTTTTACCCAAGTCAAAATTTAATACAGTGCACAATACAATACGTATTATTCTATTGCTTTTATAGGTGAAATGTGGTATTATTTTTATTTGTGAGAAAATAATTTTCATAACTAGAGTAGTGTATCCTTAAACCTTAGCACATTTCTTGGGAAAAAAAACATAAAAGCTTCTACATAAACACAGATCAATAAGTCATACTGATTTCAATTTATTATGTTGTGATGTCTCATCTCATGAAGCAATCCCAACACTTCACACACTGGCCATATTTAAACTTGGAATCTTCATAAGAATAGAAGACAGTGTCTTTTGAACTCTGCATTCTACACGTTTCAGGTGAATATTTTCAATGAGTGAGTAATTGTGTTAGGGACTTTGGTAATTTGTACTGTAAACCTCAACACCATTATATGAAATGTACTCTAGAACCATGGGTGTATCTCACGGATAGAACACTTGCCTAGAATACACAAGTGTGTGGGTTGGATTCCAGGACATGTTAAATAAACAAACAAACAATGTTTGGACACAAAAGAACACATTGTAAAATGTAGTCCCTAACTTCTAAATTTTTAAACTGAGTGAAATTCAATTTAAAAATTTGTGACTATATAGACAGTCTCAACCTGCAGTAGAAAAAATTTCAGAGCAATAAAAATGGATAAGGGTTAAACAAGGTCTGTGTTCAAATAAGCAAAGCTTTTGAGAGAGTCAGGCAAAGTAATGACCTTCCTTAATTGGCTCTGCCAATTCCTGTCAATACTCTACAGCAAGGACTTAAAGGAGCTACTTAAATACCAATTATTCAGAAATAGAAAACAAACAAGAGGAACAAGGCAAATGTCCAGCTTAACTTACCATAGCACCAGAGAAGCATCTGTCAATGGGAGACAGAGATTGGAACTGCCTCTTTGGGCCAAACATGGCTGCCAAGCTAACCAGTTGAATGTACACACTTGACACTGCTGTATTGATTTCAGTTTTTTTGATATGAATATTCTATTTGGCTCTTCCTTTCATTTCATTTCTTATAAGTCTGAGATTTCACTGCATTGAATGTATTTAATTATTTCTGAATTTGCATCTCCTCTTTACTCTTCCAGTGGAGTTTGTTCTTTCTTATGATCTCATGATTCTGTTGATTATTTTTCTTGATGTGAGACCCTTAAAGCATCATGTATAATAAAATAAAAATAAAAAACAAACAGGTAAACCAAGAGAAAATATAGTAACTGATAGGAATCCAAGGAGAATGCAGAACCAAATAAAAACTAAAATAAACGCAAATATTAAAATTGAAAGATGAACTGAGGGTGGTATAGAAATCTCCAACTCCTCCTATCTTTTTTGCTTGGAGCCCAAGTAAACACACTTGATTACAGACTGTGTGGCTTGTGCTAGACTGACTGTGACTTTTAAAGTTGCAACAAGCCGAGTATAGGGGTAGTCTTGAATTCTGCTGCCTATTGTTCATATTCCCCTCACCAGTAGAGCTACAGAAGTTACAAACAGATACAGGTTGAGCAATTTGTTTCTCACCAAATGATTTGAGGTAGAATTATGGGGAAGCTTGTGTTTTCATCCTTTCTTTCTTTCTTTCTTTCTTTCTTTCTTTCTTTCTTGTTTTTCAAGACAGGGTTACTCTGTGTAGCTTTGGAGCCTGAAACTTGTATTTTCTCTGCAGATTTTTTTACTCTGAACTTAAGGAGTTTAGCAAATGCTAGCAGTCCTGTGTGTTCTTCAGTTGTGTAGACACTCCATGCCTTTTTCATTCTGTGTGGTTTCCAGTCTGTGTGCCCAGGTTTAAAGAGGATGGCAAAGACATGGAGATGGGTGGATGATCTGGAGCATGGGATAGAAGTCAGTTACCACATACTCTGGCAGAATAGGGCATAAAGGAACTCAGAATTCCACTTCCCTTCCTCCTGATACCTTCAGAGTCTACGAAATAAAATGTGACTGGTGTTACTCAAAGCCATAGAGACCTTATTTGATGAACTGCTGAAACTGAGGGCTATGCCCTCTATTCAACCTACTGTTTCTAATTATCCGGAATTCTCTATGAGTTTGAATCATACACATTTCCAGGGGTTAAAATTGTCTTCTGTGACTAGTCAAAGTTTCAGGGCATATGCATCGACTCTGTGATATACTTATGCTGAGTATCTGAATCCTAGGTCATCAGGATCTCAGACAATATGACACTTCTCACATTCTCTTCAGACTGTAGCATTCATAGTTTTTTCACAGAGATACCATTAACTATATTGGGATAACTTGTTATCCCTACTCCATGTTAATGTTTTCAAGTCAGTGGGTAGCAGCCTTCTGTCATTGCTGGGACTCTCTCAAGTTTCATCTTTTGAAGAATGATTCCTGTTCCCTAGGACAAGATGCCAAATACCAACTTTTGGAATATTCCATTTCTTACTTGCTTTATAATTCACCCAAATCTCTGCATTTTATGAGGTTTATTTTCCAGTGTTTATACACACCTACCTCCATACACACTAAGTATACATTGCTTTTTTATATATACACTTCATGGAAGAGCAGACTGATGCTATGTGACTATTCTACAATTTTCTCATCTCTTGGAATTGTCTTTAAGCTTATTTTTTCCAAGTGGATCTCATGGAAAATATGCACCCCAAGAACAGGATTAAACCTTATCCTGCTACCCAGTTCAAGGCTGTTCTTATGAAGTGCTGGTGAGCTAGAATCCATGTCATAAAGGCCATAGAGGCTTTCAATACAGAACCAATCTAAGGCAAGTGTGTCCTCACTGAAGTTAACTGAGGGCAGCAACACTAAAATTCACATCATGCATTCAAACAAATTTTTAAGAAATTCTCAGTAATTCCCATTATGACCTTTCCCCACATGTCATTCCCTGTGTCTGACTACCACTCATACCGGATGATGATGTATCTAAAAGGAAACAACAATCTAATCGATTTCCCCCTTGTTTTCTTTTTCCTGTTCTGAAGCTTGAGATACAGTGTTGAATGTATACATAGGAAATCTAATAAAATTACTGGAGTTTACTTCATGCTCATAGTCTGATCTGGTAAGATCAGAAAAAGACATACTTTCATTAGTGATCAAATATAAATTGCATGGTTTTGATGATTCCACATACAAGTTAAATGTTCTGATTTTCACATAAAATTCTAATTTCACAGTATAAATGTGAACACTGTCATCTATGCTATTAATTAATTTTTTCTTTACTTAAAATTATGCTAAGTCTCAAATAAAAACTACCATAACAAGAGATATATAGAAGGGACTGAAAGAAGAATTTTATTTTTCTGACTCTAAGAGTTCTCTGTGTTCTTTTTTTACTGTGTGGCACAACTGTGGAGCCAGGGTTGTTAGATGGCAAACTGCATAGGCCTTGTTTTCTAAGCTGTGAATGGTCCCATTGAGTGATAAATGCATCGAGGCATCATTCTAGCTCAGCATGGTAAGCTCAGCTGAGTCTGCTTTTAGAGAAAATGATTCAGACACTAATTTCAACCAGAGACTCAGGAAAACTTTAGGAAGCAGATAGTATAGTTTCAGCCTTCTACTGTGGGTGGGATTTTAAGATGCAAGACCAAAAAAATGGTGATAATTGGATATGGGGAAGAGAGAGTGAAAAGAAAAAATAAAGAAAAAAAGCATGTAAATATATTTATTACAGTATCCAGGGCATGATGAGGAGGAAAGACATTTGTAGTAAATAGCACAACAAATTCACTTTTATTCTAAACAGGACATCTGTTATTTCTAGAGTAAAGGAAGTCCTCTGGTGTTGTGAGTTGTGTCAGAGCCTCTCATCCTTGGCAGTTGGCCTTATTTCTGACTCCAACTGAACTAGGTAATAGTTGCTTATAGGAGGGGCCATAGGAAGCACCTCACTGCTCATTACCCGTTTGGCCTTTCAACCATCCTAAAGGTCTTTCCTTTTTACCAGGGAGTCTTCCACTACTCTGGAGTCAATGGGAAGGCAGCAACTCCATTCCAATTGACCTGGGAAACAGATTGCAAATCTCATCATCAGGAGCATCAGAAGAGCATCTTGCATAATATCTCCTTTGCTGTGTCCTTTCATGGACTCCCTGATTCCTGCCTGCCGGCACATAACAGAACATTCATGGTAAGAGCTCCAAGTTCAATTTCTTTGAGAACTGTCATAGCCATCTGTCGTAGCCCCATGTTTCGGGGGCCAATTTGTTGTGGCCTGTCGTTGAAGGGCTTCATTTGGATATAGCTGACTTGCCTGGTTGATACCTGCAAGGGGGAGTATGGATTGAGAAATGGTAGATAAGGATGCTAAGAAAAAGACAGAGACACAGGATAGAGTTGGGAGGGCAACCCAGTGAATATTGAATGCTCCAAGTTTATTCTTGACAATTCTTAAGTAGCCCAATCAAAAGGAAGACATGGCAAAATACTTTTTTTATCATGTATAAGGAACAAACAGACTTGCTTTCCTCAATCTTCCAAACATTTGGTAATGTTAGACTCAATTTCCCCATTATCCAGCCTTGAGGGTCAAGAGTAATTACATCTCAGACCAAGTCTGTTGTTAATTTAGATAAGACATCCTATACCAATATCCATACATCCTACAGTAGCCATACCTTAGACCTTTAGGACTTATGATATACTAAGGACAATTTTGAACTCTCTGACCTCGAGCCAAGGTGAAGCAGAGCCATCTTTATGGGTCCTGACAGAGAACACATGAAGTGTCTATTCATCAATAAAATTTGGCTGGTGCTTTGATCTTCTAGTATGGATCCAAGTCTTAGTATGGTGTCTATTGTCTATAATCTTGCTTTGCAAGGGATAGCTTTGCTTTTTTCCTCCATTTTTATAAGCCAAACCTCTCTTATATCTCTCTTCCTCTTTCTCCTCTGTATTATGCATTATTTTATTTTTGAGTTTTGAAGATAACTTTAGAATTCTTCCAGCTTTCTACACCAAAAAATTGCGTAATTTTGACACCACTTCTTTTGTTCTAAACACCTGAAAACCATTGTTCATTATTGTTTTGGTAGTTGCCCTTAAAAATCTCTCATAAGACCAGACTCATTCACTTGTAACATGGTAGAAACTTCTGCTTTGTAGTTCAGGAGACACTCTGGAGCCATTGGGTGTCTATAGTCTTTGTGCTGACCCAATTTCCACAGCCCCATTTTGCATAAAATTTTATTGGTGGTAACCAGATTCAAGAAAATTCCAAGAACAATTGTATCAAGCAGACTTCTTCTCTGTATACAGGATTCTCATCATGAAGGCCTTACTGTATTATATGCCCATTCATAAATTCTCCCACATAGGCACTGCTATATTTCAGAGACTTGGATTTTAGGCCCCACTGCTTGAAGTTGCTTATAGTCAGTCAAAGAATGGCAGAAGAGTTATTACTTTTATAATCCTTTTTCATTTATCTTGTGAAAGTATTTAAGCAGGAAATTAGGATAAAAGTCCATCTATTCATTACACATTTCAGAGATGTATGAATTATACCTCTGTTTGGTGAAAGTTCCAAACATGTATAACTAATTGTCATGTTCCCTTTCTCTTTAGCTACCTCACATGATACAAATTAATGGGTTTCACTTATATTCCTTTGTGAAAGTTCAGGTAATTTGAATGGGACTTACAAGTAGCTTAAACCTGAATATGTTTTGTTCATTAAAATGTGAGGTTTCCCTGAGACAATTATTCATTAGGCTCCAGCTAGGAGTCACTACAAAGGATATGAAGGATTTAATCGCCCACTCTCAGACTAGTTTTCTCTGGGAGTAGTGTATAGATATGTACACATTCACGTTTTACTTAAGTTCCAGGCAGCTCAGGTTCGAAGTAATGATTCCAAATCTTACTGCTTCTTCTTTCAGCTTGCTTTTGCCAGCAGCATTGCTATCTGGGTCTGCTCTCTCGTGGCATCCCCATCTGCATGACACACCTGTGACTGAAAAGGCAGTTGAGCATCTGACATGATACTTTTCATTATTTATTTTGTGCTCTGATTCTCCCCTGACTGACACACTTCAAAAGCATTAGCAATTCTGAAATTTGCAAGATGAAATATTTTTCTCTATTTTCATGTCAGACTAGCCTTATCCTCCCCCCCTTTGGTTTCCCTATAAATCCCACAAATATAAATCAACTCCAAGTGATGGGATCCACAAAAGAAGAAAACAAAACTGCCACATTACTCCCAACTAATTCTCAGTTAGCAAACTTAAAGCATAGAAACAAGCTCTCCTCAGGATGCAAGGGGAACTGTGTTCCATGAGAGTCACTGTTCTGGAATTTATTCAGGGGGCTAAAAGTGAGAAAGTGGTGAATATTTTAGGGTCTAATAACTGAATGAAGCATCTAAAAATACCCAGTCAGTTAAGCACTTCTCCTTTTATTTCATCTTTGCTTCATTCTGTTTCAGTATGTAAAATATAACACAGTTAGACATTAGCCTCACTGAAAAAACATGGTATAATATCTGTTCACCTGATTCCATGGTTAATAATTGTTAAGGTCATAATAGCCTGTAGACTGGAAAACTGCCTGTAAAAGGCCCAGAAGCAGTTTTTATTTCTTTTACTTTTATATTTTAGAAGAATAACAAGTCATGTAGTGAGAAACAGCTGGACACTCTCTGGAACACCAATTATTCTATTTACTACATGTTATCATCATCATAAAGATATGCAGAAAAGAAAAAGGATTCCATGTTTGTAATTTAAGTTTCCAATTGTTAAGTAACTTGTGAGAAAAAAACCTTAAAATGAAATTTCAAATTCTTTTTTATTTGTTTTACATACTGACCTCAGTTTCCCCTCCCTACTCTTCATCTGTTTTCTGACCCTCCCCCCAATCCACTCCTGCTCCAAATCCATTCAGTAAGGGGCAGGACTCCCATGGGAGTCAACAAATCATGGCACATCAAGTTGAGGCAGGAACAATCTTCCCCTGTATCAAGGTTGGGTGAAGCAACCCAGCAGTGGTAATGGGTTGTCAAGAGCCAGCTCAATCACTCTGGACAAGCCCCAATCCCACTGCTAGGATGTCCACAAACAGACTAAGCTACACAACTTTCACACACATGCAGAGGGCCAAGTTTGGTCCCATGCATGCTCCCTAGCTGACAGTCCAACATCTGTGTGCTCCTCTGAGCCCATGTTAGTTCTCTGTAGGTTTCCTTGAAATGACCTTGACCCCTGGATTGTACAATCCTTCCATCTCTTCAGCAGGAATCCTGGAGTCTGGCCCAGTAGTTGGCTGTGGATCTCTGAATCTGTTTCCATAAGTCACTGGGTGAATGAAAGCTTTCTGATGAAAGTTAGAGTAGTCATCAATCTGATAAAAGGAGATGGCCTGTTCAGGCTCCCTATCCATCATTGCTAGGAGTCTTAGCTGGGTTTGTACTTGTAGATTCATAAGAATTTCCCTTGCACCAGGTTTCTACTTGACCCTTCAATCCACCCCTATCAATACCCATAAAACCCCCCAGTCACTTCATTTTACAATAATGTAAGCCATAAACTTAATACCAGTGATTGCATAACTAAATTTAAGAATTTATTTTTGAAATCATCTAACAATCAGATAAATGGCTGTGACTAAGTGTTCCAACCCTTCAATATCCTGCCTCACTTTTCCTCTTCTCCT
Organism: Cricetulus griseus; assembly: GCF_003668045.3. Taxonomy (NCBI): domain Eukaryota; kingdom Metazoa; phylum Chordata; class Mammalia; order Rodentia; family Cricetidae; genus Cricetulus; species Cricetulus griseus. The sequence continues at coordinate 18,657,278 of NC_048603.1, read as the reverse complement.
ATATTACTTTCCCATCCCATTACTTCTTTTGCTGCTCAGAACTCTATGTGGGCCTGTTCTGCAGTTCCCAACTTTACTCCTTACTCTCACACTCAGCTTCTAGCCATAATTATTCCTAATAGACCTTGTGGAGCTCCAACATTGAAGATATCCATTTCTCATTAATAGATTAAGCAAAAGTTGCTAAATAATGATGATGGCAATAATTATATAAAGAGTCTAAATACAAAATAAATTTTGAATCAGATTAGAATGCAGAGGAAAATTCAATTTTCCAATTTCCACTGCCAAGAAGAGAAACTACTGCCGGGTGGAATTCGATACAGGTCTGCTTGTAACTGAGCAGTGAGCCCAGTGTGCTATAACTAAAAATGAAACCAGCACAGAACACTAACAAGTACCCAAGTGATTCATTTTCCAACCACGTCTTAGCATTTGTGCTTCTTGTCTTTGTAGCATAAGTGAATTATCTTCCTCTTATTATTGCACAAACATATTAAATAGGCTTTTGCACAATTCTGAATTATTCTAACCCTGTAGTCTCTTACTTTAAAACATTCCTTATTGACTTTGAATTTATTACATGATAAAGAACCTCCTCCCTATTATGACATAATGGGTTCAGTTATCATTTTCATTTCCACGCCCTGGTGTATTCTGTAGGACATTCACATTGGCCACCTTCCTCATAAGTCAGCTTTTCTATGGGTGGCTTGAGGGATACAAACAGATATAACTTAGATTCATTTTTCTCCATGCCCAAGGTATTTTTAATCTATAGAATTGCACACAAAGAACACATGGGGAAATACTAACTCAGTAGATAAACTGCAGACTGGTAATCCTCCAACCCCACTCCATAGCTACATTCTTTGGTCATGCTTTCACCATTATTCCTTCTTGTAAATACCACAAAGATCAGATACTAACTTGTGCTTGGAATGCATGTGTATCCTTTTAAAATGAAACTAAACCTACCATGTTCTTACTCTTCACAGAACCCCCATAAGAATTGGCCTCAATACTTTTAACCCTCACATTCTCTCTGGAAGAGAGGCAATGCTCCAAGCTCTTAATGATGAGAAAGAGTTGGTACATCGCCTCAAGTCTTAAGATGTAGAACCAGAGGCCCCCAGTGTTTTTATTATACAATCAAATATGTCTCTTAAAGACAGGTGGCTTCTTCTACCACCAGGATTTGTGTTGTTTCATGTGATGTATGAAAAAAAAAAACAATGATTTACATACTGAGAAAATAAACCCTTTCTGAGCCATCACTTTTATAAATAAGATACTTAATTTTTAATTCACAAAACTCATAAAGTAAATAAAATAGGATTCAGTTGCCATAATATCTTGTCTCAAACTTTATACCAAATATCTCTGTGACCTTAATCTATTCTGATACATCTCCGGGTATCAGCCTTGATGCCAGGCAAAGTGTTGATGTTCAGATTCCCGCATTCATATCAGGCAGCTCACAACCACTTATAACTCCAGGTCTAGGAAATCTAATGCCTCTGGGCTCAGCAGACACCTTCAGCTCACATCCACATTCCCAGACACAGGCACACATATGCAAACTTCATTAACAAATAATTAAAACACATCTTAAAAACTATATGCATAAATATGCAACATGGAATAAGAAGTGTGACTGCTATCTATCCTCCTCATTTTTTAAGTTTTATAATGTATCTTAATATAAGCATAGAGAGGAAGAGATGAGAGAGATATTTCTCTGATCAAAATGACTAATGTGCAAACGAAAGTCCAAAGTTAAACAGTTGGGAAGGGGATGGAGATACGGCTCAGCGGTTATGAGCACTGGGCTCTCTTCTGGAAAACACGGGGTTGATTCTCACCACTCATAAGGCAGTTCACAACACTCTGTAACTCCAGCCACAGGGAGTCTGTTGCCAACTTCTGTCCTCCGTATGTCCTGCGTTCATGTGATGGTCATCCATACATGCAGGCAAAACACCCCATACACATCCCTACGGTACCAGTCCATGTATGTTATGTACCACCATGAAAATGTATCAGAATAATTTACCACAGATTCAGAATATTAGAAACATATAACTTTTCTCTCAAGAGAAATCTTTCACTGAAGTTCAGTGTCCACTTGAGCAACAAATTTGCCCAGTAAAGATGAAGTTATGACTTTCCTTTTGGCCAGACAATGTGTCTATATGTTCACAGGAGTTCGGATTTAAGGTGCTGTTTTATTGGGACTTTAACCACTGTGAAAATACACCAGTGAACAACTTAGATGGGGAAGAGTTGACAGCCATATCTGGAAATACCTTTCTAAGACACATTGCACCCCAGTGGCATGCTTCCTTCACATGTCCCACTTCCCACATCTCTACCATCCCCTAACTCAGATTTTGACTCTACCCATTAACTAAATAGAGATTAGCTCAGGGCCCTAGCCCTAATGATCTTGTTAATGAATATTTCAATTTCAGACACATCCCTATATGTAATTTATTAATCTTCTGGGTGTCTCTCAACTAATCATGTTGAAACTAGCTTAACTACAGATAAGATTAACAGTCAAATCTGTATGCTTTCTTTGTTTCATTTTTAATTAATTAGTATTGTTACTAATACTCTGCAGCTATGACAGGACTCATGTATGGAACTCACCATGTAGACCAGGCTGGCCTTGAATTTGCAGAAATTCCTGGGAGTCTGCATTCTTAAGTGCTGAGATTATAGATTCAGAGGCTTTGAGCAAAACAGATCACACTCCATCATGCAGGTCCTTTGACTTTGTCAGCTTCAAGAATTAAGAGAGAAACAGAACCTTCTTGCTCCTTTATGACTAACAGTGGAAGGAAAATTCTGCTGGCAGCTGAAACTGGAACATGGATATTTGCACGGTTAGACATGCAGCAGCCCCACTGCAGTTGCTGCAGCTGCAGAGCCCACAGTGAACCAATTCCATTTTATTAAATCACTCCTTTAGATCTTTTGGGTCACTCTTTCCTGCTGTCTCTTCCATCTCCTTGTTTCTTTCTGCTATGTCTCAGAAAATCTCACAGCAAAGAAACTGTCTTTTTACAAAGACCTAACTGAGGATTTGTTTCTCTGGAGAAACGTAACACAGAGGGCAGACATATTAAATTTCATATAGTTATAATGATATGTACTGTAAAATTTTGACATTTTTCTCCTGGCTTTGAACATAGAATTAGATAGGGGCTATGGCAACTGATGCTTAAGGGCATATAGAAGATTATAGGCATACAACATCATTTTCAGTTTTAGCCTCTGTACCATAATTACCCAAAAAAAGATAACTGTGTCAGGATCCAGTGGAGGTGATGCACAACAGTTGCCCTAGCTACTTGGAAGTTCCAACTGACATATATGTGTAGATAAACATATAATCACTCTTATAATTTACATATATGTCTCTGAAAATATAGGCATATATATGTATGCATAGTATATTTAGCTTTAAATACATATGCATATCTATTAACTATTAAATATTAGGATGTATCAATGTATTTATATGAAAATACATGTAAAAATAAATAATGCTTAAATACACTGTATCTATTTATACACATAAGCACATACAAGAGAATTAGAGCAAGCATTTCTGTCCAAATCTAGTATGTACCCATTTTCTGTTCTTCATTTTTCTTGTGGCCTAAAATTGAACACCTTTAGGCATGAAGCATATATTCAATAAATGTCTGACTGATTTTTAAATGATGCTGGTTTTTGAAACCAGGCAAACAGGATTCTACATATTTCTCTTTGTAAATGTACTATAACAAGAAGTGTTGTCATTTCACCCTTCAATAGACATTCATCACCAGTGAACTTAGTGGTTCATATCAATGAAACCTCCTAGAATTGTTTTCTAACATATTCATTCAAGATGAGAAGAGGTGCATTTATGCTGCTCCTAAGAATGTGTATTGATTGTAATTTCACTAGTCAAAAATTATTATAGCAAATGGAGGTGTGATAAAGGTACCTTAACCATTGTCACACATTCATTCATGCACCTAACATTTCTGGAGCATCTATTTTAAGTCACACCAACTTAAAACAGTGAAAGCTTTAAGTAACTGAAGGCTGCTAGCAGATTTTGAAGTCATTGCACTACGGCCATGATTTAAGAACAAGACTGACAAGAGATTAAGATTGAAGAAGAGTAGTAAAAATGAAAATCCAACCATGAATATGTTGGTCACCCCCAAGATGTTGCTTGCATTGTATGTAGATGGAAATATTTACTTGACTGCTGCTATGTGGGTTACCATAACTGCTGGTAAAGTTCCTTCTGGGTCTAAGGTAGAGAACTCTGACTTTGACTTTTCAACTATACATCAACTCTTTCATTTCATAGATGTTAACTTCCCATGAAATTAAGACGTTGAGTTATCATGACAATTGTTTGCAAAAATCTGAAAGTTATTGAGCATCAAACACTGTTATTCTGTGAAATATTAGCTTAAGATGTGTTCCATTCATTTATAGTGTGGAATATTTGTTTTAATGATGAAAAGATGTGTTGCACCCTTTTATGATGCATTAGTTTAACTCTGTAAAGCTGTGTTATTTTGCCTATCTAAAACACTAGATTGGTCTAATGAAAGAGCTGAACAGCCAGTAGCTAGGCAGGAAAGAGAAATAGGTGGGGCTGCCTGACAGGTAAAATATATAGGAGAAGAGAAAAGAGAGAGGATAGAGAAAAGGAGGAGACGATGATGCCAGGGCTCAGCCACCCAGCCACTCTGCCAGCCACAGAGTAAGAAAGAAAGAGTGGTATGTTCAATAGAGAAAAGTAAAAGCCTAGAGGCAAAAGGTAGATGGGATAATTTTTTAAAAAGCTGGCTATAAACAAACAAAGCTAAGGCCAGGTGTTCATGAGCAAGAATAAATCTCTATGTATTTATTTGGAGCATAGTGGTGGGCCCCCTGTAGAGGAACCTGTAGTCACACCTGCTTAGGGGCTGGCTACAGGTCTGCCTGACCATGCCTGCAAGGGCATGGTCAGGGTATGGTAGAGTAAGAGTTTGAGTTGGCTGGGTTTCATTTTCAGTTTTCACCCCTTTGGGCTTGTGTACAGACCAACGCCATGCCTGCTGGCTAGGTCGCTCTGTAAGTAAGGCTTTTCCCTATTAAATACCCTTATATTTCTACTTGGCTCCATATTGGTAATTTCCCACTATAAAAAAAAAAAACACTACAACATCCAGTTATATAAATCCATTAATCCTATGAACTGGCCCTCCCTTTTTCTTGGTCTCCATTGCTTCCTCCTTTCTATCTCTCTCTTTCCTTCCTTCCTCTTCTCTTCTCTCCCTCCTTGCCTCCCTTTCTTCCTTTCTTCTTTCCTTCCTCCCTCCTCCCCTTCCTTTCTTGCCAATTTTAAGTAGTTTTATCATAACATTTTAAACTGAAGCAACAAAATTTATTAAAACAAATATTTCAAGGAAAATAATAAAACACATTGTGGAGATTAATTAGTAAAGTAAAAATTGTTTCATAATTATTGTAAAGTTAATATAATAATTATATCTCAAATAATAAAAGTGATAAATTAATTTAAAACAGATAAAGCAGACATTAAAACATATTTGCAAAGAATAGGGCATAGAAAGTATCCATAATAGAAAAGTAATTGACAGATACAGGATATCAAAATACATACACAGGTTAAAATAATTATAAATAGATACAAACATGAAAGTTCTAAATGTAAGAGTAAAGAGCAGAATAATATTTTATTGCAACCATGGTTTGTCATAAATTTTCACTTTTAATTATTTTATTTTTATTATTTACATATATTATATCCCAACCACATTTTCCTCGACCTCTACTCCTCTCAGTCCCCCTCATTTCTTCTCCCCACTAGATCCACTCCTCCATTTTCCTTCAAAAACAAACAAAAAAAGAACATGTCTCCCAGGGATATCAACTGAGCATGGCATAACAAAGTACCATAAGAAAAAGCCTTTATATCAAGGCAACATGAGGTGAGTCAGTAAAGAGGAAAAGGTACCAAGCTTAGGCAAAGGAGTCAATGATAACTCCCATTCCTGCTGTTAGGGGTCCCACAAGAACACCAAGCTACAGAACCATAATATATAGTGAAAGGACCATAAAAGGTCTGCGACTGCCATTTCTGTTTCTGTGGGCCTCTATATGCCCTTCTTAGTTGGTTCTGTGGCTCATGTTCTCTTGGTGTCCTCTAACCCTCTTGTCCCTACAATCCTTTCTCTCTCTTATTTTGGTTCCCCTGGCTGTGCCTAGTGTTTGGCTGTGGGTCTCTGCATCTACTTCCGTCAGTTGCTGGATGGTACCTCTTTTATGACAATTGGGCTAGGTACCAAACAGTGAGTATAAAAGAATATTACTGGGAATTGTTTCATTGACTTCTTTTTTGCCAGTTGTATTTGGTTCTATACTGGGTCCCTGGGCTGCCTAGGTTCTGGTTCCTGGCCCTTCATGCAGTATCAGGCATGGACTCCCTCTCATGGCTTGGGTCTAAATTTACATCTGTTAATGAATACCCACTCCCACAACTTCTGCACTACCATGCCCCAGCACATCTTACTTGGTTGATGTCCCCCTCTCACTGATGGGAGCCTTGCCTGGTTAGAGAAGATGGCTAGCTCTGGTTCTGTGTCCACCGTTACTAGGAGAATCTGTGAGGGTTACTTTCATAGATTCCACGGAGTTTTAGGTGCACTAGGTTTCTGCATTGTCTCTCAAATGTTCCCCATTTCCAGTTATCTCACCTTGCATCCTTTCCCTTCATCACTCCTTGCCTCCTGCCTGGACTCTTCTGTTCCCATCAGCACCAAACCATTCCACCCACTATTCTTTCTCACCTTCCCATGGAGATTTACGCCCCCCTCCCTTTGTGCCCTCTTTGTTTCTTAGCCTCTCTGGATCTGTGGATTGTATCATGATTCTCCTTTATTTAACAGCTAATGTCCTCATCATTTAACTATTATAAGAAAAATTGATCATGTATCCTGAGACTTTAAATGTAACTAAGACTTCAATCATGTAACCACAAAACTTTAAGTGTTATTTTTAATTGCATTAACTTATTCATTTGTGTATACTTGGGACTGTCTTGCCATGATGCTCATGTGGAAGTCAGATGACAATTTGCAGGAGTTTAGTTATTTCCTTCTACTTGGTGGGTTCAAGGCCTTTAACTCAGGTTGTCAGACTCTAGTGTCGGGTTCCTATACCAACTACATTATCTCAAAGCCCAATTACAAGACATTTTTAGGTAAAATAAATAACATGAATCAATGATATTCTCTCAGAAAGTGAGTTACTAAAGATGACACATTGAGTCAGGGATCAAGCTGTCATAGACATATACATTTTACTTCCTATTAAAGAGATCAAGATTTTAACCAACAAAACCAAATTATGTTCTACATAACATACTTGGCAATCTGCACATTAAGACTATGTGATACTCTTCATATCTCTGTTGCCTAATGCAGAGGACAATGAGTGTATAATTTCTGTACATAGTCCAGGATGGAGTTCATATTTCCTTTGAATCTTTGCTTAAACACTTTGTTTGCTTTCCATATTCAAATAGAAGTAGTCAGAACTTACTTGCTGAATTACTCTGAGAGAAATCCTACTTTCCTATAAATGCAGAAAGAAATGGCACTCACTGGTGATATTTATTCAGAAAATTAAAATCAGCATCAAAGGTAGGCACGCTGTGAGAAAGCTCACATCTTTGTTGGGTGTAGGATAAACTGCTAACTTTCTATAATCAGGCAATACCTCAAGGACAATTTTCCCCCCCCCCGTAAGATTTTGAGATTGTATAAGCAATTCAACATAAATACCAAGCCTATCTATCAACCTACTGATTCCTCTGTTTGTGTGTCTATCTGGCTGTATCTATTCATATGCACTTCCTCAACTAAGAATGTTGCTTTTAAGTTTTATTCAGAATAAGGTAGTGGATGAAATCATGAGTTCACTAAGAAGAAATGCTGTAAGTCAATAAAGAGAAGTAAATGGGCTCTCTGCTCTCTTCAACACAAAGCCTCATGGATAAGAAGAAACCTTATCTAGAAGTAGAGTCCTGTGAGTGTAGGGTAGGATGAAATCACAGTTGAGAGTGAATGACACAGACTAAGAGAAGAGATCCATCCAGGTCTTACATATTTGAATAGCGTTCAAAACTGCAACAGAGAATTCATCAACACTGAATAACAATGGGAGTTACTTGAAGATATTAACTGTCCAGTGATGATCAGTTTTGATTATGTCATTTAAAAACTGCATCATTGGCAAGTAATTGAAGATGAAGCAGAGTGGGGGAAATGATCCCAATAAGAACGGGTTAGAACACAGCTAATATCTTTCTCCACTTGAAATCATAATACTGGCAGAGAGACCTCTAATAATAGAGGAAGAATCCAGAAACATAGAAGTGAGCTGATCATCAGATAGACTATGGTGGCACAGGAGATGAGATTCAGAGAGCATGTGTTGATTAACTTCAGATGAATTTCAGATGGCCTGTGTTGTCTTGAGAGGTAGGCTTCAGATATAGTGCTGTAAATGGACTGTAGCTCAAAACCAAGAGACACACTGACACAATCACTGGTACCCACCCCTTATCTCACTTTCTTATACATCAGGGAGGGCTCTGGCTACCTTGACCTATAGAATTGGGTACAAAATTTAGGGACACCAACTCTATAGTGGTTCTGACAGAGAGACCAATTGGAATGCATCATGTAAGTTCAGATTTTGAACTGATAAGCTCTGTACAGAGGTAAGACTAGTAAAAAGGTATATAGGATAACACTGCTGTTCAGCCTTCAAGTCATTGTAACTTCTATGTGCCTTATTTTCCTTATTTGTACAAAAGGAAAACAATGTTTTTCTACTGTTTTTTTTTTTGAGGAACAAAGTAGTATGAAATGTGCAAAAAAGTTTTGTGTAGGGTTATGTAATGCTTCTTTTAAAGATGTGTTTTTGCCAGGTGGTGGTTGCATAAGCCTTTAAACCCAGCACTTAGGAGACAGAGGCAAGCAGATCTTTGTGAGATAGAGGCCAGCCTGGTCTACAGCACAAGCTCCAGGACAACCAGGTTTACACAGAGAAACCCTGTCTCAAAAAACAAAACAAAACAATAATAATAAGTATTGTAATTTTAAGAATACATGTAACAAACTAAATCCTCTATATAACAATTAATTCTTACATGCCACAAACATTTAATACCATGTAAGACAAGGAAACATTGATAGCCATTGAGGATTTAAAGGGATATTAAAGTACATGCCATTGAGGCCAAACTGCAGCCCATAGTGAGAATCTATTCTGGGAAATCATGTTCAAAAAAGAAATTAATGAAATTCCTGGTGGAATTTGAATATGCACCATCTTTAAAATTTCAGCATGATTTCTAGCCTTATTTTCTGATTTTTGACAGCTGCTCTGTATCCATATAAATGTGTTCATCAAGCATATATCCCTATAAATGTTCCTTGAGAAATAATTTTTGTGCCCCGCCAAAATTATCAAATATCAGTTTCTTCAGACACTGATGAAAACCATCTTAGTTCAGATGAGGACATTTCCTTGCCAGGGAAAATCATATACAGTAACTGAAAACAGTGTGTATGTAGCTGCTGACCATTCAGCCTAGTTCATGGAACTTTGATGAGAGATCTTCATGTTAGAACTGTCTACAGACTCACTTCTTCCTCTGTCTCATCCTGCCTCCTCCCTCTGCCCTTCATCATTGGTGATGATTAATAGGAATTTTAGATAGCAAAATATGTCTCAAGTGTTTGGCTTTAGAAAACCACATTTGCAAATGCAAGATCTGAAGAATGGAGAAATACAGTGAATTTTTGGAGTTTATGTATTTCACATTACTTATAGGACCACATTGCTGATGAAAGGCTCAAATTTCCTGGCAGTTTAATACAGAGAATCCCACTAATGAGGGCATTCAACACATATGGGAAAATTAAATCCATAGAACAGTGGAGTTGGATAACCATTGCTTAATTGTTTGGATGACCTACAGAAAACTGGAAACAAGTGATAAAGAAAAAGTCAAATGTGAATTTCAGCAGTTTTTTGTGGTATATTAGGAATTATCACCAATTTCCCACTAACATAAAAAGAAAATACTAGAAATTATTAAGTAGCCCCTTTAGAGGTCAAAAATGGTTAATCATCCATCAAAACATTAGTTGAAGAGTAAAGAGCAAATACCTTGATGAGGCAAGCCTAAAACCTTCTCTCATTGGACCAAATCACCTGGATTAACTTCTATGAAGATTTCTGAGCCAACAGACTCATCATTTGAGTCTATAGCTGTGTTTGACTCCTTCCCATTGAGCTAGTATCACCTACACACTGGAAGTTAGTATAGGAAGGAGCTGCCTCTTCGGAACACGCTTCCTACTCCTTCTTTTGGATTTAGCCTACACAAGGAACTCAACTGTCTGTGACCCACCAAGGGATGCCCTTATCCTGATCAGAGGGAAAATGCACTTCATTTCCAAGTAGCTTCAAGATCCACTCAATACAAATTCACAGGACCTAGGATAGTGTATGTGTAAATCTGCAATATGAAGGTGCCTGAAAAAGGCACAAAGATGAAACATTCAATTGGGAAGATTTTTATTGACTTGCAAGGGCTCTCATTGGATATGATATGCAATTCTCTGTAAAAGACTCTTCAAATATGATGTATGGCTAGTGAACCAGCTCAGTGGGGAAAACACTTTCCATACAGCCTGATGACTTGCATTTACTTCTGGGAACCACATGGTAGAAGGAGAGAAAGACTCCTGCAAGTTGTCTTTTGACCTCAACATATGTGTGCATGAGCACATGTATGTGCTGACACACATATTAAATAAATATACAAGAATTTAAGTAAAAAGAAGAATTATGTAGAATTACTAAAAGATGTCTCCTACAAAGTGATCTCCCTTGATAAAAATGCAAGAACTGCTTGGGTAGATAGGAAAGGCTATTGTTGAGATCTGCTAATAGTGATAATGTTAGCATAAACACAACACATTCCCAGGAGACTGTCTAGGAAACAGATTTTTTTGGAGTAGTCCTAAAGGCATATAATTAACAAAAGCTACAAAGAATGAAAAATATTCAGTGCTGGTTTCCCTTCGCAGGCCAAAATTGATATTAGGCGTATGTGCTAAAATCATGGCCTACACATAGCAACATGAATGTTAGCACATAGAAAAACAATGATCTATTGATTTTTAAAGACATGGAAATGCAAGTATTATAAAAATCAGAAAGTTTAGGGTGTTAGCTAAAGGGGCATGTACCACATACACTTATAGAGAAAATTGATAAAATAGAATATGAGTTCTCACATAATACAGCATTTCCATTTTGTAGTCAACTAATTTTACACAATCAACACCATCTTGAACCCACTGTTACATTAGACCTTTGAGATAATCTACTGAAAGTGTTAATCTGGAAGCATCAGTTGGGAGTGAATAACTAAATTAATTCCCCAATACAAGGCTTTAATATCCACATATCCCCAACATGAAAATACTGAAAGATGAAAACACGTACACACAATTTTCTATCACATTCAATCCATCCTGAAAAAAAGGATGTTCCTGGCCATATCCCCCGAGGAGTCACAATATGAGTCCTACTAAAAGACAAGCTACTCTCTGTGAGCTTTCATTTCCTTGTGTCTAAAATGTATATGTTGAAGGGTTAGGAGGAAATGAGGGAGCAGAAAGGTTGAGTCGGGGGAAGAGTAGAAGAAAACAAGAAAGGAGATACCATAATAGAGGGAGACATTTTAGGTTTAAAGAGAAATCAGGCACTAGGGAAATGTCTGGGGATCTACAAAGATGACACCAACTAACAATCTAAGCAACAGAGGAGAGGCTACCTTAAATGCCCTCCCCTGATAGATTGATGACTGACTTATATGCCACCCAGTAGCCTTCATCCAGCAGATGTTGGAAGTAGAAGCAGACACCCACAACTAATCACTGAACTGAACTGGAATCCAGTTGCAGAGAAGGAAGAGTGATGAGCAAAGGGGTCCAGACCAGGCTGGTGAAACCCATAGAAACTGCTGACCTGAACAACAGGGATTTCTTGGTCCTCAGACTCATAGCTGAGAAACCCACATGGGACTAATCTAGACCCCTGGAATGTGGGTTTCAGTGAGGAGACCTCAGAAATCTATAGGGCTCCCTGTAGTAGATCAGTACTTATCCCTAGCATAGGTGTGGACTTTGGGAGGCCACATAGAGGGATAGTCCCTGAGCCAAGACACATGGGGGTGGGCCTGATGACCCCCTATGGAAGGCTTCATTCTCCCTGGGGATCAGAAAGGATATGTGATAGGTAGGGTTTTAGTTGGGGAGGTCGGAGGGGAGGAGGGGAGGGAGAGGGAACTGGTATTGACATGTAAAACAATCTTGTTTCTAACTCAAATAAAATAAAATCTGCAAAAAAAAAAAAAAAACCAAAACAACAAAAAAGAAAGGTTAGACAACTGGTTAAGTTACTGATCTAATTACTAGGTAGTGAATTTAAAGAAAGTGAGAATATCTATAGAATGAAATTTGGCTTACTGATAACAGAGAATTGTATCATGGGCTCTATAGGTTTTTCCTAGTGCCCCATGGTGTTTTCAGGGAGACAGATATAGAAGAGATCTTGGGGACGAGGTGTTCAGGTCTTTGAGGATAGTAATTTTGGGTATGCCTATGCAATACAATGAGGTCAGGAGATTTAGACAAAAGAGAATAAATATTGACCATGGAAAGGGAAAGCGCAAGTACCCATTGCTTCCCGAGAGTCAACAGAGTATTTGCATTACTTCGAGTATTCTCTCTCTATGTTCCTGGTTGGGCAGAAAAGCTTAATTGAACCCCCAAATATCAGTTATCCAAATGTTTGTAGATTATGAATGTGAACAGTATACTGTCGAGTACAGTATACAGGAATTTGTGTTTACCAAATACCTGTTGGGGAGAATGGTTTGCACAGCTGTTTGGGGTGCTCACATGTAATTTGAGAAGAGTATCCTAATAGAATTTGGCCACATCATTATTTCTTGGCATCCTGTGCCCAGACACTGAGTGTCATAGTGACCCAAAGTCTTGCCATGTCAGCTGGGCAAGGAGATTTTATACTTCTTACTCCTTCTTCCATGATGAAAAGTAAAGAGAGAAAGAATGAGAACACTAAGCTGGTGGTTAGGATAAGAGTGTCAGCCTCTCAGAAGTGAGAAATAAAGGAAGAGTGACTTCATTTGGACCTGGACATTAGTTGTAAGTTTAGATGATATGCTGACATAGTTGGCCACACAACCAATTATGCTAGCTACATGAATATATTTGGCCAACAATCCAAAGATGCTTTAACATCATGGTCTCTGATCCTTCTTCATATATTTTTTAGACAAAGAGATATTAGACCAAGAAGGATCTATATGCTCTGTTCCTTTCTCCAAAGTATCATTCTTCTAACACATACAGCCTCCAAAAGCTTAAGATTTACTGCATGCCCAGTCAGTTAGAGCATTGTTAGATCATTTAGAGCATCCCAAAAAAAAAATCAAAGGAAAGAGGAGGTGCCTACATACATACATACATACATACATACATACATACATACATACACACACACACACACACAACACACACACACACACACACACACACACATATATATATATATATATATATATATATATATATATATATATATATATCCACACACAGCTGAAGGCATTCACAGTTTCCTGAGCCTCACAAAGCAAAACTATATATACCCAGCCTCAGATTTTTCGCGTGACCTCTGGAATGACCATTTGCAAGCAGAGTTCAGGAAAAGTTAGAGTTGCTTTTGCCGTTTTGAAAGCCACATGAACAGCATTGAATCCAATATAGGATCTAAAGTTTCTCCATCCATCTGTTGCTAATTAAAAAGAATGCCAAGGAACATATGGCCCTGGAACTCTCAGGAAAGAAAACAATGAATGAACAGGAGTGAACTAAGGACAGACCTAAATCTTACTGTTCTCAGTAAGTAGCTGTCAGATCCTCCAACGGGAAAAATAACCTGAACAAGCACCACCCAGAGCACACACAACACATGGTATACTTTTCAGTGTTTTCATGTTAGCTTTGACACCCAATACAAACATTATTCTTCAGGGTCTGCAGTAATAGGGTATTATTAGGCTTTCTTTGAATAAAATAGCAGGTATAGATAGTGCATATTGCTTCTATTGTCTCATTTTCTTCTTTCTTTCTTTCTGCTGGGAGTAGGGATATTAAATAGCCTTGAATTATTTTGTAAAAGTATATATCATCACCTTGCATAGACATTGCCTTGATAAGCAAACCAATGAGACTATGGCCTAACTCCTAAACTGGTTATTTATTAGACTCTTGATTTACTGAAAGTGCTACCTATGCTAATGATATAATAGTACTACATACAACTACAGAGACAGGGATGTTCTTGAAAATTAGCATTTCTCACCAAAACTCCAAAACCATCTCAACAACTCAGACATGAGTGTCTGTGTTTTATTCATCTTTTAAAATTTATTTATTTTTATTTTATTTTATTTAAATAACATTTTTACTTTATTTTACATACTGACAACAGTCTCTCCACACCCTGCTTCCCATCTACCTCTCTCCCTATCCACTCCTTTGTCCCAGTCTCCATTCAGAATGGACCAAGCCTCCCATGGGCTTGAACAAAGCATGGCATATCAAATCAAGGGGTATGGTTCATGATGGGGAAACCTACACTGACCTGAGCTCTTGGGAGCTAATGAACTCTGGACCAACAGTTAGGGAGACTGCCTGGGACCAACCAACCTAGTGCCTCTGCATGTGCATGACAACTGTGTAGCTTTGTTTTTTTAAAGGCTCTTGGCAGTGAGATTAAGACTTGTGCCAGGTGCTTAGCTGGATTTTGGGACCCTGTGCCCCATGCTGGATTACATTGCCCAGCCTTGACATAAGGGGAGGCACTTAGTCCTGCCTCAACTTGATGTACCATGCTTTGATTTTTTAAAAATCTTACTTAGCCCAGTTCTTTCCAGTGAAAACTCTACTTAAGACAGTCTACTCAGGATTCTGAGCCTTCCTGTGTGGTTCTGGGTGATCTATTCTGCTTTGTGTTTCTAGGTAACCGTTACTATAACAATAAAAGAAACCTCTTCCTTCACAGCAATCCATTTTGTGTCTATGCTTTTCACTATACTTGTCTCAAATGTCTTATATGTTTTTTAGAATAGAAAGCTTTCTAAAAGAATGTATTAGTAGGCCCTAACATGTCTAATTTAGGAACAGAGAGTTTATTGCTAAATAAACATTACATAGAAGACTGTGAAATATTTTTTCTCTTTTGTATATTTATTTTATTTAAGATGTATTAATTCAACAGCAGTGTTTCAACTGTATAATTAATGGAGGGCATGTAGAAATTGACACTGTATTTAGGGAGAAGGCAGTGAGCCACACAAGTCTGGACCAATAAAGAAATGGTTGCATTTGTAGACTTAAAGTACAGAACACAAATATGGATAATAATTTATGAGAATGCTCTGAGTAAAACTACCAAACACAGAAAGGTTTTACTAGCACTTTTAACCATAATATATTTCCATCTTTATCTCATATGTCAAAACTTCATAAGCACTCCTCTTTGCAGACTTTATGAACCTTTTATCCACCACTAAACACACTAATATGCAGGCCTTATAGTAACTTTTAATCACACAAAGTTCTTGTAGGTCTAGGAAATATTATGGTAACATAAATATTTCATATTAATATAGGTAAGGTTGATAGTTCTGCTAATTCCAGCCCAATAGTCTCCTGTGAATTGCAAAATCCTTGTCATCGTAAATTTCCCTCTTGGCTTAGTGGGAGAAATAATATGTCTTTTAATATGTTCTTTTCTTATTGCAGTATATGGAAATTAACAGAGACCCACAACTAGACAATGTGCAGACAGTGAGAGAATTCAGAGCAATAAGTCCTAAATGGGTTGTTTTCACCTAACTCCTCCCCTCAAGGCTCAGAAATCTAGGGAGAAGAGAAGGCAGAGTGATGGCAAGAGCTAGAGATGGTGGGTGGTTCTAAGAAAACTATATCTTCCAGACTCAATAAGATTGGTACACATATGAACTCACAGAGATTTTTGACTTGCACATGTTTAAGCCAGGCAAATTCCCAGCACTTAAAATGGAAATTGGACCCAAGTCCCAACTGATCAAAATGCTCTTCACAATTAATATTATCTGAGAAAGAGAAAAATCAGTTTTTTTCTGAAATGGAGTTCCACTGATTATATCAACCACACTCCAGGACAGATCCCCATGCCCAGCAGTAGTTAGCTAATCCAAAGGGACTTCAAGTGATTTTTGTGTGTGTGCTTTTATTTTATGGATGTTTTGGTGAGGTTTTGTCTTTATTTTTGAATTGTGGATTCTTTTTGTTTTGAAAGAGCAGGAAAGAAAGGGAATTTGTGTGGGTGGGGAGATGGAGAAAAGAAAGATATTTTCAAAATATATTTTATGAGAAATTCAAAAGTTTTATTTTTAATTGTACCACAGAAGAGTAATAAAAATGAAACAAAACAGAAAAGGGTAAATAAGAAAGCACATGTGAAATGCACGAGAAGCAGAGGGTGCTCATTAAGCCTTCTGTTTCTTGTTTCACCTAATCGTCTCTGTTACTCATGAGTTGAACTGTTTGTTATTACAGATATTCAATAAAACTTTGGGTTCTGGGTGTGATAGAGGGGGCATGAAGAGAAACAAATAGTGCACATAAATCTATTAACTTATAATCAGAAAAGGCTAATATTAAGTTAACCATTTTATAAGACTCCTCTGCAATTGCTAAACTATCTAGAAAAGGAGCTGATAATATATAAATGGACAAATTGAAAGAACATGCACAGCAATATGGCAAAGCACAGGACGTGAGATCTTATGGTGTGTGTTGCAGTGCCTAGCATGATGCTGGAATCATACTGACATTTCTTCATTGTCAAATGTGTGTCATCTTTCTTTCTTCCTACATGAAAACCCTGAAGACAGAATAGTTAATTAATTTTATCAAGACCATGTAGATGACAATTATGGATATTTAAATTAAGTTGCCATGGATGCAGAATCCAAGATTGAAATTGCTCTATAAATCTAGTATTTCAATTTTCTTATTTTTGAAAACATGTTTCTATGTTTCATTTTGTTTTTCTTTGTTCCTTTTGTGTCTGTTTGAGTAGTTTTTAGTAAAATCTTATCTAGTCCATGAAGATGAAGTGAGTATATCTCACAATGTTTTTTTATACTTTTTGCAGTAATAGTCAAGGAATCTATATGACCAACCATTTCTCACAATACTTCATGTTCACCTTATCTAAAACCATCTGGCTATAGACTTGTGAAGCTAATTCCAATGTCTTAATTTTATTTCATTTGGAAATACTAATAGTTTTATCATTTTATCAACTATATTATATAAAAGTTGTTGCTTTAGAACAGATAATACTGATGTGACTCTTTCAACCATTTTATTTCCAAAATTATTTTTCTTTTCTTTGATTTCTGCCTAAAATTTATAAGATTTTTTTTCACTTTCTGTATATACTCAGAAACTCACTCTATCATATATGTTGAGATATTGATTTGGTTTTATTGCATGAATAGAAAGATGTCAGGAAATTGACAGTCTTATAATGTTGATTGTTTCACTCAGCAAATTCATAGAAGACAATGGGATGGACAAAAAATTGATGTAAGATTCACAGAAATGCCTTATCCTGGATATATTTTATTCTGTTTGTATGTCTGCATGTAAGTAGTTTCACTAGTTTATTGCACTGACCCACAGCAACTTGGGAATTGATTTCATCCTGTTATTTTAATATTATAGTTTCTATTACACGCACATTTTGGTATTATTGATTTTGTGTTTTGAATCCTTATAAGTGAACATTATTTTCTTTTATACTTTGAAAATTGCACATGTTTCTTGTCATATCCACCCCTGTTCTCTCTTTCCAAATTATCTGTCCAGATTTTCAAACACATTTTCCTCCCAAAAGTGCATTTCCTTTAAAAAGTTTGTTAAACCATTGAGCTCAATAGGTGCTGTACCTATGTACATTATTTTAAGTCATACACTGTGGTGTGATCCATCTATCAATGGCAACTACCTCAAACACAGATAAAAGTGACTCTTACTCCCTCAGGATCCATCAGCTGCCAATAGCTCTCAGCTGGTGATGCGGCATTGGTAACTTTAACTGGCTTGATCTTGTGCAGATCTTGTACATCAATCACAGATGCTCCGAATTCATGTGTGCACCAGTCACCTCATAAACAAAGTTTGGCATTTCACAGCAGTCCTACCCAAAGACATCCTTCAGCACCTGATGATACTGGGCCGTCATTAGGATCTTGTATGGAGAATCATTCAGTGTGCATCCCCTTTCATAGAACAGTTTGAATGGAGATGTCCTTCACAGAAGAATAATGGAGAAGACCTGGGAAGGAATCCTTGAACTAAATTAGAAATATATAATGACAACTATCACTTGCTGTGTGTTCCAATCTCCTGATAGCCAGAAAGAAATATGCATGTGATTTTAATAGCTGATCCCAAACCACATTCCATTTTGAACTACCTCTAAACTCCAGATGAAGTAAATGGATGGCCATTTTTATGACAGAATTGTACTTTGTTAATGGATTTTTCCAGAGTGGAAACACCTCAAAGGCATGGGATACTCTCTTGCTGACTTGTAATCCACAGAGTCCAGGAGAATACTCAGAGAAAAGAAGCTTGGCAAATATTTACCTTCATAGAGTCTTCATTCACTCTACCACCCCTACAAGAATTTGCTCCTTTCTCCCACCACTGTGATCATTTTCTCTTTTCTGCAAGCCATATTAACATAATGTATTTTCCCATGATTCTACCCTAAGAAGTTGCAGATTGTATGATCTATTGTAGTGAAATGATTAATATGTGTCCATCTTGTTGATCATTCTGAGGAAATGGCCTGACTATTTACTTTCAACTTCTATATTCCTGAGATCAGTCATCTTGTTTCTTAAAATTCTGATGAATTTCAGATAAACAAAGGAAAAGCAATACTCACAATTTGTGATTCACTACCACATATACACTATATATTTGGACTAATATGAATCAGCCTGGCCTCTCAATAAGTAGGTCAAGAAAATCCTTGAAGGGTTCCATAGTATTTTTTTAGGCAAACAATCAACATAGGATTAGTAACAGAGCTGAAAATAACATCTCTACTAAATTACAACTGTCAATATAGTTGGATCATACTAAAGTTTTGTTAACCCTCTAGGTGTCTTCGTGAATTCAGAATTCATTGCCTTTCTGCTAGTGCAGATTTGTTGGCACCTTTGATACCTAGGTTATAGAAACAGTTAAAACAAATAAAACAAACAAACAAACAACTACTCTGTCTTGGTGATCATATAAACCATTATTCTCGAGAGAGATTGAAGGTCTGCAACTCTGATTCTTCTCCCACAGGCAATGATCTTGGTAGTGTAGTGATGACCAAAATCACACAAGTCAAGCCATTGCTCTCTTCTCATAGTAATGTGAGACACTGACACTGTGATCAAGATTGTTCCCAAACTATTCTGTTGACTGACTCTTCAAATCTACCCTTTAATGTCAGAAGTTGATGTTTTGACTATTGGAAATGGATTTTAGGATAGTAAAACTGAAGACTGAAACTTTGAAATATTGTGTAGAAGGGTCAGATCAAGAGCAACTACTGGGACTCATTCACCCTGACTGCAGAAAGTTCTTGACAGACAGCAAAACTACATCAGCATGAATGAACAAATCTGTAAACTCAGTCTCCTATAACTCAAATGAACCAGCCATTAAAACCAACCTCTTAAAGGTCTTAAAATTATGAACTTCTATTAGTTTGCTACTATATCAAAGCCTCTGCTTCCTTTAAGAAATGTACTTAGGGAACTGTTTTACATTTAGAATCTTTGCAAGGAGTAAACATTACCTAATATTACAGCAAACATAACCTGCTTCCTCATAGGAAACCTGCATAGGTTAGCCACTACTAGCATCACTTCTCTCCCTTTCCACATTGACATGGCACACAATCAGTCCTGCTTCCTAGTCTTTGACTCTAGGTCTCACTGCAGAAACTTTGACTGTGCATCTGAATTCATATCCCTTCCTCAGTTCCCAGTACAAAATATCAAGTAAATGTATATGTGAATACACAAGAATTTTCAAGGTGAAGTGGCACCACGTAAGACATGAATGACTGAGTCTATAGTTAATTTACCTTCAGGTGACACTATCTATAATACAAGAGTGTTAGGTGGGTCATAATATAATGCAAAAGAAAAATTTACCTAGTCCAAAATTCTCATGTCATTAAGGCAAATGGAAACACAATCACTCAATCACTGCTTCGAAAATAGAAAATACTTCTCAAGAAGTACAGTTTCTTCTTCAAATAATTTGATGATTAGGCTATCTGTTCAGTATTTTACCTTGCTTCAAGCTTCTTAAAGACTCATCAAACTTTATCCTTTTTTAAAATGAAATCTTAAAACGATTTCAAGAAACTTCTAGTTGGAAATGGATTTCACTTTTCTACTGCCCAAATAGAGTCCCTACTCCATCCTTCCTGAGTTTTGTGTACTTTAGCTGGGTGTCTCCAAGGTAAAAGAAAGCTTTCAGATTAGTGTTGGGTTATCCATCTCCAGAACTGACCAAACAATTTCTTGCAGGTTGGTAGCACAAAAATTATGATGGTTAATCTTGACTGTGAACTTGATTGCAGCTGGATAAATTAAGAGATACATCTCTGGCTGGGTCAATGAGCATACTTCCAGGATAGATTGAGAGAAGCAGTCACTCCCCTAGAGTGAACAGCACCTTATAGAGGGAAATAAAGTGTTATTTGCTATTCCGCCTTCATGCTTGCTGGTGAGTCTGTATATTCAATTGTTGCGGTTCCCATCAGAACTCAGCTTCTCCAGTTTTCAAATGTGAACTAAATAACCATGGCTAATCCAGGAATACTCATATGCTATTGAATCTCCTAATCAGATTGGGGATGCTGAATCATCCAGCCTCTTGGACTCAAGAGCCAAAAAGTCACAGCATCCTCAACATTTTGACAAACACTGTTGGACTATGTAGCCCCTATCTTATAAGCCAATCTAATAAATTCTTAAGTAAAGCCAATATTATAAATGTAATAAATGTAATGTGCATTTTCTATTATAAATCATGTTCATGTAAAGATTCTTGGCTAATAAAGTAAGTTTGTTTTTCCATATATTGAAAAATAAAACTTACAAACCACTTAATGTGGCTTTATCTTCTTTTGACATGTATCAGGCGCATGCTATGTCTAAAATACACACCACCCTATAGGTGGTTACTTTTACTGTTGCTGTGACAAAATTTCAAAGAAAACAACTTAAGGAGAGCTGAGTTTATCTGACTTATGGCCTGAAAGTTCAGCCTATCATGCTGGCAAAGACATAAATCCATCTTACCGCAAGGTATCAGCAGTCAGGAAAAAGAGAGAGATGGAATCTGATGCTCAATTTTATAAATTTTTTAACAACCCCAGACCATGATATCTTATCACCCTCATTCAAGAATGGGTCTTTCAACCTCAGTTAAATGCCTCTATAAATGCTCCTACTGATAAATAGAGGTTTGCTCCTTAGTTACCCTATATCCCACCTAGATGATAATCAAGATAAACAGTGATGCGGATAATTGTTTTCTTTATTTTTGTATTTGAAAAAATTAAGGTAAAAAGTGGAAGAGGGGCATAACGTATTTCAACCTTATACAGTGAAATTTGAGCTAAAGTTTACAAGTTCAGTAGTGTTGATGCCCTTTGTTACGTTGATACCAGCTCTCATATAATTATTTGCAAATCTTTTTTTGAGATTTAAATCTGTAGGTTGGCTGGATGGCATGCTAATATTTTAAATAATATCTTAGGCTGAACATATTTTACTGGAACAAGAAACAATTGTTTCTTATCATGTTCACTCATCATTTATATTGTCTAATTCAATAACCACATCTCACATTTGTTGCTTACAGCTTTGCATATTATTTTATGTCATAATTATCACTTAATCATAATTCAGGCTTATTAAAAACTGACAAGTCAGAGCTGTTGATGTGGTTAGTTTCCCCCTTAGTTATAAAGCCTTTCTCTCCTTTTACAACAGATTTTAATCTTCCTCCTTAGGGAGAAATGATAATCTATGAATATGTGGACAAAGTATGCAAATGAGAAAGTCACTGAATGTGGCAATTCTTCTGTGAGTTATAAGGAACAATTCTTTGACCATGGCTTAGAGACAGTGCATGTATTTAATGGATCACATTTTGTGAACATACCTTCTATGGGAAAAAGAAGGATGGCTGTGAATCTTTATAAATAGACTTCACAGTTACTCAAATGCAACATTTTAGAGTACATTGAGTTCTACTTCCTCTGGGACACTGAAGTAGAAAGTCACATTTCTTGTGACTTTTCATCTTTCCAGTTACTTTATGGATGTGAAGGTACAGTCACAAGCAGATAAATTGTGAAGAAGGATGATAAGAATTTGAACTGGATCAGCTTTTCAAACTATTGGTTTATGATCTTGGACTAGTAAAGCTATCATTAAACTTCAGGGGCCTCTCACAGAAATCAGAAGTTCTAGAAGAACTGAAAATATTAACGTGTCCATGGGTTTTTATTAGTGGGGATTAAAACAAAACAAAATATACCACCAATTTATTGAGTTAACCTATTTTTGTCTCTTCAATAACACTTGTTTAAACCTTAGTCCTAAGATTCACCCTCTAGACACACTACATAATAAAGAAATCTCTGTAACTCAAATCTAAGTTCAGAATGCTCTTTGATGTTAGCAATTGGCTGGTGGACATTCTGAGAATTTGTTGCTTTTTTCTCATCTTCCTATATTTGAGCCACAATTCCGAACAAATATAATTGGAGATAACAAAGGCAATGGTATATGGTCAAAGTATGAGTATAACCAAAGTTTGGTGGTAGTTGTGATGACATTAGAAGTCTGTACATACATCTGTTTGTGCGATCTCTGCTCACAACCTCCATGCCAATAGTCAGCTTTCCAGTGCTGGACTTCTGTCCCTTTGTCAAAATATTTGAGGTTGACTTCTGATTATGGCTAACAACAGGGAGCCACAAAGGTTTCAGGATTAAGACAAATTAAGGAAACAGTCATCTAAAAATTATTTTGTACTTCCTAAGTGTTTCATGTAGTCTCATCCATGTGAAGGTACAAACATAATAGTCAACAACAAATTCTCTTTCTTCAAATATACATGAGAACTTGAGAATTATTGTTCAACTTTAAAATACCCATTATCAGTATCTTTTAAACCATTCAGGATTTTCCTAAAGGAAATACCAAAAATATAGGTCTTTTACTATGTAGTACCAGGATTAGTTTGAGTCATAAAAACAGCATTGGATTATGAAAGTAAATTTACATTCATTTGAAGAAAATTACTCTTTTAAAGTTTATAAGAGACTGGCCATGATTTCACACTGTTAAGAGCACAACCAGAGTTTGTTGGGAGCCAAAGATCTCAGGGCTTGGCATGAGATCCTAGGCCATTCTTGGCTGACCACATAGTTGCATATTAACCTTTAGGTTGCAGCTCCTTAGAACCTCAGCTCAAGAAAAGAAACAACTTGACCCAGTCCTCCACCCACAGGCTCATTCACCTAGGCAACCCTTCCTGCACCTCATGAAGTCTTTACCCTGCCAAACATCCTCTTTGTGGCTTCCTGCCTACACTAATACCTGGTGCACAAACAACCTATTCTATCCCTCCCCATATCCTGCTCTGCTAACTATATAAGCTAGCCTGAGAAAAATAAAGTTTGCCACTTGATCAGAATCCTGTCTTGTGGTCATTCTTTCTGCATCTCTTGTCCCCATTCCCTATCCCTGACTCCCTTGACCAACGTTGACATCCTGAAGGTCAGGACAAGAATTAATTTGGGTCCCTGGGCTGCCTAGTCTCAGGTACTTGTTTATTAGTGTCAGGTACATGTTCCATCTCATAGGGTGGACATTGAGTTAAATAATGTATTGGTTGGTTACTCCCATAAGCCACCATTGTCTTAGCATACACTGGCTTCGTGTTTACATTTCTTGTTATAGAGACTATAGAGTACCTTCCTGTACCAAAGAAATTGGAACATAGGAATGAAGGCTGTATGTAGGCTTCAGCTTGAAATCTTCACCTTTAATGAGTTATGTTGGTGTTGTCTTCAGCAATGGGCCTTGCTGTCAGTTCGTAGAGAGCAACCTGTAGTCTTCACAACAGCCTGGGTTGTTTGATGATTCTCCTGGGGCCCTTTTGCCAAGAACTCAATTAGATGTTGTTATTCTTGGTAAATGACAATATTTTGTATATTCTACACTAAGATTCACATCAATTGATGACTGAACCTGTGGCATATAAGAGTTGTCTTCATGCAACCTGCAGTAACTGAGAGAGCTGCATAAATTTGATTACAATTTCAATACTTATTCTAGTAGAACTGATTCCATCACTCTACTTACATTAACTTATCACAAAATAATAGCCAAAATCAATCCTTTGAAAATCTTACTTTTTATTTTGAGAATTCAAAATAACTTTCTTCACTGGGATTTAATGTCCCAACTGATCAATGAGTAAGACAACAGTTTTTAAATCACAAGATTTTATGGAAATTTGAAGAGGTTACTTCTGTGGAACATTTCCCAGTATAGTTTTATTTTATTATTGTCAATTATTACCACATAGGCTAATATTATTTTCAAACGATATTTAATTTCAAAAATCATGAATATAGAAAAATTAATTTGTGGTGAAAATACTTGTGCATAAACTTCTGTTATCTCTAAAATAACATGAATCAAGAAGCATTTTTAATCTCAGGGGAGAATATGACAACTTCCTACATTGTTTTCTGGTCAGTTCTTGGGAAATGAGGGTTAGCAACTTTCACAGCAAAAAGCTTCATACATTTTTTTATTTCTTAAAAATATAAATGTCAATATTTTTATTTTTATTGGAATGGAATTTGTTGTAGAATAAAAGTCATTAGATCTCAGTATAATGAATGCTTAAAGATCTATGAATTTGTCCTTTGAAATATGGTTTAATTCTTTTATTAAAATATAACTATTTTTAAATAAAACAAAAATGTGGTATTTTTAAATACATAAGACCATATACCCATATATTCTCCTTTTATCTAACTGCAGTAATTGCAATAAAAGTATAATGCCTCTTATACCTTCGTGAAACACGAATAATATAAACCCAGAGATAGATGTTGGGGTTCAAACTGAAGATCAGAGAAACAAAGCATACAAGCCACGAGAGAGCTCTCACCTCTACCAATGCTGGGACCAAAGGGTCGATCCACTGAACCTCAGATTGCATCTCCAAGACTGCACTACTCCTCACTCAGACTACTCCTGAAGCTGTACTGAGATCCTGATATTCTCTTTTGTGCTGGAATTAAAGACCTGAGCTCTGTTTCTCTTTTAGACTGATTCACTCTCATGTAGCCCATGGTGTGCTTGAACTGACAGAGATCTATCTCCCTTCGTATCCTGAGTCCTGTGATTTAAGGTGGGTGCCACCATTGCTCAGCTTCAATAATTGTGGCTAGCTTCGCATTCTGATCTCCAGGCATGCTTCATTAGATCATAAGCAATATATCAACACACCTTCCCTCTGTGATTATTTTTAAAACTTAAGGCAGCATTTGGTTTCTTTCAGCTCCAGTGAAGGTGAATGAGGTTACATCACTCATTACTGTCTTTTTCTGGGTATGAAGGCATCCTCTGTATTTTCAATTTGCACACTTATCCATGTTGGAAGTCACATGGAAATTCTGTATTCTAATATCAAAGAGACTTGGGAAAGGAAAGCAAGATGTGTGACATGGGCCTTATGAGTGATGGCTGAACCTCTTACATCTGGTAGTTGATTCCTTTTGTTAGGCTTGGAAATATCTAGATACTTTATCACCAAGTATGGATTCACTCTTTCCTTCTGTAGGGCCTATGAACAATGTTATATGTGTCTGGCATGGCTCTACTAGTGAATGATGTGACTTTTTTCTCCTTTCCTTTTGTCTCTAATATACATTTTTCCTTAAACTCTCTTAAAAACAATTGATCCTAATTTCTGATGTGCCTAGAGTCCCAATAAATCCTTCCAACAATGTCTTAATTTTTATGCTATATGAATTCAGATATAAACTATTTGCTTTTAATATATGTTTTCAATGAGATCTGCAACTTTTTACCCATCTTTCTCATCTTCTTTAATCTTTTTTAAAACTCATCACTGTTGTTTACAAGTTCTTTTCCTAGGCTTCTATAGGGTTAGCTTTATTGTTTTGTCATCTCATTAACAGTCACGTACTCTTAGCATATTGGGTATCTAATAAGAGTTTATTATGTGCCAAACTAGTGTGACATAGAACCGCAAATGGCATAGACAATTTGTCCTTCCATGTATATTTTCCTTTTTTCTACCAGGTGAACAGGGTAAAGGGATGTATCCACAATGAAGTTATGACTTGAGGGGGTGGGAGTTTGGGTAGCCTTGTTTTTCAATCTGATGTTCAATCTCTTCTTCATACATATGCATATATGTATATATGATTTTTATGTATCACCAAACTTTGAATCAAATCCAAAGTGACTTTGCATCTCCATAGTCAATAGCTCCTGGAAATTTTATGCCAATCTCCTCAGCCAACATTTCCTAAATTCTCATTTATTATTGTAGTGTGTGTGTGTGTGTGTGTGTGTGTGTGTGTGTGTGTGTGTGTGTGTTGTACATGTAAGTTCAATACTGACTGAGGTAAAAAAAAGAAGGGGGGAGTATTTGATCCACTAGAGACATTGTTACATGTGGTTGGAAGCCATGGGTACTGGGAACTGAACTCAAGTCCTCAGAGAGAACAGCAGCTTTAAACGTTGAGCTATATCTCTAGTCCTTACTGTAGTATGTTGAACAGACTTACTAGTTTTCCTTCTTTAATGTCTCTCCCTCTCCTAAAGCAGTGGTTCTCAACCTGTGGGTCATGACGCCACTTAGCAAACCTCTATCTCTGAAGATACTTTCACTATTGTGGTCGTTTAGATGTGATTGGCCCACATATGGTCATTGGGAGTGGCTTTATTAGAAGGTGTAGCTTTATTGCAGTTGGTATGGCTTTGTTGGAGGAAGTGTGTCACTGTAGGGATGGGCTTTGAGATCTCACATATACTCAAGCCATGCCCAGTGTCTCAGACTATTTTCTGTTGCTTGTGGATCAATATTTAGGACTCAGCTCCTTCTTCAGAACCATGTCTGCCTGAATGCAACCATGTCACACCATGGTGATAATGAACTAAATTTCTGAAAATATAAGCAACCCCAAATAAACATTTTTCTTTATGAGAGTTGCCTTGGTGAGGGTGTCTCTTCATAGCAATGGAAACTATAACTAAGACAATTTGATTCATAACAGTAGCAAAATTAAACTTATGAAGTGGCAACAAAAATAATTTTATGGTTGGGGTCACCCCAACATGAAGAACTGTATTAAAGGTGGCATTAGGCAGGTTGAGAATCACTGCTCTAAAATCTTAAATCCATCTTTCTGACACACTGTCCAGGTTTCTATGTCTCTTAGTAACTAGAAAAGATCTTCCTGGAAAAATCTAGAACCATATTAATAACTTCCATGATAACAATTATTTTAAGTTACCTTTAAGGATGCCAAAAGCCTTGAAGAATTGTTTTCTTCCTCTACAGCAGATGGAGTTTCTTTCCTAACTGGCCCCATAGCTAATTAGCCCCAAAATAAATACATAGACACTTATATTAATTATATACTCTTTTGCTGATGGCTCACGCTCCTTACTGGCTACCTGTATCTTAATTTATTAACACATAACTATTAATCTATGTATATCTGCATGGCCTTATCTTACCAGAAAACACCTGGCATGTCCTATCTTCCCTGTAGCTACATGGTGTCTCTCTCACAGCCTCTCACTCCTCCTCTCCCCAGAATTCTCCTTTTCTAGTAGCCCCAACTATACTTCCTTGCTGTCTACTGGCCAATCATTGTTTTATTCATCAACCAATAAAAGATATATATATATATATATATATATATATATATATATATATATATATCAATTTATAGGATCACCCAGCAAAGGCTGATTCTCAGGCTGAACCTAGCATCCCCTCAGGGAAAAGAATCCCAGGAGAAAATTATCTTCCCAGAAAATCTGCCTCACTGTCTTGTACTTCCTTTTTATTGTGAGATACTTCTGGGCTTATTATTACAAATACAGTACAGATAGTTACCATATATGCATGCAGTTACAATGAAAATTAAATGACCATAGTAAAATATAGAAAGACATGCTTTCACTGAATCTTTTTTCTAACATTAACCTTTTGGCGACCCAGAATCCTGTCAAGACTGACCGATAGCACACATTTATACCATGAACCTTATCTGCACCAATCTCTGATGACCTCTTAGCTTTTCTTTGTGTTTTGTGATTGAAAATTTAAAAGGGTATTGTTCAGGCATTTTGTAGGTAAGTATAAATTTACATTTGTTTCTGAGTTTCACATGATTTGTCTAGGGTTGTGATTTGAAAGAGATGAGGGAGGTATATCAATAAGATTTATTCTGTATGTGTTCTATATGATGCCTTTTAAGATGGGAGAAAAATGGGAACTATAGTGGCACATAGTATGTGTAAAATATGAGAGAAAGAGAAACTTAAACTATACAAAGGACAGAATCATGTAGCTGATAATATAATTCAATTACACTGTTTATATACTTATATCTACTGGAATATTTATTAGAATTAACCCAATAGGTTCATTTCATCCCCATACAGGGAGGAAGAATTGAAGAGTAGATACAGTGAAGCAGGGGTGATTATTACCATGTTAACAGCTGTTACACTGTACACAAACAAATGTGAAAGTTAATTTTATTATAAGTAAAATAAAAATCAGCTGAAGTAATTCTGGAAAGATAGCATAAAGCTGGGACAAATGAATTCATCCATCTCACCAATGGATGCTGTTTACCTACTAAAGGAGTAGCCAAAGAAACTGACTTCAATAACATGAGAAAATATTTATTTTCACAGTAAAGTTTAAGATAAAGACTAAAATTTCTTTTCATGAACATGGCCTCATGGTTAGAAAATCTTTCTCCCAGGAGAACAAACTAGCATACAAGAGGTCAAAAAATAGTTTGACCATAAAAATATAGAATCAAATTTTATCATTGCTTAAGTGGTTAGTTTAAAATAACTATGTGAAGATATATCAACCTCTGTGGTGTAAAATCAGAGTGAGAGACATCTGTTTAATACACATTAAACACCATAAACTTGTGTTTAATATGATGGAGAAATAATAAGACAGCAGACAGTATGTAAGCAGATATGTGACTAGATGATAGATGATAAACATATAGATATATACATATATGTGTGATCAATGTGCGTATAGGTTCTGGATAGATAGAGGATAGTTGGTTAAGGGATGATGGACACATAGATGAGGAAATGTGATGTTGAGTGTTTGAACACTTATCCCAAGTTAATGTTATTGTTTTGAGAGGTTGTGGGGCCTTAGAAAGTGTGGCCTTGCTGATAAATTTACTTTGTGTGGAACTTATCTGGTAGGTTGTCCCATTTTTCAGCCAGATTCCTCTCTGCTTCTTAACAGCCAACACTCTGACACCAAATCTGCCATTTCCAGTGCCACAGTTGTAAACAGTTCCTGCTGCCAAACATCTCTGGCCCTCAGGATTTGCATCTAGATTTAAATCATGCAAAGCAATTTTCTCACAGCACAAATACAGTAACTAAGGTTGAGGTTGAATTCCTTTTTAAAATTTCTATGCCAAAGGACCTGGAAAACATTAACAGTGTAGAAGTACATGCCAGAAAACTGAAGAGCTGTACCATAATATCAACTCATTCACACAGACTTGTCTGGACCAAGCACAACCAGGAAACTATCTCAGTCTGAATTAATCCACCATTCTGTCTCCTCATATAATAATTGCTTCCAGTTACATTGCCTTTGGAAAGTCCCAAGTAAAGAATTCTCTGTAGTATAAAACGACATGATGGAGAGATTCTCTTTTTCCTTTTATTGAAAGTATATTCATTTCTTATACAATATATCTTGATTATAGTTTCCCCTCCCCCACTCTTCCCAGATCCTCTCCACCTCCCCTCCTTTCCACATCTACTCCCTTCCTGTCTCTCAATAGAAAGGAACTGATTTCTAAGAGACAACAACCAAATATGACAAAAGTAAAATATAATAAGATGAAACAAAAACTATCATATCACAGTAAGACATAGCAACTCAACAGAAGGAAAAGAGCCCCCCCAAACACCCACAGGAGTAAAAGACCCACTCATTTCCACAGTCAGAAGTCCCATAAGAATAATAAGCTAATATCCATAATATATAGGATCCGATGCAGGACCATGTAGGCCCTGTGCTTGCTGGTCCAGTCTCTCTGAGCTAATTTGAGATAGCTTAGTTGATTCAGAGAGCCTTGTTCCCCTGGTATTCTTTATACCTTCTGATTCTTACAGTCTTTTCAGAATTCCTTGAACTCTGAGGGGGAGGTTTTGATGGGGACCTCACATTTAGACTCTATCTCTGCTTGATGTCTGGCTGTGGGTCTGTGTATCTATTCCCATCTCCTGTTGAAGGAATCTTCACTGATAATGGCATAAGGCAGTAATCTATGAGTATAGTAGAAGATCATTTGGAGTAATTTTATTAATACTTTATTTTTTGTTACCAGTAGGTTTTGTTTTTATCCTATAATCCTCTGGGTTATATATTCTCTAGTTCTTGATTACCCAAGCAATGTTGAATATGGGTTCCTTCTTGTGGAGTAAGCCTTAAGATAAATCAGACATTGACTGGCTATTCCTACAAGTTCTGTGTCACCATTGCACTGGCATATCTTTGTAGGCAGGAGTAATTGTAGGTCAAAGATTTCATGGCTGAGTTGGTTTCCATGTTTCTCATTCAGTAGCCTGCAATTTCCTTCCCTCATTAAATTGTCTCCTTATATGAAGGCTCCACAGAAGCACCATCTCAACTTCTCTATGTTCAATGAGTTGTGTAGTTATTGTCCTCCACAGAGGATCACCCACTTTCAGTTTGCAACAAGCAACCCTTTGATTAGCAACAGCCTGCGGTGTTTGGCGGATTTCAATGAGACCGCATTGGCCAACAGCTCAATTGAATGCAACTCAATCCTGCCACTGGAAGCCTTGCCTTGTAACAAGAGATACCTTTTGGCACTACATATCCCTCATAGCTAGTAGTCCTCATTAGGATGGCATTCATATATATATATATATTAGGAAGTTTTCATGGCAGTAGGTTTTAACTCCAAGACCCCCCAATTCTAGCCATCTCTCCTATACTCTTTCCCTCCTCCCCATTCCTCCCACCACCTGACACCCCCCACTTCTGTCTCCACCCACATCCATTCTGCTTGTAATATCTATTCTATTTCCCCCTCCCAGGGAAATCCACACATGTCCCTTGAAGCCACGCTCCTTACCTAACCTCTCTTTATCTATGGATTGTAGCTTGATTGTAACCTTCTTAATAGCTGATATCCACTTATAAGTGAGTACATACCAAATTTATCTTTCTGGGTTTGAGTTACATCACTCCAGATGATGTCTTTCTAGTTATGTCTAGTTATCTGCAAATTTTATTATGCCATTGTTTTTTTAATAGCTGAGTAATACTCCACATTTTCTTTATCCATTCTTCTGTCAAGGGATATCTAGTTGCATTCAAGTTTCTGGCTATTATGAATAAAACTGTAATGGATATGAGTAATCAAGAGTACTTGAGGTATGATGGAGCATCCTTTGGGTATATGCCTAACAGTGACATAGTTGGATCCTGAGGGAGATCATTTCTTAACATTCTGAAGAACTGCAGGATTGATTCCCACAGTGACTGCACAACCTTGCACTCACATCAGCAATGGAAGATAGTTCTCCTTGCTCCATGTCCTCACAAACACGAGCTTGTTATGTATAATAAGTCAGGTGTAGAAAGGAAAACTACCACATCATTTCACTTTCTTGTAGACTACAAAAGAGTAGAACACAAACATAAATAACATGGTGATTGTACACAAGCATGGCAGAGAGGAGTTGGGGAGAAAAGGAGCAAAGTCTAGGAAAGATGAATCAGTTTGATATATGATATTTAATGTAACTATGTTTCATATAATTGCATTTGGGCTTTTACAGTGCTGAGAGAAAAGATATTTCTAATATAAAAAGGACAAGTTTCTAAGATAATGGATACAATAATTAGAGTAATTTAGACACTAGTTTATGGCTAAATCAAAAGATCATGTTGTATGTTATGAGTACATTCAATTATTTGTCAACTCAAAAATAAATGTGAAATGAAAAGAATGGGAAAGTAATAATGTCAGAAAAGAGGAATATAAATATTATACATAAACTTTCAGATAAGTAAATTAAGTTTTTAAGACAAGTGGATCAGGAAATAAGATGAGTCCTTCATTTCTCATGTGTAATTTTTGATAGTTCTTGAGCCAGGCCTCACAAAAGCAATTATCATATAATTTGTTGATTTCAATCCCAAGTGAATGTTTGCCAAACACTCCCCATCACAGATCTCATGTGCATTAAATATTTATACCCAAGCTGTTACATCGGAATCTTGAGTCTATACTTTGCTTTTTGAATTAATTTATTTCTAATTTTTAATGCAATGTAATTAGCTGAATTGCTCTTAGAATATAATCACTTGTTATATATTTGAATAGTTAATCATGGCTTTGTGGAAATGTGACTGGCTTATAATTATCTACATATCTGTCATGTTCTTTTTGGCTAGAACAGTGTGATTGATTTTAGTGTCCAGTTTAAAGGAAGCACACGAGTGATAACTCATCTATTTTATCAGAATAGGTCTTATCCCTATGTTGACTTAAATCAAGAAAGAAAATGTCGGGTTTTAGAAGTGTCCTTTATTACCAGCTACATCGATGTAACTGGTTAATTAACACATCAGAGGCAAGACAAATTTTAACATATGTCCTTGACTCAGGTTAGCAAGATTGCTCAGCTTTGAATTGAGGCTGCAGAGAATTGCCACATTAGATAACCTATTGTCTAGGAAACTAACTCCCTTACACTTTCCATATACTTTTTGTATTTTTAAAATGTTAGACTACGTGTTGTACTAGACTCAATCATATTAGTGACTTTTATCTTCTCATTTGCATGAATATTTCTGATTTGCAAATCACACAATTTTTTTCTTCCTAAATTTTCACAAGGCATGGTGATAGCATGTCTATTTTATATCTTATGGAATGAAGTTCAAACAAGGTTATTTCTTGGCTGAAAGCTAACAATTTCAGACCTTTATAGTCAGAGCTGCCATTCAGTATCTATCTCCTTTCATGTCTGACCTTATTTCTAAAATGACCCTTTTGTTTCTGACCCTTTGCAAACTATAATTTTTCTGCACTCAACCAAGTGGTCTGTGATTCTTTCCCCCTTCACTTGGGCTTCAGAGAGCACTTTCATACATTCAAGTTCAATCAGAAGTTTGACCATGTTCAGGAACTGGTCTTCAATGGCTCTGCCATCTTTATATTTAAGAAATATAGGAGGGGTTGCTGAATGACAGGGGAGCTTTGTGGCTCAGGCTGCCTTTGCCCTGGAGTCAGTCTCACATTCTGTTTGTGTTTAATACCTTGGTTATGCTAACAAGAAAAAAAAAACTCAAAGATGAGCATGTCTGGATGTCAGAAATGACACAATTGTCGGCATATCCACATAATGAGGGGAATAACAAAGGGATTTTTGATATGATGACAATGTTGTCATTGATGTAGGATTATAGTTTAGGAAATGGCTTACCCAACTACCAAGTAATAACCACTTCTGATGACAGAGATAGTGAGAGCAGTTCCTATTCCTTTTCCACATTTTTCTCTATGTAATTTTGTAGCCACAAATCCATTTAAATCTTCAAACTTCTTTATCAATAAAGATATCATTTATTAATTTTAAGGATAGAGAGACAAAGATCAAAATAAAACTGAATTCAGGCACAAGTCTCTGTCAGGGTTGACAACATCATTTTTGAGAGATTTGAAAAGAATGTTATATCTGCAGCCAAGTTTTTTTTGACACGGAAAGACTTCTCCTTATGTAAAATGGCTTCACCAGTGTCCATTCTAATTTGTTGTTAGATGGTAAAGTAACATGCCTGTACATTAATCAAGCTATGGTAAAGATATAATGGCTTCAATGTTGTAAACAAAAATTATGTGATTGAACAAGAAATTACAAACCCAGTAACACTACTGGGTCAATATGTCTTGGGAGAAAGGGCAATGACCAACATTTTTTTTTTAATTTTTCTGATTTATAAAGGAGGGTAATAACATCTCTTTCTCAATGTCATTGGAAAATTAAATAAGAGGTCTTAAGTGTTGGAAATACTGTCCTTGGCCCCTAAATTCTTAGAAGTGGTTTCTTTTCTATAACTATAAATTGCCATGCAGACCAGTTTTCACTAAAATGAGATAGCTGCTGTCATACCAGCTCTTGTTCCTCTGGGCACAAAAGACTCTGTGAATATAAAATGCTTTTGCAGCACACACCACACAAACTTAAGATGTGACTGCAAATATATAGGGACTAGAGGATCCCTTTTCATAGACAAGTCTCTACTCTTACTCCCTGAACAATGACTTGTTTGGGAGCAAGTTTGTTCATGGAGTTTGTTAGAAACAGGATCTTTGCATGCTCTCAAACCATTAGTGTGCTTCTGATTATATCTTAAATATCCAAATATCATCGCTGCCAAACATACCAACAGTGAGCTTGATGGATATTTACTTAGTAAGCTTGAAATCATTTGTCTATCTACATTTTCTCATATGCTCCAGCTCCAATTAATCTTCCTTTGCCAACCCAGGATTATGCTTGGCTTAGTTATGGTTTCTATTGTCACAAAGCACCATGACACAAAGCAACTTAGGGAGGAAAGGGTTTATTTCAACTTTCAGTTCCATAGCACAGTCCATTATGTAGGAAAGTCAGAGCAAGAACTCACCCAGGGCAGGAACATGAATGCAGGTTCTGATTCAGAGGCCTTGGAATAGTGCTGTTTACAGGCTTCCTCCTCATGGTTTACTTGATTTCTTATAGCACCCAGGATCACCAGCCCAGAGGCAAGCGACCTGAAGTGAGCTGTGTCTTCATCAATCACCAATCAAGAAAATGCATCACAATTTTGCCCAG
The DNA here is from genome assembly GCF_003668045.3 of Cricetulus griseus. Classification (NCBI taxonomy): domain Eukaryota; kingdom Metazoa; phylum Chordata; class Mammalia; order Rodentia; family Cricetidae; genus Cricetulus; species Cricetulus griseus. The sequence goes on along the minus strand of NC_048603.1, from coordinate 18,621,724 downwards.
AGGCCATTCTGGTGGAGATATTTTGTCAGTTGATGTTATCTCTTTCCTAATGACACTTACCTTGTGTCAAATTGATATGAAACCAGCCAGCACAGTAGTGGATGCAGAAATGCTGATTTTTTTCTTCTTTCTGCAAAATGATAGACATGTATGCTGAAGAAGTCTGCTGACTTGAAACAATGACCCAGTAGGTTTAATTTCAGAATTCTTTGTCTAAATTCCAATGACTCAAAAGGAAGTAAAGAAATGTACTAGCACTGTTACTCTACTCCTTTGACAGAGGAATGAAGCCTTCGGGAAAATACAATTTCCATTCAAGGATATGTTGGGCACAGCTGAATGGTTCTACCATGCCTTTTACTGTTCTCACATACAGATTACCTTTAGGTTCCTTGAAAGCTAATGGATAATTTTTGAAACTACATTGTCTAATATTGGTTGCTCATAAGTTTTTCACAGCCCTACTGGTGATTCTTGAGACAAGTGTGAAAACAAACTCCCACCCCCTCCAACTATGACCTCAGAGCTTACTACTTAGAGAACCTAAATAGAGATAATAAACTTACATTTTTGAAGTTTCCATATTCTCCACTCATTACAGGCTAATTAATTTCCCCAGTTTCTTCTTCTTGCTCTTTTCTTACTTTCAGTATGATCATTTCTGACCTTGCCTCTTAAGGCAGGAAGACAAATACTCTGCTTACTTGGTTTGTCTCTGTCAAATCCCCACCCAGTAATTAATGCCTGTGACAAGTACATTTGGGAAAATGTTGTCTGAGGCAATATTTGCTTATTTGTCTACTCTGTAGACTTTTAAGACCATGTCTTTTCTCAAAGAGCCTTGGGGCACATGTACAATGAAGAATTCTGCTAATTAAGATGCAGCTGCCACATCAATAAAACATCAGATGGAGAGAGCAGAAGATATAGGAGAGGGGGTGAAGGTCCCACTGTTTTGTTAAATAAGGATTTTAACAGTTTTTAACTTTCTTTCCTTAAGAGGCTTGTGATATCCCCTGAGATGTCTAATCAGCGTTAGGATCATAAGTACTCACTCCCTCAGTGCAAGCAGTGCTGGCTCCACAGAGGCCAGGATAGAGAAGTCACAGCTCATGTTTGCTACTATCAGGACGAAGCTAAATATTGGAAACTGGAAGCCCAAGGGCAAAGAAGGAGGATCCTATTGGCTTCTTCATGGTGCTGTTACTCCAAGGAAACCTGGATTTCTCCAAAGAAGCAGACCTGAGCTCTCAGTTCCAGATTTGACCCTAGTCAAATTAAAAGTACCCTTTCTGTGATTCAAATTCTGTAATGCCCAGGGCCATCCATCTCTGGTTTCTTCATATGACCTTGGGTGGGAATTAGTTATAATATGCAGTATTTTATGGTGTTCTATGGCATTTTGTTTTGTTTTTCAAGTTTCTTAGCTCAGGTTGGCCTCAAGTTCCGCTTGTAGCCAAGGATGATCTTGAAATTCTTCTTATTTTAAAACTATAATGATTTATTTATGAATAACTATTACAGTATCTGTACTTGGAGAATTCAATCCTTATCCAATTGAAAACCATTCCTTTAGAATCATTTATTTTTTCAGATGATTCTTTAAGACCATGATGCAATCTTGAATTCTGTCAAAATATTTTCTGCATCTATTGAGCATATTTATGATTGTATTTTCATCTATTAATGAATGTTAAGTAAAAAATTATTTACTTACCTGTGCTGATCACCCTTATATCCTGGGAGGATATCTATTTGAACATGATATTTAGCTCTTTTGAATATTCTATTGAACCTGTTGCATTTGTGTCCATGACATTTGGACTGTATTTTTTTCTTTCTGAAATTAACTTATATGGTGTTAATTGTTTAAAATTCTTGCTTAATAAAATGATTTTTGGAGTAATGCATACTTAATTTTTAGAAGTTTGAGAAGGATACAGACATCTCATATTAGGAAATTCACAGTGAAGCCATTTGACTGCTCTGTTTTGAAAGTTCTGATCTCTTTGCATGTGGTATGTGTTATACATGTTTATCCATTTCATTTAGAGTGTAAAATTTTGTCTTCTAATTCTTTACAGTGGCCTTTAATAATCATTTCTGTTTCCCTGGTCATAGTTCTCTTGCTTTGTTTTTCATTTCTTATTATATTTACATTAGTCTCATCTAGTTAAAGGTTTACAAATACTCTTTAATAAAAATCCCTTAGTTTAAAAATGTTTCATTTCTATTTTTCTATGGGTTCTGTTATATCAATTTCTTCTTTGCTCTGTTAGGGTTCTTTCTTTCCATTAATTGCACTTAATTGGTTTTTTTCCCACTTACTTAATATATAAAACAAATTGTTTGGCTGAATACATTTTCTTAGACTGGTCATAGCATGTTGGTTTCTTGCCATAATCCTCCCGCTCCCCTTTTTCCCTCCTTGTCTATATTAGTGCAAGTAAGGTTTTGAAAAATTTATAGTTATTTTTGACATTACAAAGCAATTATTTCTCTTGCTTCTGTTTCCTCCCAGAAAAGCATTCCATAAACCCCTCCTTGCTTTCTTTTAAACTCATGGTTTCTTATTTAATTGTTATTACATGAATACATATTGTATGTCTATACATACATATTCCTTCATACAACCTTCTCAGTCTCTACGATGCTTGTATACATGTACCATTTGATGTGGGAAAGCCAATTGGAGTATTCTTTCTTGGGGAAGAATATTTCTCCTGCTCTCGGCATTCCTTAGCTGCTTATCGTTCTTTGTGTCAGGCTGAGGCCTTATGGGTTTTTCTTTGTCTACTTTGGCATGTCTATTGTTATCCTTGTGGTTCAGCTCATGTTTAAGCAGCCATGTGTGTAAGCCTTTATGGGTGTAGCTTCTGACATTGTTATGTTTCTCTTGCTTATTTCCATATATAATTCTAATTTCATTTGTGTCAAATTTTATCTTTTGTCTTTGGCTACTTCTGTGACTCATTGATGGCTCAGGAGTATATTGTGGATTTTGAATTTTTCTTTCAATTGTTTGTTTCTATTTTAATATTGTTTTTATCACAAAGGATTTGTTTTATTATTTCAATCTCTTGAAATATATTAAAATGTATTAAGACTTGTTTTTTGACTGGACATTAGCATATACTGTTTTGTTTTCTTTAAGAAAGGTATTTATCTGCTTTTGTTAAATGGGATGTTTTCTTTTTATCAGTTAAGTCGAGTTGTCCTGCATGACAAGCTTCAGTTTCCTGACTGATTTTCTGTCTAAATTATCTACACATAGGAAAAGTGGAAATAGAAGTCTACTAATACATTTCTAATATATTTCTACCAATATCTTCATACCTTCTATTAACATGTGTTTTATATATTAAAGTGCTGGCTTATGTCTTAGGCTTTCATATGTTTGTAACTCTTATAGCCAATTGACAACCTGATTACTTTGTAATTTTCTGGTGAACTCACCTGGTTTTCCCTAATATGGGAAAGGTGAGGCTTTAACTATTTAAATAGACTTGTTCCCTATTTGAAACTATTTTCTGGTTGTGAGGAGCCCATAATTTACATATTAGATATTATAGCAGATCTTCATTTTTAATCGAATATTGGAGACAATAAATTATAGTTTTGGAGTTTTGCTCCATGACAGATGTTATCCACTGCACTAGGGTTTGTGAGTAGGTGTCAACATGGTTAGAAATATATGGTGGGGCATACCATATACCACAAGGGAACAAAATAAATTTGAACCTTTAATCTCCTAAAAAGATATGTTCTGCTGACCTAATCTCTTCAAGTAGAGCCTACCTTCAACAGCTCTACCACTTATCATAAAACCTAAGGGATGGCCCAATCCTTTAACTCATGGAGATTATGGTCATTTAATATACATTCTAAAAGAAAAAGAATAATTAATGAGAATCTTAATCACATTTTACTGTCAAATGTGCATATATATATATATATATATATATATATATATATATATATATATATATATATATTCCTTCTGTTCCCGGAGACATGAAAATCTAGACTCAATTTTTCCTTATATAGAATTATCCATGGCCATGAAGCCAGTTTTTAGTATCACAATTTTCCCTGTCTTTAATCCAGTATAAATCATAAACCATGGTTCACTGGATGTGCCCAAATATTATGCCATGTCCTTGGAATTTCTGAATTTGCTTTTTACACATTGATCCTTTTCTCATCATTCTGATTTCTAGGGGTCTGTTGACCAACAAGGTTCTTCTGGACTCTGCTAGTTTTTCTCTCCATGCCAGTTATGTCTGCCCAGGTGCTAGACCCTGTCTAGACTCAGAGTAGCTCCCACTCCATACCAAAAGCCCCAACGTCCCTTCACATTAGCTGTATATTCAACCAAAGAGAATTCTTCTAAGTCTCCAATCTCTTCCATGTCCACTGTTGAGAGAGTCTGATCAGTCACTAACTTTATGTCCACAGGAAATATTACAGTGGGATATCATTTATGGACAAGAAGTTTGTACTACACAGAAATATTTTTGAGAAAAAGGGAATATTACACTATAAATCTGTCACATAAAAGTGATTTCTGATTTCTGTCTTCACTCGGATGCATCTGAACAAGAAATATTACCTTTCTTCTACATATAGTGTTCTCTAACTGTCCTGTTTGTATGTTTAATGACTATATTTAATGGCAAAGCTAGGGAAGGGATGACAAATGAGAATGCAATGGGCTAAAGATACTGATAGATGTGGAAGGTAGGAAATCACAGCACATACATACATACAAACCAGAACAATGCTAAACCTCAGGTTCGTCTCTTACAATTAAAATGAATAACTTGCTTCATCACATTACAACCCTTTACCTGGTTCTGACCAGGGGTCCCTGCCTCTTACAGTGTAATAGGACTGTCACTCACCTACTCACAGGAAACCTTAAATCAAGAAAGTGACTGATATGTGGATATAACATGTCAGAATATTGAAACATAGGGAAAACAATTTTAAAAGCACAAAAAGGAGAAGATTCACTGAAAAACCTGAAGATGCATAAGAATTCCTAAATCCTACATATGGGACATAGTACTGACAAATAAAGCTAAAATAGTTATAGTTGATAAGAAAACTAGGATTTTCTTTTGCACTTATTTTATTTTCACATTTTAAAATAGTTTACACCAGCAAAATATTATGATATGAAAGCTAGATACTATCCCATATAAATTTATTTCTCTTCATATATTGCCTGCCTTGTCCCACTATTTAGGTCCTCTGGCTGTGCTATGCTGGGAAACTTTACGTCTTTGCAGGTAACCCAGTCCATTATAGACAGTGTGTTAATATCCCTCGCTGTACTTATCAGCCTATTACTCTTTTTAACTCTAAGACTTTTCATTTTATAAAAAAAAAAAAACTTTTGTTGGTGTTTTGGAGTTTTGGGATTTGTCTGTCGGAAGTCCACTCCATATATGAATCTGTTTATTTCATCAAATTCAGAATTATTTTTCTATCACCATATTTTCTTTTTTGTATTTTTTATTTTAATTAGAAAGAAGATATTTTACATGGTAATTCCAGGTCCCTCTCCCTCCTCTCTTCCTCTGTCATCTTTGTAGCTCTCCAGACATTTCCCTAGTGCCTAATTTCTCTTTAAACCTATAATGTCTCCCTCTATTATATTATCTCTTATCTTGCTCTCTTCTGTTCTTCCCCCATTTCAACCTCCCTGACCCATCATGTCTTCCTCACCCCTCCTCTTCTCCCCTTCTCATTCTCCTAGTTCCCTCTCCCCTCCCCCCATGGTTCCAATTTGCTGAGGAGATCTTGTCCCTATACCCTTCTCCAAGGGACCATGTATGTCTCTCTTAGGGTCCTCCTTGTTTACTAGCTTCTTTGGCAGTGTAGATTGTAGGCTGGTAATCCTTTACTCTATGTCTAAAATCCACATATGAGTGAGTATATACCATGTTTGTCTTTTTGTGATTGGATTACCTTGATCAGAATGGTTTCTTCTAGTTCCATCCATTTTCCTGTGGATTTCAATATTCTGTTGCCCCCCCACACTGAGTAGTACTCCATTGTGTAAATGTACCACATTTTCTCTATCCATTCTTCAGTTGAGGGGCATGTAGGTTGTTTCCAGGTTCTGGCTATTACAAACAGTGCTGATATGAACATCATTGAACAGATGTCCTTGTTGTATGAATGTGCTTCTTTAGGGTATATGCCTAAGAGTGGAATCCTGGATCTTGTTGTAGACTGATTCCCATTTTTCTGAAGAATTGCCATACTGATTTCCAAAGTGGCTGTACCAGTTGGTGTTCCACCAGCAGTGGAGGAGTACGCCCCTTTCTCTACATCCTTTCCAGCAGAGACTGTCATTGGTGTTTTTGATTTTAGCCATTCTGACAGGTGTAAGATGGTATCTCAGCATTGTTTTGATTTGCATTTTCCTGATGGATAAGGATGTTGAACACTTTCTTATGTGTCTTTCAGCCATTTATATTCCTCTATTGAGAATTGTCTATTTAGTTCTGTACCCCAATTTTAATTGGATTATTTGGTATGTTGGAGACTAGCTTCTTGAGTTCTTTGTAAATTTTGGAAATCCACCCTCTGTCAGATATGGGGTTAGTGAATATCTTTTCCCAATCCTTGGGCTGTCATTTTTGTCTTGATGACTGTGTCTTTTGCCTTACAGAAGCTTCTCAGTTTCAGGAGGTCTCATTGATTAATTGTTGATCTCAGCATCTGCACTATTGGTGTTTTCTTCAGGAAGCAGCCTCCTCTACTAATTCATTCAAGGGTATTTCCTATCTCCTCTTCTAATAAGTTTAGTGTGGCTGGATTTATGTTGAGGACTTTGATCCATTTGGACTTAAGTTTTGTGCATGGTGATAGACATGGATCTATCTGCACTCTTCTACATTCCAGCATCCAGTTATACCAGCACCATTTGTTGCAGATGCTTTCTTTATTCCATTGTATAGCTTTAGCTTCTTTGTCAAAAATCAAGTGTTCTTAGGTGTGTGGGTTAATATCAGGGTTTTCAACTCGATTCTATGGGTCTACCAGTCTATTTTTGTGACAATACCAAGTTGTCTTCAGGACTATAGCTCTATAATGGAGCTTGAAATCAGGGATGTTAATGTCTCCAGAAGTTCTTTTATTGTACAGGGTTGTTTTGGCTATCCTGAGTCTTTTGTTTCTCCACATAAAGTTGAGTATTGTTCTTTCAAGGTCTGTGAAGAATGGTGTTGGGATTTTGATGGGGATTGCATTGAATCTGTAGACTGCTTCTGGCAAGATTGCCATTTTTACCATGTTGATCCTACCTATCCAAGAACATGGGAGATCCTTCCATTTTCTGGTATCTTCTATAATTTCTTTCTTTAAAGATTCAAAATTCGTATGATACAGGTTTTTCACTTTTTTGGTTAGCGTTACCCCAAGGTATATTACATTGTTTGTGGCTATTGTAAAGGGTGATGTTTCTCTGATTTCTTTCTCAATACATTTATCATACCTATATAGTAGGGCGACTGATTTTTTGGGTTAATCTTGTATCCTGCCACATTGCTGAAGGTGTTTATCAGCTGTAGTAATTCCCTGGTAGAGTTTTTCGGTTCACTTATGTAGACTATCATATCATCTGCAAACAGTGAAAGCTTGATTTCTTCCTTTCCAATTTGTACCCCCTTGATCTCCTTTTGTTGTGTTATTGCTCTAGCTAGAACTTCAAGGAAAATATTGAAGAGATATGGAGAGAATGGACAGCCTTGTCTTGTTCCTGATTTTTGAGGAATCACGTTGAGTTTCTCTCCATTTAATTTGATGTTGGCTGTTGGATTACTGTATATTGATTTTATAATATTCAGGTATGTTCCTGTTATTCCTTATCTCTCCAGGACCTTTATCATGAAGGGGTGTTGGATTTTGTCAAAGGCTTTTTCAGCATCTAGTCAGATGATCGTGTGGTTTTTCTTCTTCAGTTGGCTTATATGGTGGATTACATTGATAGATTTTCAAATGTTGAACCAACCCTGCATCCCGGGGATGAAGCCTACTTGATCATGGTAGATGATTTTTCTGATATGTTCTTGGATTCAGTTTGCCAGTATTTTATTGAGTATTTTTGCATCTATGTTCATGAGGGATATTGGTCTGTAGTTCTCTTTCTTAGTTGTGTCTTTGTGTGGCTTGGGTTCCAAGGTAATTTTGTTCTCTTTTGTAACTTATTTAGAGCTTGTGATAGAGATATACAATGTCTTTCTTGTATACCCCAGTGACTTTTTCTTTTTCTTTGTCTGTTGTGGTTATCCTAATGCATACCTGTGACCTTCTCTTTTTCTTGTTCTCATCAATCTAAATGCAGAACATCTTTTATTTCTATTGTTTTATTCCAGAGATTTCTTTAATTCAGTTATTTCCCTTGATTTCATTGCATGGTTTTCTCTCAGTTTTTCTGTATTAGTCCTGATTTCTTTCAAAAACTCATATGAGTTATTTAAGTATATTTTTATGGCTGATATAAAATTCTTTTGTTGTTGTTTTGTTTTGTTTGTTTTCTTGTTTTTTGAGACAGGGTTTCTCTGTGTAGCTTTAGAGCCTATCCTGGCACTCACTCTGGAAACCAGGCTGGCCTTGAAGTCACAGATATCCACCTGCCTCTGTCTCCTGAGTGATGGGATTAAAGGCATGTGTCACCAACACCCGCCTGATATCAACTTCTTATGGAAGGCTCCATCATCTGATTTGGGGTATTTTCAGTTTGCTTGGACAGTAACTGGATCTTTTGCCTACACTTTACTCAAACTTATGATACACTTCCCTCAGTATCCAGAGTACAGTGACCACAGGCATATGCCACACATTGGGCATTGTGTTCATCCTTGTGTCAACCTGAGTTGAGATAACTTTGATACACAAATTACGACAACATGATTCCTAACATGCAGGACAATTCTTTTATTGTATCCTGTACATTTTTCCTTTTTTTTTTTTTACTTCATTTTACATTTCAACCACAGTTCTCCCTCCCACCCCTCCTCCTAGATTCAGTTTAGTGTCAGTATTGACTGCTGGTTCAAGGATAAGATCAATTTTAGAACCTGAAAAGTGTTACTTGGGTGTTCAGAGTTTATTTGCTACTGCTTCCGTAGCTTCCATATGAAGGTCATGTCTCCAAGTATCACTTAGCCCGTGAAAGCTGTTACCAGTTCTCACCCAGCACTTAGTGATTTGTGCTGAAAGAGAATTCAAGATCCTGAAGTAAGATAAACTGATATCCTTGGACACATATTTTGACTGGATTCTTTTTTCATTTCCATCATTCAGAATTAAGAATCTTTCAGTAGTGCTGGTTATGTATACCCATCAATAATGTGTTTACCAACAAAGCAGGAGGACCAGAGTTATATGAAAAAGCTGGGCATGGTAATGAGTAAGATTTTCTTTCAGTAGTGGTCTTGGTTAATCCAGAGACTTAAATTAGGTGGGTTTGGGACACTGAAAATAGGCAAGTGACTTCTTATGTTGAATAACAAATACATAGACACTTGTTTCTTCTCTAATCCCCAGGTTCTGAAGCTTAAAACTTGTCTCACTCTTAGTACATTGCACTGTTCTCTTCTGGTTTGTTCCTATGTCATTTCTGGAGAGTATAGTTGTGTTTAGCAGTGGTGCAATGCCAGAGAATAAGAACAAAAGAAGGCATATACCATGTTCAAACTAGAACTCTGAAACAGATTTTAACATGATTTCTATTTTCCAATAAATTTTCATCTCCTGGGGAAAAGGAATCCAATTAGAACATAATATTGTGTGATTATTTTCTATTGATTGCATTTTACAAGTTACTAAAAGGGAGAGATGAGTTGAAAAAAATTGTCCTATCTTAGAGCATGGGAAAATGTAGGAGTAAAGGAGAAGTTAGAGGAATTGCCTAGTTTCTAGAGGTGTCTGGTTTTCATAGACCAGTGAAAAGCTGAAGTGAGAAAAAGCCCTTGACAAGAACTAAATCAGCACAGGGCTCTCATACCTGTTGTCAAATCAGCTTGAATAGAGGTGGAGTGTAGGAGACTTTATTCATGAGATAAAGAAGTTTTTCTTTCTTTCTTTTTGCTATATGCCTTTAAGAATAATACTGTTTTTGTTTGTTACTTGGGCAAGATACAGGTATTCCATTGTTGGAAGCTCAGTGCCTAAATGCAAAATAATATAGAGATGGGAAATTGAAATTTTTTGTCTATTTAAATCTGCGGTTTCATGTGATGATTTTTAATAGAAGAAAACGTGTGTGTATGTGTGTGTGTGTGTGTGTGTGTGTGTGTATGTGTGTGTGTGTGTGTTACATATACGTGTGTGAGCTCAAGCATTTGCATGTTCTCAGAATCAATATGCCTCTGCTGTACTCTGTGCTGGGGATATAGGCACAGCAGCTATGCTGAATATTTTATGTGGGTGCAGAAGATTTGAACTCAGGTCCTCATCCTCATGGAGAAAGTACTAATAACCCGTGAGCCATCTCTCCAACCTATAAAGAAAATTCTTCATCTGTGGAAGAGTGTGTTTTCCAGAGAGATTCAGGAAATCATTTCACAGTAAGCTTTGCCTTTAACTTACAATGTGATTTTCCTTAACACCTTTAGCAAATAGTCAATCCTGTTAGCTTTGTATCCTTGCTTCATGTCTAGAGCCAGTATATTCGATAATGAATAAATGAGAACTTAGGATAGATAAATCTCATTTAATATTGAAACTTTCTTAAAGGCCTCTAAGTGAATATTTGCACTAACCAAGTTACAATTTAAAACATTTCAGAATGAAATTCATGGAGCTCCTTTTTCTTTTGACAATCAAACTTTAAAATCCTCTTGGCTCCTTTATCCTCATTGCCTGCCTCACCCTTCAGCCAGTCCTTTGTCCTTTCCTAGGAAAGCTTTAGGAACTCCTTCCACCATCAAGTCTTTGCTGGTCCTCTTGCTCAACCTGAAGACATGCTTTTTGTCTCATGGCATTGTCTCAATACCATTTCATGATTAACCCCCTTCCTTCAGGACAAACACTCTCTGTTCCACACACTTCTGTCATCTCTTCATTTATAGAAAATCTAAATTAGTGAGCTTGAAGACATATGGTATTTTAGAATTATATTCTTAAATTTGTGTTTCCTTGAGAAAAATAGTCTTATAGTCTATCTCTATTATATGTCTACTTAAATAATCTTACATAAATAATTAGTGAATCAAAGAGAATTAAATGGAATCCCTATCCTACTTTATGTAATAAAATGAATTATCCATGATAGGTTAGTTATTTGGTGGGCAAATCCAGTCAAAGAAACACTATTTTTTTCAAGGAAGCCACTAGTTTTAAAACTAAATTCCTGCTTCCATTTATTAGCAAAATTACTATTTATACCCCTGCTTAACAAAAGCTATAAATCTAATCCGCAGGCCCTCCAACTTTCTCAGTGGGAGTGAAATTCTTCCATTGTGTAGAAAATCTAAGGCTCATAAACCATGCCAGCTGCCCACACACCAACCTTTGGATGATTTTGGAAAAGAATTGCACTATTAACATCAGCCAGACTGTGCAGCAATTTCTACATTAAATCATATATTTTTTTTATGTGGCAGGGCACAGAAGGTATGCTTAGTGGCCCTGTCCTTCATGAGATCCTAAGCCACATAAATAGTCACATACTGAGGAAGGTAACAGATTGGCTGGATTTGCATCTTGGCCATCCTCCTTGTGAATATTTAACATGAACACAGAGGTCTTGAATCTCTCTCCAAAGTATGGGTCCTTTGCTATTATGGCCTCCTAACCTTTGGGATCATGATTTCATTTACATAGTTAAAGAGGCAGGGACAAACTGATTCCAAACTTTATGTGTTCAAAAGATAAGAGCTTGATTTATTTATCATTTGACAGTTTTGGAAAGGTGTAAGCCATTCGAGAAATGATTCACAGGCTGCAGTTAACATCAGCTTTGCTGTATTTACAGGAGGCTTTCACGCCCCCTTTGAGCATACAGCCTACTTAACTATTGCAATCAGGAAACCCATGGATGAGTGTCATAGAAGGATTTTTTAAATTCATTGGTCCTGGACATAAAATGCCATAAATAAGTCATGTGTGTACACTTAATTCAAAGAAGCCAGGGAATGTGAATTCAACAGTGCATATGTTGAGTGGTTGAGTCATGGACACTTAGAACATTGACCAAACTGCAATAAAACAGTTGTTAATCTACAGAGAAATTTACTTAATATGTATACATCCATAATGATGTAATGTTGTACATGTACTTACTTGAACTGTGATCATAATTAAATTGAACACTTTGTGCATGTATGTGTGTGTAACTGTGTGATGAGTATGTGTATATATCCACATGTGTGTGAAAGGGCATTTATATTCACATGGCAAGGCAGAGGAGGGAGCAAGTCAAGTATCCTGTTGTATTGTTCTTCCCCTAGTCATTTTTAAAATATTCATTTATTTATTTATTTTACATCCCAACCACAGTTCCCCTTCACTTCTCTCCTCCAGGTCCCTCACCCCCACCTCCCCTTTTACCCCCTCCACCCACTCCTCTGTTTCTATTCAGAAATGGGTATGCCTCACAAGGATATCAATGAAACATAGCATATGAAGCTGCAGAAAGACTAAGCCATCCCCTTGTATTACTGAATCACAAGCAACCCAGTGTGAGGACTAGTGTTCCAAAAGAGTCAGAGACAGCTCCTGCTCCCACTACTAGGAGTCCCACTAGAAGACCAAGCTACATAACTGTCACATGTATGCAGAGCCATGTCAGACCCATGCAGACCCTGGCTGTCGGCTCAGTGTCTGTGAGCTCTTAAGGTTAGTTGATTCTGTGGATTTTCTTGTGTTGTCTTTGACCCCTCTGGCTCCTACAATTCTTCCTATCTCTTTTCAGCAGGATCCTCTGAGGTCTGCATGATGTTTGGCTGTGGGTCTGTATCTGTTTCCATCAGTTGCTGGATGAAGCCTCTCTGATGACAACTGGTCTAGTCACCACCAATCTATGAATATAGCAGAATATCATTAGACATCATTACATTGACATTTTTTTCTCCAGGCTTGTTTGAGTCTGTTCTTGGTCTCAGGGCCATCCAGTCTCTGAGTCCTGGTACTACAGGTAGTGTCACTCTCATGTAATGGGTCTCAAGCTGGGCCAGTCATATGGTTGGCCTCTCCCACAATCTTTGTGCGTCTCTATGCCACTTAATCCCATAGGCAGGACAGATAATAGATTGAAGGTTATGTGACTTCACTTGTGTCCCGATCCCTCCACTGGAAGTCTTGGCTGGCCACAGGAGGTGGAAAATTCTGGCTTTGTGCTCCCTATTGCAGGATTTTTAGTTGGCACCATCCTTGTAGAATCCAGGGCAACTCCCTTGCACTAGTTTCTACCTGACCCTGAAATGTTCCTCTCTCCAGTCATCTTTTTTAGTGCCCCCCACCCCTCATCCTGATCCCTCCTGTTCCCATCCCTCACTAGCCCGGAGTCCATTCACAAAATTGGATCTCCCTTGTTCTTTTGAAGTAAGTAAGCACTCTCACTGGCCCAGAACTAAACTGGTTATAAGCATAGCTTCCTATCCTGTTTCTGGCACTCTCAGGTCTAAGATTACAGGCATGTATAGGCAATGCATAACTTGGATGCTGGTTTTAGGCTTGCTCAGTAAGTACTTTATAGATGAAGTCATCTCTCTAGTCCCTGTGTTGAGACTTTTGTACGCATCTTTTAGAATTAACAAATGAAGGCATGGCAGAGTAGCAATAGCCACAAATTAACATCCTTGAGACTTTGGTTAAACACCATGGCACTTTAAATTTAATGTAATATCATTATCTAGTAATATTATACTGAAAATATAGATGTATTAACCTAAGAGGTTGATAAACAATACTGTACCTTGGTTTTACAGTTAATTCTTGGCTTTGAAATTAGTTTGGGTTAAAAAATGCAAATGTTAGAAAACATATATGTAGGGTTACTGCTCTGTTATCTGAAGCACATAGTATTTCCTACTCTATAGCAAGTAGTAGTGTATATGTACCAAGTACCAGAACTCACACTAGCTTTGGATGCTACTATATGGTATGATAAAGGGGGGCGAGCTAGTTTCTTAAACATTTCCTTCCATTCCTCATATAGATGGCTATCATCACATTCTGAATATTTCTCATCTCCCTTACAGAGTCCTGGCCATGAGTGAGTTCTAGTCATCAGAATGCGTCACCTTACAGATCATTACAAAGTTGTGGACTTTAGGAAACTAGAAAAAGTTCTAATCCCTCACTCTCTCTGTATACTTGGTGGAGATCTTCAAGATCCTCTCATGATAGAGCCACAGTATAAAGTTTCTCCATATACACCAGTGACTCCAAATAGAAAGCTACCTGGTAACCAGAAATACAGTATCACAGAGCTATAATAGGAAATGAACTACTCTCATGTATGCCACTGACATTGTCTCATAGAGGGACTCAGCAAATTTCTATTGAAACTAATTCTATGCTTAATCAAGCTTATAATGCAACAAAATAACAAGGTGATATTTTAATACTGTACTTATTATTGTTATTATTAATGTTACCCCTAATATACAGTCTTAGGGATCTCAGCAGGAAAATGGTGTGTTTAGAACATTAATTACTAGCTAATCAAGGTACTCATTATTCTCAGACCCTTTGCTGGGCCACCATTAGAGTCATTCTCTTAACCAAAACAAAAATGATACTGGTAAGAAATTGTGGTCTCCTATCATGTGTCTCTATCCCTCAGGAATTTTACACTTCACAAAATGAGTTTTTTTTTTGCCTTTTATCTAACTTTTCATGGAAAAGACATCATACATGATGCTGCAGTAGGAGGAGGACATATCCATGAGCAAAGAAAGGGAGAAATTTTGTTTTGTTTTGTTTTGTCTGTTTTTTTTTCTCAGCTGAATTGGTAGAAGTGAATATTAATTAAAACTCACAGCCCCAATTATTTAAATACAGGAGTGAAAATGATACCATAGTGTCTCTGATCATCAATCTTCCTTGAGATTTAGCAGTTCAAGCTTTTCTGAAGGTAGTTGAAAAATGATAGAATGATCCATTTCAGGCATATTAAATAATGTTAATTTTAAGAAAGCCCATCACAACTAATGATTTTGTGCAAATTAATAAGTAATAAAATTAGGGTATTGGATTTCAAATGCACTTGGCAGACATGTTTCATCACTGGTTGCTGGGATGCAATTATTTACTTGGTTTCATCATTCATTGTAATGGGAGTTTTTAAACAGGGGGTGAATCCTAAATTACAATAGTCAGAGTGAGATGTAATTTGGCATGCATGCGAGATGTGCTTTCTGCCTCATAAACCAAACTTGGTAACTGTGTTTCTCCAAGCCTATGAACCTAGAAGCAAAGCTAGAAATGTAGGAATGTAGGTTGAATGCAATGTCAAGCCTGTTGTCATTGCTTTCTTCTCACTAGAATTCTGTCTCACCAAAGGCTTTACCTCCAGTTCAAAGAACTGATGCGTCCAAGTAAAGATTCTCCACTGTGTGTGTTTTTGTTTCATATCAAAGGAAATTCACTGAACTTCATGGAAGATATGTAAGAGTGACTCTACTTCACAGTAAAATTAGTAAACTGTAGATTTTTTGAGGAAAAAAGTGGATGAGCAATACATACCCTGTCAATCCAGCAGCTGTCACTAGTCAACCACAATGAATCCTAAAGGGGTTTCCTTTGGTGATCTCAAATTAAGATTTTTCTGAAGCAGCTAATATTTCTAATTGGTGTTTTTGTAGGACTGCTAACATTGGAAGTAAATATATTTTCCAAGATGAAGTGACTCTTGGTGCCTTCTGTACTCTCACAAATCCAAGGTAGCCTCCCTATTCCACTTCAGAACCACCTGTCAGTCCTCGACTCCCACACCAGGGTTCCTGTGGTCATCAGGCAACTTTCTCCATTTATCTCCTGGTGTCAGAAAGTCCAGCTCCTGTTATACACATCTTTTGGGACTGTTCTACTACAAATTCTGAAACAAGATGGTCTCCCACAAAAATAAGGACTCATAGAGTTTGAATTCTTGGCTCTAATTCTTTAACCTCTTTTCATCTTTCAAGAGATTTATTGTCTTCTCATTCAGAAGGATGCCTTATTCCAATTAACCTCATCTTTATCCAACCACTTGAGGTCATTGGGAATGCACGTCTAATTTTCAGAGACTATTTTTCCCTTTTTATAATATTGTTAATAAAGAAGGAAGTTAATATAAAACCTAAATGTGTTTGGTTCCTAAATGCCATAGAATATTTAACCCTTTAAGTATTTATTTAATGTATTCTTTTATTTTATTTAATGTATTCTTAAAATATATTTTTGCAGTTACTCTGAGATTATTCATAACCAATGAAGCTTTATCTATCAATAGGACATGCAAAACACATCTTTCCCAGCATAGGACAGGTGATTCTAAATTAAACTCTGTGTTTAGCATATGTGGTAAGAATGTTATCATGGTGATATAATTGTATTCCAAGAACCAGGTCATGTTACACACTTTTTCCATAGAAAAAAATTCACCAAGTTCTTCTTTAATTCACAGAAATCTGTAAATTCATACTCCAAGGTCTCCCATGGGAACAACATTAGATAGTAAGTTAATTAACTAATCACATGTTATATTTGCAGTGACTAATTGCTTAAAATCAATTAGGCAGTTGGAAAAAGCAGTCCATGTTTTGGATGAAACAGATATTAGGAGATAGCAACATACATTTTTCTACATATATTACTGGCTGTTTCAGTGGATAGGGTTGCATTTTCATTCAAGTGATTTTGAGGTTAAATTTTGATTGAAAAGAATCAATACTATTTTATTTATCAGTAGTTTTTATATAAGCATACTTCAAAAGAGGCAGTTTTGCCTTTCAATATATTTAAAATTTTTTAAGTTAGCCAAAGGTATAAAGGTAGAGTTTATTTTCACTGTGCTTCTCAGGTTATCTGCCTCCATGTGGATCCCATGAAACAGATCCCATGATGCATCAGTGACATGAGACACTTGTTGGTTATATTTCTATCCCTCTCTATGATTGTCATTCTATCATCCCTAAAACACCTTTTTCTGGAGATTTGAACTACTTGTAAATTCTAACATAATGTGTGTCTAAGCCTTGATCAACTAAACACAACCAAAGCTGAAATTATAATTATACATCATGCATGTGACCAGCCTAGTTAAATGGAATTATCCTTTCATATCAGATGAAGAAACATAGGAACCATTTTTTTTTACTCATTCTAAAGGTAAGTAGAATATATCAGGGCTGAATCATTACTTTTGACTATTAGCAAAACCACCAAAGAACAATGGCAGGTGACATCAGGCATGGAAGGAGTGGGTAAGGATAAGATGTTTGGAGCAAAATAAGTATCTCAGATGCCATATTCAGAAGTGACCATTTCCTTAAAAACACTCATGATTGAGGGGTAAAGATAAGGGTCATTAATGTGCTCCATATTCACACAAGTATAGTGTTATACGCATGTAATCACAGCAGTTAAAAGCACAGACATGTGTATTGCTGTGTTTGTATCATGGACTCAATAACAAGTTCCAGGCTCCAAAGACTACATAGAGAGATTCTATTTAAAAAAAAAATGGTTCCCATAAAATTATAACAATACTGCATAGTAGACACAAAGGAAAAACCCTATGAAATCAAAACATGATTGGCACTGTGGCAGTCTAGGGGGACAGGAATGATTCAAGCAATCAAAGAGACCATAGCATGATTTAGAGTTATAACAGAAACTGGACCTTTTAGGTATGGTACTGGAGTGGTGACTTGTGGTTAAAAAAGTTCATGTCACCTACAAAAGAGTGAAAATATGGATTGTTAGAAAATTGTTTTAGTAATGGTTTAGTGATGGGGTATATCAGACTGAAGTGATTGATGGGGTGCACTTGGCTCTGTTTCCATGTTTCAAAGAGGTCCAAACTCACCTGTATTCTGTACCAGGTTGATGGGTTTGTTCTTCTGTGTATATGTTTCTCGTATTGATTGATGAATAAAACACTGTATGTCTAGTGGCCAGGCAGGAAGGATAGGCGGGGCTACCAGAGGAGGAGAATTCTGGGAAGTGTAGGCAGAGAGAAGTCATGATGTGAGCCCAGGAAGAGAGGACTCACAGGGCGTTCTCTGGTAAGCCAAGACCCCATGGAAATACTTAGATTAACAAAAATGGCTTAATAATTAAGACAGAGCTAGCAAATAAGAAGCCCAAGCCACTGGCCAACAGTTTCATTACTAATACAGTGTCTGTGTGTTTATTTGGGGCTCAAGGGCCATGCAACATGCCGGGCCAGAAAGCTCTCTTTACACCAGGCTTTTTCTTATGGGCCACCACCCAGCTCAGAAATCACAACATGGAGACTTATTATTACTTTTGCACACTCGGCCTAGTTTAGGCATGTTTCTGGCTAGCTCTTTTAATTTAAACAAACCAGTTTCTCTTTATCTACTATTTGCCTCTGGGTTTTTACCTTTCTTTCTGTATGCCCTACTCTGTGTCTGCTGGCTGGAATAAGCCTGGATGGCTCTAGGCATCTCTCTCTCTCTTTCTCCCACATTCCCTTCACTCCTTTCTTCTCTTGTTCCTTTAGAGATTTTATTTCTCTTCGTATTTATTTTCTATCCCCATCAGCCCTGCCTGTCCCTCTGTGCCTATTTTTGGCTCTTCAGCTTTATGTTAGACCAATCAGGTGCCTTAATCAGGCAAAGTGATATAGCAACACATCTTTTCATAATTAAATGCATCATAAACAAATGTTTACACACCCTTACATTTTTTAAACAAATGTAGGAAGAACCAAGGAAACACATCTGTACATACATGAATATTCTACAACAGTACCCTATTTGTCACTTGGTGAGGTTATTGCATATCCTTTCTGCTATGTTGTAACTCTACACACCAAAGAGTTACTCAATTCTGCTCTATTTGGCTACTTACCAAAAAGATACTCATTTCTCTGTGAGAGGCTCTCACTTGAAGCCATTTGTGAATTTTATCTGAGCAATGTATTCCTGGTATAAGGCTCCTTGGTGTTCTTCGAGATAGCTTCTTGTACAGATCTTTCCATTATTGATTAACTAAGATCCATCATAAGAAGGGACAACTTGTTCAGCTATGCTAAAGCCAAATGCTAATACTCCAGGTGTTTATTTTATAAATGTCCCCTGTACCACTTGCCCTACTGTCAAGTCTAAAACTGTCCAGCAGCACATTCTGTCTCTAGACTCCTGTCCATCCCCACAGTTCCATGAAGTTTTCTCCATTTCTAGGCTAATGCAACTGGAATCTAATCTGACAAGAGTGTTGAATTCTTCCTCTTGGTGCACTGAAACAATTCATGCTCACTGGTCCTGCAAGACTTCCTGTTCTTCCTATTCTTTTCAGTACTACCTTCTGATCACATTTGCTCATTACTGTGAAGTTTCAGTTCTTTACCCTTGAGTTTGTGGGTGCTAAAGTTTCTTGTGTTTTGTGTTTCTCCTATTTCTATATTCTTTACAAGAAAGCCCCTCTTTACCTAAGTTTAGACTTTGTTTTCATGCCTTCTTGGTCACCATGAATTATTGTTTCCTTGTCATAGAAAGTTTCTGGTACAGAGCCAAGATGGGCTATCTTCACCAACAGCCTATATGCTTCCATAAGTGGAACATAGCTGTTAGACATCTCTGAGCTCAAGTGGTAACGTGATTTTCTAGAGTTTTGTCAATGGAGTGAGATCACACCCCACACTCAACTATCCTCCTATTCATTTAAGAGGGAAGATTTAGGTGCCACACACATGAAGAATCTGTCATAAAGCTTTCCCCCAATTGAAAGACCTTTCCTCATTCATTATATAAGTATTCAAAGATTTTAAGGGGACTGATTTTTTTGTTTGTTTTTTTGTTTTGTTTTGTTTTAAATTGAGGCTATCCCATGGTAAGGAACTTTAAAGGATTGGTATAACTTGTGATTATTGGATCCAACTTTAATATGTTAGGTAGTTGTTCAGAGGGCACAGTTACATGGAATCTACACCATAAGACTATATTATAATTTGTCAGGTGAATTTTGAGCACATTGGTTGTATTTTAATGGTAGAAAATCTGGGAAATAATCCTAAACATGTACTACAACCTGTGTAACCATGGAGAACCCATTGCGTTCCTTATTTACTGATTTAACTAATAAAGTATGTTCTGGTAATTGGATGTTGTCACAAAACCCTACGGATGGTGTAGGTTGTAATGATAAGTCTTTCTGCCAAAGCTTCCCAAGCCCTGCTACCACGTAGGTGCTTTCTGCCTGCCACCCGAGTTCCGCCCGCCACGTTAGGGCCCCAAATAATATAGAGAGACTTATATTAGGTATAAATACTACTTGGCCAATGAATAGGATTTCTCATATGCTAACTTAGTCATAAGTACCAACCATAATCATAAGACTTATCTTATGGAGGATGCCGGCAGAAGGCCTCCTGTCTTCCTGGGCTCTCATGATGGCTCCACAGAGGAGAGAGTGGGAGGAAGAGGAAGAACAAGAGAAAAGGGACCACTTCCTGTTTGTCCCTGCTTATTTATGAGTTTGCTTGCTACATCACTTCCTGCCTGTATCACAAGATTTTCTTTTACTACATTTCCCAGAATCCTCCTTGACTCCTAGTATGACCTATCTTGCTTTCCTATTGGCCAACAGTACTTTATTTATCAACCAATAAGACAAACATATACACAGAAGGACCTCCCCCATCAGTAGGTACAGATAAATGGCTCAATAATTGAATCCCCTCCTCATTCCCCTACTGATTTTGACCATCTTCAATGATCTAGGGATTATGAGGGGGAAACATTGCACTTCCATGTATTCTCATTTCATATTGTTTACCAGTACCCTTATTACTGATGATATTTAGATTATTTCTGTGCTGCTTATAATGTCATAAACAATTTGCACCAGTACCGGAACTTAGTAAAAATCTATTCAGTCAACTACTTATTAGAGATAACTTACCTAAAATGAACAATACAAAGTTAACTGCTATTGTTTGGAATTTTCCTGCATATCTCAGAGTATTTCTGAGCGGCTTAATAATCTTTTCTTGTGTTTAGGAAAAACATTACAAAGGGTTCAACTCTTTGAATTTCCCAGGTTGATTGAAGATGTTCCAACTTCTTACAAATTGTATTTCTGCTTGGATCTAAGAAAACATCAATTTTAGCTGGACTGTGGATTAGGAAACCTACCATCCACAATGGTTCTCAGATCTTGTCTTAATAGAAACAATAAACAAAACAACAATATCAAAGATTTAAGAAATGTATTAGGAGAAAATGAAGTGTGGTGAAAACCCTTGTAACACATGGAGTGTTTACTGGAATCACAAATATCCATAAGACAAGGCATAATTTTTACCATCTTAATAAAAAAATAATGTGTACAATGTAAATAAAGGTATCAATGTAAACATTAGTCATTTTGATTTGCATTTTCCTGATGGCTAAGGATTTTAAACATCTCCTTAAGTGTATCTCAGCCATTAAAGATTCTCCTGTTGAGAATTCTCTACTTAAGTCTGTACCCCATTTTCTAATGGGATTGTTTGGTATTTGCATGTCAAGTTTCTTGAGTTATTTATATATATTTTGGATATTAGTCCTTTGTCAGATGTGAAGTTAGTGAAAATCTTTTCCCAGTCTCTTGACTGCTGTTTTGTTGTATTGACAATGTTCTTTGCGTTACAGAAGCTTTTCAGTTTCAGGAGGTCCCATTTATTAGTTGTCAGTGTCAGTGTTTGTAATGCAGAGATCCATGGCCAAGCACTTGCCTGAGCTCTGGGAGTACATTTGAAGAGAGGGTGGAGGGATTATATATTAAGATCATGACAGGAAAACTAGAAGAAACATCTGATCTGCATTTGTGAAAGACCACAGACTCTGGATAGAGAGCTGGCATGGGACTGACCTAGGCCCTCTGCATCTGGGTGACAGTTGTGTAGCTTAGTATTTTCTGGGGTCTCTAGCAGTGGGACCAAGACCTATCCCTGATACATGAACTGGCTCTTTGGAATCTATTCCCTATGGTGGATTGCCATGTTCAGCTTTGATTCAGGGGACAGGGGGAAGATTGGTCTTGCCTCAACTTGATATGTGATACTTTGTTAATTCCCATGGGAGGCTTTACCCCATCTGAATGGAGATGGAGGAGGAGTGGATAGAGTAGAATGGAAGCAGGTGAAGGGAATAGAAAGAGAGGAAGGAGATGAAATTGTGGTTTATATGTAAAATGAATTAAAAATGAAGACTAAAATTAAAATATAAAAAATACATAATAAAATATGCTTTTGATCAGTCTTGCATTTTTTCTCTTGAAACAAGGCTCCTCTAATTATTTTATGTTTGTGAAAGCTGAGAGCTCTGGGGCCAAGCTCTCCTGTTACAAACTTTGTACTTTCTGATGAGGGTCCTTTACAGATCTGAGGAGTACAATTTCATTTTGTTCAACTCCCCACTTGACAGCACTAGCTCTTCCCAAGATCCAGTGAGTTCTTAGCTCTTTCTTTTGAGAATTGGTCTGGCATGTGTAGACTGGCTTTATAATTCACTCCTGCAGTTTTCATGTAAATGTCAAGGACCACTTCACAGAGCTTTAGGAAACCCAGTGCAGACACCTGCAGAGATAGATGAGAAATGTAATCTGAACCAGTGTCTTCTGAAATGACCCAGGCTAAGAAAAAATTAAGATGTCAAATGTCTCCCCATTGGATTATGATTTTTAGGACAGTACCTTTTCAAGGGACATACCCTTATAATCCAAAACATCTTTAAAATAATTATCATTTTTCTTTTTAAAAGGAATAATGATAGACTCATTTTATTCCATGCATTAGTGTTTTTTTAATGGTGATTGATGTAACTTTTGGCTATAAGACCCAGGCATAATTTATTTTCATGTTTGTAAGTACATATATTGGTAAATTATTATGCCCTTTTCGAGATCACAGAGTAGTTAGCTCTGGAGGTGAGGTTGCCCCTAGCCTGTTTCAGGCCTAAGCTTGTCAAGGGGTTGTCCTAAAGCCCTCTTGATTAGGAATGGGATGGACTCTTCTTATACTAAGAGAGTTGGGAGAGAACAGCAAGACAGCATAAAAGTAAAAGCAGTATGTCTTTGAGAACAGAAGAAAGGCAAGCTATTTCTAACAGCTGTTACTATTTATTCCATGGTATAAAATTGTCTGTGGTAGGAAAAAGAAGCTAGAAGCCCAACCATGGGGAATTTTACCTTGAAGATGAAGATTATTAAGAAACTTTAGTTATCGGCTTTACATTTGCTTTCTAGCCAATTATTACCAGAGGTTTTGAGAGCACAATTTGCCTAAGTTTTGCTATTATCTATCTATCTATCTATCTATCTATCTATATATATATATATATATCTGTCTATCTATCTATCTGTCTATCATCCATCCACCCACCAATAAACACACTTTTCTCAAAGCTGAACTATAGCTATTGTACACCATTCTCTGGATCATATAGCTCTAAATTTCATACATGGGAACTCCTTTTTTCAAAGATATGACAGGTATCTCAACACCATGCTTTCTATTTTGATCACTTGTAATTTTTCCATAGGCTTTAATGAAATTAATTCACATATGTCCATATTAAGTAAAAGGTATGACAATTTTGATATTTATTTATCATAATTGTACTACTGTGATTGTTCTTATGTATAATTTCTGTTCAAGAAGAAAATTACTAGGTTATTGAGCACATCCACTTCACTTTCAACAAATTTTGCAGAATTGCACTTCAAAGTGATTGTAGCAACCACTATGTTAATGAATAATAAGACCAAGTTCCCACTTTCATGAATTCTTATTAATATTTGGTACTTGAGGTCAATTCAGACAGTATTTAGTAAATTCCACATGCTGATGACTCTTCAATTTTTTCAGAAATAATAGCAAATAAAAGGGATTTGTCAAAATAGTGGTTCACCAACACAAATGATACTGAAAATAAGATGATAAGTGGTAAGTTGCTAATAAGACAGGGTAAAGCAATAGGAAGAAGCAGCGTGATATTGAGGGTGTACTTTTAGAATCAAATTTCACTGAAGAAACAAAGAGACAAGGATGTTCTGACTCAGAAGTTCACAATTTGCTTGCCTGAAAACAGGCATATGTATATTGGGAAAGACAAATTATCTGGAAAGCATTTGCCTTGTATGTTTGTTTCTGAGACAGCAAGATGCTCATATGGGGAGGGTCAGAGCATTGGTGCCTAAAAAGCAGAAAAAATAACCAAGAGATATACTGAGATCTTGGAGATCACTTTAAGGACTGTTTAGTTTACATTTAAGCAGCCTGAAGCATGTATGTAGGGGTGTTAACACACAAAATTGTCTTATTATTGTTTTAAATGCATATCTATGGCTGCAAATATAGGGCAATTTTAGGAGTGCGGAAGTGGCATAATAATGCCACCTAGGAAAGTGACTTGAAGTGACAATCAGGGTGTTGGACAAGTAGATCAACAGCAAATATGATGAAAAATGAGTGGATATTCACTATGTTTTAATTGACATACATTAGCCTCTTCATGATCTCTTCTTTAGTAGAATTTTTTTCTGTCTTTGAATTGGTTTAACATTATCTGTAATCTACAAACAATTTTGATTGTTAAATAATGTATTTTTCTATCCATATCTTATATATTATATATAGCTCATTACTATCCTACATTGGCATTGGTTTTATTTGGGAAATAAGTGGATTTCATGGTATTTTCTCTTCCAATGTACTGTTTATGAAAATTATCTTCTGTCATTTGAATTATGGTTCTTTCCTTCTTTTCCAACCAATGGTTTTCCTTCTCCTTCTCTTCTTTCAATCCCCTTTCCCCCTCTCCCTTTCCTTCAGGAACCTTGTCTAATGCTAGAGGAAGCATGCTAAAATCTAAGATAACTGGTAGGGATTTCCTGGTAAAAAGTGGGGAAAAAAAGGTAATATGATTTAAAAAAATTTCACATTGTAGAAATACAGAAGAATTAAAAATCTGTCCCAATGAAGGTATTCAAGG
This sequence comes from Cricetulus griseus, assembly GCF_003668045.3. Taxonomy (NCBI): domain Eukaryota; kingdom Metazoa; phylum Chordata; class Mammalia; order Rodentia; family Cricetidae; genus Cricetulus; species Cricetulus griseus. The sequence goes on along the minus strand of NC_048603.1, from coordinate 18,596,552 downwards.
CAGATGATGCATCACCCAATGCTGAAGCTTGAAGAGGAAGTGACTGGGTAGAACACAGTGTTGGCATGCATTTGTTTGGTTCACTAATATAAGAAACAATATAGACATTTGATATTGACTTGGAAAGATTTTTTTCAGAAAAGAGAAAGTAAATGATTGGTTGATCCAAAAACTTGGTTCATCAAAGATTAGGAAGAGTGCCTTAGTGGTGGTTTTAATTTACTTTCTAATTTCATAAGGTTGTAAACGGGACATCCTGTTCTAACTTGATTTAACAGAATGTTTTAGCTTGGGTCAAAATAAGAATAGGTGATCTGAGAATGTGCTATGCAAGCATGAGGACTTGAATTTGAATCAAAATTCAAGTAAATCTCATGTAAAATGTTAGGTGTGGTGGCACCCACATGGAAGTACCAGCACTGTGGAGACAGAGATAGAAGGATCACTGGGCTTCCTGGAGAGCCATTAAGGACAATCAGTGAATACCAGGCCAAAGAAAATCCCATCTCAAAATATAGGTTGGAGAGGGAGTGAATAGAACACATCTAGACTTTATAAGTGTACACACACATCTGCATACACACACACATACACACAAACACACACAAATACTGGAACAAATAATAATAAAATTATAATACAAATAAAATGAAGATGTGACCATTTGGCTATTAGTTAGATGGTCTTGACTTTGTGTGTATGATCTTGGTTTACTGAGTTTGTCCTTCATGCATGTTTTCCCATGTTTAGTGTTTCTCTATCCTCAACACTGCCTTTGATTGGATAATAAAATGATACATATGGGAAAATTGAAAACTATTGATATGATAAAGGCAAGGGAGAAAAGCAGAATTGAGAAATTAGATATATTTCTGGCACACCAGCGGGCATTGAAAAAATAGTCCAGAAATAGGAAAGCCATCAGCTAAGACTTCAAAGGACCTTTGATTGTTGAAGCCTTAGAGCAGCTGTTCCTAAGCAAGAGTCACTTCCCCACTAACCATTTCACATAGACACATATGCAAAGAGACAGAGAGAGATGTTACACAGAGACAGTTATAGAGACAGAGACAAAGAAATATATTTTAAAAGAGAATGCTCCAAAATATTTAATAATGAAGGCAGTTTATACCTCACTGATATTGAACTTTTGGACTTATTTTACCAGCTAAAATGCATCAGAAGACATTCATGGACACCAGTAAACACCTGCTTTCCCATCCTGTCTTCACTCTTTGCTGTAACAGCTGTTGATTCTCCTGATTCTGCTTTCCCACCAAGTCAGGAACTTTAGCCCCTCTGCAGTAGGTGTTGGGCATTGTTAAGATGTTTTTTTTTTATTGTTTTATAACCTCGAAATGAAGCCACTACAAAATACTGGAGGAAGAGAAATGCCTTCCTGTAGTGAGAAATCTTACTATGCACCTGTGGTGGTCAGAGGTGCATATATAAGCCCATGGGATTTAGTCTGAGGCCCATACAGGCTTGCATTTTTGCATCTGGCCAGGCCATAGGGAACAAACTGGGAGGATCCCTGGAGCTGTATTCAGAGTCCAGAAACCCACGCAATATCTTCCTAGGAGAAATTAATCTTTAGTACCTCAGGTAAAATCATCATCATTACCCAGTTTTAAAGATGAGGAAATTTTGGCTTTATGCAGGTTTAATAACACAGTTCATAGCTGGTTAATAGCTGAAGATGTATCTTATAGGAACTATATGAAGAACTATGTTGTGTAGCATATGCAAGATTTTTTATGATATAAGTGGTTTACATTTCTAGATCCTAAAATCATTTTCATATAAAATAAAATGTCAACCAGTGATTTATCTTTTCTAGACTGGTCCATATCATCACACAGTAAGCAACCCCTTTTTTTTTATTACAAATCAGTTCTCTTGGAATGTTATCTCTTACAGTTCATTTAATGGCAATTAAATTTTTCGTAGGTTTGCATTAAATAATGTATTAATGAACAGCACATTATAAATGTTCTGTCATTATGACATGCAATTAAAATATCCCAGAGAGTCTTGTGCTAATGATAATGAATAAATTTAAAATACTGAGGCCTGGTATGGAAATTTAGTTTGGCCAATATTAACTTCAGCTGTCACAAAATTCTAAATGCTTCATGAATAAGCATTGTTCAGCTTATTTCAAAATATATTTCAAACACCTGTTTCCAAGTCAAAATAGAAACATCTTTTTAAAAACAGTAAAAGGCGCAAGCATATTAATTGAGGTCACATTCCATCTTCGTCAGTTATTTTGTAACTGTAGCCTAAGTTGTATTAACTAATGATAGCTAATATACAGTGGCCACTTTTGGATTTTCATTTAAAAATTGACTGTTCATTATCCCTAAAGTATTCCCATTGACTCAGCTAATCTGGAAAAGCTCTATATGCCCCTAATAATGATATTAATATCTAAATTTCGCATTACATGATTTTCCTCTCAGAATTTGTTTTCGTATCAGCCTTCATAAGCATGTTAAATTAGTGAAGGCTGAGGTGCAGTTCATTTCAGAGTACATGCTTCCTAATCACAAGACCTTCCACCAAACACAGTGGACATAGAATTGATAAATACATTTTATTTTTATGTAGGTCAATCAGCAACATTTTAGAAATTTGGATATTGAGGCTTTGTGTTATTAAACGTAAAAGTATAAACTGGAGTTTAGGACAATGCGTGGCAGAATGAGAGTCTCACCAAAAAGAATAAGTTACTGAATCAACAACATCATGTAACGAAGTTGAAAGGAAGCATTATATGGCATTCCAGGGTAAACGTATTTAGCATTTAAGAACTTTACAAAGCATTTCAGTGGTAGGAGATAGGAACTGGAGGTAGCAACATAAAGATGAGCATGCCTTGTTTTACTGGGGATAGAAAACTTTAACAATCACAGTCATTATTGAAACATCATGAAAACAAAACATTTCTATATGGGAAAGAGCTCCACCATCATTGCAAGGAAGGGACAGCTTATAGAGTAGGTAAAAAATCTTTACCAGATGTACCTTTGACTGAGAATTCCTTTCTGGATTATACAAACATATAATAATAATGATAATGATGATAATAATAATAATAATAATAATAATAATAATAATAATAATAACCAATTTAGAAAATGTGGCATGGAAATAAATGTAGTTCTCAGATGAAATACAAATGACTGAGAAATATTTTGAAAAGTGTTTAAACATTAACCATCAGGAACATACAAATTACAACTACTTTCACATTTTTTCTTACACTAGCCAGAATGGCTAAGATCAAAAGAAAAAATGCTGGGCCAGATATAGGGAATGGGGCACAATTATTCACTGTTAGTGGGGTTCAAAGTGGTGCAGTCACTATGTAAATCAATGTGGAGGTTCTAACACATGATCCAGATATCCCACTATTGGTAATATGCCCCCAAACCTCTATATACTGCTATAGAGATACCTATTCACCCATGCTCATTGCTTTTCTAATCACAATAGCCAAGATATGAAAAGAGTACTGCAGTTGTTTTTATGAAATCACAGTATCCTGACATGTGTAAAAGACCAGTGAGAGACAGCATCCCAGCATGGAAAAGGGGGGTGGACATGAAGTGCCACCTCTAGCTAAGGAGCTTGTGGCAGTTGAGAGCTGCTTGGGAAAGGGACAATTACTCTGCTTAAAGTCAGGCCATGGGTAAGTCAACTATGCTATCCAGAAATGGAAAACCAAGCATCCAAGAGTAGATAGCAAGCACAAAAAATACTTGATGAGTTTTATAAAAAGATGAGGACACAAATTTGGGTGAGTATGGAATGGGAGTATATCTGAGAGAATATGGGCAAAGGGGATGAAGATGACTAAAATATATTGTATAAAACTCCCAATGAGATAATAAAAATGAAAGCAAATCTAACATGTAGAAAGGGCAGTTTGGCCGGGCGTTGGTGGTGCATGCCTTTAATACCAGCACTCGGGAGGCAGAGGCAGGCAGATCTCTGTGAGTTCGAGGCCAGCCTGGTCTCCAGAGCGAGTGCCAGGATAGGCTCCAAACCTACACAGAGAAACCCTGTCTCGAAAAACCAAAAAAAGAAAAAAGAATGAAAGAAAGAAAGAAACAAAGAAACAAAGAAAAAGAAAAGGCAGTTTGCAGATTAAGACTGGGAGAACTTCCGACCCGGCTTTCATGTAACAAGCAGATCCACACAAAAGAAAAGCCTGTGCTATATAAGCAAGAGAGACAGGTCATATGTGCATGTGTTACGAAGGTTCCTAGGCCTCATAGTTCAGCACTTTTTGGGCTCTTCACTCTGGCTCACTGGAGAGCTTTTCCTTTCTAAGTAAACTGTATTTCAACTTCTAGCCATGTTCTCAGTGGTAATCTTTGTCTGTGTGGTAGGGAGCACGGAAAAGGATGGATGCTGAACTCAGACCACCACTGAACAACTATTTTCATTCTCTTCATTGCTTCCCAGATACTGGCTAAAAGCCTGATCATGATTTCCCTGACACTTTGGCATTTTCACTGTTTCTTTGAATTCCCTCTCCCTTCTGCCACACAGCTGCATGCTAGTCCCATTGTTAATCAAGCCTCATTTATAAGACAGTAACTCAAAAAGCCAATTGCTAGTTTTCATCTCTATCTTTCCTGCAGCTTCTGAGATTAAGAGCTTGACCCCTCTGTTATTTTTCTCAAACTCTTAATAAAATTGTCCTTAATCTTTCTTCTGAGTCCATTGTCAAATTCATTCATTAATGAGAAAAAGAACCCAAAAGTGGAGTCCTGGGCAACCAAAAGTACTCCTAATTTTACCTGTAAAACTATTTAAGCTAACTTGGGGAATGTGGTTGTTACTGGAGAAGAAAAAGGAATTCTGAAAGCAAGTAGGTCTAGATTATAAAATAGCACAAGAGAATCTTTGTTGTGGAATATTGAATATGTGCTACACTTGTTTATTCAGTGGAATATTTGCTTAATGATGCAATGATAGTTGCATTCTTTTATGTTGCATTTGTTTAACTCTGTGAAGCTATTGTACTTTGCCTTTCTAAAGTCTAATTGGTCTAATGAGTGAATGGCCAATAGCTAGACAGGAGAAATGATAGACAGGGCTGGAAGGCAGAGAGAATAAATAGGAAGAGAAATCTGGGAAAAGAAGAAATGGATAGAGGAGCAAGAAAAGGAGGAGAGAGGCCATCAGGGACCAGTCTCTCAGCTAAACAGCAAGCCATGGAGTAAGAAGTAAAGAAAGATATATAGAAAGGTAAAAAACCCAGAAGCAAAAGATAGATGGGATAATTTACGTTAAGAAAAGCTGGCTAGAAATAAGCCAAGCTAAGGCTGGGCATTTATAAGAAATAATAGGTCTCTATGTATTTATTTTGGAAACTAAGTGGCAGCCCCCTCCCCCAAAGAGTAAAAACAAACAACTACAGGTCTTGTTTTGGACTTCAAAACTATTTCAAGAAACATCTATCATCTACTGTCTAGTATACTTGTGTTAAACTGCATTCTCATATTACAGAAAATACCAGAGACCATCAACTTTAAAAAGGTCCTACATTAACAGGAGGGATAATGTCTGTGATCCCACAATTCAAGTGCAGGCTGAATCAGAATCATTGAATTTGAGACTAGCTTTGACTACTATGTGAATTCTAGGCAAGGGATCCAGAGCAAGATTCTATTTCAAAAACAAGAAAAGAAACCAAATAATTCTTCCCCAGAGAAAATTAGAAGTTTATTTTAAATTTCTGATGTTATGGAGATCTTTTTGCCCTTTTTTTCTGGGCCTGTGGAGAAGCAGCCCATAATGATATAAGTATGTGTCAGGGGAAGCTGCTTACTTCATGATAGTGAGAGAGAGTGGAGTTGGAAAAAAACAGACAGACACAGAGAAGAGACAGAGAGAAGAGGAAGAGGAGGAAGTGGAAGAGGAAGGGGGAAGAGAAAGAGGAAGAAGGAAGAGGAAAAGGGAAGGGCCAGGATACCCAAATCCATTTCACAGGTATGTTCTCAGTGACCTATGAATTTCCATGGACCTTATGTCCTAAGGATTTCTCTGCCTCACGATAGCCCCACATGCTGGGAACCAAATATTCAATCAACATTTTGTCTGTGTGAAAAATGCAGGAACTAAACAATCATCTAAAGCACTGACTTAAAATGAATTCTGTCTCTTTTTCACCCTATTAGGGAATTATACAGCTCCATACATAATCTGTGGTATTAAGAAAGATGGATTCTGGAACTTTTGAAGGAATACATATTATGTCCAAAGGTTGATGCTGGCTAATGGCTTGGATCTTAATGTAGGGTCATGAAATATAATTACAGTTGCTAGCCTCATTTACTCCCTCCCAGAAAGCTGATGCTTTGGAATTTTCATCAGTAAACATCCCAAGGCAGTTTTTGAAACTTGGAACTATGGAAGACATAACATCAGAAGTGAGTTAGTGCCATTTCTACTAGTTTCTGTTTCAGTCTTAGTTTTTCAGTTTCTAAGTTGTGTCCACAACTTTCAGGAAGGATAATTATATTTCCTTGGTGACAACAGGTGTATATTATATTATATGTTTGAAACCAGAAATCTTTTCTCAGGTTTAATTTAAAATTATCTATACTTGTATATATCTGTGTATGGGTTTGGATAGGTGATGGCTAGGTGATAGGGTATGGCTACCCCTAGAGACCTCAAAAGGATGTTTGGTGTCCCGGATTTGAAAAAAAAATGGGTGGTAGTGAGTAACTCTATACACTAGAGGTCTTTTAATGTTTGGTTTGTGTGGGAAGCTGTCTTTGTGGGGCTGCAGTTGGAGCCAGCCGACCAGCCCATGGTCCACACCTAAGAGGGGTTGTGTTGATAAAGATTGGCTAGCTAAAAAAGTTAACCAGATTCAAACAATACATATCCACCAATCCAGCCCTACAGAAAGTTCTGGAAGGAAATCTGCAGCCCAAGGAAGTTAACTACAACCAGAAAAATATAGCCAGTAGATAATCCCACTTTACCACAGCCAAAAGAAAAAAAGGGATGGAAACCCACACATAATTTCACCACCACCACCAAATCCAAAACAAACAAGAATGAACAATCAATAGTCATTAATATCCCTCAATATTAATGGTCTTAACTCGCCCATAAAAAGACACAGGTTAGCAGAATGGATAAGAAGACAGAATCCATCCTTCTGCTGCATACATGAAACACACCTCAACTTTAAAGACAGATGGTACCTAAGAATTAAAGGTTGGGAAAAGATTTCCAATCAAATGAACCCAAGAACAAGTGAGGGTAGCAATCCTAATATTCACCAAATTGGGCTTTAAACTAAAATCAATCAAAACAGATGAAGGAGGTCACTTCCTACTCATCACAGGAGAAATCCATCAGGAGGAAGTCTAATTTCTGAACATTTATGCCCCAAATACAAAGGCATCCACATTAGTAAAACTCAAATCACACATAAAACCACACATACTTATAGTGGGAGACTTTAACACCGCACTCTCACCACTGGACAGGAACACCAGACAGAAACTTAACAAAGAAACAAAGGAACTAATACAAGTTATGGCCCAATTGGGTTTAACAGACATCTATAGAATATTCCATCAAAATATAAAACAATATACCTTCTTCTCAGTGCCATATGGAACCTTCTCTAAAATCTACCACATACTTGGCAACATATCAAACCTCAACAGGAACAAAAACTTTAAAATAACCCACTGTATCTTTTCAGACCACCAATTAGTTTCTTGAGTTCTTTGTATATTTTGGAGATCAGCCCTCTGTCAGATGTGGGGTTGGTGAATATCTTTTCCCAGTCTGTGGGATGCCATTTTGTCTTACTGACTGTATCCTTAGCCTTATAGAAGCGTCTCAGTTTCAGGAGGTCCATTTATCAATTGTTGATCTCAGTGTTTGTGCTACAGGTGTAATGTCCAAGAAGCTGTCTTCTGTATCAATTAATTCAAAGGTATTTCCCAATCTGTCTTCTAATAGGTTCAGTGTGGCTGGATTTATTTTGAGGTCTTTCATCCATTTGGATTTAAGTTTTGTGCATGATGATAGACATGGATCTATCTGCAGTCTTCTATATTCCAGCATCCAGTTATGCCAGCACCATTTGTTGAAGATGCTTTCTTTATTCCATCAAATAAATTTAGGTTCATTGTCATAAATCAAGTGTTTGTAGATGTGTGGGTATAATATCAGGGTTTTCAACTCTATTCCATTGGTCTACATGTCTATTTCTGTGACAATACCAAACTGTTTTCAAGACTGTAGCTCTGTAATAGAGCTTGAAGCCAGGGATAGTGATGCCTCCAGATGTTCCTTATTTGTGCAGGATTGTTTTGGCTAACCTGGGTCTTTTGTTTTTCCATATAAAGTTGAGAATTGTTCTTTCAAGGTCTGTGAAGAATTGAATTGGGATTTAGATGGGGATTGCATTGAATCTGTAGATTGCTTTTGGCAAAATTGCCATTTTTACTATGTTGATCCTACCTATCCAAGAACATTGGAGATCCTTCCATTTTCTGGTGTGTTCTTTAATTTCTTTCTTTAAAAACTCAAAGTTCTTCCTATGCAGGTCTTTCACTTTGTTGGTTAGAGTTACCCCAAGGTATTTTGTGTTGTTTGTGGCAATTTTAAGGGTGATGTTTCTCTGATTTCTTTTTCCACAATTGAATCATCTGTATATAGTAGGACTACAGATTTTTTTTTTTTTAGTTAATCTTGTATCCTAGCACTTTGCTGAAGGTGTTTATCAGCTGTAGGAGTTACCTGGTAGAGTATTTTGGGTCACTTATGTAGACTATAATATCATCTGCTAATAGCGAAAGTTTGACTTCTTCCTTTCCAATTTGTATCCCCTGGATTTCCTTTTGTTGTATTATTGCTCTAGCTAGAACTTCAAGGACAGTATTGAAGAGGTATGGAGAGAATGGCAGCCTTGTCTTGTCCCCGATTTTAGAGGAATTGCATTGTTTCTCTCCATTTAATTTGATGTTTACTGTCTGCTTGCTGTAAATTGTTTTTATTATGTTGAGGTATGTTCCTGTTATCATTGATTTCTCCAGGACCTTTATCATGAAGTGGTGTTGGATTTTTGTCAAAGGCTTTTTAGCATCTGGTGAGATGATCATGTGTTTTTTTTTTTTCCTCAGTCTGTTTATATGGTGGATTACATTGATGGTTTTTTGTATGTTGAACCACCCTTGCATCCCTGGGATGAAGCCTACTTCATCACAGTGGACAATATCTGACATGTTCTTAGATTCGATTTGCCAGTATTTTATTGAGTATTTTTGCATCAATATTCATGAGGGATATTGGTCTGTATTTCTCTTTCTTAGTTGTGTGTCTGTGTGGCTTGGGTATCAAGGATATGAAGCATCGTAAAAAGAGTTTGGCAATGACACTTCTGCTTCTATTATGTGGAATGCTTATAGGAGAATTAGTGTTAGCTGTTCCTTCAATTTCTGGTAGAATTCGGCACTGAAGCCATCTGGCCCTGAGCTTTATTTGGTTGGGAGCCTTTTGATGACTTCTTCTATTTCATTAGGTTTTATAGGTCTATGTAAGTTGCTTATCTGTCCTTGATTTAATTTTGGTAAGTGAAATCTGTCCAGAAAATTTTCCATTTCCTTTAGATGTTTGAATTTTGAGGAATACAGGTTTTTGAAGTATGACCTGATGATAATCTGGATTTCCTCTGTGTTTGTTGTTATGTCCCCCTTTTTATTCCTGATTTTATTAATTTTCATGTTCACTCTCTGCCATTTGGTAAGTTTGCATAAAGGTTTGTCTATCTTGCTGATTTTCTCAAAGAACCAACTCTTCGTTTTGTATTGTTCTCCTAGTTTCCATTTTATTTATTTCAACCCTCAATTTGATTATTTCCTGGCATCTACTCCTCCAGGGTGTATTGGCTTCTTTATGTTCTAGAGCTTTTAGTTGTGCTGTTAATTCTCTAGTGTGATTATTCTCCTGTTTCTTCATGTGGGCACTTAGTGCTATGAACTTTCCTCTTAGCACTGATTTCAAAGTATCCCATAAGTTTGGGTATGTTGTGTCCACATTCTCATTGAATTCTAGGAAATCTTTAACTTCTTTTTTTATTTGTTCCTCGACCCAGGAATTGTGCAATTGGTTGTTACTTAATTTCCATGAGTTTGTTTTGAAAAGTCTCACTTCACAGCTCAGTCTTGCCTGGAAGTTACTATGGATACCCACATCACCTCAAACTCTGGTGTTCCCCTGCTTCAGCCTCCTGATTATTGGATCTATAGGCCAAATCTACATTTGGTCTGGAAGACACTTTTGAAAGTGTTTTTTTAGAGTATGTGATGGTCAACTTTGACTACCAAATTGACCAAACTGATCATGTTAATATTGCCTCCGAGATAAGTGAAGCTATGATTTAGAGACACATGAATGTGTGTTTGAGTTGGCATTTCTAGAAATGATAAAATTATGAGATTTCTAATGTGAGTAGGTTAATGCCATGATGGATTCTTATAGTGATAGAATGACTATGAAGTGATGAAAAGCAAGAGGTGGAGTTTAGTTGGAGGAAGTCATTTACTGGAGGTGTGTTCTTAGGTATGTATATTTCTCTTGGACATTATGAAGCAAATCAAATATTTCAGATACGCCTTACACTTTCCCATTGTACAAACATTGGACAACAAATGATACAGCTAAATCTCCTAGGACTTGACCATTATTCCAAATTTTCCAGGGTTGCCTAAAGATGGCAGCACACCCAGACATCAGGAAACAGTCTAGAAAACATGATGTCCACATTCCCAAGAGGTTGTTTTGTTTTGTTTTGTTTTTGGTCATTCAGTGAGGTGTAGCTGTTTAGCAAGATTTAGGGAGTTTGCTCATAAGTTGTTATTGGTAATGGTCAGAATAAAAGCTAAACAAAGGTGATTAGATTTAAGGATCTATTTCTGAAGGGAAAGAGTCACATATAGTATACAAATGATGAAATAAAAGGTTGGATTGTTGGACCTTTTGAATAACCACAAGACTCAAATATTTTACCTTGGTATGGATTTTTATATATTGATACAAATTAAAGGTTATTTTGTTAGAACATACTCTATACATGTTTCTATTCTTGTTTAAGGTATTATATTTATGGACCTCATTTAAAAATGTAGTGTAAAGCTCTAGTCCTTAATATCTATTATTATAAACTCTTTCAGGTAATTAAGAAAAACAACCTAATAGTTAGTTATAACAATCGAACTTGTAACCATGTTAGTTATCTTTTCAAGATGTATTTTAAATATACAGATAGTCTTCAAATACTTCAAAGACCTACAGAACATGGTGGCATTTAAAATGTTTTAACAATATAAGACTTTTCATTACAGTGAGACACATCTGTTCCTGGTGGCATGATGTACTTTAGAGAACATGATGGGCATTGAAGAACATCCATATGGAGTTTGAATTCTATGTGGCAAAGTTAGACAATGGGAAAGAAACTGCCCTTGCTTCAACAGCTGACAGTATGCTATCCAATATGAGTATGGAAACACAAAGGAAGGAGACTGTCAAATTTTGCCAAGACAAGGTAGGAGAGATCTTCAAAATTCCTGCCTCAGAGAAAAGTCTAACAGATATTCTAAGCCTGTAGGCTACATATGGATGCCCCAACATTGCAGAGGAACCTTGAATGAGTGTCCAGGAAGCTAGCTTTCTGTGTTTCTATAGTTTTGGAAGTTTTTTCTGTATTTCTTGTTTTTCTCAGGTAATACATCCTTCTGGAGTCTTTGATGGAATTAAAAACTAGATAGTTATAGCTATAGTTTTCCTTAGTTATTATAGAAGGGGAATTAGACACAGAACTTTGAAGTCACTAGGACATGATAGAAAAAATGGAGCATTTTCTCAGAAATTGCCAAATACAAATGAAGTGACAATGTAAACAAATTCTTACCTGATAATTGTTTTTCTTGTATATAGTTTTACTGTGTTAACTTTAAATTTTTTACTTTTTATTTAGACAAAGGGAAGAAGTGTTTCAGAATAATCATGTGTACACTATAAAGATGTGTCTTTGCCAAAGTGTCTTCTGATTGGTCTAATAAAATGCTAAACAGCCATTAACTAGACAGGAGGTATATGTGGGAGACTCAGGCAGAGAGAATTCTGGGAAGGATGGAGTCACCAGAAGATGAGAGGGGACATGTAAGAAAAGAGATAAATGCCACAAGTTACATGGCAATACATAGATGGATAGAAATGGTTTAATTTAAGCTATGAGTTATTTAGAAACAAGCCTATGCTTTTGGCCAAGATTTCATAATTCGTAAGTCTCTGTGCATTGATTTGGGAGAAGACTCGCAGGATAGAAATATCTGCCTACATTTCAGTAGCAATAACAACATAAAAAAAAACCCTAACTAACACAACATACAGATATGAGGGTGTCTCTATTTTTCTTGGCTTCATAGTGGCATCTGTTTCTTTAGGATGGAGTAAAATAGAAATTGAATAATGGGTGAATAATAAGCAGACAACAGTGATTTGTGTATTAGGTGAAAGGAGTGACCATCTTGTGTCACAAGATAAAAATGAAAAAGAAATTTCACCTCTCTGTGCCTCTTTGATAAATAAAGTATTGCAAAGGCCATGTGGTGGACTTGTTTGAATTTATTTCTGTGAAAATATAAGGGTTGCAAGTTGTGCAGCGCTGAAGGAATAAGGAATAAAGGTATACATGTCCAATGTTCATTGAAGTTAACTTACGTTGGCAACTGTCCTTTGATTTAAGTTATGGTATTTTCCCTCATGAGAATGTGTAGCATAAGTAGCTCATTTTATATAAAAATTACTTTGTATACTAGAACAGATCCATTTGTAAACTCATAGATCAGAGAAAATCCTGATGCTTATGAAATATTAATTCACAGGGCTGGAGTAATGGCTCAGTGGTTAAGAACATCAACTGTTCTCCCAGAGGACCCAGGTTCAATCCTCAGCACTCAGAAGGCAGCTCACAACTGTCTGACACTCTCACAAATAAATGCAGGCAAAAACAGCAGTGCACATAAAATAGAGTCAAATATTAAAAAAAAAAAAGCTAGGCATTGGTGGTGCATGACTTTAATCCCAGCACTCAAGAGACAGAGGCAGGAGGATCTCTGTGAGTTTGAGACCAGCCTGGTCTCAAGAGCTACAAGAGCTAGTTCCAGGACAGCCTCCATAGCCACAGAGAAACCCTGTCTTAAAAAATCAAAAAAAAGAGAAAGAAATATTAATTCACATAAACTTTATAACATTTTCAGCAAGACAGCAGTATTCTTACTTTTACTCTTTAAATATGTTAACTGATACACAGACTTTATAAAGCTGAACTTTAATTTAGCCTCCAAACACTTTCCTATATATACAAAACTTCATAGATAAATTACTATGTGACCATTTGGAAAAACTACCCCCAGTAATTGTATGTATGTATGTATGTGTGTATGTGTGTATGTGTGTATGTGTGTATGTGTGTATGTGTATATGTGTGTATGTGTGTATGTGTGTTAGAACTTGTGTATGTGTATATATATATATATATATAATATATATATATATATATATTTCTATGTATTCATATATGTAAAGAGCAGAGGTTGACATTGAGTGTTTTCCAACATCACTCTGTTTTTAGACAGCTTTTTATTAAATGTCGACATAACTCACCAGTTATCTAGACTTGTTGAGAAACCCCAGGGATTTATATCACTTACCCCATGCCTGGCACTTTACTGTTTATAGTTGTGCAACTTTTATGTGTGTACCTGTGATTTAATTCAATGTTGTCACAGTTGTATGGAAGGCATTTGTCCAGTGGACTCATCACTCCATCCCCTAAACTTCATATAAAAAAATTCAATGAGTAGCTATCATGAGTAAAATTATAATCTGCTAACACTCTACATTTTTTTGAAGGGAAAGTCTCAGTCCAAGAAATATGGAGAGTGCTAGGTAAGGGACTGTCTAACCAATGAGAAGCAAAGACATAATTTAAGAGTAAATAATTTATTAAAATTACAACCATAGTGATGCTACAGTTCCTTCAAATTGCCTGTCTTTGAAGGTAAAGAATACAGAAAGAAATTGAAATGACTAGTTTTGAATATTGTGTTTGAAATCTGTCATCAGTTTGTCTGAGTCCAGCTGGTGTGTTTGTCACAACAGAGCATAGTGGGTAATTGTTAACTCTTTCTTTTGTCTCTATTGTATGGAAGATTTCTTTTCTGTTTCCTTAAAATTATTCACAAGGCATAGTCATAAGCATTCTGATTAAAACCTCTCTAACAGCTAGCAAAATTTTGAGTTCTGATTAAGGTATGAACAATAGAGGACCATTGCTGACATTTCTCCTGGGGACTGCCATGAGGAAACACCCACAGGGCTGTGTTAGGAAACACCCTCTTTAGTAGGTAGTACTCGTACTCAGTGTCTACACAGGCTAGAAGAGGATGTTGACTCCTCTGGAATTAGACTTGTGGGTGTAAGCTGCTATGTGGGTGCTTTGAAAGAAACTCGGGCCCTCTGAGAGAACAGTAAATGCTCTTAATCACTGAGCCATCTCTCCAGACCCCATTGATCACCTTGTCTTATAACGCAAGATTCTATTCCTCCATAGAAAATTATTTTGTAAACAAGCATCATCCTCTCCATATCATAGGTCATTCCTTCTTTACTTTGTACCTTCCTGATCCTCTTTTTCTGTCATTTTTATTTTATGATTGTGTCACCATTCCAACAGGTAAAGATAGCTAAATACTGAGATTTTTTCCCCTACCAGAAACTGGAGACCAGTAAAGCAGACATCCGTAGCATGTCTGCTTTAAGTAGAACATTTCACTACATTTTGGGCCATCCTCTGGATTCTCCATATAGCAAACATTCCTTGCTACTAGGCTTACCTCACTTCCTTGTTTCTTATTCAAACAAGCATACCTATTACAAATTTTTACAGCACTTCCTTGACCAACCCTAGCTAGGGTGGGCAAAACCATTTATGGACTTTGAACATTGCTATTGGGATGATTTTATGCTGCACGTTCTCCCAACATTGTATGCTTATTCATTTTGTTGTTGCCACAAGGAACAAAAGCATTTATAAAGTTAAAAGTGTCCACAAAATTATTTTTGAAGAAGAGTTCTAGTCTTCTATTTCTATTTTGTTATCAAAATGCCTGAGAGAACAGTATAGACCACATTCTATGAATTCACATGATCACTCCTCTGCAAATATTTATTTTCAATATTTTTCTATATATACTTGACTGAATCCTATGTGCCCACTGGTGATAAAAAAAACTTCCTTTGACAATGTAATGTGAGTTTTTTCAGAGAAATGCTGAGAATTGGTTCAGATGAAGAGCCCTCCAGATTCCTAGAATGTCAAAGATGAAGGATAATTGAGATACTTCTCATTTCAACCCATTCTAAGTCTGGGTATAAGGAAACCCTAAATAATGCAGATAATGCTGACATCCAGACTCTCGGAAAATTAAAGATATCTTGTAAATACTGAAAAAATGGACACAGAAGATGGTGAACAATAATAGAGTCACATATCCACAGTGAACTTCTAAAGACCAAGGCATATGGATTTCAGTTCTGATAATTTGACTGTGCCCAATTGTAATCATATTTCATCCCTTACTCATCTTCCCCTTGTGATAGCATTATGCCCAAGTACATGAAATACATCTAGTTGCACAAAAGTCCCATAAACATGACTCCAACCTCAGCATTCCTTACTGTAGGTCAGAAAGAAAAATCCAGATCCAGGTATATTCAGTAACCCATTAGAGGCCAGGTGGTAAGTGAGTATATTGGGTGATTTTATATCAACTTGACACAAGCTAGTCCTCAGAGGAGGAAGCCTTAGTTGAGAAAATGCCTCCATAGGATAAGGCTGTATGCAAGCCTGTTGGGCATTTTCTTAATTCTTCATTGGCAAAGAAAGGCCCAACCCATTATGGGTGATGCTGTCATTGAGCTGGTGAATTTGGGTTCTATAAAAAATTAGGCTGAGAAAACCAAGATGAGCAAGCCAGTAAGCAGGGCCCCTCCATGGCCTCTCCATCAGCTCCTGCCTCCAGGTTCGTGCTCTGCATGAATCCTGGCCTGTCCTGATGTCCTCCAGTGATGGACTATGATGTGAAAGTGAAAGCCACATAAACAGTTTCCTCCCTGATTTGGCTTTGGTCACAGCCATGGTGTTTCACCAGTGTAATAACTAAGACAGTGTGTTTGTATTTTCCCATGAATATATATTCCTTCTACTGTTTTTTAGTACGTTTTCTGTTACTACCAAAGTCATTTCTCATAATTTTAAAACTCCAAAGCAATTTCTATGCATTGAGAAATTAGTTGTGTATTAACATATATTTAGAAAATGCTTCAGAATTAAGAATTTGTGTTTCCCTCACTTCTGCACACATGTTACAATGAGATGAGTAGATACACTCTTAGTCATGGCTATGATTGACAACTGTAGTGGATGTAAGAAAGGCACTGGCTCGTCATCTTTGATCAAAGAAATATGAGACTGGGCTACTCAGAAAGGTGCACAAGTACTAAGGCAAACATAGAACTCTGACTTGGATGTTTTTCTAGAGTACTATGTGTGTATACTATGAACTCCAAAACATCTTTTGCCTGTTCAAACTGTGTTGCCTCCCTGTGACTTTAGAATGGAATCATATGGAGTAAATAATGAGATCCCAAGACATTTGAGAGAGATAAGTCCATATGCATTCAGATCAAGGCAGATGTCTACAAAGTTCACACTTTTAAAACCCGATTTGGTTCTTTAAAAGTCATCACTGGAAGATAAATTAATCCTCTTATGTTCTCTGAGCTGTCAGAGTGTTTTAAATATCATTATCTTCCTGAATAAAACAGTACTGTGGTGAAGAGCCTGGTTTATTACAGTCCTAAAACTTACCAAATGTTCTGCTTGCCAGAAACTTCAAATGTTTTATCTGTTATTTAAATATGTGGATTGGTATCAAAATCTTATGGATGAGTAAATTTAAACACAAAATGATAAAGTCAATTTCCCAAGCCATATAATTACAAAATAAGATTGTAATTATCAATGCCAAGTCCACCTGCACCCACATCAGAAATTATTAAACAGTAAAAAGCAAATGTCACAAAGAAGAAATAAGGTCTGTCATAACCTTTTGACAATATGGATGTTACTCATAGATTTTTGTTCTGGTTTTATTTTTAAAACTTTTAAATTCTCTTTGTTTATCTCTGCACACAATAGTAACTATGAAATAATGTTATATAGCCACCATAAAGATATGTATGTTTCAATAATGAGCCCATTCATGTTTGCAATTTTGAAAGCTTTATTTATGTACTTAATTCTTTTTTTCCATTTACCACAAGTATTCCTGTGTTTGTTTATTTATTTATTTATTTATTTATTTTGTAATAGCATTTTCTCAGGTGGGGTCTGTTTGTCAAGAGACAAGCAGATGTTCCTGGCTCCTTTTTTCTCCTTTTTTTATTTGAATTAGAAACAAGATTGTTTTACATGTCAATCCCCATTCCCTCTCCATCTCCTTCTCCCCTGCCCCCCAAAACACCCTACCTATCCCATACCATTTCTGCTCCCCAGAGAGAGTGAGGCCTTCCAGGGAGGGGTCTTCAGACTCTGTCATATCCTTTGGGATAGGGCCTAGGCCCTCTCCCATGTGTTTAGGCTGAGAGAGTATCCCTCTGTGTGAAATGTGCTCCCAAAGTCCATTTCTATGCTAGGGATAACCTACTACAAGAGGCCCCATAGATTTCCAAGGCCTCCTCAATGACACCCACATTCATGGGGTCCGGATCAGTAACATGCTGGTTTCCCAGCGATCAGTCTGGGGGACAAGAGCTCCCCCTTGTTCAGGTCAGCTGTTTCTGTGGGTTTCACCAGCCTGGTTTTGACCTCTTTGCTCATCACTCATCCTTCTCTGCAACTGGATTCCAGTGCAATTCAGTGTTTAGTTGTGTGTATCTGCTTTTACTTCCATCATCTCCTGGATGAAGGCTCTAGGATAGTATATAATTTAGTCGTCAATCTCTTTATCGGGGTGGGGGGGTGCATTTTAGGTAGCCTCTCCACTGTTGCTTAGATGGTTAGTTGGTGTCATCCTTATAGATCTCTGGACATTTCCCTAGTGTCTCATTTCTCTTTAAACCTATACTGGCTCCCTCTCTGATGGTATCTCTTATTTTGCTCTCTTCTATTCTTCCCCCTACACAACCTCCCTGCTCCCTTATGTCCTCCTCACCCCTCCACTTCTCCCCTTCTCATTCTCCTAGCCCCCTCTCCCCTCTTCCCGTGCTCCCAATTTGCTCAGGAGATCTTGCCCCTTTCCCTTTCTCCAGGGAATCATGTACGTCTGTCTTAGAGTCCTCCTTGTTGCCTAGCTTCTCTGGTGGTGTGGATTGTAGGCTGGTAATCCTTTGCTCTATGTGTAAAATCCATATATGAGTGAGTGCATAACATGTTTGTCTTTTTGTGACTGGGTTACCTTGCTCATAGTAGTTTCTTCTAGTTCCAACCATTTGCCTGTGAATTTCAATATTCCACTTTTTCCCACTGAGTAGTACTCCATTGTGTAAATGTACCACATTTGCTGTATCCTTTATTTAGTTGAAGGGCATCTAGGTTACTTCCAGGTTCTGGCTATACTATGAACATAGTTGAACAGATGTCCTTGTTGAATGAATGTGCTTCTTTTGGGAATATGCCTGAGTGGAATTACTGGATCTTGTGGTAGACTGATTCCCATTTCCTTGAGGAATCATCATACTGGTTTCCAAAGTGGCTGTACAAGTTGGCACTCCCACCAGAAGTGGAGGAGTGTTCCCCTTTCTCCACATCCTCTCCAGCATAAGTTATCATTGGAGTTTTTTGATTTCAGCCATTCTGACAGGAGTAAGTTGGTATATCAGAGTTGTTTTGATTTGCATTTCCTTCATGGCTAAGGATGTTGACCATTTTCTTATGTGTCTTGCAGCCATTTTAGATTCCTCTATTGAGAATTCTCTACTTAGTTTTTTACCTCACTTTTTAATTGGATTAATTGGTGTTTCGGAAACTAGCTTCTGGAGTTCATTGTAAATTTTGGAGATCAGCCCTCTGTCAGATATGGGGTGTGAATATCCTTTAACATTCTGTGGCCTGCTGTTTTGTCTTGCTGACTGTGTCTTTTGCCTTACAGAAGCTTCTCAGTTTCAGGAGGTCCCATTTATCAGTTGTTGATTTCAGGGTCTGTGCTGCAGGTATAATGTTCAGACTGTCTCCTGTACCAATTAATTCAAGGCTATTTCCCATTATCTCTTCTAAGAGTTTCAGTGTGGCTGGATTTATGTTGAGGTCTTTCATCCATTTGGACTTAAGTTTTGTGCATGGTGATAGACATTGATCTATCTGCAGTCTTCTACATGCCAGAATCCAGTTATGCCAGTACCATTTGTTGAAGATGCTTTCTTTATTCCCTTGTATAGCATTAGCTTATTTGTCAAAAATCAGGTGTTCGTAGGTATGTGGGTTAGTATGAGGGTTTTCAATTCAATTCCATTCGTCTACCTGTCTATTTTTGTGCCAATACCAAGCTGTTTTCAGGACTATAGCTCTATAATAGAGCTTGAAGTCAGAGATGGTGATACTTCTGGAAGTTCCTTTATTGTACAGGGTTGTTTTGGCTATCCTGGGTCTTTAGTTTCTCCATATATAGTTGAGTATTGTTCTTTCAAGGTCTGTGAAGAATTTGCCAGTATTTTGATGGGGATTGCATTGAATCTGTATATTGCTTTAGGCAAGATTGCCATTTTTAATATGTTGATCCTACCTATCCAAGAGCATGGGAGATCTTTCCACTTTCTGGTATCTTCTTTAATTTCTTTCTTTAAAGACTCAAAGTTCTTGCTATGCAGTTCTTTGACTTGTTTTGCTAGTCTTACCCCAAGATATTTTTTGTTGTTTGTGGTATTGTAAAGGGTGATGTTTCTCTGATTTCTTTCTCAGCCCTCATATCGTCTGTATATATTAGGGCTACTGGTTTGTTTGAGTTAATCTCGTATCCTGCCACTTTGCTGAATGTGTTTATTGGCTGTAGGAGCTCCCTGGTAGTTTTTCTGGTCACTTATGAAAACTATCAGATCATCTGCAAATAGCGATAGTTTGACTTCTTCCTTTCCAATTTGTATCCTGTTGATCTCCTTTTGTTGTCTATTGCTCTAACTAGCACTTCAAGTACAATATTGAAGAGATATGGAGAAAGTGGACAGCCTTGTCTTGTTCCTGATTTTAAATGAATCACATTGAGTTAGTTTGATGTTGGCTGTTGGTTTACTGTATATTGCTTTTATTATGTTAAGGTATGTTCCTGTTATCCCTGATCTCTCCAGGACCTTTATCATGAAGGGGTGTTGGATTTTGTCAAAGGCTTTTTCAGCATCTAGTGAGATCATGTGATTTTTCTTTTTCAGTTTGTTTAAATGGTGTATTCCTGTGTTTAAATGTTAGCCCTCCTCAGGTATTTGAACACTTGGTTCCAAGTTGGTGGAGCTGTATGGGGAAGCTTGGAAAATATGGTCTTGCTCGAGGAAGTATGTCACTGGGGGTAGAGGTTTCAAAGCCTCACACCATTCCAAATTTGCAAACTCTACTTTGTACTTGTAGTTTAAGATGTGAGTTCTCTACATGCTGGTCCAGTCACCAACCCTGCAATCTCCACAATGCCTTCATGGACACCAACATTCTGAAACAATGAGCTTAAATAAATTCTTTTTTCTGTAAAAAAATAAAAATAAAAAAGTAAATGTGAACCCTCACACCTCAGAGTGAAATATCACATGGAGATATTGTCTAGAATAATAATTAAAGCAAGTTCTGTTGAAAAAGTTGCATTCATGTTTTATGTAGATAATTGTTTTACCTGCATGATGTATGTGTACTTTGCATGCCTGGTGCCTGTATGGACCAGGAGAAAGTTTTAGATCCTTGGAGCTTGATTTAAGGACAGATGAAAGTCTACATGTGTCATCTAAGGCTTTTGAAAAAGCTCCCCTTTCTTGTTGGTGCCTTTATTAGGAAGCCACCATTGTATTTCCAATTTGTTTTGATTTATGACTTCTTTATTCTGTAAAAACAACTTCATGAGACTGTTTCCACATTGGAACATGAAATTTTTGGTAACCTAAATCTGTATTCCTGTGCTGTGCTTATTATACATGACTCCAGAATAAAATATCTCTTATATCCTTTAAGGTGAGATCTAATTTTTTCTGTCAATATGTCTATGTGATGAATATACACTATGCTACATGACTGTAGTCTCTTTGAAAGTACAGTCATGGCTTTATTCATGCTGTCATGCTTATTGACTATTGTATTATCTGATTCTTAATAGCCACTGAATACTCATGATGAAAATCAATCATCAAATATCATTTTATGCCAGCTACCTTCTTCACTGTTCATGTGACATAACTGGGAAGCTGTTGCCTGATGGCGAAGTATGCCAATTTGTAGCAGATGGCTACAAATTCCATTTCTTTCACTCACTGTCTACATAAATTGGGTAACCTTTTCATACTTCATGTTTTAACTACACAAAGAGGGGACTGTAGTAAAAATGATTTACATGGTAGTTTTGCATGTTAAACTGCTGTTGTCTGTTTCATTTTATTCTGTCTGTGTGAATGTTATGCTCACATGTGCCTAGTGTTCCTGGAGATCAGAAGAAGGCATTTAATCCACTGTAGCTGCAGTTACACGTGGGTGTAAGCCACTATGTGGGTACTGGAAATTAACCCAAGGTCCCATGTAAGAATAAGTTCTCTCAACTTACTGTGTCATCTTTCCAGATGCAAATTTAGGAATCTTAATGGACTTCTCTGATTTTTTTTCTGAAAATATATCTACCAAGTAACATGATTATAAACATCTTAAGACAATGGTGGTTATGAAGGTTTGAAGAATCATTATGGCAATAAGAGCAACCACAGTTCATTTTTAAAAAATCACATGTAGTATGAATAATATAAACCCAAAGACAGATATTGGGGTTCAAGCTGAACATCAGAAAAGCAAAGCAGCTAGCCACTAGCTCTTAACTCTACCAAGGCTGGGACGATTCTGCCCTCAACGTGGCTAGAGATCAATTGCCACCTCTGAGACCCTACTCCCATCTCATATACCTCTCTAGTGCTGGCATTAAAGGCATGCACCATTGCCACCCAGGTTCTATGGCTAAATAATGTGGCTGCTGGGATTAAAGGTGTGTGCCTCCACTGCCTGGCCTCTATGGCTGTGGCTAGCTTTGCATTCTGGTCTTCAGGCAAGCTTTATTAGATCATAAACAATATATCACCACCATCACTTAAAATTATCTTTTAGTGATTATGTTCGCTGGACTCCATGATTTAAACATTCCATGTCATTAAGTCTTTCTTCAAATCCTGCACAAGAGGATGTACAATTATTCATGTGTCTTTAAATCAAACAGTAATCTTTACAGCAAAAAGACAATAACCTGAATGTTCATATCACCACTGATAATTGCTACAGCCTGAGATTTCTTAGGTCACCTGACTTTAGAATCACCATGTCAAACTTTTGATATGCCCCTCTGTGTGTATCTCTTTCTTCATAACTTTGACTCACCTATTCTGAGTGAGTCCTTCAAATCCTACTCAATTGGTCTTCATGCAACCACAAATAAAGCCTGTCTGAATGTCAGATAATAGAGCTTGCAGACAGATATGAAGTGAGATAGCTAGGTGGAAACATGTTGTAATCAGGGAGAAACAAAACCTCACTCTCTCATCTGCTGACTGCTAAGGATGTAAGGTATGGCTGTGGCTTGCTCCTTCTCTTTGGCATTTTCCTTTGTATCTGACTCTTGAGTTTTTATTGCTTAGACTAATTAAGAGCTCCATGTACATTTTGACACCTCTGTGGCCAGAACATTAACAGCAGGACAGGGGCAATTCACCCCATGTGGCCCTCAGTCTGGCCCTGAGAAAGACACCAGCTGTTGTGGGCTCACTCAGTCAAGCAGGCTGCACTTGACTCCCTGCAACTCACTTCCACCCAGCACTAGTGGCTTATACTATACCCAGAACCTTTTTCTTTGAATTTGATGGCTTGACCCTGCTTTTATTTATACTAAAGGACACTTGTAGGCAGAAGTTTCTGTCCTTCCCAGAACCTTCAGTCCCAAATAAACATACAGAGGCTTATATTAACTATAATCTGTTTGGCTGATGGCTCAGGCTTCTTATAGGCTAGCTCTCTCTTAATTATTAATCCATTTCTATTAATCTATGTATCTCCACATGGTCTTAGCTTAGTGGAAAATGTCTGGGCATCCTATCTTCATGATAGCTACATGGTGTCTCTCTGGTGACTCTCTCTCTGTGTGTCCTCTCTCAGAATTCTCCTTGTCTAGTAGCCCTGCCTACACTTCCTGCCTGTCCATTAGCCAAAACAGCTTTATTCACCAACCAATAAGAGAAACATACATTCATAACATTCAGAAGGACGTCCCCCTTCACATTCATCACCCTCATATCCCACCACCATTTCTTTCTATCTTATTAATTCCAAATCTCTTGCCCAGTAATGATATCTTGACAAATTTTATGTATATGTGTGGCCTTCAAGAAGTTTCCTCCTATGCAAAGGGTAGAAAACTGTCTCCAATTGTGAATTCTCATCCATACAAGTTATTACCATCTTCAGTGAATATTAGAGTAACCTAACTTCACAGAACATAATTTATATCACACATCATCCATTAGCTGCAAAGTTGTGTGGGGGTTCTTAATACCCCACTTCATTAATCTCTGCAATAAAGATAATAGCCACTGTGGAGATCTAACTTCAGCTTACTTACTAAACACACTTTCATTTTGGAAGTAAACTGCTTTAACGTGAAGCAAGTATCCATATGGGAGGAAAGGTTCTGTTAACACACTCATTTCAGTCCCATCATTGTGCTGTCCCATTAAGGTACCTAAATCATTTCACTATTGATTTACAGATGCCTGCATAAACATTTTTGGCAAATTTTTAATGATGGAAAAATATTCAACCTCTAATATTAATTGAAAATGGGAAGACATAAAATATGTACTGCAAGCTTGTTCCTGTATAATGTAAAATTGCAAATTACAGACTAGCAGGGAAGTCATTAAATATTAACACAGTCTGACTCTGTGTAATTTAAGATATATTTAAATATTTTTGCATTCATTAGTGTTATTTTTCAATCCATATAATAAATTCCTATTACATTTGTAATTAGAGGAATCAGATTTTGTTATATAGACTGAAGATCTAAATGTTGTAAGTACATATTATAAATTACTAATGTAACTTAATATTTTATATGAAAATTGTCAACATATTCATTTATTACTTAAATATCTTTAATGTAATTTTTTAAGTGGAGGAAGTGTTGATTTATTAAGGGAAATTGAGAGCAACTTGCATGCATTAGTTCTCTACTTTCACAAAGTGGCTCCTGGGGATCAAATTTAGGTATTAGGTTTGGCAGCAAGCAACTTTACCTGCTGAATCACCTTGCCAAAATTAATTTCCAGACTTTACACTTACTTATTTTGCTTGGTGAAGTGTGGGTATGCGCATGCCACAATGTACATATGAGAGTTCTCTTCTTCCACCAGGTAGGTCTCAGGAATCAAACTAAAGAACAGTGCTTATTCCTGGACTCCATCATTTACTAATTCAATAGCTGCATGTAACTCTTTCATACTCTGATTGAGCCAAGAACCTAACACAGAATCAGAGAATTGGCCAGGGTCACTAGGTGATAAAAGATGGGAATATATTAAGGAACCTATGTTGGCCAACCACTGCCCTAGAATAAGTGTTCTCACTCCTCTAAAAAGTAAAACACATTGTGCTGTGCAGTTGCTAAGAAATAGCAACTTACTCAAAGAATGAATATTTATATGGGCTGAGGACATGACTTACTAGTAAATAATCTTGCTACTCATATGAAAGTCTTTTTTTTTTAATCCCCATCACAACACACACACACACACACACACACACACACACACACACACACACACACACACACAAACACCAAGAATGACAATAAACTCAGGATTTTGGATGAAGAAACAGGCAGATCAGATCTTGATGGACACTGGCCCCTAGCTTAGCTAAAATGGTGAGGTTTTGGTTCAGTAATAAAGACTGCTTCTCAAGGCAATAAAGGAAAGAGCACTAGAACAACATACCTAATTCTTACGCTGACCTCTCTTTATGTGTTTGGGTGCCTACATTCACAAGTTCATGTGCATGAACCACACACACTGCACTGTGTAACACATACACACATACATGCACCATATTTCACACATTGCACACTATACAGACACACCTTCCCACAACACACAATGCTTGCTGCTTGCATGTTGAATATAAGCAATGAGATTTTTCTGGCTAATGACAATCTAATGATAATCATATATTCCAAAGTTTTATACATACATACATATAATAAATTGCTATAAAACTAAGTTGTACTGTTTCCATATATTGATGCATTGGTATTTCTAAAGCTGATCATTTGCATAAGCCTTGAAATTATTTACTGGAGGCATGGGACACATGAGAGTGACTTGATATTGTGGACTCAGTGTCCTACAGAAAGATAAACTTGAGATAACCTCAATAGGAACAAAAAATAAGAGATCTAAATTACTGATCTCAAAATTCTGGACAAAGATGCCCTCAGCAACCACTATTACTAGACTAATTTTCTGTCCTGTGGATTTCTATTATTCATACACACTGGTCACCGTGGGAAAACAGCTTTTTCCTAGAGAAGTTCTGCATTGCTCAGACTCATTGTTTCTTATCATGTAGTGTCTTATCATTTCTTCAAAACTTCAAACATATTTTCTTTACCCCCCAAAAAGTCCCTATGAGGCAGAAAGGACAGAATGTTAATGTACATTTAATAGTTGAATTGTCAATGGCCTTCACCTGCATGAAATTTCCCCCAAATTAGCTGCAAAATTTAAGGAATTGTTGGAGCTTAAAATCAAATGTCTCATAATCTGTTTTGTGTTACTCATCTATGAGCAGTAAAGTATGTGGACTTGGGGTATGCAAAGAGATGATGAGTGTTCTATTGTACTATTTGTCAGCTTGCCACAAACCTAGACTTTTCTGAGAAGAGGGAACTAAATTTGAGAAAATGCCTCCATAAGATCAACCTGTAAGCAAGCACGTGGTGCAGTTTCTTTTTTCTTTTCCTTTCTTTCATTTTTTTGGGGGGGTGGTTAACTTTTTATTGATTCTTTGTGGCTTTTGCATCATGCATCCCCATCCCATTCAGCCCTTCAAAACATCCCCACCCATGCACAAGAAAAGAAAACAGACTTTAAAATTAAAAACAAACAAACAAACAAACAAAATCCCAGCATGGAAGCTGTAGTGTGGCCCAGTGAGTCACACAATGCCCTTTAGTCCATACATCTTTACTTGTAAGTGTTCATTGCATTGATCTGGTTTGAGGCTTCTGGTTTTCTGCTACACTGGGTCCTTATGGGAAATCCTTTCAAAAATCCTGTTGTTGCCATTGTCATGGAGATCCTGCAGCTTTGGATCTGCAGGTTGAGCCCCTTCCACAAACTCCAGCAGTTGATAAATGAGGTTGATATTGGTGTGAGCTAACTCACAACCCTGTCTCTGGGTCTGGGTGGAATCTGGATTGGTCAGCACTCCAGTTTTTCATCATTGTCACCAATCTTGAGCCCACCAGCACTGTCCCAGATAGTTCATCCAATGTAGCAGACAGCAAGGAGCAGGGCCAGTTCTCCTACTCTCATGCCCTAGAGTTTAGCAATTTCTTAGTTATTGTTTAAAGTAGGAGATCCCAGTACACTGAGACTGGTGCTGCCCTTGGACAGATTGCCCTGGCGGGCTGTAAGAAACCCAGCTGAGCAAGTCATGGGAAGTATGCCAGTAACCAGGACCCCTCATTGTTTCTGCCTCCCAGTTTCTGCCTGAAGTTCTTAGTCTAATTTCATTCAATGATCGACTGTGATATGGAAGTTGAAGCAAAATAAATTGTTTCCTTCCTAAGTTGCTTTTGGTGTTGTTTTATCACAGCAATAGAAACCCTCAGACAGAGAGATCTTTTAATTGAGAATTATGCGTACAATGTGTTTATATGAAACCCACCCCAATTCACTCTTCTTCAAGTCCTCTTCTGTCCTCCTCCACCACATTTCTTTCCCAACTTCGTGTGCTGTGGTTGTTTGTTTGTTTTTAAAGAGTCCAGTTACCCTAAATCCATGGGTGTGGGTTTAGCATGATCTGCCAGAGCATCCATAGAATATATATATATATATATATATATATATATATATATATATATATATATTCTTTTTTTTTCTCCAGACAGGGTTTCTCTGTTGCTTTGGAGACTGAACTAGCTCTTGTAGACCATGCTGGTCTTGAACTCACAGACATCCACCTGCCTCTGCCTCACCAGTGCTAGGATTAGAGGTGTGTGCCACCACCACGTGGCCGATCCATAGCGTTTTATTTCCTATATCTCTGAAAAGAACTAACTCTTCCTCCCTCAACTTCCATCAGTTGTATCAACATTTTCCTCCTCTGCTGTAGTGTATTTTCATTCCAATTTACTTCTCTCCAAACTGAGACTTGTCTGACTTGAGTCCATACATGTTATGAGTCCATACGTGCAGCTGACTTGTATATCCAGAAATTCATTTCCTTGTATTAATCTACCATGTTTGGAGCTTACAATATTTCCAGTACCTCTTCTATGTTGTTCTTGAGCCTTAGGAAGATGGGGATTGAAATAGATTTCCCATTTAGGGCTGATTATTATATAATTGGAAAGATTCTTTTTTGTCCATTTATTACTGGGCTCACTATTTCATTAGTAAAATTGTTGAGTCTCTCATTCATTTATTCATTGACACACTTAAGGACTGTTAAAAGTACTGAGTCTATAGCTAGTTAGAGGATTTCCATCTTAGCTCTGCTAGTATTGAACCATATATGATGCTAATTTGTTCTTCAAAGACACAAGTAAGGCACAGAAAGTGAGTCATAATTTTAAGGTAATAAAAAAGTTAATGAGCATAGGGATCAGTCAGCATTTTCCTGAATCAGACCTTTTGTACCTCTTTCTATGCCTCTGGGTTATCTATGCTTGGAATCTAGGAAAGAGCAGAGAGGTAACTTGCAACTGGCAGTATGGAAATAGATCAGGGGACAACTAGAAACTACATTTGAAAATACCTTACAAGAGTTTGGAAAATGCTGTGATGGGATTCAGTGTATTCTGCCAGTGAGTAGACCTTTCCCTAAAATTTCTAAAGTTACATGATTTTTTTTAAAAAAAATTTAATGCCTTTGGGTTCTGACAACATTAATGGAGCATTAGAGCAGGTGCATTTCTGAAGTTTCCCTAGAGAGTCTCATTTAAAATGTTTCTGCTCTATGTCACACAAGCTCTTTAGTGAAATCTTCCCCACCCAGAAAGAAGCTGCTGGTGGCTTTAGTGGGATCCTCCACATTCTGGGTTTGCATCCCCATGGTTCACTCTTTCTAGCCACATAGTAGGTCCATGCTGTGTGCAAACCCTTGGTAAAAGCTAACACCAGGAAAGTCCAGAACACTAAGAAACAATTCCTTTTTTAAGTTAATTTTGATCTAATGAGTCAATCTCAGATCTAAGTCAGTTGCAATTCTGGAGCTCAATTAATCCATGAACAATTTCTATTGTCTAAGTGAATTCAGGGTGTGCTCTGGCTAACAACCAATTTGCCCTGACTCACACACACACACACACACACACACACACACACACACACACACACACACACCATACTTTTGATTTCTGTTACAGCAACAGTAGACTTAATGGAACACAGGAAAAGAAACTTTAGCATGTAAATAGTACATGTCACTGCAACTACAACTGCCACAGCCACCATGACAATTCCTATCTCCACATAAGATCCCAAATCATCCAAAAATCTTTACCTCAGTACATGTTCCTTTTAGACTTGGATTCACTTCTAAAATGAATATCTTCTGCTGTAATGAACTTATCTTCCTTGTCTATCTGTTTGTCCATCCTCCAGAAAACTGTATAAAAGTCAACTCTACTCCAAATTTCATATTCTTTGCATTGAACAAGGTATGATATTCTTTTTATCTTTTGATGACATTTGAAACTTGCACACTAATGGGTATAACAACACTAATGAATACATTTCCATATTGCCACAGAACAAACCCAGGTAGGTAAGCGTTAGAATAAAAGGTTCTATAGTTATACTAGAGTGATTCCAGAAAGGTCATTCCAAAATTCTACTGCAAACACTTCCTTTCTTCTATTTTTACTGTCTGTCTTTCTACACTATTAGAAATATTTCTACATCAAGGCTGGTTTATTTATTTTCCAGTAAAATACATAAGATTTTAAGTGCTCATGGATTTCTTATGCATACATCTAATCATTTCTGATGATACAAACTGGGAAACACTCCCTTTTATTTCTGCATTTTTCTTAACTAATTCTCATATTAATTATCCTATAAATTAAAATGTCTATTTAAAATTCTATTCATTTTTTCACCTGTATTGTTCTCTCTCTTTTCCTGCCTCTGCTTTTCCATGATGACTTCAGCAAATTTGTCTCATTTCTTCGTAGCAAATGGAATTTCCTTAACCTTTCTCTAAGGCACATTACAAAGGATATTACTCACAGTGCTTAATTCCTTCCTGCCTTTCTCACAATTTTATGCTTAATGAAGTACTATTAAATGCTATAGAGGATCCAGCAAGTGATACATAACCTTAAATGTATTCAGAAGAAATAGAGTACACTATGGTTAGCCTTATAGTAGCTACTATAGTGTTTATTCTACCAGCTCTGAACTTTGGACTATGTGCTTTCTCTTAAGTAGAAACAGAAGAAGAGGGTATAGTTATTAAAACACCCTAGTTTTTCTTAGAAGATCCACGCATATAGGGACTTAAACTATGAATACTTATTAATGGATATCTATTTCTTTTGTGCTCAGTAATAGAAATGCACACACAAATATATATATATATATATATATATATATATATATATATATATATATATATATATGTGCACAAACATACACCTCCAGACTCTCATTTGGTCCCCTTACTTTTGTTGCCAGTATTATGTCAAAATTATCATGTCCAAATTAAACTTGTTCCACTCACTCTCTTCCCTTATGAACTCATTTCTCATTATATCCCTTGTTTGCATATATACACAATCCACAAGTGTTTCTATATATATATATATATATATATATATTTTACTTAGTATGTCTTGAAATACTGTAAATTCTCACCAGAATCACTGTCACTCTAAGGAATAATGAATTCTGGCCTAGATTAATTCGCTATCTTTTACTTTTCAGTGACCTGCGGATATCTTCTGTGAGCACCTTTGCTCTGTTCTGTGCATCAAATAGCAGGCGTCCATGAAGTATGTGTGTCTCATTGTTGGCTTGGTGGCTGTCTTTCGCTGTATTGAGCCAGAGAGAGGTACCAGGTAGCAAGGATGAACATGGGTACAATTATAGTCTTCTTCATTCCATTTGCTTTGTAGCCCTCAGTCTGACATTAGCTGAGTTCTCTAAGCTAAAATCTCCTTCTCCCTGCTCCATCTTCTGTGTCTCCTGCTATCTCTGAGCTCTGATATGGTTCATGCTTTCCGTAAGCATTCATTCCACATTGAAATATTGCCTTTGTAATGTGAACTGCTGTCATGCTTAAGAATTGCTCATTTTTCCCTCTAACCTTGCTGACACCTCTGTCATGAGGTCCTTTCTTCAAAGTAACTTCATGAAAACTGCATGGAATATCATTTGCTTCCTGAGATAATTCTGCCCAATGAAGTATTTAACAATAGATATTGTCCAAGGAAAAATATCCTTAGTACTGTTTCTGCACATTTATTGAACATATAAATTTTTGCTTAAGGTATCTGGAAATCAAAATGTTTCATGAGTGGTCTCATTGGACATCTACACATGTGAAAATATAGAGCCCAGTCTGAAATTCAAATCATTGGGTGATCAATTCTATTATGGAATTCATGGTTTTTGAACCAATGCTGATTATAATGTTTATGGAGTACATGTGTACTCTGCACAATTTTGTAAACCTTACAGAATGATAACATACTTAAAATATCAACTTTGCATTCAAAGATACAAAATAGAACCAAACATTTGTCAAAATCCTTAAAATAATTAATCCTGTTGTGTAATTTCAGCAAATTTGAATTAATAAACAGAATAAAGAACGTATTGGCCTACAGCACCAATTTTTATCAGGGGCCTTAATTGTCTCTTCTATCAGCAGAGCACCCATGAGAAAACAACAAAGAATGACAACTTGTTAGACAGCAAGTGTCAACGCTTGAAGCCCCAAGCCACTTTTAGTAAATAAGCACACACACCCAATAAAAAATGTCTTCAGTTGCTTCATACTAATTTGCATCATCCATTGATAATTGCTCTCAACACTTTTGTTCTTTTGTTCTCAACATGACTCATACTTACAGACTGCAGTGTGACCAATGAAGTCACCATAGAATTCATTCTGAATGGAGAATAGATATAAAGCAACCACAAAATCTTGTGAACTTTATCATCAAGAAAGGCATGTGCAATAGGTCATAACAGAAATATATATATATATATATATACATATATATATATATATATATTCAATGAAGATTTAAAAATCACATGTAGCTCCAAAGAGAAATAGTTGTCATAGGCTGTTTTGTTGGTGAAGAGGAGCTTGGATTAAAGGTACAATCTGGAATGTTCACATTCTATAATTTGACCAGCATAAAGTTATCTGAAGGAAATATTTCAATTAAAATAGAGTTTGATCTAGTTTCTCTTCTCACTATTTTTTGACCATCATCTTGGAAAGGCTCAGAGAAATTGAAGCCAATCTAGAAAATGGAGCTAAAGAAAGAGTTAAAAGCAACATACTTAATACTCCATGTAGATGTCTTCTAGGGGCTGAAAATGACCTCCAGGTGATTCCCAAAGGTCTCAGATTCTTTGGATTCAGAGAGACTACCAGAATCTCTTCATGATGAAGGTGGCATCAGAAGATGAAAAATTAGTATATTACAATAACAGACCTGTGATGTGAGAGATAAGGAGTGACTTTATTGGTTGATCCCATATTCATATAGACAACTGTACGTAGAGTTGACTAAGGATGCAATTGATCCATGTGAACCATATCTCACTATCATAAATCTAATATGGAGAGCTAGTGTCAAGCTCCATTCTCTGACCCTCAAACAGGCTTTATTTGTACAAGTAAGATATCACCACATATTTCCCTTTTGTCTAAAATTTAAAGGAGTGTCCTGTAACCACACCTTACACATCCATTGGATATCTTCCCCCAAGAATTCCCCAGAAATTCTTATAGCTATTTAAAAGGTGTCCACACATAAATGAAGAAATATAGTAAAGCATTTCATAGTCTGAAGTTGACATTAATCTACTAAACATCCCCACAGCTATGACACAGCTTATGGAGGCATTAAATGGAAAATTATACTGAGCCAACCATACAGTTGGATCCAATGGCCCTAAGGGCTCTTTATGTAATTATTTTCTGAGCTCCCCCATGTGCAGTTGAAATAGAAGCATTCGGTAAGTGGCAGCATCTTATTTTGATTCCTCAATATGTTGAATTAAAAGTCTAGACTGACTAAAAATAACTGTGAATTATTACAGACATCAGGTGACAGCATTCACCACAGAACATGGTCTAAGTTTATCCCTTTACAGATGCAATATGAACTACTGACAACTGATGGACAGTTACCAATTGACTTATCCGATATTTTTTGCTTTTCATTTTTCAATATATTCAACTGTGAATTTTCCAGCTTCACCAGGCAAAGAAAAGAATACCTCTGCTTTACTTCAGAATTATAGTATTTCTCATATGATGTTTCTTAGCACATTTTAAAAGATGTAACCATATTAATTTATTCCTTTACAGTTTTGTACCTATTTAGATATTAGCAGGATTTAAGGTCATTAAGGATGAACCCCTTCCCCAATCAGTTCTTTGTACTTCCTTGGTGCCTAATAAAACACTAATTTTGAGGATGGAGAAAATATTATAAATTTTCCACTTTGGACAGGAAATAACATTGTTAGTTATAAATAACCCCCTTTATAAATGAGTGGTCAGCTTTGGAACTAATTTGAAGAAGACAGCAGGAGTGTACCTGGCCTGGATACCCTGTGATAAGGAGAATAACTCACTCAGAACCTCAGGAAAATATCATGAAGCCAGAAGGTGAAAAGCAGTTTCATCAGAAGATAAAAAGATGGAAGGAACAATTACCCTTATCAGTTACTTTTCTGTTGCTGAGACATAACACCCATGAACAAAACTAACTTATAGAAGCAAGAGTTCATTATGAATTAAAACTCTATAGAGAAAGCAAGAGATAAAGATCTGTCTGTCTATCTATCTATCTATCTATCTATCTATCTATCTATCTATCTGTCATCAATATATCTACCTATTATCATCTATCCATAGAGATTGAGAGAGACAGAAATTATAATGGTCTGGAGTAGGAAGATGAGAGATCACATCCAAAGTGCACATAAGAAGAGAGCGTGAATTGGAAGTAGGCTAAGGCTAAAACTCTCAAAGTCCCAGCTCCCAGTGACATAGTTCCCCTAGTAAAACTGCACCTACAAAAGGTTTCACAATCTCCCAAACAGTACCAACAATCCAGGATAACGTAGTCAAGTATGTTAGCTTATACAGGACATTTTTTTTCTTCAAGCAATCACATAATTCTTAATTAGATAACTACTTACCTATTATTTGAAGACTCTTCATCCACACAGCTCCTACAGACCCTCCTGGCTAAGCTTGTTTTTCATTTTTCTTTGTGCTCTTTCTATCTTTGTTTTTCAGTTACTGGCCAAACTCCTCAGCTTTCTTGTCCTCATATAACAAGTACTCTCAGTCCCTCCCTGGCAAATATCCTATCCCTCCTCTCAAACACAACATGCATCTCTCTTAAGACCCCCACTGCCAAACTTGCCTAATTTTGACACTTAACTGAAAACATAGCCTTTTCCTTTCCTTTTTCAGCTCCCTTCTCACACCAGCTATAAATACCTCCAGCTTGCCTGCTTCCTTTTTAGTTATATGTTAATTAATTAGTTGTATGGCTGGCTGCCTGACTGTCTGGCTGGCTGGTTGGTTGGTTGGTTGGTTGGTTGGTTGGCTGGCTGGCTGGCTCATTGGCTGTTTGGTTTTTTGGATGGCTGGTTGGTTGGTTTGTTGGCTTGCTGGCTGTTTGGTTGGTAGGTTGGCTGCCTGGCTTGCTGGTTGGCTGGCTGGCTAGCTGGCTGGCTGGCTGGATGGATAGATGGATGGTTGGTTGGTTGGCTGGCTGACTGGCTGGCTGGCTGGCTGGTTGGTTGGTTGGTTGGTTGGTTGGTTGGCTGGTTGTCTGGCTGGTTGGTTGGTTGGTTGGTGAACTTTTGGGTTTATTCACAAATATCAATACAATTGGCCTCAAATACTCTTCTATTCTTACTTTAAATTATTAATATATGAGACAATTATTTCCCAAGACATTCTGTGTTCCTAGGTGACAACATGCCATGCTGTCCCATAACAGAGAGCACATATTTCATTAGGAGAGACAATCAGAAAACTCTACGATCAATGTCACATCATGCTAGGGAACTATCACTCACTGATATTTGTTCATTAATTAATTTACAATTGTCCAACAATGTGGATCATGTATCAACATGTTGTTATACCCAATTCACCCTTCCCCTTAAAAAAATGAACTCTGAAGTATATTATATATAATCTGACAGGTAACTAAATGCTTTCCTTCTTTTTGGTTTTTTGAGACAGGGTTTCACTGTGTAGCTTTGGAGCTTATCTTGGCACTCGCTCTGGAGACCAAACTGGCCTCGAATTCACAGAGATCCGCCTGCCTCTGCCTCCAAGTGCTGGGATTAAAGGCGTGTGCCACCAATGCCCGGCTAAATGCTTTCTAAGATGAAGAAATGAATAGAATAAAAGATCTGCCAACATTTAGCTCGGTTCTCCAGCAATACTTCTAGAAAAGTAAATACCCGAGGAAGGCTGTATATTTGAGAAACTGTGAAGCAAAATCTTGCTACCAGTTTCAATATTGTAGAATTCTATCTAGCTTTTACCTTATATAATCTTCTGATCCCTTGTGTTTCTATGTATTTATTACTAGCAAAATACTTCCATGAGCACTAGAGATTCACAGAAACTGTTGCCTTACATGGTTTCCTTCTTGTCAGAATCCACACTAATTTTTTAGTAAATCTCATAACCAGCAATTGCTCATGGATATCAATTTTAGCTTTGCTCTTGTTACTTTCTTACCTCTGACTCCTGAATTTTAGTCTTAAAAGAGATTCATATTCACTGACTCTCATTCTTTTAATTTTGGGTGAGACACTGTACGTAATAATGAATAATTGATGTTTATGGTGCTGATTTTTGGAACTGAAGGGCACACACTGGGATTTCCAGGTTCTATTGTTCCAATAAAAGGAGTTGGACTAGGAACATTTAGATCCTGGTAGAAGTAGAGATGGTTTATTAAGAAATACAGGGATTCTAAGCAAGGAAATTATCCAGAGAGTTATGAAAGATTTGGCACACATTACTAAAGGCTCTAAAAGGATCCTGGCTTTTCCATTATTTTCACAGTTTTAGGCCATCCTTGTAGATGGCCCTTTTTATACACTTTTCTGTTACATGTCAATGTTGGTGAGGAGAGACTTGGAATTTTGTTTTTATTTTTATCAACTGTTTTTTATTTATACAATTCTTAATGTGTATATCCTAATTCCACATTTTGTACCCTACTCCAGCCACATTATGATGAACAAATTTCTTAATTTGTATTCACACAAAGAAGCAAAGAAGCAAAGAGGTGTCTATTAAATGGAAACAATCTGTGAATCAAGGGGACATAGATAATTTTCTATGGTCATTGCAAAATCACTGTGTATCAACTAGGGGGCTTTGGAATCTTGACCTTTGCAAGGTGACTGAGTAGGTTAAGGTGTTTGTAACATTAGCCAGTTGACTTGATATCAACTCTAGAATCCACACTATGACACATAGGGCCTAATTTCACATCACACACACTTAGCCTGCAATTGGTGTCACTATTTTATGATGTCATGAAGTGGAAATAAATAAATAGATATATAGATAGATATAAGTAAACTTTTTAAACATGTTAACCAACATATACTTTACCTAAAATGGTGAATTCAACCATAGTTCCATTATTAATGGAGATTTTGAGAAATGGAAATTTTATTCTTTACTTTAAATAATTTCCTAAGAGATGTTTCCTATTCTCTAAATGAAAGCCTTTATTGTCTACTTGATTTTTCTGCATACTCTATCTTCTCTCACCTCTTCTGGAAAATCTTTCATTTGGTCACATGTCTAATCTTCTCTGTCTTCATTTTCTCAAACAGATGCAGATCTGTTATTTAATAGCCTTGGCTTTCTCATCATTTCTTCAACTTTGAATTCCAATCACCATTCTTAACAGAATGTTATTTTTGTTTGATGTTGTTTATGAAGAATAAATTAATTGCCTTTGTTCAGGGAAACAGATTATTCAAGCATCACAAATGCCCAGGGTTTATGTAATTAGTGTTGAATGATTATTTATAATTTGTAATGTATTTGTTTACTTTGTGATTTAGTAGCCAAAACATCTAATTATCAAATTGGTTGAGCTTCAAAAATGCTCATGATATTTCTTAATTCCTTGTTCATATCACCATCTTGTCATGATCCTTGCACCTCCTTTTGTTTTTTTTTTTTTAAATTAGGTTACTACATATGAAACAAATATATAATTATATAATAGTAGGAGGAACTGTGACATACATTTAGGAAACTGAGTTCTCACTCAGTTTCCCACTCACTTCTTCCTAACTAGAAGGCACAATTGCCATCAAACTAAGAGTGAGCATGCCTGTGATCCATTAGTCACAGTTGTTTGTTCCCTTTCTAGGGATGATTGCTCTCAGGAAATATGTCATTTGTATTTGGACTTCTGTATCATGATGAAATTAAAATCTTCTGCAACTTGGGTAGAATTTAAAGAGCCTATGAACTTTTATCTTACATGTAGCCAAGCATCATTTCATCAGCATCTCCACAGGTGATCATGACACAGTGGTATTTGCCAATAACTAGCATTCCTTTAGTGATGGATGAACTTTTGGTTTCTATACTTAGCACAAAATTCATTCTGAATTCCCTAAACCAACAATGTGTTAAATTGGGTGATATATTTTTCAAGCATCTGGAGGTCATATGTTCTAAGCCAAAGGCATTAGGTCTTTTTTTATTATTTTATTTTTATTATTTCCTCTAGGACTCTTTATTTTCTCATATTTATCTTATATTTTACATATCTTTTATTATTTGTATGACTTTTATTATTGTATGACTTTTTGTCATGTGTGTGTGTGTGTGTGTGTGTGTGTGTGTGTGTGTGTGTGTGTTTATATGTATAGGTACCTACAGAAAACATAAGAAGGACATAGAGTCCTCTGGAACTGCACAGTTGTGAGCTGTGTATCCTGGATATTAGGAACTGAAATTTATCCTCTTTGAGAGCAATGCAAGCTCTTAACCACTGTGTATACATCCCATCCTACATGTTTTTTAGCATCCAACTTAGTCTGCCTGATCTCCCACTAATAAATAAAATGTTTCCTAAGTATTCATAAATATTTTCCTTATTTCAAAATTTCAACTAAGTATGACACTCTGGGATTATACTTGACTGTTTCTTTCCCTAAGACCTATGTTTGATTATGCACCTCCCTCAAAATCACTTTTAGTGGTTCACCATTGTCTTATCTGTTCTGAATGAAAGACCATAGAAACTGATAGAAGGATTCAATTTCCACTTTTGAATATGTTTTCTGTAACACTGCAGGAATGATGGTCTTGAAATACTTATAAGCAGGCCCATGTATTTACAACTCTGCGGATTTTGTTACCAGTATGAAAAACTCCCAAAACCTGTGCTTCTGTGGTGTTTGGTACCAAAGTCTCCATGCCAAGTGAGTCTGCTGTCTGGAGTCTTACCTTTCCTGGCAATGCTTGACCTTTCTCAGTCTGTACTTCATGCTGATCTATCTTCTTTAACAGTTTCACTTTTTTAACCATGTTCTCATACTGGCATGTTCACTCAACTGTAAGTCAGCTCACATGTAGAACTTTACTCTGATTATAAAGAAGAAAGCCTGCCCAGTGTGGCATGACAGGGATGCTTAAAGATCATGGTGCTGAGCATGAAATAGTACAATTTTGTCAACACTTTCAGAACAATCTAAAGAATCCAGTTATTAATATGCAATATGTAATTAGTTCCTATATAAGAGCCTTATATAATTTCAAAAGGCAAATACACTGTATTGTGATTAATTCTATAGTGTTTCTTTGGTTCTTTAGTCAACATTCTCATTGGCTTGGTAATGCCTCCTTATAAGAGTACAAATGACTGTTGATTCTTGTTAAGTATGACAGTAGACTTATTTTTAACAGTAGTTTGTCATTTTCTCTATACCACACTTAATAAACAGTCATCTGGGATTTTTATCATAAATTTCCTGATTTCAGCTTCTCCAAAATTTAATGCCTGTGTTGTATATGCTTTGTGTTATATTTTGGAAAAGTTATATTTAATTTTTACCTTAGTGCACAGGTATAAACCACTGTTGTAATATAAATATTCTATAGTTTATTAGAGTTGGTTTTTTGTAGGTTGTGTTTTTCCAGTTAGTTTCCCAGTTCTTTAGGATTAGAAGCTGGAATATATGTATTAGAAACAAACAAAATAAAATAGTTCCATAATTTTATACCATGCAAATATCTGGACTTGTAAGGTATGACACTTAGCCTTCTATATTGTCCATCATTAGTGGTTTCTTTTCCAGTCCCTTCCACTCAAAAGCTAACTGCTATTTCTCTCAACTGAAGAATACAATCTAGTTGACTGAACTGGGTCTCTCTAGCAGGTCTTCAGTGAAGATAGGAAGTTATTCACACATATGACACATACAAGTTGGGGCAGTGCAGGTCAGAAAATTAAAAGAAGGATGACATTGATATAGAGTTGCCCCTAGATTAGAGAGTAGCAGTAAATAAAGTTCTGGTCAAAGAAACTTACAGCAATAAGAGTAGGAACAGAAAACCATGTTATATTGTGTTTATCAACTTAACTGTGGTCACAATTGTCAGGAATTTTAAAGCAAAACTGAGAAGTTTCCAAAGTTCTGTGAAAGATTAAAATTCTATTTATGGATTTCCTTAAAAGTAGAGACATAGATTGGATTTAAAATAAAAAGCAGGACCTTGTTTGATCCATTTGCGAAGAGCATGTG
The DNA here is from genome assembly GCF_003668045.3 of Cricetulus griseus. Classification (NCBI taxonomy): domain Eukaryota; kingdom Metazoa; phylum Chordata; class Mammalia; order Rodentia; family Cricetidae; genus Cricetulus; species Cricetulus griseus. The sequence goes on along the minus strand of NC_048603.1, from coordinate 18,556,919 downwards.
CAAATCACAACCCTCTCATAAAATTCTTAGCACTAGTTTTAGAACTCAGTGTAAATCCCTTAATATCTGTTCTACTTAATTGTATAGGAAATTGTCAGCTAATTAGAAATGATGAAAGTATTATTATGAAATAAACTACGAAGAAAGGATGAGGTCTCAGCTGGGACACTAGTACTAAGTGTGTATTTTCCTACCCATTGTCACCTTGTTGTTATGGACATTAATTGGGTTGTTTCTTATCTAGACTCTTCATTCTAAGAAACCAGAAAATGAAATGGGACCAAATACAAGAAAACAAAAGTAAAACAGTAGATATAGAATGAAGAAAAGTTGAAGCACAATGATGACTTAACACCATGTTACTAAGTTGAGGATTTATTTACATTAATGACGTTAAATTTATGTCACAGAGTATAGGCTTAGCTCAACAATACAACTGCATTAATTTTTACTGTAAGGAGCAAGTGTGTTTCGTAAATGAAATGTATACTAACAATTACATCACGTTTCTGATGCTATTTCTAGTGACATGAAGATGTGTCAAATCGGAAATGGCAAATCACACAGTTCATGTTAGTAAGGAAGAAGCCAGGATGGAAAGGAACCAGAGCTTAAGGCTAGCCTGGGCTACACAGGGAATTCCTTATATACAGCTACAGCTGTATTAACAAGATTTCTACTCAAGGCAGATGAAATCCATACCCCATTTTTTCAATTAACTTATGAATGCTTCTTCAATTAATTGGTATTTAATGTCCATAACAAAATTTCTAAACAAGACAAAACAAAAAGAAATAAGATTTTAAAACTCAAGAATACAAGGACTCAACATGATAAAAAGGTGCTTGCTGTGGAGGCATGAGAACATGAGTTCACTGAGCTCAGCTTTCAGGCATCCAAATAAGAAACTGAGCATAGCCACATGCTCTGGTGACCTTAGCACTTGAGAGGGGTACAGTGGAGGTAGAAGATATATACAGGTGGGTCTTAGATGCTTGATGATTAATAGATTAATATAGTGATCTTTAGTATCTGCTTTGACCTCTACATGAACATACAAGCATCACACAGACTTCAGCAAATCCTCAGTAGTATGCTTTTTCTTTTCTCTTTTTTCCTTTCTTTTTTGTGTGTATGCACTTTTGTTTCTTGTTTTGAGATATATTCTCACTGCATAGCCCTAACTGACCTGAAACTCACTCTTCAGAGCTTTCTGCTTTAGACTTGTGGGGACCCACCTGTCTCTACTTTCTGAGTGCTGGCACTACAAGAGCCAGGTTCTATCACAACCATCTGAATACTAATATGTAAAGGCCTATAATGATGACCAGTCATAGTACTAAAAATGAACAATGTGTGATGAGACAGCCATGTTAGTAAGTTCTTTAAATGAACACAACTGAGTGGCTTACTGGCTGTAGTCCAGCTAATCCATCAGTGGCTGTCTAACAATGGGGAAGTCCAAGAATCCACTAATTAGTTGTTCAGTCCAGGAGGCTGAATGTCTCAGCTAGTCTTTAGTATATTCAAGCACCCCAAAAAAGTAGACTCTCATGCCAGTGAAGGAATGACTTTGCCAATGACAGCAAACAAAGAGCAAAAACATCCCATTTCCATGTCCTTTATATAGATTTCCAGGAGGAGAAGTTGTGGCCTAGCTTAAAGGTTGATCTTCCCACTTCAAAAGTTCCATGTTAAAGTCAGGGTTTTCTACTTCAAATGATTTCATTAAGAACAATCCCTCACAGGTGTACCCAGCCTTTCAGGTTTTAATTATTTCCAGATGTAGTCAAGCTGACACTGAGAATAGCCATCACAATAGCTCACACAGAGAGAAATACCTTTGGTGTTGTCTATAATCATTATATTAATTATTACCCTAATATTATATTAATATTAGGAAATTGGATAATTTTATTTATATGAAGAAAATGCAATTTGAAGTCACATTAAGAGAATATATGTCTCCTTTCTCCTAGAGACAGGGGAGGAATAGAGGAGGGCAAGAACGGAGATTCCTTGATGGAGGGAGAGAGTACAGGTTTGGAGAGAGGTCTGGCACAGAGAAAATGTTAGGGGATTCATAGCGATGACCCCAACTAAGAATCAAAGCAGTGTCAGAGAAAATGCCATTGATGCCCTTCCCCTATAATGAGATTGGTGTCTACCTTGGTTACCATTCCCAGAGCCTTCATCCAGTAGCTGTTTGAAGCAGAAACAGGCACCCACAGCTAATCACTGAACCATACTACTGGAATTCAATTGTGGAGAGGGAGGAAGGATGAGCAAAGGAGCCAAGACAGGGCTGGAGAGACCTGCAGAAACAGTGGGCCTAACCTAGTGAGAGCATGGAGACACTAGTCATAAAGCTGCAGAAATAGAATGTGGGTGCCAGCTAGGAGACCAAGACAGTCTATGGGACCTCCAACAGTGGAGCCAGTCTTCAACCGTAGAGCATAAATGGACTTTGGGAGCCCACTCCCTGTGGAGGGATACTGTTGCAGCCCAGATACAGCAAGGAGGGCCTGGTCCCTCCCCCAAACAATATGACAGACTTTGAAGGTCCCTGGTGGAGGGCCTCACTGTCTCTGCAGAGGAGTTGGGGGATGGGTTGGGAGGGTTGGTGGGGAACATGGGAGGTTGGCAGGGCGAGGGAGTGGAGGAATGGATATATAAATATGAGTGATAATTCAAGAATTTAAATTAAAAAAAAGAGAGGATATATATCAGCTGGTCCCGATGAGAGGATTTGCCAGATATCTATGCTGTAGATGACTGAGTGCTTGTTTGAGTCATGAGATGCCATTGTGTGCAGGATTGGACACTGACTAAATACATGCAGAAACTCAACTCATACTTTAACCTTTGAGGATCTTCCTAGGGCACATCTGACTGTTCTATTTGCATGTATGTGTGTGTATCATCAGTGTACCTGGTACTCAGAGAAGTCAGGAAGGGTGTCAGATTTCCTGGAACTAGAAGAGTAGACAGTTGTAAACTGACATGTGTGTATATTTTCCATGGGGACTGAACCTGGGTCCTCTGAGAGAACAAAAAGTACTCTTATCTGTTGATCAACCTCTCTATCCCCTCTAGTTTTAAATCAAGTGGGTGATTTCTAGGCAATCACAAAATGTAGAAAGTATGGGGAAGATAGTCAGTGGTTAAAAGAACATACTATGATAAGTTAATGTCGATAAACATGCAGTACAGTGACTGCCCATGGTGTTTCTACAAAAACTGAAGCCTGAGTCTAGGCATATTAAATAGTTGTTTAAAATGAAACAGTATAAAACAAAGAAAAACAGAATTAATAGTCTTGAAAGAAGGACAGCAATCTATAGCATGTCTCTCATACACACCAGGATATAATTTTAAGCTAACTAAATTATTAGAAATTTTAAAGAAGTGACCTTACACATAAGAGAGAATAATAACAACAAATATTAACACTCATGTAACTCACCCAATTCAATTTTCAGTTCCTGACTTTAAATTTGTGAGCTTCAGTTGACCAGGGATCTCACAGACTCTGGACAGACAGCTGGGGAACCTGCATGGGACAAAACCAGGCCCTCTACATGTGGGTGACAGTTTTGAAGGGAAAGGCTTTGTCTTGCCTCAACTGAATGTTCCAGTTCCCATTGACTGCCCATGGGAGGCCTTTATTCTTTCTGAGGAGTGGATGGGGATGGACTGGGGCAAAGTAGGGTGTAGGGGGAAGAGGGAAGGGAAACTGTGGTTGGTATGTATAAGGAATAATAAAGTAAAATATAAAAAATAAATTAAAAATGAAAATAATTAAAAATAATTTTGTAACTACAATCAAGAGAGTAAACATTATCATGGTGAAAAATAACAAATCCTACCCAAAAGTGGGATCTAGAGAAATAATAAGATTCTAGAAATGAAAAATATTTGGAAAGGAACTAGAGAGGAAAGGAAGGAAGGAAGTAAAGAAGGAAGGACAAATGAGCCACTCTTTCCTAGAAGTTGCCAACAAATCAAAAACTGAGAGATGAATCAGAGAAATTGAAAACAGACCAAGGAAGAAAATTACCCATTTGGAACAACTGATGTCTAATTACTGTCTGTATGCCATTCACTTATTTATATCATAGATGCAGAGATTTTGGGGACAATATCTAAATTCTAATATTCACATAACTGAAGTTCCAGAAAAAGTATTGAGAATAGTTTAGAATTTAGTTTTGTTTTGTTTTTTGCTTTTTGAAACAGGGTTTCTCTGTGTAGCTTTGGAGCCTATCCTGACAATCACTCTGTAGACCAGGCTGACCTTGAACTCACAGAGATCCGCCTGCCTCTGCCTTCTGAGTGCTGGGATTAAAGGTGTGCACCACCAATGTCTGGCTAAGAATAGTTTAGAATTTTTAAAGAGTTACAGCTTCCAAATTGTCTTAAACTAGTGAAAACAAAAACATGAATATCTAAAACGTTTAGTGAAGTCATTAGACTAGGTTGTGAGCCAGATAAGACTTTTAGCCCCAAATTATAGGGACTTTCAAATTGTTTTCAGGAGTTAGGTCACAAGATAGAAACAAACTTAGTAAAAAATCCATTATAAGAAAAAAAACTCTTAAAATACTAATAGTCTATAATCATGAGGGAAAATAAAGTTATGTACAGATGATTAAATTTCCAGGTAATTGATTACTGGAAAGCTGGCTCTGTAGAGACCTACAGAAAGATATTTGGTATAAACAAACGACACCCCAGAGAACCTAACAGAGAAAGAACACAATAGAGTTTGAAAAATGACAAATGAGTGAATAAATGTCAATTTCTCAATTTCATTGTTATGGATTTGTAAAACTGGAAATAAAAAGCAGCATTGCCTTGTGTATTTAAAGTTTATTTTAGTGTAACACTTATGAGGACAGTAAGCCAAACAGTTTTTCTATGGAGTTTTAAAATGATGTTAAAATGATATCTATATTGTATCCTTTCAGAGAACACACAAAGATATTAATAAAAAATAATTAATAAAAAATAAAAAAGGATACTGAAAATAAAAACAACTGACATTCTAAAAGGATACTGAGGTTACAGAAAATGCACTTAAAGGCAAATAAAAAAATTAGAAATACCTGGATGTGCTTATAAATATTTTGGCAATTAAAAACAATCACATTCAGTGAAAATAAATACAACACCTCAGAGATAGGTAATTCCATGGAAAATAAATGGAATGTTAAAAACTAGAACAATGCTCAGGTGTGGTGGTGCATTTCTTTAATCCCAGCAATTAGGTAGTTCATTCTATGAGTTCCAGACCAGCCTTGTATACATAGTACAGGACAGTCAAAGTTACAGAGACCCTGCCTACCTCCAAAAAGCAACACACACACACACACACACACACACACACACACACACACACACACACTAGCAAAATGGTATATTTTAGGTGTTTTTAAAATATTATAAATAAACTTAAGAGGTATGTACTTGTGTGTGAGAGAAAAAAATCTCATAAAATTTGATATTTTAATTTTAATACAACAATGCAAGTAAGTGAATAGAAGGAAATGGGATATAGAAAATGTGAATTGCACTCCCAATTTTTAAGTATGATTAGTGATTTTATGGAACCTGGAGCAAGTAAGACTTTGTTACTGTAATGGGAATCAAAGACCAAGGAGACCGAGTGAAGTGTGGTCACCAGAGTCACATGAACTGGACCTGTGAACTCAGACTGAAGAAAGACATGGATTCTACAAGGGGAGATGTACCATTCAGGAAAGAGCAGAATAACTAAGATCTTCTCTGATGACACTGTACAAGAATTTATTAACCATGAAAAAAATGCTACAAATGCAAAGAGGGTAACCAGTTACTGATTTTAATAGTAGTCTCCTTGAAATGATGTCATTTTGGTGCATGACTTTAGAACCATGGGCACCTTTTCTTAATTTCTTCTTCCCTGTTAGCAACTCTTTAAGTCCTGTAAGAAAATCACTCACCCCTACAGTACACTCCTCAGTCACAATGCTTCTTTCTCACAAGAAAAGATTGACTCCCTTGAATCTTGTCCTCCAATCACTACAGGTGTGCACAGCAGTTAGTAAATTCTGGCAGTAAGTAAGACAATTAGACATTTTGCAACCAAAATTTAAAGGTATTATTAGAAATTTATAGCTAGGTAAATTAATGTATTATTAAATATTTGATAAAACTTTGCTTATGTGTTATGTGTGTGCTTCTGTGTATTTGTGTAGTGTGTGTGTGTGTGTGTGTGTGTATGAGTGAGTGTGTGTGTCTGCTAGAAAGAAACTATTCCTGGAGCTGGAGTTATGGGTATTTATGAGTCTGAGGTGGGAGCGTGGAATTGTACTGAAGTCCTCTGTGTGAGAAATGATTCTCACTTCATAACATGCACACTGGAGACTTGGGGTAGCAAAATCCAGGCAGTTTATTTGGGGGCCCTTGGGAATTTGGGTGTCCATTTAGGTAAAAGAAAAAAAAATACCTGATGCATCAGTTTGGCCACATTGTCTGAGCTCTTCATAGAGATATAGACTTTCTGCTCATCTAGCATATTCTACACCCCAAAGTCCCCATTATTCTGGGACTTATGACTCCTGCCCATATTTCCTGGTGTGGGAGCTCCGTTATGTGGCAAACTGCTTACAATTTCCAGCCCTAAGATAAAATAAAAAGTGCCTAGACAAGCAGAAGCCAACTACTAACTAGGTAAGAGGGATTGAACGTGAGCTTCCTACAATAGTTGCATCGTTCATCACTGAGTCACATCTCCAGCTCATTTCCTTGTTATTTTGAATAAAGAATGATAAAACAAGCTGGGCAGTGGGAACATACACTTTCAATCCCCCTGAACTCTATAAGTTCAAGGCCAGCCTGGTCTACAGAGTGAGTTCCAGGACAGGCCCCAAAGCTATACAGAGAAACCCTGTCTCCAAACAAACAAAAAGATAAAACATGGTAGCCAATAACTAATGTTTTAAAAAAATGCACATCTAGATAATACTGACTCAAAATAAAAGAAAGATGACCAAATGATTTTGCAAGTTCTTCATTGTTTGTGTTTCATTCTAGTTGTACTTCTGAGACAGCTAACCATTGCGGCTCCAGTAATTTTGTGAATACTTGAAGAAGACATTTGTGATGCAAGACAGTTTTTGCTCAATGCATCTTTCTGGGGCCTACTCTGAGATTTCACATTGCCTCCTCACTACTCCCTGCCAATTTTCCTTACATTGTTTATTTATTGCAGAATGCTTAGAATTAGAATGGAATCAGAACTATTTTTTCCATAGGAATTTGAGTGAAACTAGTCTGGATTTCTTGGGGCTGTTTTTCAGTTTAGGATTGGAAAGTTAAGTATATATGTAGCTTCAAATCTGTTGGACAATAGGTTGATGTTTTAGAACTTGAAAATTTCCTAAAGATGTAAACATCAAGACTTTATTGTTTCCACTCCTAAAACTTCCTGTGGGCTAAGTTTCTACTTATTCTTTACTGTCTGTAGTTGTTTTCAATATTTCATTACCTTACAGCTTAGCCCACATCAGTGTCGAATGGACAACCGGAGCATTCCAAAAGCCTCCACAATACACGTAAAGATAGACCAGGCATAGTTCAAATAGAAATCCTCACAAGTCCTGGTTCAGGGCTATCTATACATTGCTAGAAACCATGTGATACGATGGATGTTACCCCAACATGTTTCCTTAGATAAGTTGTTCCACTCTGCTCACTTGGGCAACAATAAGGTTTTCATGAGGGTTATTTTCACTTGTACTTACACATTTGTCTTCCTTTTTGAGAATAACTACTGAAAGATCCTCGGATCGAGGAGTCTCCACAAATCGGACAGCCCCCCCCCAAAACACTCAATGTCCAGTCCAGCTGATATAAAAACAAGAGGTAAGTTTATTGAGGTATGTTTTCGAAAACAGGCCTCCCAGTCCGACAGACAAAGGAAACCCTGTTCCTCAAAAGCAGGCTTCTTTTATAGGAGAAACCCATAGGCTTTTAGGGATTTGGGTACGTGACCAGAGTCACAGGTGTAGGGGAAGCTGTAGCCATGCCTACTTAGGGGTTGGCTACAGGTGTGCCTGACCACGCTTGTGAGGGTGTGGTCAGAGTGACGTAGCGTGCTTTCGGTCTCTCTTTGCTTCTTGCGGTACAGACTGCTACCACGCTGGCTGGCTAGGTCGCTCTGTAAGTAAGGCTTTTCCCTATTAAATACCCTTATATTTCTACCTGACTCTGTATTGGTAATTTCCCACTGTATCTGGAGTCACAGGTCCTTTGGAGGTCTCTTATCTTTGGGGCCCGATGGTCTCCTGACTCAGTGGGATAGTATGTTCTTATCTTCATGACCCCAGGGTGGCCCTCTGGGAATTCTTGGTGTTTAGTTAGGTTGTCTTGTGGCCTTGTAAGGGAGTGGTCAGGTCTCCCTGTTCTTAGTGTGAGAGGTTTTTTTTTCTAAGTCTCCTTATTTTATTTCTTTGTTAATTCTTAAGTCCTTCACTACCATCTTCATTCTGCATTTTACCACAAATGTTCTTGCTGAAAGGTGATGGGACTGTTCTCTTGAAGGCAAAGAAAGGTCTTATTTAATTGTCTGTTGGTCAGTTACAGACTTCGACCTCACAGGGAAACTTAATTTTTATTTGCTTCTTTCTCTGGTAGCCAATAACTATTTTTTTAATTAAAACATACTAACCAAAATGAATTTAAAAATTACACATTTTGCCAATATTAATTCCAAATAAATGAAAGGTAACCAAATTCTTTCATGAACTCTTCTTTGTGAAAGCAAATGTGTTTCTTTCTAGTTGTACTCTGGAACCAGCTAGCCACTGAAGTTCTAGCACAGCAGTTCTCAACCTAAAGGTTGTGGCCCTTTTGGTGGTCAAAGGACTCTTTCAAAGGGCTTGCCTAAGACCACTTGCATTCAGATATTTATATTATGGTTCATAACAGTAGCAAAATTATAGTTATGAAGCAGCAATGAAAATAACTTTATGATTGGGGTACCACAACATGAGGAATTATATTAAAGGTTTGTAGCATTAGAAAGGTTAAGAACCACTGCTCTAGAGTAACAAGTATTATTAACAACTGATTCATTGCTCCAGGCCTCTGTGGTGATTTCTTAATTCAGTAAGAATTTTGATTTGATAACAATAGTAAGCTAAACTAAATTTGTTTTTGTAATATCTCAACAAAACAACCAATGTGTATCTTCATTTGTAAATAGAATGAAGTTTAAAGAGACTTTTACAAGAATCATCTATTAACTAATTGATGTGAGGTATTACATATTGACATAATTATGTTTTAAATAGTTGTATGACTTACATGTGTTGAATCAAAAGGATTAACATGATTAATAGCTAATGTTTGAGGCATTTGATGAATGAATTTTAAATTCTTATTTCAATATTTGTAATGTTTTTCTTCTACTAGTAGAGGCAACATATTAACAAATTTTTATTTATTGATTCGTGTTTTTTGCACAAGAAAACTTTGAATGAAAGAAAAATAACTTTTAGATTAGATTAAGCATTTAAGCCTTTAAGATTAATTCATCATTTTGTGGGTTTTCTCCCTGGCTAGATTATCTGTAACTGCCTTAATAGTGATATTTTAATGCACAAATTTGTTAAAAGTTTTGCTAATTTTTAAAGGAGCAGCTGAAGCAGTGGTGTGTATTGTTTTTCATGACCTCAGTGAGGTATTTTATTTATTGCTATGGCAAAAATAATTATTGCTAGACATGTTATTCAAGTTTCACAAAACCATGTGCCATTTGATTATTCTTAACTCATTGTTGATGAAGTGATGTATTCAAAATGTTACCTAAAGTACAGTGAATATGAATATGAATATGAAGTCACAGATACATAAAAAGAAGAATCACTGCATCTGTATATTGACACTGCTTTGGATTCCAGGGGGAATAATTTTCTATAAAGACTCAGCTTCTTTCAGACAACGCAGCCCACATAATTTTTGTCAAAATGAATCAACTACACTATTGTCACACAAGAAAAGCTACGGACACTGTATAAAAGATAACACATGGTATACTCTAATAAAACTTTATTTATGACCACTGATGTGCTTTCAGACAATTATATTGTGTCATGAAATATTATGCTTTTCATTTATTTCAACCACACTATAAGATAAAAGCAGTTATTAACTTCTATGTTGCATTAGTGTCCATGGAGGCTATACAGAATGTGATAGACTAAATGATATGGAAAACCTCTATTCCTCCCTGCTCTGATCACTCTGATGCCACGAGGAAGGAACCAAGAGATCCAGTGTTTGGAAAGAGCCTGTTTTCTGGCACAAATTTGGCCATCTCTCATCTTGGGTCACCTTCACACACACACTGATCCATTCAGGATGATGGCTCTGACATCCTGAATTAGGCCATAGGAAAATTCACTTGAAAACCTCATCTATTAAGGATTCCATTTTACTTCATGAGTTTTGGATTATGAATATGAGTTATAAAAGATTATGTGATAAAATATTGAGTAGGTGATAACAGGTTGGCAATACACTGACCCTTTGCGTATTCTCTGAAGTATACTTTGGTTTTCTCTGCATACATCAAGACTAGGGTTAATCATTTCAAAAACCAAAGTTGACAGCATTGTACATGGAAGGTTAAATTAAAATTCATGGAATCCTGTAACGGTTATAGTATAATAACTACTTTAAGCAGAGTTTCATAGATGTGGTCTTTAGACTCCAGACATTTGAGGTCATTAAGGCCTCAGGGCATAAACCATGGCACTGCCATGATAGACAGGGGGAAGAAAGAAGTTTCTCCCAACAAATTATGCAGAGAGTAAAGAGAGACCAAACAGGTGTTGTTAATGGTGAGACAGTGATCATCTGTGCTCTACAGAGTGGTGAGTGATCCAATGTAAATAGTTTATGTGATACATTCATGCCTCAAATGATGAAGATGATTTCCATCTCAGACACGGCTGCTCATGGGCAATACTCAGTAGTCTGTTTTTTTTGGAAAGTTCAAGGTTCTATCATTTGTTTTGGTCACTTTTCTTCTGACTTACTTCTAAATCTGTGCTTACCATGTGATTATTGTAAGAGGTCTTACGGGCATAAATATTCATTTAATTCCTGCCAATTGCTCAGTTGGATTAAACTCTATAGATTGGCCAGATCTTCTATGATCTCTGTGACTCCGGGGTCCAAGAAAATGATGAAAACTGTTACAAATTTTGTAAATATCTATTGTATAAAGTATAAGTGTGGCAGAAATATGATTTTGTATTCTGCCTTTGTCACTCAATATTTCATAATAATCATTTAATATGCTTTATATGCTCCTTAATTATCATTTTAATAGCTACATAAAAGTTCATCAACTTCATGTGACAAAATCTGCTATATTATTTCTGCTATGGATATCCAAATGATCCCAGTTTCACCATTAATCAAATATTTAATTTTGCATTACTTTATCACTTGGGGCTTTTAAGAACTTAGATATGTTATTTTAAGAAAGCTTAATTGATTTAAAAAATTGTAACATGGGTTGATGATTTCTTAATATCATTCTTTGTTACAGCTAATATTGTAAGTAAGAAAACATGTAAAATGGTTTGTCAGATATATTAATAAACATGCAATGGAATTTAACTATACCAAGTATAAATTAAAGATATAAAATATAAATGAAAGAAATGTTAACCATTCTGTTGATAAAAGGGATCTACTATGCAAGTTGCAGGAGTTCAGTTAAGGATCACTGTGGAAGGCCTCTAATGGAAGTAAAATTTTCTTTTCAGAAACAATTGTGCTCCAGTGACCCCAAACTGTTAACTGGTAATTCCATGTCCTTACAGACTGAAGACTAGAAGGCCAGGATAAATAGCTTAATTTTTCTTCAGCCTTTGGTCAGCCATTCAGTGGCATTCCATTTTAGGACATCGATATAAAATTAAAATTGAAACTTTTTTTCTGAAATCAGAACTTTATTGTGAAAAAATGATAGTATAACATACATTAAATATTTTGAAAGTAAGCACATTGCTCTCTAGAAATCATGTTGTGGCTGGGGGCTACAGGGTCAAACTGAGTAACCATTGCATCCACTCCCCATCCTTGCCCTTTTGCCCTTTTGTCATTTGGGAAGGTTTCACAGCTATGGTTCTCACTCAACACTTAAACCACTTAGGGTCATCCCAGCACACCATTTAACATGAGGTCAGTCAGGAAGCTGACACAAAGGAAAATATCATGCATATACTGACAGAGCACATGGCAGCCCCAAAGTCCCTCAGGAAAAAGAGAGCTGTTAGCAGCAAATGAAGACACTCCCTCATGCTACAGCCTTTGTACTGTGCCTTCTGGGATAGAGGGGACATTTTGTTCTTATGTGACTGTCAAGGGCACTGACAGGCAGAGTCACTGGAATGAAACTAACCAGTGTCAAAATTTCTCTAGAAGATTTGTAAGCTTTCCAGCAACCTTTTCATCTCATTACAAATGCCCTGGGCCTTGGCGAGTTCTCTTTCAGTGTGTCACCCTGTGAAATCACTTTGTGATGATCTCTTCTTCCAGGGCCTCTCCAGAAGAAGGCTGTGTAGTCTTTTGGAACAGAGATGAGTCAGGCATGGCTCTCTGTTCTATTCCAAGAAGCAATTAATCAAATAGGACAGGTGGAAATTCCTGTGCTCAGCTCTCTGGTGACAACACATAGCATATCAAGACAGTTGTACAAGTAGATTACAATAGGACGTGGCTGAGGACTACTAACAAAGAAATGATGCATCAAATATGATAGGTTGTAGATTGCAGGAAGGGTGTCATTTGGATATTATTATTTAACAAATAATATCATCATTTCTTGGCAACTATTTTCCCACAGCGATCAAACCTGTATATTGCTCTCCATACTTCCAGGAAAGAGGAAACAGACATTGTGAAGGTCCTTTGATGATTCTCCTATCTCAGTTAAAAAGCATACCTACATCATGGGCACAGTGGGTGTGAGTCTGTGAGTGCTTATACATCTCTTTGTTTGTCCGTATGTATGTATCTATGTTTGTTATATTTTCCTGTGCATATGTTTGTATGTGCATGTATATGTGCATGTTAATAAAGGTGTTTATATGTGTGTATATATGCATATGTATATGTGTACTTTTGTGTATGAGTGTGTCATTGTTATGAAAAACACATGATTATTCTCCTACAAATTTTATTAAAAAGGTATGCCTCTAAGTATAGCAAATTAATCTAAATAACTAGAGCTTCTTGTACAAGTTTAAGAAGATAGGCTACAACTATGATTGTGTGTTTCTCTTTCCTCTTCCTCTTTTTAACTATATTACAGTCGTTCTTACTGTTCCATGGAGACAATAATTTACTTTCACTGTAATAGCTTAAGAAAAGCACAGAGTGATGAAAATTATTCAGATTATTGTAAAACCCAAAAAATGACTATCTAAAGTACTTAAGGGGTTTTATCCTTCCATTAGTTTCCTAGAAGAAGCAGGGGCAAATCCATCCAGAGAGAAACGCTGTGCATCTAAGAGCTGCTGGTGTAGGTGTATAGAGAGAGAGTTGCAGGAGTTGGGTAGAGTAAGCTCAACCTTACCAATTCTCTCAGGCTTGGCATTACATCTAGTCACAGGTGTAGCTTGCTGTCCATTGACTGGGAGAAAAATGTTTTCTGGTCCTTGGCGAATAATCCTAACGTAGTCTATGGCAGAGTGTTAGATTTGGACAGTTCTCATGACACCATTAATGTATAAAAATAGGTAGTCATCTAAAGACAAGAGTGACACTTTGAAACAGCATAAATATACAGCTTACACAAAAATCATGAGAAGTCAGCCCTGTTACAGGATTTCCCACCCAGTTCCACAACTGCCTTGCCCTAAATGAACACATGGACACTATATTAATTATGAAACTCTTGGCTGGTATCTTGGGCTTCTTATTGGCTAGCTCTGTCTTAATTATTAACCCATAACTACTAATCTATGAATTTCTACATTGTCTTATCTTACCGAAGAATGCCTGACTCTTCTTTTCCCTGGCTTATATGACAACTCTTCTCTGCTTACACTTCCCAGAATTCTCTTCATCCCCTGGCCCCACCTATCTTCCTCCCTGAGCAATCAGTGTTTTATTCATTAACCAATAAGAGAAACATATGTACAGAATAATATCTCCCATCACAGGCCCTCCTTTCATATCTTACTAATGTTTCTTCGGGAACAAACTTGCACTGGGACAAGTCTTAGGAATAGACTTAAAAAATCAGTGTTTTCTGAGTAAAGCTTATATATGTAATGGGAGACTTGATAGGCAGGAGTTCAAGATTATCTCCAGCTATGTAGGGAGTTAAGATCAGTTAAGAAAGACTACCTAAGACCTTAGCTCAAAACAAAACAAAAAGATGCATTTTATGACAAGAAAAAATAATTTAATAATATGAAGAAGGCCAGAGAAGACAGTAAGGTAAAAAGCAACCTCTATAGGCTGAATACTTGGCAACCTGGTTGAAGGACTAGGACATGTGCCATTAGCTTTACTGAAAGATTATTCTTGGCCAAATGAAAACAGATATAGAAAACCATCCAGTATAGTTAGTGGTGATAAAGCCCAGAGTCTCAGTAAATATTAGCTGTCTTAGCCCAAATGTAATGACTGCTTGGTCACACATAAAAATTCATTTCCTATGATTTCACTGTCATTTATAATATTGATGTCATATGAAAGACATAGTAAAGAGAAACACTGAGAAATACCAGAGTCACAAAATACAGAGAGACATGTGAACTGCTGCCCCATACCTGCAAACTCCCTACTCTATTAACTCAACATAGGAGCATGTGGCTCCTATCAATTTATGTTCTGGTTATTTTATGCTTAAAAATATTAAGAGCAACAGAATAACAACTATCAAATACTGGAGTTATTTCTGGGTAATCTGTTTTCTTTCTGTGTGTCTTTTACCAAAGTATTAACTACTTTAAATAGATTTACTAAACCACTAAAATGAAGGCAACATTATGCACTTTAAGAGATGGTTAAGAGAGATTTTGAGCATATAGTTTAGTGACTTGCATATGCTAATTGTACATAAATGGATATGATGTATAAATATTAGAAGGGGGACTGGGACTTTCCACTTTCTTCCTCCCTTTAGTTCAGTTAATATGCTTGAATCACAGCTTGCTGCTTTCCCAAAGCTGATGGAAGGTGGTTGGCTGCCTACACCTCCTTTAACATTTGCTGAACAATTTGTTAAATGTTATCATCTGCAGTGAGTATGAATTTCATGAATTGTAACCAGTTGGTAATGATACACATGAAATTGATTTAAAAAAAACTGTTTTTTTTCCAGTGGAGATTAAATTCTGATTTTAACAAAGAGTGTTAATTTCACAGTCCCACTTCTGTGTGTATTCTTGTACTTGGTCCTTCATTTCTGATCCCATATGCTCATCATAAGCATGGGCTCTAGAGCAGAGTGAACATCAGAAGTGGCCCTAAAATCTGCCTTCCTATGTCTACACCCCAGCATTGCCACTTTATATACCAACACCCTTTGCAAATGTGGAGAAGTAATCCTAACAAATGAACTGCTTTGTTCTCCCCTCTCTAGGCTTCTATTGGAAGACAGAGTTTCTCTCTGAAGCCCCTTTGCTGTGCTGTGTGGTAGGCATTTCCATCTCACAGGAGACAAGAAGGTACTAGAGGGATACTAATCTCCTAAATTGACAAAAAGAATGAGCTAGATGAATCATTTCTGAATAGACTAGTGAGCTTTGCATTGGAAATGGTAAGGGAACTCATAGGGTTGAGACATTCTTCTGGTAATATGACAATAACAGTACTGTATTATGTGTTATTATTATTATTATTTGCCAGACTGCATCATTAGATTTTCTATTCATTTAGTCACTTTTCAATTTGCAACAAGCTAAGAGCCATTTGCTTTATCTACTCATGCCTTGTCCTTTTAATTAGATAACAAATCTGAGGGAGAGAGAATTTTCCAAACCAGCCAGCATCGACACAGTGAGTGACACATGGATCATAATATCCAGTGTGTGTGTGTGTGTGTGTGTGTGTGTGTGTGTGTGTGTGTGTGTGCTTTCTGGTCTCAAGTTTGTGTAGTGAGCAAGCTGCTGGGTCTTCCATGTCTTTCTAAGATATTGTCATTTGGTTTCTCATTCTTGGCTGTTGACAGCACTGACCATCTCAGTTTATCTTCTCTCTTAGCCACAGATCACATTTGACATTAGGTCTTTGGTTTCATTTTGTCTGTTACTTTATGATTAGGCTATGCTCTAACCTTCTTTCACCCACTATTCACTCCCTACCTTGAGGGAAAATCAGTAGTAGTCAGGGGAGTAATTAGCTGCTGATTACTGCTGATCTATTAATTGGGAAGCGCTGTAGGATCTGTTGAGAATATCTGACTAATCAAATCACAGTATCCTTAATCAAGGATTTAAAGATGTTCTGAACAGAATCAGAACTGTGTATGCTTTACTAGTGAAAATAGTCCTCCCCTTCTACCATGGTGTTTGGTGGGTGCATACACCCTATGCCCCAAGCTATGACAACTCATTAGTAATTAATATGATTGTACCTGTCACATGTTAGTTTCTACTGTGAGTCAGGGTCTCAGTATTTTATCTCAGAGTTATCATGGATGGTTCAGTGCCTCACTGAGTTTAGTAAAATAAGACAGTGGCTTGAATAGACAAAGGAGCTTCATAAAGCTTCAGTGTTTGGTATTTTCTTCCAAGAGTGAGAGATAACTTATTGGATTATTAAAATCATTATTAAAATTTATTTTACCTAATGAAGTTGGGTATTGTCAGAATGAATGAGTAGTAAGCCATCTTTATCTTTAAGAATTAATTCTTACGAATAAACAAATGAAGAGAGCATCAAATAAATAATGAAATCAATTAACATAGATAACCTATAATTTGGATACATTTTACTACATTAAAGATTAATTTCAAAGCTAGGTGTGTGCATGTATGTGGTAAACACATATAATTCAGGTACAGATTAAATAAAATAAATTTAAATTTAAATTAAAAAACAAATCTAGTTGTGATAGTGAATATCTGTATTTATTCAGCTGGTAGAGATAGGAGAGGTAAGAGTTGAAGGCTAGCCTGAGCTATATAGGAAATTGACAGCCTGACTGTGCTAAATTGTGGGATTGTGTCTCTAAAAAAATTAATGACAGCAAATATTCATTTCTTCATTAAAAAAACTAGTTTAACTTTCTCTCTGCCTTCAGAGAACATCACTTATTGATTCCCTCTTCTCCACCATAGTTACTACTTCACATTTTACAATTTAGACACATGCTTATTAGAACCCCACAGTATATATCCATGTGTTAAATTTCTTCACATTTATTTGCTATGGATTAAAAAGTTTATGTGCTGGGTGGACACTGTGTGTCGGCTCATTGCATTAGATTTCATTTCCTTATATTTGGAGAGGTAAGACAGCTAAAAATCCTCTTTATAGGCTATCTTTAAACTGCTTTCTGAACATAAAATAGGATCTAGCAACTAAATATACTTGTGTGGCATTGATGGTTATCAATCAAAAGTATAAATTTCAACATATTTTAATGTCAAATAAAAGCACTGAAATAATAGGTTTTCTGTGCCCTCTTACTGTCTTATTCCTTCTCCTCCCTAGCTAGAGGTGGATATAAAAACCGACTTCAATGTTCATGTCTCACCTGATGCCCAGTGCATGCTCCAGAGTCAGATTTGAACAATAAGTCTCAACTGCATTGTTATGGGATTTATTCCCCAGGGTTATTCTATAAACCGTACTTTTAGAACCAATATTCTCTATTGAAAAACTTTCTTCTAAAAGTCCCTGGGTGGATATTCATTCATGCATTCAACCTTAACTGAAAAAAGGGACATAGCATCTCCATTTCTCAGATTTCAAAACTATGCTTCTTAAACATTAATTAGTTCCCCCAAATGCCATCCATAGCTGGGTCGAAATAAGTAATATGTGAAGTCATTTTTTATGTGCTTCCATATTAAAATGCCAAGTTAGGAAAACAACATGGGATATTTTGATTGCCCTCCCTTACTTGATAAGAGTTCGGTAAACACACGTCAGTAGAATTTCTTGGCAGAACTCATTAACAAAAAACTCTTAGGAAAACATGGGAAATGTCATCATGAAGCTATGCATGTTGGACTCAACTGCATCGCTCTCTTCTACTTGCATCTTGGTTCCTAGGACTGCCATTAAGCATAAAAACTGTATACTGATAGCTTTGTTGGTCCTTCTTTAAATGCATAATGTTTATTGCATATACTTTCCATACACACCAGGACATACTAGGTTTATACTGGGGCACTCACACTCATTTTTTTTCAAGTTCTGTTGGCATAAAATATTTTCATTCTTATTCTAGAAAGATCTTCACTTATTAAATAGACTATTAAGTGGATGTATTCTGTGATCCACAGATAATAGGATCCCTTTATCATAATGCCCATGGTTCTAATTGCTGTACTGCTATTTTTGTTGTTATTGTAATTTGTCATCGGCCTACCCACTTCCTTGCTGATTGTTATATTTGCTTGCTTGTATCCTTAATGAAACAAAAAACAATATTTCTGATAAACTTTATATTGCTTTACATGCCTTTCTTTCAGAATACAACCCTATGAAGGCTCATTAGGTCAAAATATGATGAACAAATGATCTAAAATTTATTTGAAATTTATTTAAGGCCACTTAGCACTGTGACTAAAAGCTTATTAATGGTTCTGTGTTGTATAGAAATATTTATTAGTCTCCAACTTACAAAATCCAGTTGAAAAACTCTGTAATCCTCTTCTGTCTATTGTATGTTTGTTCCCTGGCAACAAATCTTTGGGGAAGAGAATTGGAAGGAAAAGTATCCCATTCTAACCTTGCCTCCTGCCAAGTAACTTCTGGATTCAATCAAAGTAAGATATCTCCTTACCAGGAGCATAATCTGTAAATTATTCATTCACTGTTTATTATAGGTGGCACAAGTAGATGAAGGACACTACAGAGAAAGCAGTAAATACAAAATACTGAGAATCTGAGTGTTTTGGTGTCAGGTGGAGAGGAAGAACTGTGTTCTGGTCAGACGGGATGGATATCCTCAAGAGGACTGTGATTTATAATTGCTTGTGAAAGTTGATAGAGGTTAGGCATGGCCACAACAGTGTGCAAAAAGCATTTTGTCACGTGAAGGTGGGGAGGATGGAAAAGCCAACCATAGAAGTATTTAAAAAATGTCTTTAGTTACTTTCTGGTTGCTCTGATCAAACACTATAACCAAAGCAACTTAATGGAGAGTGTATTATAGCTTACTTTGAAAGATGCAGTCATTATGGTGGGGTGTTTTGGCAGCAGGAGCTTAAGTGCAGCTAGTCCTGTTCCACCTACACTCAGAAAGCAGAGAGGGCAAATGCAGGCATACTAGTGTCCAGCAAGCTTGCTCCATCTTAGACAAAGATCCCCTAGTTAGGGAATGCTCCTGCTCACAATCAAGATGAGTCTCCCCATATCAGTTAATGTAATCAAAATTACTCCACAAGCATGCCCAGAAGCCCATCTCCTGGATGATTCTAGATGCTGGCAAATTGACTTTAACTATGTCACATATTCTCTCATTCAAGCGAGGTAGTAGAATTCAGCCTTTAAAGATGGAAGTTAAATGTTCATAGGGTCTTCTTTGTGTTCCATGATTTTTCTACCTTCATTTAAATTTTCAGTTATTTCAAACTCCTCTTCCTAATTTTCAATCTTTCTGGTGTGTTAGCTTTACTCCTCTAGAGCACAAACATAAGAAACTTATTTGGCTTTGAAGATTGTTGATTTTTAAGTTCTAATTTGCATTTTTATTTAGTTATACTTGGGAATCCTGCCTCCTCTTTATACTTTTGAGTACCCAGTCATAAAACCTGGCCTATCTCAAAAACTGTAATATAAAAAGGTAGCCTCGTATATCATTTCAGGACAGAAACACACACACACACACACACACACACACACACACACAAACACACACACACACACAACACACACACACACACACGAGAGAGAGAGAGAGAGAGAGAGAGAGAGAGAGAGAGAGAGAGAGAGAGAGACAAGTTCTAGGAATATAAAAGATTGAACATGAAAGCCTCAGGTATTTGAAGTCTTCCCTTGTTAACTGGAGAAACACTAGTGGAAATGATTGTATTCTAGATAACTTATTATCTCATATAAGAGAGTGATAGCTACCACCCTTCTCTGGGATTGTCTTACTTTGTTCACACTATTCCATCTCTCACCTTGACAATGTCTCTCAAGGCATGTATATGTCCAGCTGTATTCCACAGCTCTATAAAATCTCATCTCTGCTCAGTGGTTAAATTATGTCTGAGAGGGTAGACTCTCCTGCTTCTCCATTACAACGAATCACTGTCACTTCAGAATGGTGGATCCCTGGTTTTTCAATGTTGAACTGATAGAATTTATATTCTCAGATATGATAATATTTCATGCAAGAAGGATAAAAAGAAAACCTTTTATGTAAAAGTATATATAAAACACAAGGGAGATCCAGGAAATCTGGAAATATGTAAGCAGTGTGAGGAATAAGTTTTCACTTCTGCCCCTAACAGTCAATTCCACATTTGCATTGCAACACCATATTTAATCAGGCAAATTAACCTTTATGTTTTTACAGTGCCTTATTTTTCTCATATTGAATTTTTAGTTTTAGAAGACATGAGTACTTCATCCACTAGACATTGGATATTTTGTCAAAAGAATTGGTATAGAAGCCAGCTAGCAACCTGTCAAAGGAGCACACATCTGTCCTGTGGTGTTTTTCCCATTAACTTTTAAAAGGCAGAAAGCTGTAGGACTCCAACCTTATGGAGTGTGTCTTTCCCCTCAGGTCCACTCCAACACAGTCAGGAGACTTCACTTTGTCCATTCACAGATCTTCAGGGAGAGGACTCTTCCTTGTTTCTCACATCTCATATCAGCTAAAGAGTCAAGTATGAGTGGCCACATGCCCATTACTTATGTCACCTAGGAAACACAACCAGGACATAGAAGTTGATTTTTTTGTGTGTTGAAATATGATAGATTGACACCATTTATAATTAACCTTGATAAAGGTATGAGCTGATAAGGAATACAAATCAGATTTTTACCATTTGGTTCCTGAAAAGGCAGGTAATTTTGCAAAATGAAAACCATTTGACTTGCTGAGGCATTACTGTGTTTAAGCTCTGGTTCCATTTCTATGTCAGAAAAGTTCCAGCTATTTTGCCTTACTTGCTAATGATAAGGCAATGATGAAAGGTTATAGGTTGTCTCTCAATGACTAACTGCTAAAATAACATTTTTTGCTAATGATTAAATGCTCAATTAGAAGTTACAGAATGGATTATTATTTCTAAAAATGCAACAAAAAAACCCAAACAAACAAGACCCTGCCATTATCCAGAAGAGCACTCACTAAAGATTTGGAAAATTACAAAAAGTTCAGAAACCATACAATACATATTTGACTATAGAGATGAATGTAGGCCATAGTTTAAATCAACAATGAAAATATTGTTTTGGCGAATGTGAATGGGAAGAGATGTGCTCTGGGGAAAAAAAAAAGTGTTCCGTGCTGCTCTATACAGGAGGTACTGCTATGATGTTAAAATCAGTGTGAAATTTTCAAGTGGTTCAGAAAATGTAGAATATTTCACAAATCACAAATAAATAATGAAATAACTAATGTGTGTGTGTGTGTGTGTGTGTGTGTGTGTGTGTGTTTTCAGAGGCGTAAACATGTCAGGTAATTATAATGTAGAGTTAATGGAAACTATGTGTCAAATAGTGGAGATACACAATGCATGCAGTTTCTAGGTAACTGCACTGTGTTTCAAGATACAGAGATTAAGGATTACGCATCTATTTTAATTTTCATGTGGACAAAATAAGTCTAATTCATCATCTTTCAATGCATAGTGTTTCTTGAATTTAGATTCCTCCTCAATGCAGGTATCATAACAGGTTTCTTAACTGATTTTACCAAATCTCACACTTGATGTGATATGCATTTGGCTGGTTGGATCTCATGGCAGGTCCATGTGAAGTTCGAAAGCAGGGATATAGCACTGATCACTAAGAACAACCATAACTTGGGCTTTTGCTCCTACTCAGCTAATAGTTAAAGAACATAATAGAAAAACTATTTCTGTGTGTGTAACAGTTCAGTGAGGACACCAGATGTATACAGCTGCAGACTTATAAAATCATTTTTGATCACTTAAAAATAGAGAGATTTAATGAAAGCCACTTCATGCAGCTTCTCAGATCTTTGCCACACATTAGCAGCTGGAGACTGAGACAGAGACAGGGGTGTCTACGTTAAAGATTGGAGATCTTTTTCACCACTTAGTCACTCTATTTTTCTTGAAATGTGATGCTCATAATCATAGATATACTCTTGATTTTTTTGTTGTTTGAAGTTACAAGGAAAAGAAAATATTTGTCAAATCTGTCCTTTTATAAAATGCAAGGTGATGGGAAATAGTTTTGATAAGCTGGGTATTTCAAAGAGGTAATATTGTGTGCATGTCTTTCTTTAAAGTGAGAAGCGATTACAAGTAAGCATGAAGGACTGTAGTGAGCCCTGCCCTAATGTATTTCTTTCCTTGCTTACTCACTACTGAGAATTTTTGTGCTTAATGGAGGCCCTTTGGACTTTGGATGTGTCTCTACCTTATACACAGGTTCAAGATCATCTACACTTGTCTTCTCCATGCAGATCAATAAACCTGGTCCAAACAAGATTTGTAACAGAAAGGGGCCACACATATACCAAACTTGGCTTCTAACACGTCTATAAATCTTTCTTGCCTTCCGTGTTTTAATCTTTATGATGTAAATGAAATTCCCCACTTGATCCATTCTCTTAAAGGAATTTTAAAAAAATAAACTATTGATAACCAAATAGTACCATTTGATTTATTTATTATATTATTTATGCTTTAGTTAAAAAGATATGTAAGAGCCTTAATGATAAGATAATAATTACTACATGTGGAGATAAATTATTAATAAGCTCAAAACTACTATTAACACTTATTGACATCATTGTGTTTTAATACTCACCCTATAATTCATATCAGCCTTGAATTTATTGTGATCCATCTGTCTCAGTGTCCTAAGTGCTGGGATAACATACACAAGCCACCACGCCTGTTATCACTATCAATTTTACAGGAGGACCAGCAGCCACCAATTCAATAATAAATACTTTGTTTCTTCAGCTCCATCAGATAAGCCCCTGAAACATCTTAGAAAGTACATGACAGATTGGATTGGAACCAATATGAATGTTTAACCCAGTTGTTTCTTACTAGGCTTGACCTCATTTTTAAAATATTTTGTGCCTATATTGACTACTAAATATTAAAGTCTGAGATGCTTATAAATAATGATTCAATGCATTCCAAAGACATGCAAAATACAGTTGCATTTACAAGCATGTATTCAATCAACCAAAGATAAAAAGTTACACCTATCTACTGAACATGTAATGATTTTTTCTAAAAAACAATATAGTATGATGACAGCATTTACATTGCATTCGATATTAGAAATAATATAGAATATTTAAATATACTAAAAAGTATAAGGAAGTTATGTGCAATCTTTATCTTATACTAGCAACTTTGGTATCCATGGATCAATCCTCCACAGATACCAAAGTGTGGAAGTATATATATGCTCTGAAGAAAGATACATACAACTTCATGTTCTGAAATCCATTGTAACATTTTAGAAAATGTTTCAGCATTTAGCATATCTCAAAACTCATTTAAAATATTTTCTCTTGTACAAGTACTATCTTCAAGTACTATATAAAGCTTTTTTCTTTATATAATTTGAGGATAAATGTGTGTGTTCAAATTTACTTAATCTTTTATTAAAAATATTCCCACACTAACCAAATAAGCACAGGCATATTTTTGACATGGTAAAATCATGGGTGGCATAAAATAACATATACCTACATTCTCCAGTGATAGTGGAGTGTCTCTGTGAAGGAGAGAATCTGATCATTTTTTTCCTAGTAAAAGAGTCGGTTCCTTTTTATAAGGTGTCATGGTTAATACACATCAGAACTCTGTCCTCATCTAAAGTATCTACATCAAAATGCATTCTGCTACCACTGCATCAGTGCTGAGCCACCTATAAGTTATGGCAGACTTGCATCCTTGCATCGTAGAAAAATAATTTGTTCAAAGTTCCCAATTGTGATTTGGTGACCAGTCTATAAATGATAAAAGATGTTGGTCTAACTACCCCAAAGCAAGATATGACTATAACAAAAGAGATTTTCCAATGTGGCTTTAAAATTATTTTCAGTATGCCACCTACCAACACTGACCACTTTTCAACTCTTACACTTGAAGAATATCAGACCAGAGAAAGCTTATGGTAATAAATCTTGATATATCTGTCAGATCCATGCTGGCTCAATGAAGCTGACAGACATTAAATCCCTTTCTTTCTGCCTTCCATCTTAACTTAGGCCCTCACTTGAACATCCCTAGCTTGATTTAACTGAAGATTGCATTAGGAGTCCACAGGCCAGAGTATTTGTAGCTCAGTGAATGCTATGAATGGTGACAGGTCTATGATGGATTAGACAAATGAAACACTTCAATCTGAGGGTTTGCCTGTCTAAATCTGCAGGGCAAGGAAGGAGATGGCATCTTCAAGCTCACCAAAGCTTTGTTTAAGATTTCATCAGTTTTATGTAGTGATGAAAGAGGAGAGGGTTCTGGAACCAACCAGATCCTCAAATTAACAGATAGGTGCCATCACATATACACTGTTTATCAATGCTGTGTCTCTGTTTCCCTTGCTAAAGAAAGAATAAATCATATCATGATGACAAAATGAAATAATTTGTTTTGAAGTAACCAGTTTAACTAAACAGTTGTTAGTAAATGGCTGCTAAATAGGAGAGAACTATATCATTATATTGTGTACTGCTTATGTGTATTATGTAATATCACAGAAGTATGGACAAGAAAGTACCAGTCCAGGTTGGTTTGGGTATATCAAGAGTTTGATGGACAGGAAGGACAGGCGCACACCAAGAAAACCACAGCACAAGGTAAGCCCAGGGGATCATTATGTAGTGATTGAAAACCAGGACTCTCAAGTCAGCCAGGTGCTCTTTTGACATTTAATGGCTGAATGACCTTGGTTGAGTTACTCACTGTTTAAGCCTAAATACTTTTATCTTTTTCTTTGTTTTGTATTTATTTGTTTTGTAATAATAGATATATTATTCTCTGAAAGTTCCCCAAATAAATATAAAGTATTGCATGTATTTTGATGATTTTTCTCCTGCATTGAACTTTCTCTTCCCTCTTCTGCTCTGGCTAAAAATAGTTCTTTCCTACAAGTTTTCTCATACTTTTATGTGTTTGCTGTTGCTTGCTTGTTTGGTGTGGCCCACCTAGTTAGTGTTACTTGCATAACATGGGTAGAAGGTTGTTGCTGGTGGGGTTTCTTGTCCTTCGAGGTCCCGCTGCCGCTTCAGCCCCAAATAAACACAGAGAGAATTATATTAATTATTAAACTGTTGACCAATGGCTAGGACTTTGTACTGGCTAGCTCTGTCTTATTAACTCATAAGTACTAATCTGTGTATTTCCACATGGCTTACCAGAGAATACCCGGACCTGTTTCTCCTTTAGCAGCTACCTCTGTCTACCTTTCCCAGAAGTCACCAAATCTCCTAGTCCTGCCTATCCTCCTGCCTCTATTGGCTGTTGGCCAAAAGTGTTTTATTCATCGACCAATAAGAGAAACATATATATACAGAAAGACATCCCCCATGAGAAGGTTGTTTGCTGGCACAGATAGCATGAAGCTATAGCACTGAAGGAAGGGACACACCTTCTCCAGAGATCAGAAATTTTCCAGAATTCCAGTGGGAGGTGAGGAGCCTAATGTGTCCCCTCCTCCATCCTGATGCAAGCTTGACAAACACCATTTCCTGCAGGTCTTGTGCAGGTAAATACAGGTGCAGTGAGCTCATCAGTGTAACTGCCATATCATGTCCAGAAGTCAACATTTATCAGCTTATATTATATCACCTCTCCCATGATCCTCCCTGAACCCTGAACAGGGCAGTCCAGATGTCCCATTTAGGATGATTCTCAGTTCTTTAAATAATTATGAGTGCCCTCATTCAATGCTACCCACTGTCCAAATCAGCTCCCTTGCTTAAAGAAACCATAATGAGGAAGACTTGGTCTCAATTCTAAACTTCCCTATCTTTGAATCAGGTACAATAATGATTATCAAGTCACAGATTTTTTAGCAAGGTGCTTAACTGAGGATATTGTGAATTTATAATGGGGTTATGATCCAGTCCACCAACTGTAGCTTAAAAATAACCTAAATTGACAATCTATTTACTATATCTTTGAACAAAACACAGCAGCACAAGATGTGATCTAGTGCTGACTGAGACAGTAGCTTCCAGCCACACTTAACATCAAAGGACTTTTCTGTCTCATCTACAATTCTTAGCTTGAGTAAACAGCAAATTATGGGTATTTACTACTGAATTAGAAATGTAGAAGACTGATAGAAAAATATGGAATAAAAGGAGAACCTTGAGAGGGGAGACAGAGAAGGGGAACAAGAGAGGTGTTGCAGGCCAAAAGGCAAAAATAAAAACAAAAAAACAGCATAGCAAAAATGACTGAGTTTTATATACAGATCAGACTGGGGGAAGGGAAATGAAAATGCAACCCATTGGAGGGAAAGTCTTAGGTTAGAGGATGGGGTGAGAAGTGATGGGAGGAGCCAGAGGTACTGAGTGGGGGTACTGTTGGGGAAGTTGAAAGGAGCCACAAGTAATTAGTGAGACCTATCCTAGGTTTGAGATCTAAAAAAGGTAAATAATCAGAAGTCAAGAGGTGTGTGTGTGTGTGTGTGTGTGTGTGTGTGTGTGTGTGTGTGTGTGTGTGTGTGTGTGCACGTGCATGTGTTCTAAGTGAGCATATATGAAAATCAATGTAAATCAAAAATAATCTGTATGTTATTTATCTCAGTATGTGACAGACATTAAAGTCACATTCATTAGTATATGTCACCATTATTACAACTAATGGCCATGCAGTATTAGCACCTGATCACAGCTATTGCTATTTTTCTCCCTAAATCACCATGGTGGTTGTGCCTATGGTGACTAAATTCCTACAGAGTGCATATTCTAGAAGAACTGTGGAAGTCTATCTACAAGTCTATTCTCAGGATCTGATCTGGTAGATGTCCTTTTATTGGCTGAGCATGTCAACGAAGCTAACTGTACTAAAAAGAGGGCAGAAATTATGAGCAGTCTCTCAATGGAAATGTGACCAATGAATGACCAGCCTTCTTTCACCACTCAGAAAGAGCAAAGACACAATAAAGAGCAGTAGAAGTGGAAAAGTAGTCATTCACATACACAAAAATGCCAGAATGTGTCTTCTAAACAGGACAAATGCCTGTCTTAATAGATCAGGAAAGGAGAAACCTACCATTTAAGTATCAGAAATGGCTGTTTCTGGTGAGAAACATGCCTGTGAACCCTACCTGAGCTTCACATTGACACCTAGGCACAGAGAAATCCTCTCCCTCTCTTCTTACAATACTAATCCCACCAAATTAAAACTTCAACCATTTCACTATGAGTAACCTTACGTGCATGAGAGAGACCCCCTTCATCCTACCACTGTTTTAAGATGAGAAATTTGGTTGGGCATCCATCAATACAGAGCAAAAATGGGGAAAATGGAGCAGATCCTCAAAACAACTGTTGTACACAGTCCAGTCGTGCCTGAAGCTGTGTCTATCACCAGAACTCTTCGATAATGAGAATCCATAAATTCTATTTTGCTTAGTATATGCCAATTTTGATCAGAGCATCTGTTGCATATTTGTAACAAAAAGGGATCCTGATTGATAGAGCTACCTTTTGTGTTTGTTTCCCAACAATCTGCAGACTGACAACAATAAACTGAGATTTATAAGATGCAGACCTCTGCCACAGACATGTAGACAGGAAATGACTTCAGTGAGCTTCCAGGATCAGAAGACTAAAAGAATGTGAAATGACACTTCCAACATCATCAGTGGGTAGCTGAAAGCTAGTTGGCAAGAAGGATATGAACTTTTTAATTTACTGTAGAGAATCTTAAACACACAAGTCAGCACCTGATCAGCAAAAGCAAAGACAACACAATTGGCTCACAATGCCTTCTGAAATGTAGCACAGATACCACTGCACTGAAAACCTCTAGCTTGATTACACAGGCATTTATTCACAAGAGTGATTATACTCAACTTCCTCTTTTAGAAAGATAAAGCAACGGTCAGAGAGTCAAAGCAGTTCCCTTTCCTTCCTGGAGTACAATAGTACAATACTGGCCTTGACAATAAAGATCATGCCTCTGATTTAGCATAAGTGTTGTGTGTTTTGTGTACTTCAGAAAGCAACAGCTACCCTTATTATAACCCTGCCCTGCCTCTGATTACTCTCTTCAAAGGAAGGGCTGTCACAGCGAGCCAGTGCCCCTAACTAGTGCTAGGAAAGGAGGGAAATAAGGGAGTGTCTTCCAGCAGCAAAGGTGACCCGAGGTTGCACAAGGTATGGTGCCAAGAATAGATGCCCATTAATCCCTGTCCAACGGGTCACAGGAACTTCTGTCAACCACAACATGTGGCTGTTTACCTAACGGTGTGCGCTCAGCCGGGATATTAAGGCGCAGAGAGCAATACATCTCTCCTCACTCCCCTCCTGCCCCTTCTGAATGCATTAGCTCAGCACTCTACATTGATTGCCAAGGAGAAGATTATGTGAGGGAAGAACGACATGGAAAGAGATGGACGTCTTGAAGGAGAAATGAGGACAGAGTACCTTTTTCATTAAGTTAAAGAAGAGAGGGGATGTTAGTTAAATCACTTGAAACTTTTAGTGAAAAAAATATTCAAATGTATATATGATAGACATGTTTTCTTTAAGGAACATTTACCTAATGCAACCTTAAAAAGAAATAGCTTTTACACAAAAGCCCTGATTACAACAGACATTGTTATCTAAAAAATGTTCCTCTCTTTAATTCCTATGCATATGTTTATATGACTATAAATATATTACATGAATCTATGAGAAATAATATGTGAAATGTGGCATAAGTGTGAATAAAATTAATTTGTACATGCCTACATTCCTGTTCTTACAGTTGATGTCATCTCTTTATCTATACCCTGCATTGTGTTGCTCTTTGCAAATTCTGACTCAAAACTTGACTCAACACCCCACAGATCTCCAGTTGGATGTTTGGGCTATGAGAAAAAAGAAGGGATATGAGCTGAATAACTGGACATTTAATAAATTCTGTTTATTTTAACAATAATTTGAATTTGTTGAAATGTTAGGAGAGTTGAGATAACTCAGAATTGGGTTTTCTGTACATGAGAGTCCTGTTTTCAGCTTGTAATGGAATGACTGAGTTCCGAGGTCCCTAGTGTTGTAATCCAGGCAAACCAGGCCCTGTGTATCACCTACCTGTACATGGCAGGTGTATGTTCCCTGGCTCTTCATTTTTTTCTCCATTTTTTATTTATATTAGAAACAAGATTGTTTTACATGTCAATCCCAGTTCCCTCTCCCTCTCCTCCTCCCCTGCCCCCAATAACACCCTATCTATCCCATACCAATTCTACGCCCCAGGGAGAGTGAGGTCTTCCATGGGGGTGTCTTCTGAGTCTGTCATATCCATTGGGATAGGGCCTAAACCCTCCCCTGTGTGTTTACTCAGGAAGTATGATACTCAGGAAGTATCCCTCTATGTGAAATGGGCTCCCAAAGTCCATTCCTATGCTAGGGATAAGTACTGACCTACTACATGATACCCCATAGATTTTCCCTGGCTCTTTAAAAGAAACTCTCCACCCACTTTTGTTTTCTCTTTCCCTGCTGTACCCCTGGGACAGACAGGACTTTTCCTGTCTACCTATTCTCTACTGTCCTCTGTCTGTCTCTGTGTCTCTGTATCTTTATCTTTTTCCCACCTATCCCTCCCTCTCCCTACCTTTTCTATAAAACTTCCCACTCAAGCTCTGTCTGCCTGTCATGTTTGTCCCTTGCCTGCCATGGAATCCACCAAGTTCCCCCATGCCCTTTATTATAACACCTAGTCTTTCTCTATCAATACTGCATGGTTTCATCTTTAAACTTAATGAGCCCAAGTTTTGATATCCTGACCTTGTTAAAGTTCAGCGTCTGGAATTTGGTATTGATATACTTTATTAGATGGTCTTTCTGAATTTACAGTGGGGACACAAATGGACCTACATGGTTTATGCAGAATACTTATTAGAACATGACTGATGTGTCAGACAATACTTAGACTTGTGACAATTACAAGTGCCAGCTATTATTTATTGTTTCATGTGTATATGGGCCTTCAAAGCAGTAGCCCAACTTCCTTAGGCAAAACTCATTTCTGAAAAAGATACTAAAGGGTGCCTGGCAGTCCTAAAGATGATGAGCTGATAGGTAAGCATGGAGCTTCTCAGATATTAGTATGCTTGTGAGTGAGTCAAACACTATGGGAATGCTAATTCACACTCATTTGGGGGTACAGGGCATGCAAGACCATATTCTTAATAAAATTGTTGGCAGGACAAGGGACAAACACTTTCAATAGTAACTTCACCAGTCTCCAGCCAGTGGAGTCTTTCAGTCAGCACTTGGATTCCAAGTCCTGGCCCGTGACACAATCAGTCTCTGTCAACAAAACCCACACTGGAGATTGTTCAGCTTCCTTCCTTGCATGAGGTCCACACTGGTCCTGTAGTCTGTTGCTCTTTCCTCAAGCCTGGGAGTGAAATAATGTTCCTTCTCAAAAGAACACTCAAAGAGCTTCCCAGGGCCTCAATGGTTATGATTGGCCTAGAAAGTGAAAATAGTATCTTTCTGTTTTGGCTAAAATACATACATCAGACTTTCTTTTAAAATGATAAATTAAATTGACTCTAAAGTTATTATTTAAAATTGTTTATTTTTATTATTTTAAAGGAGGAATGCAAATTTTACAGCTTATATGTAATAACGAATTGAATTATGAGTTTAGTCTATAATCTTGCTATTCATAAAAAGTAGCTTTGTATATTTTTCCTTTCAGTTATTTTCTTGTGCATGTGGTTGATTTTATGCATAAATTATATGCTATAAAAACAAAAATTTCCATGAAACATATTATCTATATTTTGAAAATGTATCTGTTTATATGCTTTGTATGTGTGTTTTGCATGTATATATTGCACTGTGTGCATGCTTGATACTTTGAAGACCAGATTCTCTAAAACGGATGTTTCAAGCAGTTGTGACACACAGTGAGAGCTGATGATAGAAACTAGGTCCTCTGCAACCTCAGAGGACCTTAAACTATGAGCCATCTTCCCTGCCCCCATTATCTATACTTTGAAAGTGTATAAATGACCACATAAGCAAGTTTATTATAGATTAGTTGACTATTTTATTTGTGAGTTTTTTAATCTTGAAAATTTACCATTGGTTTATGAACTTTTACACTTAAAATGAAAGTGTGAATAGCATACCTCTGTGAGAATCTTATTCTATAAATCAATCGGATGCAGTATATTAATTAGATAATATTGATTCACTCTGTATATATATACATACATACATACATATACACTTATATATATGCTATAATAAATTAGACTTGGCCATTTATAATATTCATTTGATTCTACTATACATATAACTTATTCTTCTTGCTATCTGATTTTCATTCTGTAGTTTTTATGTCCAAACTTATGTCTTATCTTAGCGATACCACTTAAACACAAAATCTCTTATGCTATGAGAACTCAGAATAACAAAAGTAAAGTAATTGAAATAATTATCATTTTAAGCCCTTAGTTTAAAAAATATCACCTCCAGATGAGTTCCGTAGTTTAGTCATACTTCACCATCTTCCTCTGCTGCCCACGGCTTGATTAAAACACAAGAATGTAATTATCTATTAATTTGGAGTTTCAGCTGATTAAAATAGAGAGAACCCACACAGGTCAGAGGTTATCACAGTGCATAATTAATTGTCCAACATCATCCTAATCAACATCTCTTCAGTTTGAGCATCCTGCATTTCTTGGACAGGAGGGAGGAGAGATGGGTGATTTAATCAACTATGCCTGAGTTGTCAGAAATGGATTTGGGGAGGCGGCAGTCACTGGTTATTAGAGCAGGAGCTGAAGTGTTTCAGCCTACAGCGATGGGCTGTGCATTATAAAGTATGTAAGATACAAAGTGCATTATTGAACACAAGGCTTCTGACATGAGTCTCTATGCCACTTGAGTAATAAATGGAAGTATCAAATCTGCGAAGGAAAACTATGCACATGTGAATGTAATCCAGCCCATTATGAATCACTGGCCTCAAAAAGCCATTGATTTCTTCCAAGGGTAGATTTGCTGCACTAAGAGAGATGTGTGCTAAAATATAGCACCTGTCCTTTCCTAAAACAATCAGAATAATGTGATCTGTCATGTTTTTTTAAGATGCAATAGGTCAAATAAAATAATAACTCATAATATATGTCTGTCCTTATAGAGTCAGATAACAATGTTGGATCTTATTTGGTGTGTAAAGCATAGCACATATTTTCCTTACTGACTCAAAAAATGATTATGTATTTTCACCTATTTAAGCAACATAACCATGTGGTAAGGCAGGGAGACTAGGGTCTTCTGTCACAAAGGTAGAAACTGAAATTCATGGTAAGAGTTCCAGTATCCAACTTTGAACCTAGGTCACTATATTTCTCAAAGTGCTGGACAGAAGGTACATTTGGCTAATATGAAATTCTCTCTTCTGGTGGGGAACCACTGTGCATTCTTTCTGCTTGATTCCTTATCCTCTTCTCTTTTTAATTTCACAATATACTGTGTACAAAATTAGCTAGAGTCTGAATTCCCAAGTATGAAGAGTTTGAAGGTCATTTCTCCTGAAGAAAATGGCTGGTTTTCCTTTCCCTTTCATCTGCCTTTCTATTTTAAACATATTTTGTATTTAAAAATTTATGCAATATATTTTGGTCATGCTTTTGCCTCCCTCAACTCCTCCCAGAACCTTCTCAACTCTATCCAACCGACTTTATGTTCTTTCTCTCTCTCACACACAACAAAAAAGATAAAGAAAACAAAAAACAAAAATAAAAGTGAAAATTAAAAAAAAACATCAAAAAGACAAAATATGAAAACAAACAAAAAAGCCACAAGTGAGTTTGTTTTGTGTTGAGCAATTACTTCTGGTCATGGGCCTATCCTGCCCTGGAGTGTGGTTGATATCCCTAGTGACAGTCCATTGCTAGAAACTGATTTTCTTATTGTTCACAGGTATCAGTTGCAATAGATTTAGTTATGAGTGGGATCCTGTTTCCATTTACTCCTCCCAGTATGGTTAACCCTTCTATCTTGAACATGTAAAGATCTTATTTGTGCTGATACAGTCTCTGTGAGTTCATGTCTGCATCAGTCCTGTTGTGTCTAGAGGACACTATTTCCTGGGAGTCATCCATCACCCATGCCTCTTAAAATCTTTCTGTGTGTGTCCATGAGTCTTGAGAGGAGGATTTTGATGAAGACAACACATTTAGAACTGTGTTCCAAAGACTGTCACTCTGCACATTGTCTAGTTGTGAAGTCCTATCTGCTGCAAGAAGCTTTCAGAGGACCCAAGTTTATTTTCCAGAATCCTAATCAAATAGTTCAGAATAGACTGTTATTCCAGATTCAGGGAAATGCAACTCCTCTGGAGTCCTCAGGCACCAGAGCACTTATGTGCTCTTTACTTCTCCTCCACACACACACACACACACACACACACACACACACACACACACACACACAGACACACACACACAGACACACACACATACACACACACACACACACACACACACACACACACACACACACACACTAAAACAAATTTAAATTTGAATTGTTTCAATATCCCATACATGCATATAATGTTTGATCAACTCTACCAACCTTTCCCTAAACTCTAGCTCTTCCCATATGCCCTCATCTTCTTCCTATTCCATGTACTTTATTTCATATTTTCTTTTAACAATTGAGTTCAATAAGTGCTCACAGTGTATGTATGAGCACAGGGCTATCAATTGGAACATGAGTAGACTCAAGGATTACATCCTTGAAGAAAACTGATTTCGCTCCCTCAGTCTTATGAGTCCCACCACCATCCATGGTGGGGCTTTGGGTGAGTTGGTTTTATACAGGCCTTCTGCATGCTGTCTCAGCTATTGTAAATTAATTTGTGCATTGTACCTGTCATGTCTGGAAAGACTGATTATAGCACTCTTCATCAACTTCCTTTGGCTTTTATAATTTTTCCATGCCCTCTGCAGTCATTATCTTTTAGCCCTGTGAGGAAATTGTTTGTGGAGAAAATAATTAAATGTATATATAGAAAATGTATTTTCCAGATAGGTTGTGAGACCTTAACCCATGCACTATATAGTTCTACTGATATGAACTCTTAAGAAATGTAACTTGTGTCTGTTCATATATAATATTGGGGCTGGAGGAATAGTGAGAGGCACATTGGCTTTGTGACTAATATTCTCAGCTCTGAATTACCGCCATTTATTGTCTATGCTTCAAAAGATATATGTCTCTACTTATAACTGAGAAGGTTCTGGTTTTCAATTTGTAATAGGATTATGATCACATATAAAATTATTTATTGCTGTTGATGTTATTTTTGATTATATATTCCTTATTTCATTATGTGTTTACTTTTGAAGGGTAATGTAACTAAATAGATATAATACAAATTTCATCCAATAAGGATGATAGATAGCATCATTAATCAAAGTCTCCATAAAGATCATTTTGAAAATAATTACCTCTGGGCAAATAAGAAAATCTTTCTTCTCAGAGATACCTGAAAGAAAATCTGCCCGATGATTTGTGATAAATTGGTTGTAGATGATTTAGTGGACTATAAAGAAATGAAAAACCAAATTTCCACCCATTAATATTTTCTAAAATGTATCAAATTGTATTCTAGATATTTTCATTTATATCTATAGATTTGTACACTGGTCAGAGACATTTCTTATTGTAGAGGGTAATGGCTGTTGTGGATATTCACTACTGTTCAAAATACTGAAAATAAGTGATTATAAGCTTCCTTCTATAGCTGGGACTAAAATCCAGGGGGGGGATGGAGAGAACAGAAGAGCCAGATAATAGGAAAGAGGGCTATGAAGAAGGATGGTGTCCTCTGCACATGACATGACTATAGCACATCTGAACTCACAGCAATTGTGGTTATCTAATAAGGCCTGCACAGTGGATCAAGCCAGGTAAAAAGAAATTCATGACATGGATTGATGAGGGACTCCCTAGGTAAAGAGCTATTGGGAGTGGAAGGCCACTGAAGAGGGTAAAGAATAGCCACTGATAGGCTCCCCATGCCCCAATAGATGAAACCATGTCCATGAACAACTGAGCAACATTAATTGGACTTAGTAGTTTAAAGAAATAGATATTAAAGGAGAAATGTAAAGTTGGAGATGTAATGTGTCCTGAAGGGAAATGGAGGGAGGTATATAATCAAGATATATGAAAAATGCATAAAATTTTCAAAAATAAATAAAAATCATATGAATTATATAATGTATATAATTGTGAAGTTTTGAAATTTGCAAAAATGGAAAGTCACATTGAGCATCCATAATTGATAGAAAATTTCAGAGAAGCTGAATAACAGAAAAGCATTTAATATGAGCCTACCAAGTGTGAGGACCTTGTTACCCAAGAGGAGAGTTAAGATCAAATGCTTGATATAAACAAACATGGTTTATTTAGCTTTAGTATTCTGGGCTGAGAAGAAAAGACATACTGTTGTCAAAAGTTTCAGACTTAGAATCCCTTCCACCATGATTATTTCTTAAAAGCTGACACACTTAAAACAGGAGACTTCACTCATGTCAAACTAAGGTTTTTGTATTAACAGCTTAACTAGTGTTAACTTGTATGTTGAGAATCTGAGAAATGGTGGCTGTTTTGGAATACTAAGAGCACTCTTGTAGTTGGTATAAAATATTTGGGCCCGGGTTTCTAAGTTTGAAAATTAAAAGGTATTATTGTCTTTTCAAATCTATATCCCCAGAGTCTTCAGTGATCCTATCATTTATCCAGAAGACATAAAACTTTCCATCATTGTAACTAAAATGAAGTGTTCTTACTTCACATGTGCAAATGTATGAAATGTTAAGATTCCATCCCCAAAGCATGATCTTCACATATTCAGAAGAGTTTCACTAAGTTACCATATTAAGAACTGAGTTTGGTGTTTTAAAGTCAGACTTCTTGCTTTGATTCCTACTCTGTAGCTGTGGGAACATTGTAATCTCATTCTGTACCTGCTTGATCAGAATTTTGTGTACAACCTTTCAACACCATTTCCTAAGTTTAGTATAAAAATCATATCGGAGAATTGGCAAAGAGTTGGCACCTCTCTACTCTAATTTTCAGTAGCACTATGACCCTAATGTTTTTAAAACTATTTTAATTAGTTCAAATTATAATAGCTTGTATGTATCCCTGGAAATCCAGGAAGCTAGGCTTGGTATCATTACTATACTCTGAATCTCTCTAGCAGCTCTCAGATTGTGACTGTGAGTGATTTAAAAACTTTCTCTTCTAGCTGAATGAATCTGCATCAGTGGATGCTTCTGGAAAGCATCTAAGCCATGGACATTATCCCAGAAGATTTTAAAAATGAGCATAACAACACACTTCTCTAGACACTGATCTTGAAAAAAAAAAAAAAGCTGAGAGTCAGTCCAAAGGGAGGGGATAAACTAAAAATGCAGATGATGAAATGACACCTCAGAGGCTGGAACCAAAGAGACAAGTGTCAGAGGATCAAATTCTTCCCTGACTCACTTTGCACACTTGTGATTAATAAACCAATTACTTTAAATCATGGTTTTTATGTGCAACTTTTACTATAAGCCACAAGCTAAGAAGGACAGAAACTCTAATACTTGATTTATCTCTCCATCCCTTTTTTCTGAGAATTGTAGTTTCTGGCTTGTACTTAACATCTATGAATTCTGATTGAGTTAATGAGAAAAATGAAATAAAAATTCAGTGATTTAGGAGGAATGACACAGGATATTTACTCTTTCCTCAGACAAGCTTGTATCTATGTGATCCCTTTCCTCATTCCGTTTCCTAAATAAGATCAAGTTGGGCCACTATGAGCTGTGGAAGAGTCAGCTAAGAAAAGACAACAGACACAGACGTGATGATGCAGGAGACTGTCCATTTTATCCAGCACCAGATAAAATCTAGTTTTTCTGTAAAATAAAGCCTCATTAGTTTTAGATTGGTCTGGTTTGGGGAAACTCTGTCTGAACTAGGGAACTCAATCTCCTCAGGTCTATTGTGAAAATTAAATTTGACACTGTCTATAAGGCAGAGTTGAACTCTGAGAAATGAGCTTGCTGTGGGAACTAGAAAAACAGCAATACATCTCTGTAATTTTTATTTGTTTGCTTGTTTCCCGTATTTTTACTTACCCTTTTAAAAGATTTATTTATATATTTTATTGGTATGTATATAACTGAGCACATATATACATACCATGTATATGCATTGCCCATAGAAACCAGATGATGGTGTTGGTTCTTTTGAAAATGTAATATATCAAAGAATGAACTCTCTATCCATGTTGGAGTGTTTTTTTCCTAACTGCACCATTTTTGGTGCATTCTTGACTTATATTAACTTGGGAAGTCCAGGTTACATCTGTTTGTACTTTGTACTATCTGGAAACAACCTTCGTCTAATTTTTATGTTATTAAAAATCTTCTGATGAAGATTTAAAATGAGGGATAGATCAAATAGAATCAAACATGTGGAATAATTGCAGCCAGCACAAAGCTAAATGTGATTATTTGAATGAGTATTGACTCTTATAAACTCCTATGTTTGAATGCTTAGTCCCTATTTGGTGGACTTGTGTGGGAATTATAGGAGGTGTGATTTTTATTGAAAAAGGTGTATCACTGGGATAGGCTTTGGGTTTCAAAAACCCACACCATTCCCAGTTTGCTCTCTTTCTCTCTCTGCCTCCAACTTGCCAATAAGGAAGTAAGCTCTCTGCATTTTCTCTAGTACAATTCCTGCGTGCCTGCTGTCATGATTCCTGCCATAAAGGTCATGGACTTTAACCTTTTACAACTATAAGCCCAAAATAAAGTTTTCCTTTATAATTAGCCTTGATCATAGCATATTGTTAGAATGATAGAAAGGCAATTAAAACACCCCCAATCAGCCTGCATGGCAGGTAGGAAACAAGTTGCCCAAAAGCTGTTCTGAATTGACTGAAGCCAGACCTTGTGTGCTTGCAGATATTGCCACAAATGAATGTTAGTCTGATCTCCTGAATATATTTATGAGTTCTCTAGAACAGTGCACTGCCTTATTTAGTCTCTCTACAAGGAAGAAACATTTGTCATAAATTCAGTGTAATTGTTTAAAATCTGATTGCGTTGATTGCGTTTATTTTCCCTGTTCTCTTGGATAGAGCAATAACCATACCTAAAAGTAGGCAATGAAAATATAACACAATAATTAATACACAAAATTTGAAAAATATTGACATATTGTTGTGCCAATATTTATGTCTTATGCTAAAAATAGCTTATACATTTTATATTTTTCCTTTTGTAATGCTCTCTCCTGTTAAGATGTAGCATTCTTGTTAACAATGTGCAGTCACTGCTGGTCTGCCCTGAGGTTTCATGTGAGGATATGCTGTCAAAGAGGCTCTGAGAATTGTCCATCAAGACAACCAGTGAAGGACATCAGGCATAAAAACCAAACTCTAAAAGCTGTGTGGTTCCCGCTTGTTAGTTAGTTTTTCATTACTTTTACCAATTTGAGGACTCTGCTAACCTGAGCTACCTTGTCACCTGTGCTCTGCACATGGTCTTCCACCTTGCATACAAGTAAGACAAGGGAAAATAGTGAGTGGTATTACTGTCCATGATGCCTGAAATAGAATCACAAAGGGCCACCAATTCAATAACCTTTCAGGTCCATTAAAACCTGTGCTTCTGGATCTTTATGTTAAAGATGAGATAGGGACATAGACACATAGCTTATTATATTAGATGACCCAAAGAAAAAATACACAAATCATTGTTTATACTAATCACATTACAGGAAGGTACTCTGATACTATGGGAACATGTGTTTCTTTCCTTCAACTTTTGCATTTTAATTTTTTAAACCTGGTAACAAGAATATACTCTGAAAATCCGGTAGTTCCCAATTTCCAATTGTTGTTTTGTTCTGAGATCTTAACACACTAAAATACAGGACTTGGTGCAACCTGAAAAGTGTAAGGTCAGAAAGTTGAATGGCATGGGAAGGTGGAGTCAGGTTGCTTATAAGGATTCTGCCTCCTTCAGTCACTGCAACAGGAGTCATCTATCCATTCTGAAGCAAGCCAACATCAATTGCACATTTCCTTCAAGCATCACTGGAAAGCCCACTGCCAGTGGTGATGGGTCAGTGCTTAAACACAGCCCTTGCTTTTTCTTCCTAATTCCTCCTCTATTGTCAGTCTCCTCAGCCTGATTCCACAGCTGCCAATTTTTCCTAGATGCTTTTTTCTTGAAAATGTTAAAACTTTCCATGGTGAACTTCATGGCCATCTGCAGAAATTTTCTCCTTATCCCCAAGTCCATTTATTTTTGTTTTTTGTATGCAATATTTTAAGAGACTTTGGGCATGATAGTTTTTACATAATGTTGCTTCCTTGCCTCTTTACAATAAGAAGGAAGTAGAAATCCCAGTGTCTAATACTAAATGATCCATTTGGTATCAATATGTCACCTATTCATTTAACCAGACATGGATATATAGATATAGATATATAGATGAATACAGATATATAGATATAGATATACTTACCTACACTATCTATTATGTAGATATATAGCATATATATATGTATATATATAGTTATCATCTACATATTATCTAATTAATGGTCACTTGCAGTCAGAGTTACTTGAATCATACAGTCATCATGCTTGTTCATGCCATGGTTAATGAGTCAAATTTCACAGGATATGGTGTTTTTAAATCATGGCTATCCTTGATACTTCTAAACTCACACACTTGAAATGTGTTTAGTCATCAATACATTTCTGAAGCCAAACAGAGATGTGGAAACTCCATTTAGAATATTGTCTAGTTTATATCCTTTGTATACTTAACTAATCTTAGTGTGCAGAAACACCTAGATCCGAAATCTTGTCCTTGTAACAGAAATAAAAAGGTTAATTGATAAGTTTAAAAGCCTTTTAAGTAATTCATTCTTTTCTCTCCTTTTATTTGCTCTCATGTCCTTTTCTCCATCAACTTTCAATCTTTTGCTCTCTATTTCTCCATGATGGTAATGGTAAAGTAGAAGAATATGAATATGATGATGATATCATTGTTAAAAATAGATGTAGTCATAGCAAGCTTTTCTCTAAGCAATTGTGCTTCAAATCTCATTCTACAATTCTTTGGCTAGAGAAAGGAGTGATTTCTCTAAACAGATATATCAAGATCTGAAAATAAGAAATCATGCACATTTCTCAGAGGGCTCTTTAGATGAATAAACAGAAACATGAATTCAAATTTGACAGGCAATGATATTTCAATGAATGGAAGCTGCTGTTGTGACTGACATCATCATTCTTAACTATAACTCAAATATTCTCAGAAGAGGCAGTGTGCAATCCTAAATCAAGGTATTTTTAAGTAAAATCCGTTGCTGCTTCAGAATTAGAAAGAGTACTCACAACATATTTAGACCCTCAAAATTAAAACATTAAACAATTGACTTACAATAAGGAAAAGATGAATGATCCAACAAAAGAAAATTTGGATCTAAGTTAATCTGAATTTCAATCACAAAGCAAAAATAAGTTCACTGACTTATTCACCTATTAACTGGAACATAACCTCTACATTGAAAGCTGTCCTGGTACAAACAACCAAACAAAAGAATTACTTGCTTTAATGGATTGTTTAGAATTCACTAAAATTATCTACACTAATTAGCCATCAGAGTCCTGTCCAAATTTAGAAGAGAAAATACACATTTAAAATACATTGTATTCCTTTATTTTTAATTAAAAATAAATATTCGCTCAGTGCAGAGACAACAAATACTAAGCCTAATTTTAATTAAAAGTTACATTAATGCATTTTTCTAGTACTAGACTGGCTTTAGAAAAATATCCCTGAATTGTTAAGTAGACAAACTAAATGAAACATGCTATTTTTCTTTTGGCTATAGGCATTTTGGTTTGCCCTGGGAACATTTTAAGATTTATTACTTTTTACACTATTGGTTGTTTTGATTTACAAATTGTCTTAAAATGAAGACTACTTGATTTCTGATATTCTCTTAGATTTTATTTGTTTTTTAGCTGATACAATCCTCTTTATGTTTTATCTGTTTTTTTATCATAATTGTCAGATCAAAACAAAAAATCTTTGCCTGCTTTTGATATTATTTGTCCAAGGTTAATACAGCACAGAAATGGCAAAATCAGCCTAATAACTGATAAGCCAGAGTGTTTTACCTTCTTTATTTTTTTTTTTATACTGACATAGTTTGGTAATGTTGTGTACTTCAGACTCTTAGGACATTTGTTTTGATCCTACCAGTATTCTTTCTTAAATTGTGTGCACTCGTGCCTGCTTAAAGTTCAACTTTGCATTAGAGAATGTGGTAAATGTTGTAAACTGCTAGGAAACAGCATTAACTAATGCACATTTTTTTCTAAAATAATAATTTGAGCAACTAAAATACCTCATGTAGCATGGAGCAAAGACAGAGATGATTCCAATCCTAAGTGAAGATAAAAGAAAAATAACAGAACTTATAAACAAACGTGATCCATCTCAGTTGATCAATTGTCTTCTGTTGTTTCACATGGAGGAGTTCTCTCTCTACATAATTATACAGAAAAGACTAACAATTTAATGTATCAGCAACTTGATGAGATAAGCTATAATGTAACCCTTGAATAATCACCCTGTCACCAAGCTCCTTGATGCTAGAATGCTAGAAATATTAACAAAGATTTAATTTTCACATTAAAATTCTTGTTTGAAATGGTTTAATATTTCATTCTATCAATTTGAAAAGATTAATATTGACTATAATCTACTTTATCTTGGAATTCAATACACTGTGTTCTGGGGGCATTATAATTTACTTGTACTTGCCATGCTCTGAGAAAGACATAGATTAAATCCTTGCTGTGTGTCATTAAACATTATGAAAATGGCTAATAATCCTGATAGAGAAGAATGCCCAGTTATGATCTGTTATTAAGAAGGAACACTTACTTACACATACAATGTAATTGTCATGGAAATCCTGAAGAAAATGCGAACATGTGCCACCAACCTGAAGCATCTAGTTAGATGCTATCTAACTTTATAGACACTGATGCTTGCAGCTGGTCATTCCTGGGAATGACAGGAGCAGGCCCATTGTAGGGACCAGAGAAGATAATGTAATTG
The DNA here is from genome assembly GCF_003668045.3 of Cricetulus griseus. Classification (NCBI taxonomy): domain Eukaryota; kingdom Metazoa; phylum Chordata; class Mammalia; order Rodentia; family Cricetidae; genus Cricetulus; species Cricetulus griseus. The sequence goes on along the minus strand of NC_048603.1, from coordinate 18,514,132 downwards.
ACAGGACCTGATTCTCTACCTTTTGGAGACAATTATTTCCTATGTATACCTTCCACACCCTTTCTCTTAATGCTTCTCTAATGTCTGTAAGCATTTCTATACTTACTCATCTTGGTACCTTCCCCCAAATAAGCAATCCCTAGTGAAATCATAATAAAGGTTCCAAGATGATTTGTTTAGTAAATAGGACATGAATGAACAAACCAGAAGTTCAGAAGTTTCTCTAAGCATAGCACTACTTTAGTTCCAATTGTATGTCTCTTGGCGAATTACAATGTAGCAGGATGTTAATTTCCTTCAACCTCAGTCTCTTTACTTATAAAATTGCCATATTGAATACCTCTCTCTGGTGTTTGTCCTCATCATAAAACCAAGTATTACTTATGATCTCCTTTGGTCAGTATCTACTAGATAATAAGCAAACATAATTGGAGATATCCCCTTTAAATTGACCTACACAATAATGGGCTTGTCAAAATTTTATAATGGATGATATCCCAGTTTTACACTAGGGCTGCTGCTATAAACTTGAAAAGTGTTTATTTGGCTTAAATGTCTCAAATACAGTGCATCATTGAGGGAAGACAGGGTAGAAATTGAAATCAAGAGCCTTTGAGGGCAAATTGATGCACATTATAAAATAATGTCACTTACTTACCTGCTTCCAACTATTGGCTTAGGTTTTTTATTTTAATTTTCAAGCTTGAGGCCATTTGTCCAGATGTGGCACCACCCATAGTAGGCCAGGTAATTGCACATCAATTACCAATGAAAACCATGCACTACAACCTGGGCCAGTCTGTTGAAGTCAATTCTTCCACTGATATTCCTTCTTCTAAGGTGAATCTAGCTTATGTAAAGTTGATAAACACAGACAAAAACAAAAACAACCTAATCAGCACAGATGGAGAAATGGTCCTTCCTAAGAGACTATTGGCAGTTCATGATTACTAGGAAAAGTAGGAATTGCTTTCTTCAGTGGTAACACCACATAGAGGTTGACCTTGCTTCAGGACATAATCCCTCACCCAATTTTTGGGCAAGAAATTCTAATTTAACTCAGTCATACAGAAAATGAGGACATAAAGGTAAGTTTAAGACCTGTATAAAAGAAAGGTCCAGATAGTGAGGGAGAAGGAAAAGAACAAAAACTGGGAAGAGGCAATCACTAAATTCATATTATATATATATATATATATATATATATATATATATATATATATGATTGTCATTTTTATGAAATGTAAATAAAAGAAAGACAATTGGAGTCAATCTGTATTCTAAGGGCCTAGTGGTGTCAGGAAGGAAGGACACAACAGATGCTGTCATAGTCATATCTGAAGGTAATATCACTGGTGTATAATTAAAAACTGAAGTATCTAAAGGCACTTTCCAACTGTGTCATGTAAAATAATTGAAGAAACTGTTTAGAGATTAATTCTTGGGTTATAAACATCAATTCATAATATTGGCAAACATATTCTTTCTGAAATGCAAGCTTCATTCTGATTAGCTGTTTCATATGCAAATAATTTTATTTGCTAAAGAAATAGTGGTAGACCCTGAGAAGAGGAAAGGGACAAGAATCTCCTGAGTAATTTGGGAGTATGGGGGAGGGGGGAAGGGAGGTAGGAGAAAGAGAAGGGGGATAAGGAGAGTAGGAAGGAGAACATGAGGGATCAGGAAGGTCCGGTTGGGGGAACAACAGAGGAGAGCAAGGACAGAGATAACTTGATAGAGGGAGCCTTTATGGGCTTAACGAGAAACCTGGCACTGGGGTTATTCCCAAGAATCCACAAGGATAACCCCACCTTAGAATCTAAGCAATAGTGGAGAGACTACCTAAATGCTCTTCCCCTATAATGAGATTGGTGACAACCTTAAATGCCATGATAGAGCCTTCATCTAGTAGCAGATAGAATCAGAAGTAGAGATCCACATCTAAACCCTGAGCTGAACTCCTGGAATCCAGTTGTGGTAAGGGAGGAGTAATGAACATGCAAGGGAAACCCACAGAAACAGCTGACCTGAGCAAGCTGTAGCTCAAGGACTCCAGTCAGTCAGCTGGGGAACCAGCATAATACCAAACCAGGCCCCATGAACGTGAGTGTCAGTTGGAAGACCCAGGCAGTGTATGAGGCCTCTGGCAGTGGAACCAGTATTTATTCTGAGAACGGGCTTTGGGAGCCCATTCCCCATAGAGAGATACTCTCTCAGCCTATATACATGGGGGAGGGCGTAAGCCCTGCCCCAAAAGATGTGACAGACTTTTATGATCCCCCCATGGGAGGCCTCATACTCCCTGGGGGGTGGATGGGGGCAGGGATGGGGAGATGGTTGGGGGAATGGGAGGACTGGAGGGAGAGGGAACTGGGATTGGTCGGTAAAATAAGACTGTTTTTAATTAAAACAAAAAATTAATTTACAAATTACAAGTGGAATTGAAACATATCTTTACATATTTTATTAACTCAAATATAAAAGTTCTTTTCCAATTTTGCAACATGTAGTGCAGTTCTGCACTGCATCAAAACAGAAACTTTGTGTTGTAAGAAAAATTAAAAGAATGCTGTAATCAACCAGAGATAAGGCAAATACAAACATTCACTCACCAGTTAATTCATTGTGACTGTAACAAGTGTATGTGTGATCCTTGCTGGAGGCAGAAGACATGATGCCTTCCATAGAGCCCAAGATTCTTCTGTTTAAGGTCTCTCCTCTGGTCTCAACACTGGAGTTGAAATAGTATCTGAGGGTAGTTCTGGCTTCTGATATTTGGGGAATATTATGACAAATATCAGGTGAAAGAACAATATTTATTTTCTCATTCATAGATCTTTTGTTTGTTACTTGTTCAACCCTGAGTGTTGTATCTGAATCTCAGGCAATGTGCCCATTAACCTAGGTACCTGGTAACCGTGATCAGATGGTAATTTGGTGTTATTAAATGAGGTTGGTGGAGGGCATTGATTTTACAATTTGAAAGCTCTTAAATGAGTGAAACAAGAAAGATGTTACATTGTTGAAATTTACATGATTGATAGGGAAAAGGTATCCACATATGGTGAGTGAAACACCTTGGGTTTGCAAAAGTTGATGTTTGCTTGCAAATTCAGAAAAATATTAGTGTTTTGGAAGGAACAGTGTGAAGGAGATGAGTGGTAGAAACCAGTATAAGAAAGTTCACTGAAACATGGGGGAGGGACTAGGCCCTGTCCCAAATGATGTGACAGACTTTGATGATCCCCATGGAAGGCCTCACCCTCCCTGGGGAGCAGAAGCAGGATGGGATGGGGGTTGGTGGGGGCCATGGGAGGATTGGGGGGAGAGGGAACTGAAATTGATATGTAAAATAAGATTGTTTCTAATTTTTTAAAAAATCTATACAGGGAAAAAAAGTTCATTGAAATAATTTTGGAAAATCAAAACCCTACTTCAGTATATGCCACTCATGTGGCTATGTTATTGACTGTAAGTTAGCTTTTTAATTTAGACTATATGGAAAAATGCAAAAGCTGGTAGCATTTTAAAACAGCTATCATATTTTCATGTTACAATCTGACTGTCATTTTATCATGCTTCCTTCATTAAGCTCACTATTTTAAATAATTGTTGCTTGAAGTATTATGCATAAAGCGTGCTTCCCAGGTGTCAAGCACATTCCCAAACATGTTGCACATACAGGATACATTCTATATTTAGAACCCACTATAAACCTTGAGAATACTTGCATGTTACAGAAAAGGACTTCAAGTTTAAGAAGCTTTGTGTCCTCTGACCAAATTCTGCAGGGATCTATGAGCTTTTGGCTTGAGTCCAAAGTCCATATTTGACACACAAGGGAGGTGCTATTCTTTTCCATTTTAGAGTTTGGCTCAGTTCAGATACTTGAAAGGAAACTAAGAAATGATTTACATCTTAATTCTTCTCTTACTGATACATACACACAACTGAAAACATGGGGACACATGATGACTTATATATGCAACCATATTTATTTGTGAAGTGATGCTAATACTGTCTCCCTCATATTCTTGAATTGAGTTTCACAAGAAATACCACTCATAAAACAACAAATAAAGTGGCCAGCAGATGTTCAAAATGTGATGGGGGAGGTCCTTCTGTGTATATGTTTGTCTTATTGGTTGAAAAATAAAGCACTGTTGGCCAATAGGGAAGCAAGTTAGGTGGAACTAGGAAAGAAGGAAGATTCTGGGAAATGTAGGAAAGAGGGGGAGTCACCATGTGATCCCAAGAAGAGAAGACGCATAAGGATGGTGTCCTCAGTAAGATAAGTCTGTATAAAAATATATAGATTAGTAGTTATGGTTAATAATTGAGGCTGACCTAGTGAATAAGAAATCCCAGTCATTGACAGGCAGCATTGTAACTAATATAAGACTCTGTATGTTATTTGGGGGCCCTAAAGTGATGGCAGAACCCAGGCAGCTGGCGGTGTTATCATTACAGTTGAAAATGTAAGTGCATGTCTCCATCTACTGTTCCTCTGTGAGGACAAGCACTACCCTGCAGCCCCACTCCACGATCTCAGAGCTTCCTTCTGTAGATAAATGTGCATATGGAAAGGACAAAATCTTTTCCTATGAATTCTTGCACTACCTATCCTAGGTCAATGCCTATAATTTAAGAACTTAATGGTCAGCTGATAAATGTTTATATGAATGAGCATGAGTACCCTTGTTTTAGTTGAGTTCCCTAAATTCTATTGCAACATATACTTTGCTGGGAAGTTTTAGAAACAGGTTCTCACTGCTGGGGGTGGAGGACATGTAGGGAAGGAGCAGAGAGTTGTCTAGGACAGTCTTGTGATACATGAGACAAATTAAAAGAAATTAATATAGAATATATAACTATAGAAAAACCTAGCTTAAAATATGCTAAACCAAGAGGAATAGCTGAGCACAAAATAGGTCTATGTGCTCCCTCCTTACCAAGCAAAGAACAAAAAGAAGCAAATGGAAGACAACTATCTATTATTTTGTGGCATATAGTTATAAAATTAGATCAGAGAAGGGACCATCAGGCACTGAATTCAAAGGAAGATATCATTGGAGAGCTCCAGGTTCAGAGCCAAAGCCAGTTCATACTTCCTTAATGCCCCAGTCTGACATTATGTTACAACTTCTACCTCACTCTGAAGTACTAGATTCTCCTCTTTTGAGACTTCTGTAGTATTCAACACTTTGCCTCTGATATCTCCTCCCTCCAATGTTAGATTCACTTAGATTACTATTTTGTTTTCTGAATTACACTGACAAATTCTCAAATACATCCAGCCGTTTGCTGCTCTGCTTCTAAGCAACCACCAGTCATATGATACTCAGACTCTCCAGCAATTAATCTGTCTCTCATACAAAGTATTTGACTTCTTACATGGGAGACATTACACAAGCAGGCACACACACACAAGTTGAAAACACAGCTTGGGTTTGTTTCCTTAGCTGTGTCCATGACATAAGATTGGATATCTTTTAGGCAGAGTTGCCTTCTCATACTTGACTCCATGTCACTGGGATCCAACACAGATACTATAAAGGGGCACATGCTCAGGAAAATAGACAAAGTGTGGTGGGGAGTCTAGATATGCTAAATGGCTAGAATCCTGTGGACTTGTAATTGAGACACAGTCCTATTAAATAGATGATATATTTCAAAACAAGTCATGATTTGTCTGTGAAAGAATGAACACACATGTAAGGTCTAATACTCATTGGACTCAGTTTGAAAGAGGAAATTGTTCTGTTTTATTTGTTTGAAGAAGAAACTTCAGGCACCTTTCCTAATAGTTACTGTTCTACATTAAACATCAAAATGTCTGTTTTGTCTCTTTCACAGTGCTTCTGTTTCTATACTCCAGTCTCCAGACATAACAGATTGATTGCCAAGAAATGCTTATTCTTCCCTCTGATTTTTATACCATCTGTTCACACAGGCTTGAACTATCTCCCTTTTTATTGTCCAGCCTTGTTAAGACATTTGAAATGTCAGCTCCATTGTGAAGACTCCCATAGCCTTGTGTACATGTCCTGGAAGATTTTCAGAGCCTGTTTTCACTATAGTTTTGTTTCATTTTTATTTCAACATGATTTCTTTGTATTTGTCTTCCTTAGCTTCAAAATTTTACAAACTTTAAAATCTTAATGACAAAATCCAAGCCTTTACACACATATACACACACAAAAATACAAATAAAATTTGTCTTCCTCCACTAACTTAATAATACCAGTTTTAGAGATTTCTCCTTTCTTTAATTTTTCAACTTCCATTCTTCATGTCATGCTTCTTTCATGCTAACTAAATCACTGTAATTTCTAACTAAGTACTTAAATGTGTTCTTTTGTCTGCCAGTCTCTTTGTATTGACGTGGCTTTCAGTAGGCATGCAATGGTGGTGTATTTTAAATCTAAAGTTACTGCAGCTGAAAGCTATGCCTTTTGTTCACATAACCTTGCCTGTTGTTAACCAGAGTTCGTTAAAATGTAGGAGAGCCAAAGGAGTTGGTGTATGCCAGAAATCCCAGCGCTTATGAGGCCGAAGAAGGTGGGTCATGGCAAGTGAGCTTCATAGTGAGTTCCAGGCCAATCAGGGATATTTATTAGGGAGTTTCTCTCCCTCTCGATTTTTCTCTGTATATACATGTATGTATGTAAGTATATACATGTATGTATGTGTGTAAGTATATATGTCTGTGAGAGTATTAAATATATGTTAAAATTGAAAAAAGTAGAGCCTTTTGTTCTTGGACGTGTGATAGGTTAATGGTGAGAAGAGTTAATATCTCATGATGAAAAGCAAAACTTTAGTTGTCTGGCATATAAATCTTATAATGTTTTGAAATGAACATGTCTGGAGGAAAGGGCATAGCTGAACAATGTGACTAGTATAGTCTCCAACAAAAGATATACCTGGTTATTGTGAATTATAGTTCTTAAATAAAGCCCCATTGATCTATGTTTAATGAAGATATTTTCAACTGCTAACTTTTAAATCTTTTGATTAAAAATATTCTTCTCTCATACAATACATCCCAACCAAAGTTTTCACTCCTCCTAGGCTACCCTACTTTCCCTCCAACCCAGATCCAATCCACCACTGCTGTTTCTTCAGAAAAGAGACAGTTTCCAAAAGACAACATCCAGAAAAGTTAAACTAAGATGCATTAAGACAAGACAAAAACTCTCATATTGTGACAAGACAAGGCAACCCAATAGGATGAAAAGTCTCAAAGAAAGGCAAAAGAGTCAAAGATATACCTACTCCCACTGTTAGATGTCTCACAGGAACATCAAGCTAACAGTTATAACATGCACAGATAACTTGGTTCAGACCCAGGCAGAACCCAGGTTTGCATTTCAGTCTCTGAGAACCCATGTGGACACTGCTTAGTTGATTTGTAGTGCCATGTTCTCCTGGAATCCCCCATCCACTCTGAATCCTACAATCTTTCCTCCCACTCTTCTACAGCCTTCCTCTAACTCCAAGGGAAGCAACCAAAGGCACAGATCTATGAGTATAGCAAAATATCATTAGGAACCATTTCATTGATTTTTTTTTGTAGTCCTGTTTGGTTCTACCGTAGATCTGTGGGCTATCTAGTCTCAAGCCATCTGTGCAGAAAAGAGCCTGGACTCCCTTTTGTGGCACTGGCCTCAAGTTAAACCAAACATTGGTTGGCTACTCTCACATATTGTGCACCACAATTGTCCCAGAATATCTTGCTGGCAGACAGATTTTACGTGGAGGGTTTTGTGACTGGGATGGTATATCAAGCTTTCTTGTGAACTTCCAGCTCATAAATAATGACACTAATACTTCTTATTAGTTGTGAAAGTTCTGCCTTAGCTTAGGCTTGTCCTAGCTCTTATAACTTAAGTTAACCCATTTTGCCTCCTGGCTTCTTACCTTTCTTCCTTTCTGTAAATCCTCTCTCCTTGTCTCATTGGTATGTGGTGTGCACCTAGATTCATCTCCAACTTCCTTGCTCTCTACCTAGAAGTCCTGCCTATACCTCCTGCCTAGCTATTAGCTATTCATCTTTTTAATTATACCAATCACAGTAGTATGTCTTCACACAGTGTACAAATATCCCCAAAGCAGGTTGGTGTCCAGGTTTTTCCTTTGGTGCTTGCAGAGTTCTTTCTTGCTCTGAAGGTACAAGAATGTAGGGGTAAAGGCTTCAAGCCCACATCAGCTTGACCTCTCAATGTTTAGTGAGATGAGTGAAAGTTGTTCTCAGCAATAAGCCCCCTTGTTATCAGATGACAACCTTTTCAGAGGACAACCTTCTTCTGTCTTTGCATCAACCTGGGATATTTAGTGATTCCACAGAACCTCCTCCACCGACAAATCAATGGAATATATCCTAATCCCAACCTCTGTAAACCTTGCCTGTTCTGGAAGATGACCTGTTCAGACCCTGTATCCTCCATTACTGGGACTTCTCACTAGGATCCCCCTCACACATTCAAGGAAGTTCCCACTATATTGGGTTTCCACACTACCTCCAAATATTCCCCTAATTCGAGCTGTGTCTCCCCAACCTGATCCCTCTTGTTCCTGTCCCCATCTGCCTCCTACTACCCTCAGAATATATTCTATTTCCCCTTCCAAGAGAGATTCATACTTCCCAATTAGACCCTTCCTTTTCACCTAACCTCTCTGGGTTGGTGGATTCTAGTTGGGTGATCATTTACTTAACAGCTAATATCCACTTACAAGTGAATACAAAACATATTTGTCTTTCCAGTTCTGGGTTATCTCACTCAGAGTGAGTTTTTTTTCCTACCTGCATCCATTTGCCTGCAAATTTCATGATGTCATTTTTTTAACTGCTGGGTAATACTCCATTGTGTAAATATGCACCACAATTTTTGTTAACTTTTATGAGCTGTAATTAAGCTAATGGTCCTGGATTATAAGGAAAATTGAGAAAATGTTCTCTTACTCTCACATTAATTTTGTGAAGCAGATGGCTTGCACCTCAAATAAACTGAATCTGTCCCAAGGTCCTCTACTAACATAACTCTTCTCCTCACGCACACTATTCAGCCCTTCCAAAACTAATTTTCTTTGCTTGTGGACATTCTATAGAGCTGCCTGCTGCCCAAGCAAGTCTCAGCATATTTTGTTCCGTTATAAATTGGCTGAGAAGTAAAGGTATTTGTAGTTGTGCATGGTCCTTTACCTATAAAACTGATGTTTGTGTATGATTGAGATCACAAAACCTCATATTAAGTTTTAAAATATTATAAAACAATATGACAAAACAAAAAGTAACACATCAGAATTAGACTAAACAAACAAACAAGGGAAAAAGCCCAAGAGAAGGCACATAAACGGAGACCAACTCATTCACACACTAAGTAATCCCATAAAAATACTAAGCTAGAAGCCATGATACGTTCACAAAGAACCTCTACAATAAAAGGAGAGAAGGAGATATCATCTATCTATCTTTCTATCTATCTATCTATCTATCCATCTATCATCTATTTATTATCTATCATCCATCTGTCTATCATCTATCATCTATCAATCTATCATCTATTATCTGTCATAAAATCTTGAGAGAGAGAGAGAGAGAGAGAGAGAGAGAGAGAGAGAGAGAGAGAATTAAAGTTCTGATAGGACAATATGAGACAGAGAACTGCCAATGATGCCATTAAATTGCCTTTCTATTAAACTCTAGATCTCAACCTCAGGTCATTGAAAACACAAAATTTGCAGCCAGCCATCTACAAAACACCTGCATCTGTGCACAGCTGTGTCATACTTCAACCCAGAATGTGAAGTATTTTTTTCCTCGATCTGCCTTTGTGCATTTTCATTCTCCAGTTCTTCACCTATCTCTCTGATGACGTCTATTTGTGAATATTACATTTATTAATTCTTTGGACTCAATGAAATATTTTGTTTTACTGACTTGGTCATATGTTCTTCACCCTGGGTCAGTTTTGTTTTCCATAATCACTCCAGGAAATGACTCTTACTCCTTAATCTGTATAATAGAAATTGCTCTTGGCACTGGTCAGCTTCATGCTAGAATTATCCCACAGCCTCATGAAAGAGGATCTGATAAGTACAACATAGGTGGAGATTAATCTAAAGTGTCTGAATAAATAGTATATCTAAGAACAGTTGCAAACTATAGGGAATTAGTCAAATGTCATTTGATTCATACATTTAACTTTTTCTTTGTTATACATATTTAAATGATATGTGTATATACTTTTACACAGACACATATATAAAAATATGTATATTTATCTAATATATACAATGAATGATTAATAATATATTGTTTGTGGGTGTGTGCATACCTACAGAGTGAATATAAGGCTGCATGCATATGCTCTCTGTATATGTGTACTATGTATACATATTAGAATTGTATGTCCTGTAGATAAACATGTACCCAATTGCATTTATATTTGTTGTATATTTTGGGTACAGATTATCCCAACCTTATTTGACTTCAAATGCTCAATGATTATCTTGGTCATTTATCTTTGTCATATCTAACTTTTGGTTTCTAGTCTCTATATACTTCTTTTCCTTAGTGGTGGCAGCTGATGCTTCCTAGCTTAAGAATCATCCCCTTCTTGGCTTCTAAATGAGTCTTGACAGAGAACATGAGTGATTTTTTAATGCACTCTGGTCTCCTGATCTAGGTCAGGCAGTTTTATGGCACTCACAGCACTGGGTATATTAGTTACTTTTCATTATTGTGATAAAACACCATAACCAAAGGCAACTTAAGAGAGAGGGTCTAATTATTTCGTTTATAGTCCAGTGAGAGAAGAGTCCATCATGGTAGGGAGGCATGGCTGTGGCAAGAAGCATCAGGTCTGGTGGCAGGAGCAGGAAGCCAAGGGATCACATCTTAAACAGAAACACAAAGCAGAGAGAGCAAACTGGAAGGAGGGCCAGGCTATCAACTCTCAAAGCCTGCCTCTGGGGATGTACTTCCTCTAGCACAGCTGCAGCTCCTAAACCTCCCCAAACAGCACCACCAACTTGAGACCATGTGTTCATGCTCAAACCTAAGGTTTGCATTTCTCTTTCAAAGCACCTCACTGAGATAATTCCATCCTTTTTAAATCAAAAACATATAACAATTCTGTTAGATAATAATAAATGTGTTTTGGTCAGATGCACATCCCTCAACACAACACACACACACACACACACACACACACACACACACACACACACACACACACACACACACACACACACACACACACACACACACACAATTTATCCATTCACCTCTCTTTCCTTTCATCTAACTTTGAAATTTTTTCAAACAAGACCAATTCGTGCTGCCCAAACACTCTTGAATGTGTGGTATTCCACTAGAGTGGATGGGTTCTCAGGAACAACATTCTTTAAAAAACAAAACTGACCTTCTCTCTCCCAACAGCTATGAATTGTCAGTAGCTCCATGGCTTAGTGTGGACTAATCTTCACACATATTTTCAAATATTTAATTCAAGTCTAACAGGATAGATTTCTGTTTTGATAGCTCAACTCTTGCCTTTGGCTATTGTCTAGCCCTTAACAGGAAAACAATTCACTGATAATATGAGATCAGTATGGGCACTTGGGATGACTATAGTGAGCTCTAATCTGAGATGATGCCACATGTCCTCTGTTCTTCATCCTCCCAACCAGCATTGGTATAAACTCTAACAGTATTAGCTCATGAATTTGGGGAAACAATAAACAGTATCGACAAACATGAAACTATTTATATTTGATCTGTTCCTAACGTACAACCACACTTTTAATGAGCAAGACACCACTAGTGAAATCACTGTCTTTGGGGGTTATTCAACATGATGATACCATGAAAAGATTAAAAATTTTTAAAAATCAAATATCGAGAATGCCTCAGGTATAGGTCAACAGAGTTTATTTTATATTTGCTGGATATATAAATAATGCTGCAAATTAATGAGCTGACATTTCTGTGGTTCCCGAAATATCTGTATCATGTTTCATAAGTGCCTTTAGGTACTTTCTTCAATTCCTTAGAACCCTTGCTCCAGGCTCTCCCTGAAGGTAGCAGGTGCCTAGTATATTTTATGAGGATGTAGGTACTATTTTGGAAAATTAGGCCAGACCCTAAGTATGACTGTTCCCTTTCACTTCCATCGTTCTGTAGGTGTTGCTGTTGATGACTATAAGTGGTAGTCAAGACACCTTTGATGAACTTGAAATTCCCTTTGGTATCTTGTCAAAATGAGAAAATAAAATGAACTCATAATTACAGCAGCAAGTTATGAAACATGAAAAACACATGAACAGAAGCCTGAAAACCTTAAACAATTAAAAAAGCGTACAATCATAGTTCTACAATATTGTACTATTATGAGAAATGTTTTAACATACAGATTTGAAGTGGCTCTTCTATATCTATGAATTATCTGTCTAGCCTCAGGAAATTCACAGAGTTCTTCAAGACTTCAGCCATCTCTGCTATAAATTTGGCATTATCAAAGGGACTGTTGCTCTGACTAGGTGATATCCTTCATGTTTTGCCATCCCTTAGTATGTAATTTCTAGCTAATTCCTCTAGTAAGAGCAAAGGGCAGTAATAGAAAAATCAGAATAATTCTTTCCTGGCCAAGAACAAATCAAACTGTAATGAGTTGTATTAATATACACTTAGGCAGGCTGTTCTCATTCCCTCATTCCTGGATGGCTGAGCAGTAGGGAATCCTAGAATTCATCATATTCCCTCCAAACAGAGAAGTGAAAGTAGGAATTACAGTAGCACAGTAGTTTCTGTGTCACATTTAGTCTCATCTCTCACCTTCCACTTCCCCTTTTAGCCAATCAGCTGCCACTCCTACTCATATCCCAGCCCGTCTTCATTCCTTTACGTTCAGTTTCTGAAAGACAAAGTTTCATATCTGAACAAACTTTGTGTTAGTAGCTCCCTTCTGTGGTCTCATAAATAAGTGTGCCTTACTGTAGGACACTCGTTAACCACAGCCACTATGTCTATGTTGCATTTTATTTTGTCTCCACCACTAATTAGCAGCTGCTTTTGAGCACAGCTCATGTCCTCCTCTGTGAGTAACTCCTTTCTGTGGTACCATGCATGCCATAGGTATAGGATAACTATTGGTTAGATTACACTCTTAGTTATTATACAATGCCTTTGGAAATTAAAGAAGTTATAAACAGCTTTGTCATGGTCTCACAGTGGATTATCTTCATTTAGACACACGCTATAATGATTATATCATTCTTTTTAAGCCAGACAAAACATGTCTCTCAACACATCTCACGATTTAATTCTAATTTTGTTATCTCTAGTCACATATGCAATGGCTAGATTTCATTATACAGGATAAAAAAAAAAAAAACAAGCAACTGCCACTACGTAACCATTTTAACTTAGGAAACACATATTCACATATTATCTCTTAATTGACACAGTGATTTAAGCAGTGGACTTTATTTATGCAAGTATTATCAGTCAGTGTGCAGGAAAGAGATAGAAATAATGCTTTATTTTTAAAGAACAAAATGATAATATAAAAATCTCAAGCCAGACTCAAAGATCTATAAATAAAAACTAGAAAGAGACTGAAAGTTTGGCATTATTAACAAAAACACTCAGAGGAAGTGTGCTGTCAAGATAGAACTTGGAACTCTGTGTGGTTGTGGTGAGGGAATGATGAGATGTTCATAGAGTATGGGAAATCCTGGAGACTCAAATAATCTGCTGACTTCTGGATGAAGGGCCATTGCTGCTCCCAGGAACACAGAGTAAACAGGAAGGATGCCTCCCTTCAGGCTATCTCCTCCCATCTTCCAACACCCTCTGGCACCACCTACTGGGGGGTGACAGTTTGGTCCCTACACCACAGAACAGAGTATGAAATGTTGGGCTTGCTGTTTCACTAGCAAGTGTAATAACTGATGCTGTTTTGGTATTTCAGAGCATTGGGGATCCAGAAGTTTCATCAGATTTACTAAGAGCCCAAATTGAGTATACAGTCAGTGTGTGTATGTGTGTGTATACATGCATATACATTTATAGTGTATGCGTGTTTGTGTGTCTGTCTTGCATGCCCACGTGACATGGTGATGGTCTGCATATGGAATTCAGAGGACAACTTGTAGGATATATATATATATATATATATATATATATATATATATCACGTTCTCCCTACAAATTAGCAAAATCGGTGTCTGTGAGTGTGCATTTGTAAGGGAGGTAGAATATTGTAGAAATCAGGAAACCAGGATTTGTGTTTACTGACAGCAGCCAGACCTCAATAGCACAGAGAGATTTCCCTAAGCTGCATTACCTTTCTGAGCCTCAATTTCTGCACCTGCAGGTACTCATAATATGTCTCCCGTCTAACAGAATTAAATTATTCAGTAGCTACATATTGAACATCCCCAGCTCAGCAGATACCCTGCTCTGCACTGGAAATACAGTGGTAAAAGTCACAAGATTACTGTCCTAGAAGCTACAAGTCTATGGGAGAGATCAGACATAATAAAACATCCAAAGAAAAGTAGACAATAAATACAGAGTACACGAATGCAAATGTGCTGATTGCTATGGTGGAAAAATTGCAGGCCTGAAAACCATGCAAAGCTGACAAGATCCTCAGGAAGGGACATTTGGATTAAAACCTGTAGAGTGATAGCAGGTGCTGGAGAAAGGTGGGTGCTGAAATAGCAAAAGGAAGTGAGTGACAGTGTGTGAGGAAGGAGGAAGCAAGGTGTAATTGGAAGCATGGGAAGTGGTAGAACACCGGTATATGTCCCAAATTATGCTTGCTTTTCCACCCCATGCATTAGCAAGCCTCAAGACAGGCAGAGTGGGCCATGCTAACACTCTATTATATATGTTCTTTCATCAGATATTTAAGTTGTAATAATAATGTGGGCTTAAAAGGTTTGATTGCTTGATCACAGAAGCTTGTTAATTAGAGGTGCAAAGAGGGGAATGATTAGTGAAGGGAAGTTTGCACCTGAGGGAGAAATAGGATTAGCTTGCCTGAGAAATCAGATTAGTGTTCCTGGCAACAAGCCAGTTGCAAAGAAACATGCAGAACCTCCAGAGAAATGAAAAATTCTTTATTTTTTCTAAGCGCTATAGTAAGACTGGCCTCGACTCCATGTGTCCAAGGATGGGGAGAAACACAAAGCACAGTGCACTGCTCACCCCTGACACTGACTGGCTTTCCTGGCATTAAATGTGTGATTTGCTAATTGCTCTTGGTGGAGATAACTCTGTCAGGAATTTATTTGGCTCAGAGTTCATGAGGCTGTAGAATCGCAGACACTGGGTGATTAATGAAGAAGGTTGGTGCTCGAATCCTCATTTAGTGAGATTTGGACCTCTTCCCATCCTTAGGGGCTCTCTGGGTTCAGCCTGTATCAGACAGTAGCATGGGTTTCACTAAACTAGCACCTTCGCTTCCAGTGAGATGATTAGGAAAGAGAAGAGAGTGGAGTCAACTTAGAAATCTGGACTACAGTGACAAAACCCAGTATGTCACAGTGGCTGGGAGCCAGCCCAAGGAAATGAAGACAGGAAATTGGGATCCAAGTGAGCCCTATTAGAGCCCTGTCATGTGAACCCTGCAAATTAGCTTGCCTCTTGGTGCCTCAGATTACCTACTGTAACAGGAGACACATAAAGCTTACCTTGAAGGAATCTTAGAGAACTTTTAGATATGGAAGCTCATTAGTTTCCAGTTTGGGTCTTTTAATCAGGAAGACAGCAAACAGTGATGTTTGCTATCATCACAACAAAATATTTTCACAAGCATCTTTGCCCTGAGTCTGAGATTGAGCCAGAACACTGTTAC
This sequence comes from Cricetulus griseus, assembly GCF_003668045.3. NCBI lineage: Eukaryota > Metazoa > Chordata > Mammalia > Rodentia > Cricetidae > Cricetulus > Cricetulus griseus. The sequence goes on along the minus strand of NC_048603.1, from coordinate 18,498,260 downwards.
TCCAACAATGGACCTCCTCCCAAAAATCACCAATATGTATGTACAGTATCACCACAATTTAGGCTTGAAGTTTGGGGATTTCGGGCGCTAATCTATTGCCCCAGCTTTCATCGGTCAGGGTGTCTTGGCTGTCATATCGTTTTCCTGCTTCACTCCTCTCTCCTGAGTCCTGGCATGGTACCTGTCTCAGGACAGCTCCCTTCGAAAGCAGCAGACACACAGGCCTCTTTGTATTAAGACTTTCCCAAAGTTCTGACCTTATTCCCTGTGCGTGTGCGTGCGTGCATGCGTGTGTGTGTGTGTGTGTGTGTGTGTGTGTGTGTGTGTGTGTGTGTGTGTGTACCATCATTTTCTTATTTCCTTGATATTAATCTATTATAACCTCCAGCAAACAACATAGAGCTCTTGGAGATGAGTACCGTTTTCTTCATTATCACCATCCTCCAGGAATTATTGGGGAAAAAAAATGAGGTTCATTTTTCTAAGGGTAATGAAATTGTAAACAGCAATTGAGTACTAAGCTAAGTTTTCTAGTGTTTTAAATGATATTATTGCTAGAAGTCTCTTGGTTTGTCATACCACAGAACTCTAGAACAGTAAGTGACATTGTTCTTGGTAATGATAGTATCATTCATTCAGAAGCAGAGGGTGATAATCGACAGTGTTTATTACTCCCCTTCTACTCCTACATCTAAACAATGATCTGTTATCACTAACACATTTATAGTTGTGTTTTATACCAAACCAAGTCTTTTGATTCACTTACATCAGATCCATTGTGATATTGGTCCTGTCACTTGCTCCCTGAACTCCCGCCTTGACCACCTAAAAACCTATCCCTCCTAACTCCCTTCCCTTCTAACTCCCTAAATAAAATTCAACCACACTGAGATTTCTATGTTGCCTGAAATATTTTGTTGGGGTATATAAACTATAGAAAAAATGTATACAGTAGAAAGAACATGGAAACAAGGAGAAGACTAGAGAACACAGAAGTAAACCACCAAGAAAGTATGTGTCTTTTTCCCTAACACCCTCATATAGAAAAATCTAGTATAACAACACTATGGATTTCTCTTCGCCCTGTGCTGCCTGGAGCTGGCCCCCTGCCCCTGTCTCCCCTCCCCCGCCCAGGCAATGATAGAGAATCTCTGCATTTGTTCCCATCTGCTACAGGAGTAAGGATCTCTGATGATGGTTATTTAATAAGGCATTAATCAATGATTATAGCAGAATATCATTAGAAGTCATTTCATTACTATGATTTTTGTGTGTTTCTGTTTGTTTAAGACCAGCAGTATTTTGTTTTTGCCGTAGGCTATATAGTCTCTGGTTCTTGATCACTCAACACTCAATCAGTGTTGGGTAAAATTCCATCTCATGGAATAGGCCTTTTTTCAAATCAGACTTAGGTTGGATATTCCCATAAATTTTGTGCCACCATTTCCCTAGCTATTTTGCAGGCAGGACAACATTGAAAGTCAAGGGGTTAGTGGCTAGGTTGGAATTTACATTTCTCTTTTGATAGCCTGCAGAATACTTCCCATACCAAAGACACTAGAATGTAGAATATAAAGGTAAAGCTTCTATGTGAGCTCAACTTCTCCATATTCAGTGTGTTGTCCTCAATAATGGGGCCTTTAAACAGTTTGTGGGAAGTAAGTTATGATCTGACAACAGCCTGGGTTGTTTAGGGATTTCCATGGCTTTGGTGGCATGTACATGTAACATAAATAACATTATTTACGCTTCCCAAGGGTTCAGTGTTGCCACCTGCTGGCCTACAATAGGGATGTCTACTTGTTATTCTCTGTGTTGTAGATGAGAGTCAAATAAATGTACATGGGACATCCCATACAATACCCAGGGACAATCAACATCTGATAAAAGTGACCTCACCTTGTGGTTAATCTGTCATCTGCATTATTCTAGGCTTTCTTCACCTGAGATAACTAACCATCTTGCTAGATATCCCTGCTGCTGACAATATCAGTTTTTCAGGTGGACTGTTGGAGACATGTTATAGAGTTGAACAGAAGCAATAGGAGCTACATTTTGGCTTTGCCTTTGACCTTGATGGCTTGTGTATAGCAGAGTCTGCAGTACCACACTAGATTCCCCTAGAACTCTGATTTTATAAAACAAAGCTGAGCAGATAGAGAAACCATTCTTTGTGTATGCTAGTTTCCAGCAAGTCATTAAAATATGTTTTGGGCTCATATCAAGAAGCTATGGAAAGATCTAATATATTTTACAAAAAAAAAGCTTAGACTAAAGTTGATAGCAAATCAGTGCTGGTTATCACAGTGCTAATGTGGAGAACTATAAGGCCACAGTAAGAGTGAACATCCAGACCAGAGACAGCATACAATTTAAGGATCTAACACCTGGCTAGCCTGATCAGACTACCTTCCATTCCACTGTCCTTAATAAATAATTAATGACTATATATTACCATTTCATCTTGCCATCACATAATTCACATAGATTACAACCTACCCCAAGGATACCCCAAAGACAATACATACAATTTGCTCTGTTTTTAAAGGCCTTGAGGCTTTTCATATCAGTCCTGACATTTATAATAGTCATTATGCTCTGTCATATAAGGAACTATTAGCACCACTCTTTGGAAGCTCAAGAAACCTTCAAAATACATAGGTAATATCTAGTTCCATTATTTTCTTGATTGACAGCTGTTTTATAAACAGATAGTTCTATTTATTCATCTAGGGCTTATGACATTCATTTCCGAGGGGGGAAAGGGTCTGAAAATATCATGTTTTTTCAGCATATGCCTTTCTATATATCTTATAATTCCATGAAGAATTTTACTGAAGTTTTTTTCTATTGGAAACAAGTTAATATACAACCTTAACACTGTATCATGGGAAAAAAATAATAACACATGCTTTCCCTCAATCTCTTTTCAACTGATATGTACTAAGGAAGAAGACCAAGCACAGACTGATAGGATGTTAATAATATTACTATATTTTTTGGTTACACTGGCAGAAAGGGGAGGGTTTGTATAGTTTAGATATAAAATATAATGAGTCAAAGTAGAAGCACAGACATGAATAGCATGAATAATTGCTGACTAAAGACTTGAAGTGTTGAATGAAAATGTAGATTTAAATTCATCAAATCTATACTCAATCACTTATGAAACACATTAGTAAGATATGTAAGTTTATCTGTGGAACTAGGTTTCTAGACTCTAGAAATCACTTTACTAGCATGATAGTGAGTGGAGGGATTTCCAGAGTCACTCCAGCCTTTACAGTGTTGCCATTACTGCTTGGAGAAGTGTGAGGTTTTTTTTCTATTCAGGAAAGCTATCTCCTTGTTATGTATCATTTTCCTTGGTTTTCAACATGCTTTTTTGAAATTAATATAGTTATGAAAGTTGTCTTTTGATCACTATTAGCCTAAAATAACTTAATCTATCTTTTTAATTTTAATCTATTTGGATCTTTTAGATTAAAATGAGCTTCATGCAGACAATATATCTGTGTGCTTGCTTATTTCTTCACTCCAATTACGTCTGATTTTAATTTAATGAAGCTATTATTGTTACCATTGGAGGAATATGCACCTTAGGAGTAACTCTTTCCTATCTATTAATACATTTTGTTGGTTTTAATTGACCATTTTGTGTGCTCCAGTCTTTTCCCCTCCCAGCACATAACTAACAATTATTATCTACTGTGAAGTTTTCTACAAAATTTTTCTACCGATTTTGGTCTCTACCACTTAATAATGCCTACTACAGGTGAGGAAACTAACTTATCACACAGCTTTCCCAAACCCTCCCTCTTGTTTCTCACAATGTTATTATCATTTAATGTCCTTGACCACTAATAAAGTCACCAAATTCAGTGTTTCAGTTATTATTTTTGATCATTTAATAATAATAATAAAAGCCATGTTACTTCATATTAGTTACTTTTAGTGTTAGTCATTTTTCTGCTGCTACGGTAAAATACTATGTCCAGGAGCAACTCATGGAACACTGAGGTTGTTTGGACTTTTGGCTCCAGAGGGTTGAGTTCATCATAGTGGGGAAGCGTGGCCATAGAGCAAAAGGGAGCAGAAAGCTGAGAGATCACATTCTCATCCACAAACACACAGAGAACGGGATCTGGAAATGAGGGAGGTTTTGAGCTTTCAAAGAGACGTATAATCCCAGCTACTTAGGAGATGATGCGGATTTATCACAAATTTAAGTTACAGCTATGATTTGGAGTGAGACCTGTGCCTATAAAAGATGAAATCAAAGAAGGGCTACATAGCAGCTCGGGGTTATGCTGTTGACTAGGATAAGAGGCCTTGGATTCAGTCCTCAGTAGTGTCTCCCTCTCCAAGAAAAACTAATAAAATATTTGTGGTGTAAATGAGAAATGCCCCCTAGAGGCTCTGGTATTTGAACACTTGGTCCCCAGTTGGTAGCAAGGCTGGAGAGCTTTGGGAAGCTTAGCCACACTGGAGGTAGCAGTGATCACAGAGGGAGAGCTTTGAGAGCTCAAAACCTCCCTCATATCCAGTTCATTTTCTCAGTGTGTTTGTAGTTGAGAATTTTACCCTGTGCTCCTAGCCAAGCTTCTCCATTATCATGAACTCAACCCTCTGGAAACAAAAGTCCAAACAAGCCCAGTGTTCAGTGAGTTGCTCCTGGACATAGCATTTTATCGTAGCATCTGAAAAGTAACTAACACTAAGTGGAAGTAATATAAAGTAGCTATCAACATTATAAATAACCTTCATTATTTTCCTTGGACAGCAATCTCCTTGTTCTTACTTAAGTTTCTGTGTTCAACATTTGCCTTTTCCCTGAGGAATTTTCTTCGTGACTTTGCAGGAAAGATCTGCTGTCTTATATGGTTTTTGTTTGTCTTATATGGTCATGTTTCTTATTTACTATTCAGGGATAATTACTGGATATAGAATTATGGGTTACATTCTGTGGAAAAGAACTCTGGATGATAACATAGTGTGTATTTAAATAGCCTTAGAGGGCTAGGATATCACCAGACTGCCCCACCTTACAGGAATGTCATTGTGAAAGTGACTCATTGACAGACAGTCATTGTGATGTGGCCATGGTCTTTACAAACTCCTTTTGTGACAAATGCCCTCTTAATCCATAAGCTTTTCCCTCTAAATTTAAGATAGTCCTTCCAACACTTGTAGTAACACATATTCTTCCCTTGAAATTGTGAAGAAGAAAAATGAAATTAGAAAAGTTATATGTATATTTGAACCTGATCTCTGTATGCATAGATACACCAGTCAAAAGTTAAACAACTTCCCAGGAAGTGAAAATAACCCACTGGGTAGAATCATTTTTCTTCTAGCATTGTTTCCCAAAAGGATTCCATCCCTGAGACCTGGATCCCACACCTGCATTTCCCAAATTCTAACTCTCTTCTGAGTAACTTCTTTGGGACCTACTATGTATTCAGAGTTTATGTTTTAAACGATTAGACAAGACAGTTTCTCCCCATCTCTCTTATCCCCACCTTTGAACTTGGTTATAATAAATGCAAGTAAGAAAGCATGAATTTCAGTTTGTTCTCTTGCTCCATCATATTTTCAGAGTATTGGTGTAAAAAAATCATAGCTTTCTATAATAGGCATAGGCATGCTTAGAGTGAAACTCATCTTTAATTACTCTCATTATTTTATATAGCTTTAGGAAAGGGAATACATTTCTTTACTAAATAAAATTCACATTGAAGACACTATATAAATGACGTTGCTCTTCATGGAGCATGCAGCTTATAATATGAATGGCTAATGTGTACCACCCATATCTTCTTATGTAGCACTCATAATAGTAACTTTTGGTCCTGGGAATGAACATGGGATCTTACACAAGCTAGGAACAATCTAGACACAAGTTCTTCTACTGAACCATATTTCTAGCCCACTTTAAATCAACTTGAAACAGGTTGAGAGAGCTAGTGTATCTTTTTCAGATATACTGCCAGTGAATAACAGAGGCAAGCAATGGCTTTGTGCAGTCCACCGGGGATTTACTAATTTCTCTGTGATAGCGCTCTACAACCTGGAGCACCAGTTACAAAATTCACTGCTATTTGTATTGGAATGGCTCCTTGTCCCTACTGCCAGAAGAGGACCACTCAATTAAATTTCCAGTTCAACTGCCAGCAGCCATTCTGCAATGCAAACTAAGGATCAGCCAGGTGCTCAAGGAATAGAGAAGGCAGTCATTTCACCAACTTGATTATCCCTCCCCAAACACAATCTTCCTATGGTCAGTTATCAAATACCCTGCAATAAGTCTTTGTAACTTGTCTCAAAATTTTGCTACTTAAATCACATAGATAATCAAAGATAATTTACATGTAAGAGATGAAGGCAGAGTTTAGAAATTACAGCAGATTGGCTTTATGGGAAAATATAATATTGATTTATTATTGTTATTTTTCATCTTTGAGTATGTACACATGATGTCTGTTTGCATGTCTATCTTAGTTTCCTTTGTAATGAATGTCCTCCTGTAATGAATGCCCTGAAATACACAATTTAATAGAGACAGGATTTATTCAGGTTCAGAGTCCAAGGTACAGTCTGTCTTTGCAGGGAAGTCAATGCAGCAGGACTTAAAGCCCATAACCACACCACATCCACAATCAGGAAACAGAGAGAAATGAAAACAAGTAAGTGCTAAGCTCACTTTCTCCACTTATAAGGTCCATGGTTGATTGCCCCAGTAATGATCCTGCCCAGAGTTAAGAGACATCTTCCTATTTTAATGACCATAATCATCCATTGATATGCACAGAGGCCAATCTCCCAGATGTTTATAGATCTTATGAATATTAACACTAATACTAACCATCCCAGTGTATATGTGTACATATACATTCATGAAATGAAAACACACATGTGTCATGTCATACATGTGCAGGTCATAGGACATGTTTGGATTCCACTTTATTTAGGGCGGGGTCTCTGTGTCATTCACAGCTGCATATACCAGCCTAACTAGGGATTCCTTTGTCTTTGCTTGCCATACCACCGTAGGAGCTCTGGGATTCCGATCAGGTTGGTTGAGTCACTGGGATCTGAACAAATGCTTTTTTCCTCCTTCAAAGCATCATCTCCCCAGACCTTGTTTACTTTTAACACCATCTGAGCACACCACTAGCCCTTCTGTAATCAGACCAATGAAATAGACACATTATCTTCATGCTCAATATCACAGCACCCTGGAAGTGTAATAAAGCCTATCATAGAACCAATCAGTAAACTGCAAGACAAGTGATGTCAAACACAGTAGAGACACAATAGGATAGTGTTCCCTCAAGGTTATATGCTTAATTGCTAATATAAAGACCTTGGAAATTTCTAACATAAAAAAAATAATAGTCACTGAAAAGGGGCTATGTATGAGGGTTTCTAATCTGTATCCATTGTGTCTAATCTGTATCCATCTGTGTCCTTTGTTAATTAATACCATGTTAATATTATGGTATATCCTTTAGAGTTGTATTGGATAATGGGAGAGACTTGGTGAGCAAACCATGGTGCTCATCCTCATTATCACGGAGAAATATTGGTGTTGCCTTCTCTGGCATCTTCAACTTTTCAACCCATAGAGTGTTGTTTAAGTGCCACTGTGATACAGTCCTGGTTTCCACAGGAAATCTATATATCCAAGTTAGAAACAAGGAGAAAATACATGCATTTTAGTCTGTACAAATGTGGTACAATTTATACTCATTGTCCAATCCAGCTCCTGTTATTCCCTTCTTGCCTACCTGTAAACAGTAACAACGATTACAAAACCTCCTGATATTATGTTTACATTTAATTAAAATATAATTACATTATAATAACATCACTTCCCCTTTTTCTGTTCTCCAAATCTTCCATGCCCTTCTCTGTATCCCCTCCATCACTCCCTCCTACCCCTATAAAAAATAACTACTGGCAGCTAATAACTGATAAAAGATGAAGAAATACCTTGTCACAGGAATGAGTTTCCTGCTTGTGAATGCAAGCTTAGAAAAACTACTCACAAAGACTGTTCAGTCAGCATCACAATTATATATGCTTAAATCCATCTGGAAAATAAGTATGTGTGTGTATGGTGGAGGTGGTTATAATACCAATAGAAGTAATAAGGAGGAAAAGTCCTTTTCCGTTTATTCTGTTTTATCCTTAATTAATATCCATCATTAGCTTCTGTATCAGAAAATAAAATCTGCAACAGTAATTATCTATATGGGAGGAGATCACTGTGGGGTTAGCTATCAGAAGCCGTATGAAAACTTTGAACAGGGAAAGTTCTTAGACCATTTCAATATAACAGGGTGTTTTGCTTAGTCCTGAAGATAAAACAATACATACAACATTCATGATAGCTGTGTTTTTCAAAGAGGCCAACTAGTAGTATTGTGACAGAAAAGATAGAAATAAATTTCCTGTCACATTATATTTTGACAGAAATCATCTCAATTTGGAGTCAAGAATTCAATGATTTAAGAATTAAGCTTATTATAATGAACTTGGATATTATACCACATATTTCATATATAACCATCAATTACTAAGACAAAAGACAATTTTAAACTATGTATATTCAAGAAGCAAGGGTCTTCCAAGCCCTCCTGTCTGGGACCCTCTTATTTCTCTATCTCAATGGTGACCTCATACCAAAACCCAGATGTAAGTGTAGCTGTAATTACAATGGAAACGTTAATTGAGAGTGCGCAAACAATATATTTTCTCAGATTTTATCAAAATTAAATAATGTAATAGCCTAGGAATCATTCATTCTTACATTTCAGACAATGGAATACTAGTCTCTCTGCATTTCTCTGAGTCATCAGCTTATCTCTGTAGGGGGCATGCCACCAAAGTTGTAGAAAGACTCCAGGAGCTCTCATTGTTCTGAGCATTGTAATGTCTCATGCAGAGTTAATACTTAAAGCATTTGCTGTCCCTTAATCTCTATCTCGCCCCCAAAATCCAGATTAATTTGCTGGGTGATCTTTGGAAGAGAAACCTTTCTGAAAGGCAAGTTACCATCCATAAAATGTTTACAATAAGACTTAGAATTAAATGGCTTGATATATTCAAATATCAATGATCAAAATATATTTAATTGAATCATTCTAAAGAGTACTTACAGAAAATTATCTAATCCTTTAGAAAAATGGAAGCATTTCTTTTATCTACACAGATGAATGTTTTCAGTCTTGAAACTAAAACAACCACTCTAGTAACAGCCCAATGGCTATCATTTCTGCTCTGAGGAAGTTGGGGGGCAGTTTGTGGTATAATGTAGTAGAATATGATTTTCAGGTGTGTGACTTAAAAAAAATATTTTTAAGATATAGTATGTATCTACATTTGTTTAACTCTGTGAAGCTGTGTTACTGTAGCTGTTTAAAACACCTGGTGGTCCTAGTAAAGAGCTGGATGACTAATAGCGATGCAGGATAGGAGGGACTGGTAGGCAGAGAATATAAATAGAAGGAGAAATGAGGAGGGGCAGCAGGAGACCAAGGAGAGCAGGATGTCAAGGGCCAGCCACCCAGCTAGCTAACCATCCAAACAGCCACAGAGTAAGAAGTAAAGTAAGATATACAGAAGAAAGATAAAACCCAGAGGGCAAACGTATAAGGGTTAATTTAAGATAAGAAAAGATGGCTAGAAACAAACCAAGCTAAGGGCAAGCATTCATAACTAAGAATAAACCTCCATGTGTGATTTATTTGTGAGCTGGGTGGCAGACCTCACAAAAAGGTGAAAAAAAAAAAAAAACTAAAAGAGTGAAACATCAGCAATGGTAAAAGTAGATATTTTTAAGATATAGTATGTATCCTATGACCTCATTGTTGAAAATACCATATGATCCTGAAGAAAGTCTGCTAAAATTTAAAACAAACTGTAAGAAAAGGTTTTATAAAAATGAAAACATAAAAGCTTTTGGCAACTTCCTCTGTAAGAAAGAATGGAGGAATTTCAAACTAGTTATCAACAGTCTTCACTGAAGATACAATTGCAAAAGTATTAAAGTGCCAGTATTAAACTCCCAACAGTGTGGAAATTCTTTGCCTCTCAGGACTCTGAGACTATTATTGTCAAATGCCATAGCCAGTCTTAAAAGAATAAGAGTCACTAAATCTCTGGAAAACTAACAAATAAACAATAAGCATTGTCACACTTCTCATGTGTATGTCATTTATAAATTTTTCCCATACATAACCTGTAAAAATTCTTAATTTTAGTCTTCTCTCCACCCTTTAATTTCTGTATTAATTCATAAAGTGCGGATTAAAAATTTGAGACTGAGGTTGCTTTTTCTTGCCTTATAATCTACAAATAAATGTCCTCTATTTCACAATGTCGTGGTCAGTACTGGGTGAGCATTATATACCAAGAACTAACACAGAGAACACACTATATTAAGTAGGAAAAGTACAAGACAAGCCTGGGTTTTATTTTTACTAATTATTGTAATTATTAATCTTTATTCTCATGAGATAAGCTAGAATGGGCATTCTCAGTCTGGCACTACTTACTTTTCTTCTTGTGATAAAATATTTGACAAGAAGCAATGTAAGGAGGGAAGGAAGGGTTTACTCCTGTTTACAGGTGGTCAGTATAAATATATTCCATCACAGTAGGGAAGGAATCATGACTGAAGAGGCTATCCGTGCACATTGCATACCCAATTAGAAGGAGTAGATAGAAAGCAAAGCTTCTCAGCTTTTAAAGACTATCTTTCTGAGGCTGGAGAGATAACCAAGCAATTGAAAAAGCTGACTTGCATTTTCTCTGCAGTGACTCCTGGCTAACCCAGGGCTTTAAGGGCTCAACTTTTTACTTAGGCAGTTTTCATACTTAATTGTGAAGTGTTGTTATCTTTTTCTCTGCAGGAACATTCAGACAGTAAAGTATCTACTCCTCTTTAATGTTTAACATATCCTGGGAAAGTTGGTATGGACAACATGAGCACACACACACACACACACACACACACACACACACACACACACACACACACACACACACGGATACAGAAAGTTAAACAGGTTTCAAGTTATTTTTTAAAGCATAAATCTTTACTCTGCTCAGTAAACTAGAGTTTGTACTGGCCTTGTGAGCATATATATCTAAGTGCAGGAGATGGAACAGATGTTCAAGGAAACACATTTTATGAGGGAGCTGATGTCCATTTTATAGACCACTATAAATAAATTCATGAAAGGAAACGAAACCAAGACTGATCAATCTCATCCCACAGTCAGTGGTAGAAAGATAGGCAAGGTAATGACAAAGTAATTACCCTGGTTCGAACTCAAAGTCTAAACTTTTCTAATTTATTTTAATGAAACACCATGTTCTGCCTACGTAAATCATATATTTCTATTACATGATTTGTTATAAAATGCCTATTTATATAGTTGAAAGGAAATGTCTGGCAGCAAGGAAGTGCTAGTGGGGATAATTTTGAGTTCAGACTCACTATTTGCATTAATAGAGGAAGAGAATCTGCAGCATTTTAATGAAAATTTGAAATGAAACTAAATTAGGTATTAAAATTAAGTGCAATTTCTCAAGCTAAGAATAGGAAAAAAACATATTGAGTAGAGTTCTTTATAGCTTAGAGACATGAGAGTAAAAGTTTAACATAATTCAGTTATTCTTGATGTTTCTCTCTTGCTAGAGATGTAATCTCTCCTTTGCCCTAATTGAGTTTTTCTATCTTACCCCCATTAATAGTTGTTAAAGTAAGATATTGGTCAAGTGGAAAAATAACCACAATGTGTCTAAGATCTGCAGAGGTTTGGGTACTTTAAAAATTTGTAGAATGATTTGACCCTCGTTGAGCTAATTATAAAGAAGCATAGGAATATAAAGAAAAATCTCTCCAGTGTTCTATTGCAGATACAAGGCTAGAGAGATTATCAGGAGTTAAATAGCACTTGCCCCCCTTTCAGAGGACCCAGGTTAAGCTCCCAGCACTCACAAGATTCATAAAACTGCCTATAACTCAAGTTCCAGTAAATCTGACACATATTCAATAAATCTTAAAAGCTTTTGATACAAACTATCTCATATAATAGTGATTGGTTAAGCGTTATTATATACAATGTGGCATGTAGGTACTGCGGTAAAAAATCAGATAAATAATAGAGAATGTAGTACAAGTTTAGCTCATCCATCTCAAAACACAAAATAGCATGAAAGACAAATAAGACAAAATATTTAAAGTATCATGTGCAGCGTGATCTAGCAGAAACATGCAGCCAGCAAATCTCTAAAAGAGTATATATTTTTTTTATCAATTCCCACATGGCATGAAGAATGGCAAACTATGCACCATCAACATCAGTACCATTTATTGGTCAATGAAAATGTTGTAAGCATGGCCAAGCTTTGATCACCATGTTTGCAGAAGTCACTTTCCAGAGTCTAATTGTTTTTGTTTACATATAGGAATTGACCCTTATTTCATTAATGTGAAAGCATTTAAATAGAAATCGTTATGGTTTGAATGTGAAATGTCATTCAGAGGTTAATATGACTAAAAGTCAGTCTACAGTAGGAGTCACTCTTTGAGAAAGTAATTGGACCACTCTGCAGAGTTGTCCAAAGATCAAGTTTCCAAGATAAACATGCAGAGTGGAGGTACAGCTTATGTGATTTCAGAGAATGGGCAGTAGTAGGCAAGGCCAGAGAGGCTACCCATTAAATTATGTTTAGCAAAGAATGTGGGTGATTTGTGCCTAGCTGCTGAGAAATTTAATACAATTGAATCAAAGAGTAATGGGTTAATGTTTTGGCAGGTAAATTTCACATGATAATATTCAAGCTGTTAGATGGATACTGCTCGTTACTCTTAACCAGGTTCACAGCAAGAAAGAACAAGTGGGGAAAAAGTGAGTTTGGGTGTACAGATAGGGCATGTGCAAAAATAGCAGGAGTTATTTGAGGTTAGTATATTAATGAGAAGAATTGTGCTTTCTACTGGAATAACAGAAAAGATAACCTCAGGGTAAGACCACATCATCAACAGAAGCATAAATTTATTTGAAAGGAGAAAGCTTCACTGAAAATGTTATTGAAGATATTTTCTGCCTTGAAATAGCTTCCCTTGGACTTATTTCCTCAGAGGTAGTGTTGAAAGTACAGAGAGGCTGCTGCTATTGTAATCAAGGAAGGTAAGACTGTATTTCAACAAAACTAACATGCAAGAATATAGGGTTCATGAAAGTATGCACCACAATTTCAGAAGGATTCTTAGGTCAGGAAATGTATGGTGATATTCATATTCTCTAGAAAGAGGTACCAAAAGGCATTTTGTGGAAAAAGAAAGATAAAGTTGTAATAGATATTGTGGGTTGTTGGAGAGTTCCAAGCAGAAATGCTGCCTGCACCAAGTGGAGCTTCCCTAAGAAACAAAACATGCCACTTAGCCAGCAAAAATATAGGAGTTGCTTCTCAGCTTCTTGGCACCAAGATGGTGTCATCACTACCTGTAGATGCTACAGGATTTGGTTTTCACACTGCTGTGTTTCACTCTAGCTTTACCCTGGTATTTCTTTGTACTCCCCTGTTGTTTACGGAATTGGAATATCTACTCTGTGTCATTGTGTGTTAGAAATATATAATTTGCTTTATAATTTTATCACTACATTGCTTTTACAAATTCACAGTTCAGACTCTCTTGAGACTCAGAAAACATTATAGGCTTCAGGTTTTTCCATCTTGTTTGGTTTGTTGATATAAATACTGCTGTGGGCATCAGACCATTCAGTCTAATGACCCAAACCTGTGGAATTCCATTTTAAAATAAAGTTAATTTTGTAAGGTGGGCATGAGCAAGGATTGGGTGTTGTAGTTGGGACGCAAAATATCATTCTGAGGCTAAAGTCTGTATAGACTTAGTTCCCAGCTGACGGACTGTTGCAGGAAAAAACTTAAGGTTTAGAATTTTGGGCATTGCTAGAATAAGTGAATCACAGATGTAGGGCATTGATGGAAAAAGTGAATCACAGGAGTTGGTCATTGAAGTTTGATAGTGTGGTCCCACTTCCATCCACTGCTTCCTGAAATCAAATGCAATGTGTCCAGACATTTCTTGATCTTGTAGACCATGTGTGTACCACCATTTTGGATAGTATCCATGCTTATGCTGTAAGCCATAATACAATTTGCTTCTTGTCCATATTTGATCACAGAAATGAGAAAAGCAACATATTCAATATGTAATTTTATTTTGGCAATTCTCAGATTTGTAGATATTTTGAACCTTTTTTAGGATAGCTTAAAAAATGTTAGGCTGTGTATCAAATGACAAGCCAGAATTCTTAGAAGATAACCTCTATCTTATGTAGAGTGAACAGTTATCCATCCAAGTGTTCTTAAATATTCAGTAAACAATGTGATTGTTTTGATAATAATTGTTCTCCAAGCCAAATCAAATTCATTGTCTGTCATAACTCTATACTATTCATACCATATTTTTCCCGAATACAAACATAGTGTATTTTTAAAAAGTACAAATTATTATCCATAAGTTGCCGTTCAGAAGACAGTCAAACGGAGCCACCCATGTCTTGGCACACTGTAGTCTACATCATCTTAATTCTAACCATCTTCTTCTCGGTCCATTAGTCTTTATATTAAAATTATCAGCAAATTCTATTCTTTTAGATTATATTAAGAATCCAAATTACTATGCCAAGATAAAAGCCTAAAAATAGCCTGTAAATCCTTTTCCCTCTTTCAGTACGACTCCATCAAATCTGTACTGAATCTTCTACCAGCAAGGAAATACTTACTTGACAATCTCAACCCACCTTGCACCTCTTCACTGATGTTGCATTGACCCAGAATTCCAGTGACTCTTAGCTCAAGTCCTATAAACATTTCTCTTTTATTCATGTCTTTAATTGAAGTAGAATCATATCACAACCCACCATTCCATTGTTTGTGCAGCCACTCTCAGCTACACTTCATCAAACTCCTCCCATTTCTCCCCACTCACAATTTGATAGCCATTTTATTGTTTTACATACATATAACCCTCTGAGTACATTTTTTATCATTTGTGTGTATACAGTTTCAAGGCTGACCATTCTTCATTGGACAGTCTTGAGGGAGCTTATCCTTGGAAAAAGCCAATTCTTTTTGTCCCAACAATCATTAGTTGCCTGTAATTCTTTGTAGTCTACTTTGAAACACTCTTTCCTGGAAATGGCTATGTGCATGTAGAGCCATGTCAATATAACAGCTTCTTTTGAATTCACATCAAAGCTGCAATTAAAAACCACTGTTGTTAGTTTTCTACATGCATGAAAATAAACACAGCATACACAGTGTCCCTGAATTTCAATGGCATAAATTACTTTAGAATGGTATTTTAAATTTGGTGTGGCCTGCAAGGTTTGGATTACTCTGCATGTTTTCTTGACTCTAAATAAATAGCATGGCACACCCTGCTGTTCTGGATACATTTTGTTAATAGTGATGTCTCCTTGTTGTAAAATCATTAAGCATGTGGCATCTTTTGTGTTCTTGTGCATAGGATATATTCCTCATGGAGGCTTTTCCTGAAGGTCATCCCATAGCTCATAGCAGCTCAGTTCTCATGGAGTGCATCAGTGAAAATGCTCCTTCCCAGACTCCTCTACCTAAACCATTTCTGATTCAAAATAATCACATTCTCATGTTTTATGAAAGCATTATTTCTCTGAAAAGCTTATTTCTTTCTTTCTTACAGTCATCATTGTCAACAAAACCCAAGTCTCACGAGGTTTAGGACCTAATTATGTGGACTTTTGTCATGGCCAATACACTAGATAGAAAATAATATGTTAGAATAGTACAATTAATGCTAAATGGATGAGTGAAATGTTGAAAGTTGGGAGATGGGGTTAAAAGAAGTACTGAAAATATAACAAGTGGTCATTTTATTTCAACTCCAACATTTAAAAGACTGGAATATAATTTCTTGTGTCCTTATAATAAAAAAGGAAACCAAAAAGAAAAGGTGAAAATCAGTCACTTTTGTTAGATATATCAAAGAATTAAGTGCTAAAGAAAACCAGTAAACTAAGCCTAGAAAGGAAGGTAATTAGAAGAACAATGGCCAACATCAGCAGTCTGCAGCAGAAGCTGTTAGTTCCTTGACTGCTACTAACATATAGTAACTGTGACAACTTCTGAGAACAGATTTGTGGACTGGCTTAAGAGGTAATTTCCTAGGATTCCAATTGTAAGGAGGCTGGCTTCCTACCCAAGACTTTATCTGCATAGAAAGTGCTCTTTGTGGGATGACAAGGGAGAAGAAAACTAAAAGAGAAGGGAGCTGAAAACTGTGGCATGTATAGCTAAAGAAAACATTAAACAGCCAAATCCAGGATAGATTAAAATAAATCTTACACTAAAATCTAATTATCTCCATGACTATTACCCAATTCATCATGTTTGGATTTCTAGAAACTATTCCAAGGCAAGCTTAAAGGCAAAACACATAATATGAAGAGACAAAATGAACAACAAACTAGACACAACTATGGCATAGATTTGGGAATTATCTTACTGGGAATTTGAATTAACTATGAAGAACCTCCTAGCAGCTCAAAAGGAAAAAAGTACTGAAAAAATAGTCATATGAGTAGAAGTGGAGGCTCTGAGAAGTTCCCATTAGATATTAAAAGTGAACACCATTGCTACAGACAGGAAAATGACTTTCAGTAAATTTCAAGATATGGCAATGTAAAGTCCACAAACTAAGATATGCAGAGCTAAAAGAACCAGGGGAAATTAAGGATAATTGTAATTTTGTAATATTGTAATGAATCAAATGGAAATTTCAAAAAAAGATGCAATGGAGTTCGTTGCAAATTACAGTGAATCATGGTGGGGTCACACATCACAATACAAAATCAGAAACAGAAACCAAAACTGTCATAAAATGTATCACAGTTGAACCATAGATCAAAGAGTCAAACAATAGAAGATAACAGGGGAAAAAGTCCTGTTGACTATGGGCTTGAATATGGGATTTTAGGGAATAACAACAAAAACATGATTCAGAAAAACAAATAAAATAGCAGGGTCTCTGGGGGTATTGTCAAAATTTTAAAATTTCTAACCCATAAGAAATATTGCTAAGAGGATGAAATGACAAGTCAATCTGACAAGAAGGTCCTTAAAAAGATATACTTGACAAAGGACTTATATTTAAAATAGGAAATGGATGACATAAATGTAAGAAGAAAACAGTAGCCCAGTTTAATCCTCAGCAACCAAGTCATGAACCAAGAAAAATACTCAGAAAGCAAACAATCTTGCAAACAGGTGATCAGCATCATTTGAGGTCAGGAATTTTCACATTTAATTGTGATTCCATAACACACCCATTAGAAATACTAATGTGCTGTAGTGTTAGTCAGATTGGTGTATCATTTATACTTCTATTTTTTAGCAAGAGAGAGAGAGAGAGAGAAAGAGAGAGAGAGAGAGAGAGAGAGAGAGAGAGAGATGTTTGTTCTCCCACAACAGTTGTATGGAAACATTTCATTAAAGTGCAGCTTGGTGAACCACTGTGGTTATTACAAGAGCAGGAGTGACTCAAAGGCAGCAAATTCACTGGGATTCTCCCATCTATGTTCATGAGCAGCTACACCAACAAGAAGCCCATATTGTCCAAGTGTTCACCTCTTATACAATCTTCTGCATCTTAGGGGTCTTGTTAAATATCTTCTTAGGTCTCTCACTGCACAGGGAATGCCCTTAGGTCCAATCACTGCCTCTGACTACTCCCTCCTACACAGTTTGCCATTACAAGCATCGACGAATCTCTTGCATCATGGCTGATTGAACTCAGCACCAACATGAGCATCCTCTTCCAACCTAAAACCTAACAATATTCGTTAACAAAACAGTGACAATTGACTACACAAGTATGCATTCTCACACCATAAAAACTAACATTACAAAAGGGCTCAGGCCCTGTCCCGAAGGATATGATAGACTCTGATGACACCCTATGGAAGGTCTCACCATCCAGGGGGAGCAGAAAGGATATGTGATAGGTAGGGTTTTAGTTGGGGGTGATGGTGGTAGGGGAGGACGATGGGAGGGAGAGGGGAACTGGGATTGTCATGTAAAACAATTTTGTTTCTAATTCAAATAAAAAATCCTAAAAAAAAGCTAGTACAGACTTATAACACACAAACTCTCATAAATTACTGATATAAAGGTAAAAATGTGAAACAATATTGGAAGTTGCTTTGCCAGACTTGTTCAAATTTAACTACAATCATATCTTACCATATCCCCCCAACAATTGTACTCCTGTATGCTTTTCACTTGAGTTGAAACCTTTCATTTACTGACACACCTCCAATTATATCTCAATTTATGGCTAATCAAGGATTTCAAAGGACAGAAGTTTCATACATAACATTCCACTGAATGTGGGTTTCAGGGACCACAGCACAGTTCTGGCAGGTGGCTCAGTTAGCCAGGGTACTGCTACACAAGCGTGAGTACCTGAGCTCACCTCCCCATTCTCCATGTTAAAGCAAGTCTAGTAACACACATCTGTAACCAAAGCACTTGGAAGGAGACACTAGCAGATGCCTGCATATTATGAGCCAGTTTGCCTACCTGAGTAAATGAGTATCAGCTACAGTAAGACACAACAACTTACTTACCTATACATTAATGAAACTCACAACCCTTATCAGAGAAGTTTCTCTTAAAGTAGTTGCTAAACTAATTTATTGACCACCAAGTTGTCAGAATGCAGAGAATAAGAAACAGGGCAGTGTTCAACCATAAATGGGGCATTTATATCACATTCTCACCCTAAAAAGCCTAGAAACCATGGTGGAAGAGGGGAAAGAAGGATTATAGAAGCAGGAGGTAATTGCAGACTGCATTGAAAGTTTCTTTCAGACACGGAAGGCCACTGTACAATTCAACTCAAAGTAGCTGTGACGGCATGCACAAGAACTACACAAAATCAAGCCAGCCAAAACCCCAGCAGGGATGAAGGGCCTCATAAAGACCCATTGTTACAAAAGAACTGTGGATATTTTAAATCTACTGTGGAAGGGAGAGGGCTCTTTTTATTCAGGGATGCCACCTGAGAGAGAGTGCTCATACTCGAATGTGTGGTACGTTGCACATTTGGGCAGCCATAAGCAGGGTCTGTGGGTTTAAAAAAAGAGTATATGGAGTGGGAGGGAAAGTAGTGGAGAAGTTATGGAAGGAGCTCAGTGGAAGGAGCAGACGATTTGGTTAAAAACACATTATATGCCTGTATGGAATTCTGAAATTAATCAAAAGAAACAAAAAATAAAATGATGGTGGCTGAGAAAAACATCCAACATGGAGTTCTGTCTTCCACACACTTGGAAACATGTGTCTGTACATGCACATACACATTTGTACATTTTTACACAGGTATGCCAACACACATGTGTACCACATATACAACATACATAAAAAAACAAAAACAAAAACAAAAACAAAAAACAGAAATCATTTCAGATCTCTGCTTCAGTGACAGTGCAATGGCCTACTGACTTCTTTTAGAGTACTAATCCTGAAATGCCACAAACTTTTATGGTTATGAATGTACCTACTTTCCATTTGGTTCAAATTCTCATAAATTATTCTGAAATCCTTGTTCAACAGAAGTGACAAGGAATTCTCCCATATAACCTACCAAGGAAAGGTTAAAAGATCTTGCACTGAAACAGACAAAACCTGGTAATTCTCAGTTCAGGTAGACACATTGCTGAGAGGAAAACAGTGTGAGGTTTGTTTGTTTGTTTATTTATTTATTTATTTATTTTTAATTTTTCAAGACAGGGTTTCTCTGTATTGCTTTGGAGCTTGTCCTGGAACTCGATCTGTAGACCAGGCTGGCCTCGAACTGACAGAGATCCCCCCTGCCTCCCAAGTGCTGGGATTAAAGTGTGAGCCACCAATGTGCTGCAAGAGCAAGTGAGGCTTGTTTAAAATAACAGGTGCACCCAAAAGGATTGTGGGTCTTCAGGGAGGAAAAGGCGGGTCTCCCCCACAAGCAGGAAAAGTCTAAGATCATTATAATACTGAAAAGTCATTCCACCATCTCAGGCTGTGGCAGACCCTGTGTTGAGATTTTGGGAGGAAGAGTGGTGGATGAGTTATTGCAATCAGACCATTTTGTTCATTTCTGTGGTTATGAATAGCCTCTGTGCCATTCTGGTGAAGATTGTAGTAGGTAGTCTCTGAGGAACTGTGCATAATTTGCTCTGCCTCAGAAGACAAGAGCTAATTTTGAACAAATCCCCCTGCTGTCATTCACTGTAACACAGCCAATTTAGATAAATCCTTGAACAGGGATTCCACATGAATAATACAGACCCCTAAACAAAGAAAGGCAAAGCAGGGGCATTATAGTATCCAAATGATTATTTAGGTAGAATGCCAATATCCTTTTTAAAAGTCCAAGTTTTAATCTGAATTACACAAACAAAGTCTCTACCAGGAGATTAAGAATATTTGAGATATCACTAGCATTTCAAACACAGTCTGAATTTAAAATAAGTGCATCCATCTTTTTGCTTATTTCAACCAGTTGATTTACCTGCTAAATATATATTAATTACAAACAAAAAACCAATTTGAGCTTTTCTTCAAACTGTACTGGAAATATGTCCTTAGGAAAATGAACCTCCTAAGCATGAACAATGGACCAACAGATGAATACTGACCATATTTATGTGAACAGACTTGATTTAAAAATGCATATACATAAAAGGTAAATATGTATTATATTATATACATGTGTTTATATATTACTTAAGATAAAAGTTCAGATTTAATGTTCAGAATA
The DNA here is from genome assembly GCF_003668045.3 of Cricetulus griseus. NCBI lineage: Eukaryota > Metazoa > Chordata > Mammalia > Rodentia > Cricetidae > Cricetulus > Cricetulus griseus. The sequence continues at coordinate 18,477,370 of NC_048603.1, read as the reverse complement.
GCTCAGTGTTCTCATTCTTCATCTACTATATTAACTAACACCCAGGCTTTGAAAATAGTATGTTTCTTAACTGCATTCAAGATCCTGATTTGGGGAGAATTATCTGATTTTTCTTAGCTTTAATTTCCCATCTGCAAAATAGAAGTAATGGTCAAATTACTTTCACAGTGTTTGGAAAAGCACTGAAGAAACTATCCTGGCAAGACACTTATCACTGATTACACAGATATAGGTGTGCGTGTGTGCCTGCAGGAGCATGCACACACACACACACACACACACACACACACACACACACACACAGACACACACACACACACACACACACACACACACACTCCACTAAATGATGAGCTACTTGGTAATATGGTAATGAAACCAGAAACCTTTTCAGAGTTCAAGGTATGAAGCCTTCTTCGAGTTTCTTTTCTTGTGATATGTTCTTTCACCTACTTTCTTGTTTTTTGAACTAGTTTCTTCCTCAAATTTCTAGCACTTTTAGAAAACAGAAGAATAAACATTAAATGTTTGAATGTTTACAACAAAGGAGGCTAGGTTTTAGTTAAGGGAATGACAGAGACATTATCATGTAAGGCTTAATGATCAATGATGAGGAACAAAGACAAGATCTCCATGTCGATGCAGGGAAGCTTCACAGATGGGGGCTTCATATGTCTTATTGTACTCATAGGAGCTTAGAGCCCCAGAATCAACACTACTGTATGTTGAAGAGACAAAAACCTAAGACTTGCTGAAAACATAGCCTGTAAGCTACAGAGACCTTCACAGAAATGTACACTTTCCTTGCTGTGATGTTTGAATCTATTTCAGCTCTTATCAATCTGAGTTTTAGATGTCTGCTAGACGAAAAATTGAGAATGGGCACTTAGACTTCAGAGAAAAGCACTCAAACCCATGTACACACAGCACAAACACAAGAATACTATAACACGCACACGCACGCGCGCGCGCACACACACACACACACACACACAGACAGACACCTACATAGGCACACACACACACTCACACACACACACACACACACACACACACACACACACACAGACACCTACATAGGCACACACACACAATATCCAAACAGACTTTTTTCTCAAAGGAGGAAGTTGGAGATGTGGGAACAAATAAAAAAATAGCATGAGCTAAGCACTTGATTTCCATGACTTATGCTAAATGCCAAATGTCAGCCAGATATAGTGACTTAATTGGATTTCAATGGGGATGGAATGAAGTGTCTTGAAAATTCCTAGAGTGATTTGAACACAAATAGGATTGGATATCTTGTATTATTAAAGAGAACAATGAGATCCGGCATTGGTGGCACTTGCCTTTAATCCCAGCACTCGGGAGGCAGAGGCAGGCAGATCTCTGTGAGTTCGAGGCCAGCTGGTCTCCAGAGTGAGAGCCAGGATAGGCTCCAAAGCTACACAGAGAAACCCTGCCTCGAAAAACCAAAATAAATAAATAAATAAATAAATAATAAAGAGAACAATGGATATTTTAAAGGATAACGTCTCCTTCAGGAAAATGCATAGAGGTAACACATCATCAGAGAGAAAGAACTGAGAATTGACATGTAGACATACTTTCAGAGTAGGCTAACTTGGGAAAAGAAATTTGAATGATGGTATTTGGAAATACAGAAATGAACTGAATACAAATTTGTGAAGAATAAAAGGTGGCTCCAATAGACTAAATGCCATGAACCATCATAGAGATAATGCTTGAGAACTCACAGGAGAGACCTATTCGGATTCATCAGGGCTCAATATGTACATCATGAGCTGCCAACTCCCTTAGACAGGCTTCAGCCACATCCTATTGGTCATGTCTTTAGGTCACACTGGATTTTCATCCATAATGCAGAACCAAGTGACAGTTAATTTAGGTCATCAGATATCGCCCAAGACTTTGAAAACCATGTGCTTTTTTTCTAATCATCAATTTAAATGCCCTGACATCACTATAAATTTCTTGCAAAGAGCTGTCACTGATTGAGCTAGAAGGCACAAAAGAATTATCTTGACTAATGATGGGAATAAGTCAATCAAAGATTTCACTCTGAAGGCCTGTGCTGGAGTATGCCATATAAAGTCTCACTCAGAACAATGGTGGACCTTTGAAAATGCTGTTTGCTTCTTTCTTTGTGGGAAGTCATCAGTTTGTATTCATTTTTCCTTTTTCTTATTCTTTTCATTTTTCTTTTATTGAAAGTAGATTATTTTATGATAAAACGTATACTGATTATAACTCCCTACCCCTCTAGTCTCCCCATTTCCTCCTATCCTAGAATTCCCCTCTGGATCCACTCCATTTCTGTCTCTCATTAGAGAAAGGAACAAACTTCTAAGAGATAATAACCAAACATCAAAAAATAAGATATAATAAGATGAAACAAAAACTATCCTATTGAAGTTGGACACAGCAACCTAACAAGAGAAAAAGAGTCCCAAGAGCAGGCTTAAGAACCAGAGAAGCACTTGCTCTCACAGACAGGAGTCCCATAAATATATTATGCTAATAAATATAATATGTATGCAAATGATCCAGGGCAGACCAATGTAGACTCTGCTTACAGCTTCAGCCTCTTTTAGGTCCTATGGGAGTTACTTAGTTGATTCAGAGGCCCTTGTTCTTCTGGTTTCCTCCCACCCCTCTGGCTCTTCCAATCTTTCTGCCCAACACCTACTCCTTCCCAGGAAATTTGATGGAGACTTCCAATCTCTGTATAATGCCTACCTATAGGGTCTCTGTATCTGCTGCTAGAGGAAACATCTCTGGTGGTGACCGCGTAAGACCCTGATGTATGGGTATAGCAGAATATAATGGGAAATCATTTTATTGGTTTTTTTTAGACTAATATTGCTTGGTTTTACCCTACATCTCTGGTCTGTCTAGTCTGTGGTTCTTGGTTACACACATATTGTAGGTTATATGTTCCTTCTCTTGTAATGGGTCCTATGCCAAATCAGATATTGGTTCGCTATTTATTCAGGCATTTTACTGGCCTGACCTTGGGGTTCTGACAGGATATGTCCTCAGCTGCAGCCCCTAAGAGCACAATCTGTGCACGTTCACTCTATTCCCTTTCGAGGGGACCCTGCGCACCTCCCATCTCTCTCTCTCTCTCTCTCTCTCTCTCTCTCTCTCTCTCTCTCTCTCTGTGTGTGTGTGTGTGTCTGTCTGTGTATCTGTTCCTTTCTCTCTCTGCTTCTCCCATGAGGATGTCTTCTGTACATGTTTCTCTTATCTTTCTGTATATCAGCACCTCACTGGAGATCAGGTTTTTTTTAGTAGCATCTATTTACTTGAAAATTTTATGATGTCATTTTTAACAGTTAATATCCCATTGTGTAAATGCACCACATATTCTTTATCTTTCCTCTTTTGAGGGACATCTACTTTGGGTCAAGTTTCTGGCTATTATGAAAAAGTCCACAACTGAACATGGTTGAGCAAGTGTCCTTGTAGTAGGTTGGAGCATTCTTTGGATATATGTCCAGAGTCTTATGGCTGGGTCTTGAGGTAGATTGACTCACAACTTTCTGAGGAACCACCATATTGATTCCTGCAGTGACTGTGTAAGTTTGTACTCCAACCAACAATGGATGAGTGTTCCCCTTGCTCCACATTCTCCTGCTGTCACTTGTGTTATTTATCCTAGCCATTCTGATGGGTGTAAGATGTAATCCCAAATTACTTTTGATTTGCATTTCCCTGGTGGCTAAGGATGTTGGACATTTCTTTAAGTGTTTCTCAGCCATTTGAAAGTCTTTTATTAAGAATTCTCTTTTTGATCTTCCCCCTATTTTTACATTATATTGTTTGGTATTTTGATATCTAGTTTCTTGATTTTTTGTATGTTTAAAGTATTAATCCTAAATCATAATTGGAAATGTTAAAAGTTTTTTACAATTCTGTAGACTGCTGTTTTGTTCATTGATGTTGTCCTTTACCTAACAGAAGATGTCCAGTTTCATTAATCTTATTGCTTCCTCTAACAGTTTTCTGTTCAGAAACTTGTCTCGTGTGCTAATGCATTGAAGGCTGTGCTCCACTTTTTCTTTTAATAGCTAAAGTAGATCTAGTTTTATGCTGAGGTGTTTGATTCACTTGTACTTGAGTTTTCTGCAGGATGATGAATAAGGATTTATTTGCATTCTTCTACATGCAAACATCTGGTTTGAACAGCACCATTTGTTCAAGATGATATCTGGCTTCTTTATCAAAAATCAGGTGTTCATATGTATGTAGATTGAAGTCTGGGACTTCAGTTCAATTCCATTGATCAACACATCTGCTTTTATGCCAATACTTGGGAATGGTGGGACATCCAGCAGTTCTTTTATTCTGGGTTATTTTTAGCTATCATGTTTTTTGTTTTGTTTTGTTTTTTCTTTTTATTTTCCTATGTGAAGTTGATAATTGTCCTTTAATGGTCTATAAATAATTGTCTTGGGATTTTCATGGGGATTGCATTGAATTTGTAGATTACTTTTGGCAAGTGGGCTGTTTTTACTATGCTAATGCATCTTTTGGTAGGAAAAACTTCTATTATGATTTTATTGAAAACATTTTCTTTGAGCTGGGTTTGTTCTCCTTCTTCTACACCTATTATTCTTACAATTAATGTTTCCATAGTGTTCCAGATTTTCTGGATGTTTTGTGTCAGGAGTTTTGTTTTCGTTTTTTTGTTTTTTTGTTTTTTTTGATTCAACATTTTCTTTGACCTATGTACCCATTTCTTCTATTGTGCCTTTAATGCCTGAGATTCTATTTTCCATTTGGTGTATTCTGTTGTTCATGTTCAAATTCCTAAATTTTTGATTTACAGAATTCCCTCAGTTTGTGTTTTCCTTATTGCTTCCATTTCCATCTTCAGGTCTTAAATAGTTTTATTCATTTTCTCCAGCTGTGTTTTCTTTGCTTACTTTCAGGGATTTATTAATTTCCTCCAATTGATTATTTGTGTTTTCCTGGATTTCTTTATTTCCTCCTTAAAGATCTCTATCATCTTCAAGTAGTTAGTTTTGGAGTCTTTTTCTAATGCTTCAGCTATGTTGGAACATATAGGGCCTGCTGTGGTAGGATATCTGGGCTCTAGAGGAGACATATTGACTGGGATGTTGATGGTTATGTTTTTATACTGGCATCTCAGAATCTGGGTTTGGGACAAATAAAGTCTAAGTGCCTATTTCTGAATTTACCTTTGTTGGGTAGATATTATGTTTCTTGGATTTTTTTGTTTGTTTGTTTGCTCGTTTCCTTTATGTACTTTTTGAGAGTGAGATGGATGTGTTTCCTGGAGTTTTCATCTGGTACATTCACAGGGAATGCCTGCTAGATAGAGGCTGGGTAACTGGGATGAGTTTGGAGAAGAAAGGTTGTAGAAGATCTTTATGATCCATTGTGGAATGGGTCCAAGTGGAAAGGTATACCACAGCAGGTTTTCAGCTACAGGGCTTGGAACAAGACTTTGGTATTGTACCTTAAGAGCAGTAGGAGAAGTGTGGATCTGACTGCAACCTACTTATTTCCTTGTGAAGAGCTGCTGTTGAATGAGCTGGAGATCCCTGCTGGAGCTGGAGTTTGGTACAAAAGAAGGAAGTGCAGGGAAGGAAGTTAGGATGGATGGTTTGCAGGATCTCAAAGAGATGTAAGAAGGGGTGAGGGAAAGCTGCAAATGGTGTTCTGTTGCAGCACTAGGAATGAGATGGGAGGATTGGGGTCAGGAGAGAGAGAGAGGCCCTACATGCAACCTATATGGTTTACTGGTCTGTGGGAACAGAAAGAGAGAGGAGAAGGTCTGCATCAGCCTATATGCTTTACTGGCAGGCATGGCCTGTGATATTGCTTTCATTTCTCAAATACATCCAATACAGGTTTCATAGGGAGGCCTCCTTAAAACCTGTTTTGGGAGCCAAAGATTAGGCAAACCTCTTGAGAAAATCCTGGGAAAAGAAGGATTATGGGAGACAGAGAGAGACCAAGGACACCATGGGGAAATGCACAAAGTCAACTGACCTGGGCTCCTGGGAACTCACAGAAACTGAACAGACAACCAGATAACTTGCATTGGACTGATCTGGGCCCTCTGCTCATGTATTGCAGTTGTGTGGCTTAATCTTCTTCTGTGACTGCTGGCAGAGGGAGATGGAGCTATCTTTGACTCTGTTGCCTACTCTTGGGACCCCTTTCTCCTGCTGGGTTGACTCTTCCATCCTTAATAGTCTTGCTGCAACTTGATATAACATGACTGGCTGATATACATGGAAGGACTGCACTTTTCTGAGGGGAATGGTCTGGGAGGAGAAGAGGAAATTGTGATCAGGCTGGGGAAAATAAATTAATTGATTAATTAGGTAAAAACATTAAAAGTCTGTGTTGGAATTGGCTTACAATATGGGTTAATGATCCTCATGAATAAATACTTTGATTAAAATCTTAGTTAAGTCTCTCTGTACCTGGTATTTGGAGATTTCTGGCAAGACACCTAAAAGCACATGTGCCTGTGCAACAGTTGTGGTAACAATAGTACAATCTCAGTGGCATTTAGAGAATTTCCAGCACACAGTTGAGCTGTGTCAGTAATTGTATTTTCTTATATGCTAATTCTCATTTACCTTAGTTGTTGGAAATCGTAAGATTATTGCATTCTCCTATATACCCCTAAGTTAGTGACATGACAGAAATATAAAATGTGAAAATGCAGTATGCATGCCCCTGAAGAATATGTATTCTTGTGAAATGTACCAACATATAAAGAGATCATTGGTACAAAACAGATATGCCATCTGCTGAGACAATAATCACTTAGTATTTATCACAGAAAACATAGGGCTTTTCTTGTGCTTGCACCAAAAGTACCTAGGACACAGCAGGTCCTGAATATGCAGTGCATATACCAAATGAGTGGGAGACCATTTTCTTAAACATCATAATTGCATTGAAGTACTGCATAGAAATCTACCTTGTGTCCCAAGCCATATTATATCTGAAAGGCTGATACTGACACTATATGACCTTAGTATATGTCTTTGTCAGTTTGTATTTGTACAAGAAATTTTCTCCCATACTACATAGTTTGATCCTGCTAAGATAAAACACCAATCACAGGTAAGGGACTCCTTTAGGGCCCCCTCATCTGTATTTTCAGTCATATGTGAGAATAACTTTAACAAAATAAAGGAATGAGGAAAAGAAACTCCCATTGTTCATTTGAACTCATTCTGATCAGGTGACAACATGTCTTGTGTTTAGAAAAGTCCCTGTTTAATTCTACAAAGCCACAGTGTTGCTGGTCTTCCTCATGTCAGCTTTGGAATGCTCATATTTTTTACATTCTGCAGAGTTCCAGCAAATATTCTCTTTTGATTATTTGATGTCTTAGCTCCTCACTGATTTTGGTGAGTCTCATTCTTTGAAACACAACGACCATTAGTACTTGTACCCACTCTCCATAAGGCCTATCCCTCCCAGAGAAGCTAAATACAGTTAAAGAATGCAGTGGGAAGGGGAAGGGGAAGGAGACTCAATTTTCTTAGTAATGTATACAATAGTACATTGCCCCTACTCAAGGAATTAATTACCTACACAGGAACATGCAGGTAACTCTAATTAGTATATTAGATCACACATGCTTTGGAAGATATAAAAGTATGAGGTATGAGGGAGACTTGGGACAAAGAGATTTAGTAGGATGAGGAATGAGATAAGATTACAGAATATATATATATATGGAATTCTGGAAGAAATAAATAAAGAAATGATTAGTTGGAAGTCAGTAGAGCAATTTGACTTGCTCATGATTTTAGACTTTTCCTCAAAGTGATGATGTGGTGACATCCACAAGAGACAAGGAATTTCTATCAGAGAAAGGATGAGTGAAGAGTGTGGTACACTCGGGATGTTTCTAGGAAGTGACATGGTAAAGTATGAGAGGACAATTTTGCACCAGACAAACCTGCATTTAGGGAGCTCTAGACCATCAAGCAAGTTGTTAACATATCTAGACTGCTAGCACCTTGCAGTAAAAGTTGCAATAAAGACTGGGATTTCCATAAATCCTAGATGCAGATTATTCTTTCTTCTGTTTGCTTTCCTTGGTATGAATAGAAAATGATGCAGAGGTACATAAAAGATTATGAGAATCCACTAAGAGCTATTCACTTGCTCTTGTGAAATGATTACAAAATTAGCAATATCTTCTTACAAGTGCCTGATCAAGTATAGAAATCACGGACTTAAAGAAAGAGAAGATTTCAATGCCAGGTTATCATCAGCTTCCCCAAACTTACAGAGTACACTTTTAAGAGCTGCCCCCAGGAGCTTATTCTGTGTTCTACTTCATAATTGTGGGCTTATCCTGGAAGAGAAGCCAAGGGCATTCATTAATGATATTTCCAGTATGCAAAGACTCTGATAGCAGAATACTAGGAGAGCGTTACCATGTGTATTAGCTGAACTGCATGTTGACCCTTTACTTGGTGCTGAGTTCTGTATCTCTACTTCCTACACTGTTCCCTGTGGCTGTTATTCTTCATGTCCCAATATTGTCATAAAATATGAAAAGAAATACACTAACTTAATTTTGAAATTTATAAATATCTATGTAACTGTAAGCAGGAGTACTTGTATATGAATTAATTTTATTTTTTTTCCAGGAGAGAGCATGAACACAGTCCCCCACTACCACAAATTATGCAGTTGAGTGTTCCACATTTGGGGAAACCACAGGAGTCAATACATCTGGAGAGCAACAGATAAGCCTTGCCCTGGGAAACCCACCTTCATGATGATGCTATCGCTCCTTCCAGGTAAAGTTATGAATTAGTTTTTAATATTAAATATATTGTATAGACATCAATTAGATATATATTGCCACAACTAAAATAATTAGTTGTAATGTGTAATTTTATAAACATTCTTAGAAATTGGAAGACAGACATGAAGCCACAAAATTCATTATGATTTTTAACAAAGTGGACATTGTTAGAGCTGTTATGTGGGGGCATAGACTCTGAAATAATTAACTAAAAGGATGATAAATTAGAGACTGATCACTACGCTCAGTTATGTGAGCAAATGCAAAAAAGAATGTGGGTGTGTAATGGATTGTGGGGTAATGAGACCAGTCTTATTAAAGCAGTTATTTTTCAGATGAAGGGACAATAGACAATTACTGAATTGACTTGGATCACAGAAGGCCATAATGGGCAGGTCTAGACCTTCATCATTCAGCGATCAGGGGGCAATAAGGTAACATTGGCAGTTAACCTTGGAGGCAATAGGAGACTGAGAACTGATAGGATAGAAAAGAAGGAATTCCAGATGCATCCTCTCTTACCTGACCAGGTAGCCAATTAAAAATAGTTCCAAGTCTTTGAATTCAGCCAGTTGAGCACTGTGATAAGATAGATCAGTGCAGCATACAGAAGGGTTGTCTGAACCCAAACTGGAGTAAGGTTTATTCCTAGAATTGGTGAAAATTGAATATCTAAATATGAGATAAATTATGTGGGCTTTCTTTAAAGGGATTCTATTCAGCAAGATCAATTTCAACAAATTTTGACACAAAAAACATGTTATGAATTATATTGTAGTTTTACAGAATGACAAGCACACTACCAACATGATAGTCTTTTGGCTCATCCCTTGGGAAGCATGCAATGGGAGAAAAGGGAGTGCCAAAATTTTTTTGTAATCTAAATGTGGTTTGGACATTTGTGCTGAATGTCTTGTCCACTTGGACTCTCTCATATCTTCCTCAACTTCTCTGATTTGTTTCTAATTTCACAAAGTGAGAAATTTATTAAAATCTTTTTCAAGCCTTATGTAAGTCCTCTCTCTGTCCCTCCTGTCTGAATTGTCACAGACCCAGTATGAAAGTTGATTTGTTATATTCACACAACCTTTTTCTTTAGGCGATCATGGCTGTTATGGAAAAGTAATGACTATAAAGTAGCTTGTCCTGAAATTCTGTTGTCAATAGACTAGGGGAAAAATGAGAAGAAAAATATAAATAAAAGTCTACCTGTGCTCAGGGTTATAAATATAACCATCAAATCTCCCTCTGGGTTTTTATGATAAATAGATACACCAAGCAGGTATTTCAGTGAAAAACTATTTCTATTTTAAATTAAGAAAGACAGAGCAATGTATCAACTTCATGCCTCTTAATTTTCATAATAGATTGTCCACTTTCCCTTCATATATATAATTTTAGTACTGTTGGAAATAAAGTATTGAGATGGAGATGATCAAACTTTATGAGATATACACTACTTGATTTCAGAAAAAAAATCAGCTAGAAAATTTTTATTTCAGCTATTCTGAAAAAAACTAAGTGGCTTAAAATATGAAGAACCAATGTGAGACTCTGACAAAAATAGGAATAAAATGGAAACAGAAGACAAAAACACACATAGAAGACATTGGGAAGGGAAGAAGTGTTTGAAAGAAAGTCTCACCCATTCCCCTCAACTTCTTTACAACTCTTGGAGTAATGTCTACTTATAGCAAAGGAACTTTCAGTGGAGTTAACGTGGAACCCCTCTAGAAGCTCAGTAGTAAACAAAAATAGGCAAGAAAGGAAATGAAAATCAGAGAGTATGAGTTACATTGCTCAGAGGTCTAGGCAGGATATGCAAATATTGACATTGTGATATATAATACTAAACTGCATCCATAGCTATCTTAGAACATACCTGACCTGCATTGCTGAGGGTTGAATATATGTGATGGAATATTACAAGAAAACATGAGACATTTGGTTCTGAAAGGATCTATATACTAGCAGATATCTAACCATGTCACTGTCACAAGGAGCAAAGTGTTCTTACATACTAATAGCAACAGTGAGAAAGCTATAACCATGCACTGACCAACAATTTGGGGTCAAAGCAAAGCCTACTTAAGAACATGGAAATCTGTCAGAAAAATAATCAAACAAATGGGCACACAAAATTGTGATGGTGACATTATTGTTTAGATATAAGGGCACTTCTGAATGGTATGGAGGCATGAAGCAAAGGACACTCTGAGTCTATCTTAGAGTTTACTCAGCATGGCATTCATTTTCAGACAGATTTTAAAATATTCATTCCATACACTCTCATATTTCTGAGTATTTATGCTTTCCCAGTGTCTACAACTCCATGTACAACAATACCTCTCTTCTGAGATTTAATTCTATACCGGCAAAAGCATCATGGAAAATACCACTGACATAAGTCCAACAGATATTGATCTTCTTCCATACCTGAAGGTATTGTCTTTCTATCTACAAAAATGACTTTGCTTGTCTCCCATTTAGTGTATTAAGAGAAAGTTTCACTGTTCACTGGCTTCACGTTTATATGTTCCTTGGTTCATTGACTTGTTGTTAACACCAAACTTCCCTTACAGTGTTGTATAGAAATACTTTTCTATTACTGAAATGTACATGCAAATGGCATGCTGTGTTTCCATGACTGCTTCATTAAGCTACCAAGAGTACCAACAACTTGCACAATCCTCTATCATCTCTCTTTACTAATTTTGGGAAAATATAGAAATTCCAGAAGCCCTGGAGCTAATGAAACCACAAGATTAATGATTCAGTGTCCCGTAACCACTACATAGAAAACAGATCTCAGACTTCTCATACTGCAGTAAGGAAAACAATGGAATTTATATTCTGTAAGTCACTGAGTTTGGAACTTATACAGCAGTTGATATTCAATAGAAAGTAGGCACCCATTGACTATTGCTCTCAGGTTCTGGATTTTTTTTTAATGCTTTTAATTTACTTAGTGCATCTGACTCAAACATCCATTTCAGTTTTCTTTTTTAATTTCCCCCTTCTCTGTTGTTTCCCTACCACATCTTTCATAGGTTTTTGAAGTAGCTTCAAAACACACAGCATTTTCTACAGCCCTTTGGTCAATAAATAACTTAAAAATTTCTACTAGTCCATAGTGATGTGGCCATGATTGTCAATGCTGGAACAGGAAGCTAGGAGATCACATTTTCAATAGCTAACATAAATTTATAAGTTATTATTAAAACTTATACATCAGACTGAATGAACTGGAAGTTGGGTGAGGTTATGAATTACCAAACATGGCTTACAGACACATACTTTGCTCAGCAAGGTTCCACTTTCTAAAGGTTCTACAGCCTTCCCCAACAGTACCACAAACTTGGGACGAAGTGTTTAAATACTTGAGCCTATGGAGGATATTTCTTATTCAAACTTCCACATCAACCAATGTATGACCACTGTGTTCAATGACAGACCTTCTCTCAAAAAATAAGGTATTGATTAATTAAAAAAAGATACCTGGTAACTATTAACTATAGCTACCTACCACTCTACCTCCACCTTTGGTAATCCAATTGTACTGCTGACCCTATGAATTTGCCTGGGTTCCTATATTTTTTTATTTATTATTATTTTATTAGTTCTAGTTAGGCAACAAGCTTATTTCAAGTCCCTTCTCCCTCTCCCTCCCCTCACCCCCAACCCTCCTCCCACCCCAGTCCACCCCCCACCCCATCCACCCACCACTCCCCAGGCAGGGTAGGGCCCTCAACTGGGGCTCTGCAAAGTCCACCAAGTTTGGAATAATGAAAAGTCCTAGAAATGGAGAATGGATGTGGTTGCTTGTTACAGTAAGTGTACATAATGCCATGTAATTGAAAACTTTAAATGGTTGAATGCTAAATTTTAGGTTTATGTGCTTTACCACAATAATAAGGAAAAAAAAGATACCTGGTCAACTTCTGGTCTACACACACACAAATCTCACATACATACATAAAAACAAAGAAGCACATGTTAATAGTAATTAATATAAATATATTTGGGACATAATTTACACATTTTATAATGTGTTTAAAGACTTCAGTTCCTTTTTGTTTCCTTTATATCAGTTCAGAATGGGCACATATCATGTGTCCACATATGACAATTACCTGGCATTTTAGTTGATATCCATGTACAATGTTTTGTTCTCTGTGAATAACTCTCCAAACTTTACCTGAAATATAGAACTTCATGATTCCATTTCCTACCTTTCTGATTCCAAGGATTTTGCCAGTTAGATCTCCAAGAAATCATAAAAAGAGGTTACAAAATTCCCTGGTGGTGAGGAAAACCATTCAAGAGAGTCCTCCAGTTTAGGGAGTTGCCTTTCATGTATACTGGAAGGTTTCATGTGGTATTTTCAGTTATAGGATTTTTTTTTGTATCCAAAATTCTCAATCATCACTTTGTCTTGTGCTCAATTTCCAGTGAATTTCTGACTCTCTCCTATGAAAATATCCCCTACCTTACATCTATTGCATGGAAGTTACCAGGCTATCACACATATCTAATTCCCTGCATCCTCCCAAAAGCTGAATTATTAAGTCATTCCATTAGAGTTCATGAAGCTTAATTTGCCTTATTTGGAATGGCTTTAGTAATAATGCATATTTTTATCTTACATGCTGGAATTTTACCAGATTTCTTTGTCAGTTCTCAGCTCAAAATCATGCCAATATTGTTGACTGATGGTTTTAAGATCCTTAAGTCTTCCCTTCCTGGTAAATTTTTTCTCCCCTGCTGCCCCAAGTATCTGGCTCTTGAACAACAGAATGTGGGAATAGGAGGAGGTAATGAGCTCGCCATAAATTCATAGTTTTTCATTATTAAGAAGAAAACATGTCCCACAACCACTCCCCAATCATGTCTTCTAGACTTACCAGAACTGTAAGGTGTTCATGACCTGATTGAAGAGATAAGAATCAATGCAGCAGATGTCATTTCAACTTGATATAAGGAGATGAAAACTGCACAATTTGGAGGGATATGAAAAACAATTGTTTGCTCTTTTGCCATGAACTACTTATTCACAAGCTAGGTCTGTCATTCATAACTCTGATTGGACATCTCCACCACTGAGTATTCCAAGGAAACCTCATTTCCCAAGTGGGATTAATGCCACTCACCTTTGCTTTCATTGTACCCTGTGCATGTTATGACTGCAGCCCTACGACATTTAGTAAAATTCCCTGCCTGTCTCTATCTCCCCTAATAAAATGTAAGGTCCAAGTGGGTAATGAATATGTGTGGTTCATTCTCTTTGGTTTTTTTCTTTTATTTGAATTAGACACAAGCTTGTTTTACATGTCAATCCCAGTTCCCTCTCCTACCTGTCCTCCCCTGACCCCTGCCAGCTCCCTATCCCATTCCCTTTCTGCTCCCCAGGGAGGGTGAAGCTTTGCATAGGGGATCTTCAAAGTCTGCCATATCGCTTGGAGCAGGGCCTAGGCCCTCCCCAGTGTGTCTAGGCTGAGAGAGTATCCCTCTGTGTGGAATGGGCTCCCAATGTCCATTCGTATACTAGGGATAATTACTGATCCACTACCAGAGGACCCATAGATTTCTCAGGCCTCCTAACTGACACCCACGTTCAGGGGTTCTGGGTCGGTCCTATGCTAGTGTCCCAGCTATCAGTCTGGGGCCCATGAGCTCCCCCTTGTTCAGTTCAGCTGTTCTGTGGGTTTCTACAGCCTGGTCTTGACCCCTTTGCTCATCACTCCTGTGGGTGTCTGCTTCTGCTTCCATCAGCTACTGGATATAGGCTCTAGAATGGGGAAGGGCTTTTAAGGTAGCCTCTCCACTATTGCTTAGACTGTTAGTTGGGGTCATCCTTGTAGCTTTCTGGACATTTCCCTAGTGCCAGATTTCTCTTTAAACCTATAATGGCTCTCTCTATTATGATATCTCTTTTCTTGCTCTCCTCTATTCTTCCCCTGACTCAATCTTCCTGCTCCCTCATGTCCTCCTCTCCCCTCCTCTTCTCCCCTTCTTTTTCTCCTAACTCTCTCTCCCCTCCCCCATGATCCCAATTAGCATGTGGTTCATTCTTACTTCAGTGTCACCTGGTGTAATGCTTGGACTACAAGGGACATTAAACAAAATACACTATTTAATTGGATATTTTCATGACATATTTCACTTATAATTTGACACAATTTGAATTAGATAGTGAGATATAATTTATCTACAGGTTTTCATTTCCCTACCTGTATTTTAAACAAAAATAATAGGAAACTGAAGGAATAATTTGTACTGGGTCCATGCATTTAATTATTTCATTAGTCTCACCAAAGAGATAAATTAACTAAGGTCTCGTGTTGAGGCTTGCTTTAATGGTTTGAGCTCACTGCAGGAAACAGAAATAGTTCTGAGTCTTTTAATAGAATGTGAATTAACACATGGAACTGCACAGAAAAAAAAAACCTTGAAAGGTCCATAAGAACACAAGCCACAAACCTTGCATTATTAAGTTTCTGTATTATACCATAACGATGAAGATATCAGGAAGGGACTGATCCAGATGCCATTAACCACCAGGGCTTCTGTTGCTTTGTTATCTGACAGAAAGCAGAAAGAACAGCAGAAACAAGACAATTCATATTTCTCCCTGTTAAATCATAGGTATATTTAATATATGAGACCAAATTTCCATCCCCAAAACTTCTTATTGAGGCATAAATTGTTGATTTGAGTTGATGAAAGTCAATATTGTCAATCATGTCTGATACATTTGCCTAGAATCATCCAGTGAACCTACAGTTATAGACGATGGCTACAGTAGGCACTCTTCATTATCATGACACAGAAGAAACACTGGAAGGACAGAAGACCAAGGGTTAAAACCACTGTCTAACGGCTCCAGTTACCAACTAGATGCATTCTTGAACCTTAAGTATTTGTTTTTCTCTTTTGGATGAATATTTTTGCTGATACGAGGACAATTATAACCTACATACATCTGGTCTGAAACCCAAGAGCCTGATGCTCCTTTTGCTCATAACTGCTGTGCAGGGTAATATGTGTAAAGAATTTCAGGTGGGATTTTTAGATTTGAAAAGTAATTTATATTCATTCACCACCTTGGAAATTAAAACATGAGAATAGAAGTAAAAATTGCAAAGTGTGAATGATAATGGAGCAGATGATGAATCTCCCTCACCTGCCCCAAAAAACTGGCCTGGTTTAGTTTTAGTTTTTCTGTAATTACTTCCTTAAGATAAATAATGAAAAAAATATTTTAGTTTTTTTCAAGAATTTATTATACATTTTAAATATATAGTATATATAATGAAGGCCAATGAATATTTAATTTTTAAATATTCTCTGCTTAAAACATGTCTATAAAGGATGAAACTATTGTGCACTGAGCATTTTCTTTTGAAAATATTTTTCCATTAATAATTTGTGAGCTCTACTTCAGTCAAATTCTGATTTCAAAATTTTTGAAGTTTTGTTCCATTAAAGTTTACAGATAATGATATTTACATAGAATTCCTTTATTTTTCAACATTGTAAACATTTGTCTTCTTTATCCCTAATTTTAAGCTTCAGAAAACAGACATACATAAAAATGTGACAACGATAATCTTTGCTTAGTCACACTGTGAACACATATGGTGACTAGTGTCCAGTACAGTAATGGATTTTCAAGGCATTGTTGGCCTTAGAACTAATCTCTTCCCCTAGTTTGTAACCCTCCTGCATTTCACAAGACAATAATTCTCTTTTACCCTACAATTTGTATGATCATATTTAGTTTATATTTTCATAAATAAGAGTGCAGGTCACTGAATATTGCCATTCTCTTTTTTAAACCTTCATTTATTCTTATGAATATTGAGTTTATAATTACACTGGCTAATTTGTGTTGTTGTTGTTTAATCTGGCATCTGGTTAATTGTTTTGTTGTTTAATTTTTTTATTGCATCTGTGTCCCAAATTGCTAGACTGGTGACACCATGTTTCAATCTGAATTATTCCCTCCAGGTATTCATTTGATAATGTCCTTGTAAACACACCCAGAAGATACATGTCATTCCACAAGATCTTTCTACATCTAGTCAAGCTAACAATGACAATTACCTGTAGTGTATACTACCCATTATTATTTTAGATTTTTTTAAATTAATCTTTCTAATACATTATATTTTGGGTGTGATTTCCCTTCCACCAACTCCCCTTGACCTTATCCATCCAACATTAGCTTCACGTTCTTACCACCTCTTGCCCCCATCAAACAACAAAAAAACAAACAAAAATCTAGAAAACAAAAATGAAAGCAAGCAAATAAAGCTCCAATAAGATAAAACTGTTGAAACAAAAAAAAAGTGCAGTATGTGTTCATGAAGCAAGAATGGGGATATCTATTTCTCTGTGCCTTTCTTTCTGCTTAGAGGTACTCAGGATGGACTCTCAGACACCTGAGAATGGACAGCTGCTGCTGACAGAAGAACCAGAGGAAGTCAGGAAACAAGCAGCCATAACTTAAGATATATCTTTCCCCAAGTCATATCATCAAAAACCAAGATAATAAAAGTAATTGCCTGGAGAGTAAACTGCATGGATTCTCCTTCCCTTCACTAGTCTTTGGGACTTGTGAATCACAGAGATGGAATTTGAGCTATGTCTTAAAAGATATCACTTCTGTGTATAACAAAAGGAAGAAAAAGAAGGCATAACATGCCACATAGTCAAATCACCTCAAACTTCAAGAGAGGTATAAGCAAATCTAGTAAAGGATGGGAAATTTTCATAGATGAAATATTGACACTGTTCATTTACTTCTGGATGAGTTGTTTAAATTTCAACTCCTGAAAAGAAAAAAATCCATCCTGTTTCAAAAATGCAAATAGAAAAATATGTTGTTTGGCCATGGTGTATTGAGAGAGAAAAATCAATAAATCATATACCTCTTTTTCATATTGACCCATTCTTTCCAGCCACACACAGGTGATACATGGTCAACTTCCTTCCAAATTTGAACAATGTATGATATGTCATGTTTTGTCCAGTATGTAGTGACTGCCTCTTGATACTTATAAAATTGCCAAATTTTAAAATGCTGAAAGGGCAGTGGAATAATGACCATGAATACAGGTTATGGTAGTGTTTGAGAAGACATGATTGAACAGAGAACAGAAAGCATGAAGAGTCACAAGAACCAATATTTTGTTATTAATTATGAGGTCTTCATATACTTTCTTGGTACTCCATGCTGCAGTGAGTCCATTCATGAGAGATATAAATATAGATATAAATGAAGTCCCCTGTGGCATTACCTTTTCCTTTTCTAAAAATTTAAGATACAAGCTATCTTTTTTAAAAAAAAATCTGTGTGTGTATACCTGCTGAATGTTTCATAAGAAGTTTTTGTTAAGAGTCAGTTTTCTGTGGGCTTGTTTATAGTGCCCCATGAAGAAGTCAGGCTACCCGACACAAAGGTGTGCATTGACTCTGTGGGTCTCTCACATCAGTCACTTTTATGACCATTATTAGATTTATGCACCACTGTTTTTTTATGAAAGTCACTGCCCCTTCCCTGCTATAATGTCTGAGACACAACCTATTAACAGATCTCCACAAAGCATTTGATGAATTAAATTTATACTGAATCCAAGTGTTTTTGAGGCAAATTGCCCTGATAAATTTAAGTGCAGAAAGAGTGACTTAATATAAAGAAGGAACAAAATAATAGGTTCCATGCTTGAGAGGAGAGGAATGCCATGAGCACTTTCTTAAATGTTTAGAGAAGAGTGGGGATCCCAAGGAACTCCCAGTTTCTCTCTGAGAAATTACTGTGGCTCAGCAAGAGAAACAGACATTCATAAATTTCTCTGTCTAGCACTGCTCCTACCTTTTGTTTGTTAACTTCTCTTTTTGTTTCTACATTTCTGTTTGAGGACTTTGGGGGGAAAATATAGCCCTTAAGAAAATGATCTGGTAAATAAAATACAAACATGCCTTGTTACTTCATGTTTTCTAAGGAATTAAGGGGGTAACTAAGAATGTAGAATACCCTCAATTAGGTAAGTGATTTAGATAAGGGAGTAAATGCTGAATCTTTTAGCATAGGATATGAGAGAGTAGATGATCCAATGTAACTTTTCTGAAGTGAGGAACACATAAAAATCTTCAACATGGAATAAAATACTAGGTATTTGCTCAAAATGTTTTAAAGATCTGTGTAGCACAGTGGCTATAGCTAATATTGCAGTACAGTGCATGTTATTTTATGTAGAGAGGAGAGAGCTCACACAAAATTTGCTTTCCATAAACAAGAAAACACAATGAAACATTGGGAGCTAATAGATACCTGTTATCATGGTTGTTTGTACCATGGGCATGTGTATTTTTTCAGCTTGATGCACAAATTAAATTTGTATAACTATATTTTATATCTATTTAATAAAAAAATTTAAAACTAAGGAGGTTGGATATGTATCTCATTTGGTGGAGTGATTGCCTAGCATGTCTTAAATCCTGGATTCAATTTCCAGCATTGTATAACAAGGGAGCAGTGGTACCAGTAGGAAGATCAGGAATTCAAGTTCTTCTGTATAGTTAGTTCAAGGTCAGCCTGGGCTATATGATCTTGTCTCAAAATAAATAATAAATATATGATCTTGTCTCAAAATAAATAATAAATATATGATCTTGTCTCAAAATAAATAATAAATAAATTAACAAAACCAAAAGAAAAATGTCAAAAGAATTTAAAAGATTAAAACAAATGTGTCTTTCTAGATCAGATCAATTTCCCTGCTCTAACTCGGCCACCGATACACAGACACTGTGACTCTGACACCATGAACCTTTTGCTAACTTATTAAATCTAAAGAAGATTAAATCACTGTATTATAATCCCACACATTTCACAATGTCCTTTTTAAAGCTCTATACACACACTCATTTATTGTGCTGCTTCATTGTAGTGACAGCACAGGCTTGCATGAACAACTAGCTTGAAGTGTTTGTGCCCAGTGAGACTCTATGCTTTTACTGGTTAGCTGATATTGTAGCATTAATATTTACTATTGTGGCCTGTATGTACATATGGAAGATTTTTCTATTAGATAGAAACATAGCATTCATTCTAGTATTTTCATACCAGGTATTACTATTTGTGTGTTATAAGTATGGTTGGTGAAAACAAGCCTGTGCTACCAGTCACACATAGCATATGCCACCAAACATAGTAAAAAAATCCCCAACAATACATGAATATACTACTATTTTATGTACTTATCATATTATTGCTATTTTACAGTGTATCCTTTATACTCATTTCTTTAAAAAGCTGTGGTAAAACAATCTGCTGTGGTATACAGTAGCAATCGTGTACATCTTGTGAACACCATGTCCTTGCTTAATTTTTCTTTTGTGGTTGGGTAACTCTCCAGCTGTTTTATTCCTCATGACCCCATGGACAATGGGCTTTTTCCTGTAAATAAAGCATATTATCCTCTTGTAAAGGCTATTCTTTCTAGGTTTTAAAAATGTGCATTCACTCTATGATGTTCACACAACAGTGAAACTACCTGTTGAGGCAGGTTTTAGAAAGTAGTTTGATTGTTAAGTATTGTATAATTTTATTGGTCCATGACCACTGAGTCAATAACTGTAAAGACATCCTGCAGATGCCCTTGTTGAAGGACTTTGGGAACAATGGAGAAATAGCCACTTGTTAGGCAGTTGTTGGTGAACTGTTGACTGTTCTGATTAAAGTCACCTGAGTGCTTTTCCCCTCCATAACCTGGGACTGCAGTAATGACAGACTGTGGGATATTTGGGCTATCTCAAGGGTGGCGAACCATATTGTTGGATAGATGACTCTCTGAAAAGCCAGCTATCTTTCATGTTTGAAGCTATTAAACATGAAAGCTCATTACATCAATAATGACTGTTTTGATATTTCCAACTGCTTCCAGTTAGGTGACCACTGGAGAGGCATCAATGAGGCATAAAAAACCGGTGACATAGTAAGTGTAAAACCCACCTGGCCCATTGATTTTTCACAAATCTTGGCTTCTGGGGATAATGTTAAGTATTGGAATGACTTGGCAAATTGTGACCTAATTCACAGTCAACCACCCATGTTCTTTCATTTATTCATAGCTGAAAATCCTGCTTCCCTGGATTCTCAACACCTTACATCCATCATGAAACACTACATAATGGTCACTGTGATTCAACTGTGATTGTTTATGTTCTCTAAAGTTTATAATGTTCTTTGGGAGCTACATAATTTATTCATATAATATTCAAAGCAAAACTGTAGCCAGAACAGAACAGGTCATTATTTGTCATTGTAGGATTCATCTGAGTTTCTGTCATATAATTCTGCATGCATGTAGTAACATGCATGTGAAAGATACACACTCATGTTTACACAGGGATTATTTGACTTGGTATTTTTAGTTCCTTGTGATGTGAAAGAGAAACTACTCAAAACTACTGTAGTTGAAGTTAGAAAGAGAAAGGTGAAATATATATATATATATATATATATATATATATATATATATTTCTTCATCTCAGAAAAGCCAAAAATGAGATCAGAATGGAACAAATATACTTGGGGCTTCTTATCTCTTAGATAATTTTAAATTATTATATATGGAGTTTCAAAACAAAGACAATTTATACACCATTGGTAGCCAGCATTGACCCTCTAAGGGGACAAGATTTATGACAGTAACATAACCACTATCATATCAAAATGGAAAACCCTGAGCCTTAGAATAACAAATACCACATAGGAAATAATAACTAGACATAGGAACAGAAGGCATTGCATCAGGTTTACAGACACACCAAAGTCCACTAGTGAAAGGCCTTGGATAATGGTTTAAGTAGTTGTTTCTTCAATCTCCTATGCAGATTTAATAGAAATCTGATCCTCGTCTGCCAATCAGGGCCTTCTTCACTAGAGTGCATTAAATTGCTTAACATTCTTATGAGAGGATGCACATGACATGTCAATCTTCCCAGCGTATCATGTAGGATGGCCTATGAAATGAGTATCTGCAGAGAGATTGTAGAAAGCTTGGGACTGTTCTCCTAGGATAACACAGCTCTGGTCTTCTGACCTGATTATTATACTTTGATACTTGAGAGTCAAAATTAATCAGTCCAGTGTATTATCATGGACTGTAGAGTCCAACTAATTTGGTTTGATTAACAACATGCTATTTTTCTTCTCCCTTCTTAAATATTTAATTTTTCTGTGCCTCATTTTTTATGAGGAAACTTACACTAACAGCAAACCTTTGATGTGAGTAGTGTACAAGTTTGCACATGAAACCATGTAGCATAAATCTAAGTAGTTTGAAACAATGCCAAATGTAACATAACTTCCTTAAGATGTATAGTGAGAATGGAATTCTTAGACTGGAATGGTTGACCTACTACTGTCATTATGCTAAATAGGCATGTTGTAAAACTGCCTTCTTAATATTTGTGCTTATGACCATAGATAAATTTTAACAGGAATTTCTCCTTGCCAAAATTGACAAGGGGCTAGAGTGAATGTATTTCTATGTATCTGTGGTTCTCAACCTTACTAATTCTATAACCCTTTAATACAGTTCTTCATGTTATGATGACTCCCCAACCAAAATATATTTTGTTGCTACATCGTAACTGCATTTGTGCTTCTGTTATGAATCATAATGTAAACATATGATATATAGAATATCTGCTATGCAGTCCAAAAGGGGTCATTACCCACAGGTTGAGAACTGCTGCCCTATATTAATCCTAATATTTTACTTTATATGCAAATTAAATAAAATTTTAAAAATAAACAATAATATATCTCTTAACATATGGGAAAATAAGATTGACATGAAAAGGACAAACTGATAATTAACTGAGATTCAGGCCATTAAATCAAAAGTCAGAATTACCAGCAGATAGAAGAGACTGACCTAGAAGTAGGGAATCCAGATCCTATTGCAAAGGCTGGCAGAGGAACCCACTTAGGACAAAGGCATCAATTATTTTAACATGATATGTATGCTACTCACCCATGGCTGATCATTACCCAATGCATACATGATCGAATCCAGGTGAAACTCATTACCTCATAAATATGTACAACTCTTAAAAGTCTATACAGACAAAATTAATTAAGAAGTAACTGGGAAGCCTTAAATTATTTTGAAATCCAAATGGTCTTGGAAGATTCCAACATGACGATTCTCAATCTGAAATCAATATTTTTCAAAGACATTACAAATGGCAATGTGTTATATAAAGTAATAAACATAAGTAATTCCTTGGGAAGAATTTTCAGCCTTAAATTATTAATGCCTGGGGTAAAATGTAATCTGAATAAGGGAGCTTTTGATAGTGAACTTTTGATGCTTGTAATGAATTTCTGATTATTTATCTTGTAATAATATAGAAATTAATCATCACCAAAAAGTATATACTATGCAATTTAAGAGATCAATATAAGAATTTTCCTCCTGGAGCACATCATGAGATGTAGCTGTGAAGGTCTACTCTATTGTAAGACATGAGATAATGAAGTTCAAATTAATCTTTAGAAAATATTAGGATAGCCTATGAGTGGCAACATTTGGAAATGCCTTATCCTGAAATCTATTTTAACAATCGTCAATGATGACTACATGCATAAGATCTACACTGAAAGGAGCAGAGGAAAGTAGAGGGCTTGGTTGTAAAGTAGAAAGGGGTCAGTGGGAATGGGTGGGTGAGAGAGGACAATGTGTGTGGGTGAACATGGTTGCACCATATGCTGTATGTATCTATGAAGCTAACAGAAAATTGAATGTATGTCTGTATGACCAGTCTTAGTCTTAGATGAAGCAATGTGTCATACTGTTGCTAGGACAGTTTCTCATTGTTTAACAGTCTACTGATGATAGCCAGCAGTCCTCCTTGTTTTTGTCCTCCATCTTCACATTATTTCTGATAAAAAGCTAGTATCAAGTCATCATGGAATTGGTGAAAGATGCAGACATCATATCATTGTTTTGAGCAATTAAAAGAAACCAAATAACAGAATAAAAGAAAATGGAGTGCATCTAAATATAAACAGTGAAGGTAGCTCACTACTCTGGGACTGCACAGCCTAGGTAATCATGATTGCAGAAGGGACTTGAATGAGGACCTGTGAAGATGGTCATGTCCCTTCCTCCTAGAAGGGCAGTTGTATCAGAAGGAGTGCTCTCTCTTTGTCTCCCATTAATTATGAGTTCTCATTTATTTGGTACTATTCAAAGGTGAAACACACCTTCTCTATTCATTTTAAGTGCCCTGACCATAGAGTCTATGCCATGCTACATGACTTGTATGTCCTTGGAAGATCAAGGAGACTTTTATCTATGAGAGTTATAAAATTCAAGATTCCTACTCTTTAATATTTTTCCAGTATATTAATAGGCTACTTAGACTTAAGTGAATGGGAAAAATCATATGTACACTCTGTCTAAGATGATATGTTTATGTTTACATGCATATCTTCATCTATTTATATTAGTATCACCTTATACATCTTCATATGTGAATATCAGAGTTTAAAACAGTGAACTTCTGTGTGCATGATATTTTTCTATTTTTCTTTATAGACTGCATATATTCAGTAACAGTGATTATTATACTTTAGAATATATTTCTATTGTGTGAACAAATTTTTCATATATAGAATTCCTTCTTTTGCCTTGCAACCATAGCACTGTGAAAGCAAATTTATTTTGTGGTTGGTCATTTTCAAAATAAAGTTAATTTTCATACCCTAGACTAAATGAGAAAACCTTAACTCCCGATCTGATTTAATTTAACTTTTTGCCACTTTTTTTCCCAAGCTGTAATCACCGTGTTTCCTTCACAGAATTATTGACACAGAACAAGAAAATGTGTCCCCATGAGGAAAAAGCCAACTTTAAATAACTTCTCTTTAAAGAGAAATGCTTATTGGATTTTTACACAAAATAACATGAGTACTAGTTAAATGCAGCACAATGTTCATGCCCCCTTTGGCACTGAAAAGAAAGTGCTCAGGTTTTTTAAGCCAGGAGGTAAATTTATAAAAAGTAGCTGTATTCATTTTTCTGGCTGTAACATGAAATTAATAAAACACTACAGCAAGGAGTATGACTTTATAAAGTCAAGATCTGATTGTACCCTCATGGAGTAAGTGAAGGAGAAGTTGCAGCTAATTGGCTCTAATTTTACACTCATTACTTCTGCAATCAGTCTTTAGTTTCCCAATGAAGAACACATTTTTTTTTTAAGTTTGACCTTGAACATATTAAAACGTATGCAGTCTGATTGATGCAAAATGTTTGGTAATAATCTTGCCATAAACAGTAATCGAGAAAGAAAAGTATGGAATCAGTACTGTAGTGACAATGCTGTTACTTGTCACAGGGTTCTGGTTAGCTGGCTATGCCCTGCTGGGCCACAAGAACCATGGTTTGTATATTAGGAATGTTGTCTGCCAATATGCTTCACAAGATAGTTACCTCCTTTCTATTTAATTTGTGGAATAATGACACATGACATTAGAGAATACTCAGTCATCAGAATCAGCATACCACAATTCCTGTTGATATAAACATATGGTAACAAACAACATACGATGAGAGCTAAGATAAAATGTGTGTGGTAATGGCATAAAAACAAACAGGTGGTTCAATGGAATCAAATCAAAGCCCCAGATGTAAATCCATACACCTATAGACACCAGATTTTTAACAGAGAAGCCAAAATAACACAGTGGAAAAAGAGAGAGCAGCTTCAACAAATGGTGCTGGTCTAACTTGATGTCTACATGCAGTTGTTCCATACATAACTCAAGACTAAGTGTATCAAAGACCTCAACATAAATCCAGATACACTGAGACTTATAGAAGGGAAAGTAGGAAATTAGACTTGAACAAATTGTCACAGGAGACAACTTCCTGAACAGAAAACCAATACTACAGGCTCTAAGAACAAAAATTACTAATGGGAACTCATGAAATGCAAAAGCTTTTGTAAAGCAAAAGGATGTCACACTGTCAATAGGACAAAATAGCAGCCTACAAAATGGGAAAAGATTGTCACCAAGACATACAGAGGATTAATTTCCAAAATATATAAAGTAACTAGACATCAACAAACCAAATAATCCAATTAAAAGATGGGGTACAGATCTAAACAGAGAATTATTAACAGAGGAATCTCAAGTGGCCGAGAAGACCTTAAAGAAATGTTCAATATCCTTAAGCTATCAAGGAAATGCAAATCAAAACAATTATGAGATTCCATCTTAAACCTGTCAGAGTGGCTAATATTAAAAATACAAGTAATTGTTCATGCTGTTGAGGCTGTGGAGGAAGAGGAACATTCTTCCACTACTGGTGGGAGTGAAAATTGTACAGCCACATTGGAAATCAATATGGCAGTCTCTCAGAAAAATGGGAGTCAATCTTTCTCAAGATCCAGCTATTCCACTCCTTGGAATATACCCAAAGGATGCACCATCACACCACATAGACACTTGTTCAACTATGTTCATAGCAGCTTTACTTGTAATAGCCAGAAACTGAAAACCACTTAGATGTTCCTCAACCAAAGAATGGATAAAGAAATTGTGGTACATTTAAATATGGAATATTATTCAGCTATTAAAAAAATGATATCATGAAGTTTGTAGGGAAAAGGATGGAACTTGAAAAAAATCATTCCGAGTGATATAACCCAGAACCAGAAAGACAAACATGGTGAGTATTCACTTATAAGTGGATATTAGCTGTAAAGTAAAAGACAACCAAGCTATAATAAATGAACCCTAAGTAACAAAAAGAGCTCAAGGGAGGACACTTAGATCTCGCTGAATGGGAAATAGAATAGACATCTAGGGTTAAGGAGGTGGGGATGGCAGAATCAGGTGGGATAAGGTGTGGGGGGAGTACTGGGAAAGAATGGAACTGAAGGGCATCTCAGGTATGAGCTAGAAACCTAGTACAATGGAAATTCCCAGGAATCTACAAAGCTGAACATAGCAACGACTCCTAGCAATGGGTGATGTGGAGCATGAATTGGATATGTCCTGTAACTAAGCAAGACTTCCACATAACCTTCAACCTACAACTTGTCCTTCCTGCAATGTGTGATGGGGTATAGATGGCACAGAAATTGTGGGAGTGGCCAAGAAATTACTTGCCTAGCCTGGGACACATACCACCATAGGGAGAGGGAATCCATCCCTGACACTGCCTACAGGACCAGGACCCACAGACTGGATAGTTCAGAGAGCAAAACAAAATTCAATGAAACGATTCCTAATGCTATTCTGCTATACTCATAGATTCATACCTAGGCCAGCTGTCATCAGTTAGGCTTCATCTGGTAACTGATGGAAACAGATGTAGAGACCCACAGCTAAACCATTGGTAGAGCTTGGGGAATCCTGCAGAAGAGGGGAGATGAAGGATTATAGGATCAGGAGGGGTCAAGGACACCACAAGAAAACCCAGTTAACCTGGGCTCAGAGAGTTTCACAGAGACTGAACTGACAGCCAGGGAGCCAGAATGATACTGACCTTAACCTTCTGTATATGTTAGAGTTGTGTAGTTTGGTGTCCTTGCAGGACTCCTGACAATGAGAGCAGGGGCTATCTCTGATTCTTTCGAACACTTTTGGGACCCTTATACTCACACTGGCTTGCCTTGTCCAGCTTTCAACTTGATATGTCATGTTTTGTTGATATCCATATCAGTCCTCTTCTGAATGGAAATGGAGAAGTGAATGGGCAGGCAGAGGGGAGATGGGTGGGAGGGGCTGAGAAAAAAACAGGAGGGGAAACAGCAGTCAGTTTATAAATAAATAAGTAAATAGATAAGTAAATAAAGAAATTTTAAAAATGTATTTTTAAAATGAAAAGATTTGAGTTTAGAGGTTATTTTGATATTATGCCCATTTGACAGAACAATACTACCAAGTTCATACTTGGGGCCCATGAGATCCCTAACCATGGGTTACTGACCATATTTATAACTTCAGGTACATGTTTCCTGCTATGGAGAAGACTGTAAATTCAATCAGAAAGTGGTTGGTTACCTCATAACATTCATGTCATTGATGCACCCGTTAGCATACCTTACCATGTTGATCATTACTGTAGCTCACAGTGTTCAATATTGAAAAGACTGATACTGATAATTTCTCCCAGGAGCCTACATAACACTTTTCAGTACTGTGAAAGCTATCCAGGTTGGGTGATGTTTTCTAGTACACAAGTTAATTTCTCCGTACTATGTAAATACTTTGGTGTCTTCAAGCAACAGAAACATATTACTAGGTACAAAATGATTAATTACGAAGATTATATATTTTTGCTTACTGAAAGTTTTAGAACAAAGATTTATTTTTCTAATTCCAGTAATATTTTAGACCTAAATCCCATATTTATTCTGATACTATTATGCCAACTGTGAGTCTTCTTTAATTTGTCAGTTATTTCCAGCTCTTGCCAATTATCCATGGTTTTGGATATGCTTTTTAAGTTTATATTTTTGCTTCCAACCATTATATTATGTATTTTAATTGCCTCTTGCTGCAGGAGTTATCTATGAAGTTAAATACATATTGTTGATTGAATAACAGTATTAAACTTTTGAATATACATACTAAATTTATTATAATTATTCATTATTTGAATGTATTTTTCTCACTCATAGTGTTTTTTTACTCTTTTACTATATTCCCTTGTTTTTTAAATAAGAAATGGTACATTTTTTTTGTCTTTGTAATTTTTCTAAAGTCACCTTTCTATTGTCTAAAAGTAAGCTATGCACATATAGGAAATTCTAATTTGACTCAGTAGCTATTAAACAACAGAGATTTATGAAGACAAAGTTTAGAGAATAAAGTAGGGAAGGGATAGGGAAGAGATTAGAGGGCATAGAATTAGGTGTGTATTTGATCAAAGAAAATGTTTGTGTATATGACTATTAAGTTATTTAAAAATTTAAATAAGATGAAATGCTTGGTTCCTCTTCTCCTTCCTATTCAATCCAGTTAGAAATGCACAGGATACTAGTGAATACTTGAATCTTCACAGTCACATATTTACTACAGGGGAAAAGGAGAGCGAATGAAAATATTTGTAGCAAAACAAAAGAACTAGGCTCACCCCTGCTGCCTGTGAACCCCCCTTATCAATGGGCCTTGGAACAGGTCCCTAATACTGAACATGAACGGCCTCCTATGTAATGGGCCTCAAACTACTGAGAAATCAGTTGGTTAAACTATAACCATTGTGCTACTCATAACAATAGGCATTTCCTGCATAGCAATATGGTGTTATAGAATATAATGTCTACAACTGGGAAAGACAATAGCTGACTTTTCTCTTCCAGATGCCTTCATAGCAACTTCCAACACTGAATGCTATCCTGCAGGCAGGAGCTTTCAGGTTAGTTGCATCATAGTTTTCCAATATTATGAAACCAAAGAGAGCAATGCCCTCAAAAATAGGGTCTGTTCTAGTTAGGGTTACTATTGATGCAATAAAACATCATGACCAAAGCAACTTGGGAAGCAAAGTATTTATTTGCCTTATGTTTCTATATTACTGTTCATCATGGAAGGAAGCAAGGACAGGAATTCAAATAGAGAAGGAAGCTGGTGGCAGGAGCTGACACAGAGGTCATGGAGGAATGTTGCTTAGGGCTTGTTCCTCAAGGCTTGCTCAGTCTGCTTTATGATCGAACCCAGAACCACCTGCCCAGGAGTGATCCCTCCAACATCAACCACTAATTAAGAAAATACCTGAAAGTTTTGCCTACAGCCTGATCTAATGGAGGTATCTTCTTAACTTAGGATCCCATGACTACAGGGACTCTAGCATTCATCAAGTTGACGTAAAAGTAGTCAAACACAGGGTCTTACCATTCAGTTCTGATGGAAAACAAAAAACAAAAGACATAATTTGTATCAATTTGGAGACTTCTGGAATCTTCCTGGACAACAACTCTAGGGAAATACCTCAAACTGACACTGGATTTTCATTTATTAAGCCATAGCTTCTGGGGATCAGCATTATACACCCATTCAAAGTTATTTTAAAATAAATATTTTAACTAAATCATTAAGAATTTTAATCAATATATTTTGGTCACATTAACCATTGAATCCTCTGTTTAACTCCTCCAAGACATACCATCCCATCTCTTCTCAATTTCCTGTTTCATATCCCTCTCTCTCTTCCCTCCCTCCCTGCTTCCCTCCATTCCTCCATCTCTCCCTCCCTGTTTTTGTCTCTCTTTCAATAATCTTGAATATTATTTATTCTGTGCCTATAGTCATGTGTGTGGGGCCATTCACTTACAGTCACACTAGTAAAGAAAACTTACTCCCAGACGTCATGAAACTTGCCAAGAATTCATGATTAAGAAGCTTACAAACAAACCTGGTACATGAGCTAGCTTATTAGAACCCACTCCCTATGGTGTAATGCCATGATCATCCTTAATGCCTGGGACAGGTCTCTGGCCCTGCCCCAACTTATTGTGTCAGACTATGATGACTCCTCATGGCAGCCCTTATCCACGAGAAGGAGCAGACTGAGAGTAGACTGGAGGGAGGGCAAGGGGGATTGGAGGAAACAAGGAGGCATGGAAGGAGGAGTGGGAGGGAGAACTGTGGTTGGAAGGTAAAATGAAATTAAAAAAATAATTCTAAGAATAAAAAGAATCTTATATGTCCCTAATAAAAAATATATACCATTACATAAAATTGTACACATATAATACCCTCTGTGTGTCCAACTAAACTGCAGTCCTTTAAACAAAGGAAATATTCATTTGTCATGACTACACTAGTGCTGAGAATCTTTACAAGAAACAACAAGACACTAAGATTAATGGCCAAATTCTGGGATGAAGAAAACAAATAAGAAGCTTGATCCTCTTATCAAATAATATGATATTATTTATTATTTACAAATAATATGATAAATATGGAGAGAAGATAATGGAATATACTCAGGAAAGTCAACTAAAACACATGGAAAGCAAAAAATGGGACGGTCTTTGTATAGGTAATTCTCTCTTAGAACTGAAACACTTTTCTACTATAGGAAGTTGTCATAATATATTTTATTTCCTATTTGGTTGAAAATAAAACTGTAAGTGGGGTATTCAGAAATGGCGTTCTCCTCATTTCTCAAGGAGACTACACTACTAGAAAGTGAATCTTCTGCTGCTGGAGCTGAAGCATTGCATGAGATAAGTTTGGAACAATGCAAGGATTCATTTTCAAGAAATGGCAAACTTCCTTCCAGTGAAAAATCCAAATGGTCAATAGTAGGCTTGAAGTATGCCTGGATTTAATGTCAGGCATTCACAGCTGATCATTCTTTTCTTAGCCTTCAATCTTAACTATTTAAAAGTTAAAAGTTTGTGGTCACTCAGCTTGTAAAGCAAATTTATCTGCATGTCATCTGAAAGTTATAAGAAAATGGAGAGGGTCTGATCAAGACTGTCTTATCTTCAAAATAAATTATAGCAGCAGTTACCATATTTATGTCAATGGAAAGAACAAATGAGCTGGAAAAGTATAAAACAATGCCAACTTGATAATAGAGTCTTGACATATTCTGTTTATTTTAAAACAAAAACATGATTAAACAGTTCAATAACCTTAATGTAGCTGATCTCCCTATTTGTAAAATTCAAAATATCTCTGCAGGGGCATAGTTTTGAATTTAAAACTTATAAAAAGAACTCCACAGAATTATAGGGTTTAAAATGCTAATGTGATCATTCCTGGTATTATACATATTAAAGTTTAAAGCATACCTTCTGTATTAATTTTTTTTAATTTCAGAGGGCCAATCCATGTGCTGAGCAGATAAAATTAGTCTCTCCTATACACATGATTTGTGTGTACCGCTGTTTGTTGTTGGTATTGTTATTGTTTGAGATGTTTGGGATTCTACAGCCAAAGGGTGTTCTCATTTGTCCAAGAACACATACATAGTTTAATTCTAAAATGCACACTTGTACAGGTATACATATAACATAGCCCTGTTTTAGATTTTTTTTGTTTACATACTTCCTCCCAAATGCTTCTTTCATTGAAACACAAAAGAGACATGAGACAATCACAGATAATGGCATTCCAACAAGAGTGCTTTTGTATGAATAGTACTGAGTGATTTGACATTCACTAACTTAAGGTATCTCAAACAACTAAGTCAAAGTGCTGAGTGCTGAATCTTTCTTTATGAGCATTAATACTAACTTAAGGGTCTTAATTCAGAAAAGCATTTCATGTCTCTCTATAATGCTTCAAACCTTTTAGGATAGACACAATATTCATAATTATTTTCAACTTCCTATCAGAGTCATTATCTTCAAGAATATAAGTATCACAAACAAATTGACACTGTTGATGGGAAAATGAGTGAATTCCAAAAAACATATCTTGAGACATCAGTCTCCTGATGGAGGCATTCCAATACAGATGTTTAAAATTAGAGTTAGTATTTTGCCATAAGACACAGCTGATATTGAAACAATTTCAAAATTCTCCCAGAGAAATCTTCCAAGTTTATAATATTTGTATAATAGAAGTATTTCCATTTGTCAGGGAAGTATGAAGACTGCCTAGAAGGTGAGAAGGGCAGTCATGTTTATATGCCAATCTTTGTTTGAAACACTGAGAAAAATAGTACCTGGTTATAAACATTGCTCAAGATATTGGAAATAAAACTATCAACAACAAATAATCCATGACCAATGCTATCAGTGTAATTGTACAAACTTCGCAATATGGATAAAAGTTAATTGATTTTTCTGAGACTGGCTCCTTCATCTGCAATATCTGCAGTAATATTTCATATTTTGTGAGATGGTTGAGGCTTAATGGGTGTTTAGTATATGAAGTGCCTCACATAAATGAGGGTAATTATTAGATATTGAAAGCATGATGGTTCCCTTCTCTCACACCTGCTGTTACATCCTGCCACTCTTATCTGAAAGTTTTAAGGGATCATTGAAATATTGCATATTATTCTTTGGGGGAAGTTAAAAGCTTACTACATTAATCAAATCTATATGCAATTACAAACTTGATTTCAAAATATTTAAAAGGGAAATTATGCTTTAGCATCATTGTTACGACATTTATAGGTTAATTAAGAATGCATTTATGTTTATGAAGGTGGCATATTTATTGTCAGATTAAAAGAAATAAAAACAATGGAAATTTATGATAAATAACCAAAACAGAGCTTAAAATAAGAGGGAAGTTCTCTGGCTTTTGTAAATTACAAAAGACTTTGTATATTTTTTTCATATAGCATTTCTTTCACTGTTAAGATTTTGGAAGGAATTACTGTCATTTGTGCCTGTGTGGGAGTGATTAGGTTATGTGAATATAGAATTGGTGTGGTTTGTAAATAGGCTCAGCCACAGATTCTGACTTCAATAACATGAGCCATGCTCATTTCATTTGCTTAATCAATGCCTACCATTTCCAATAAGAAGTTAGGATCTTCCAATCTTTCTTAAATTGCAACAATTTTATGGTATGTAATCATAATTTATTATTTTAAGTGTTTGGGACTGTTCTGAACAAAATCTTTTTAATCTTAGAAAATTCAACAATCACAGGAAAAGGAAAATGACTTTCAGATTCAAAATTATTTATTCAAATTTATTCAAAATTATATTTTCATTCTAAACCTTTTGGAGGGTGTTTAAATAACTTTCTATATATTAACATAACTATCACGAGTAACCTTAATTTCTACTTCCTATGTAATGACTAGCATCATTGTATGATTGTAACTATAGTCACATTCTTGACTCTGACTAAGCTAACAGATTGTTGGTCTGAGCAGGACTATTGCAAGCATGGGGCAGAAATACATCTGAATAATTTCTGTGTCAGAAAATATTTTGCCTTTGTTATGATGAAAGATGCCCAAAATAATAACAGGGTACCAGGAGATGTATTTGGGACATATGTTGGATCACCACCAGTAGGAGGTACAGCTTTCTGGTGTACTAGAGCATAGTCAAAGAAATTGGAATTCAATGTTACTAAGTCTAAGAGTAGTAAATATTCCACTATGGCCAATTTTGTGAACTCCTAATAAGCAAACAAAAAGATGAGTAGGAGAGAAGCTGACTGATACCCAGAAAATGCCATCTTCCACAAGTGCTCATTAACAGACAAATGATAGTACACATAAATACGTTTGTTTTTTTTTTCAGTCTGCTTCAATATCAATACACCCAATGTCTTCAAGTCTGCTTTTTCCAGGATTCTTCTTGTTGTTGTTATATTAACTGGTGAGCTTAATTGGAGTTACTTACAGTAATATGGCTGAGGAGTTACTTGTTAGGAGGGCAAATGAAGCACAGTAGGTTGCATCCCCACAAAGCACATTCTAGAATGGGTAACAGTTCATGAAAGTTGGAAACCTAGAGCACACTGAGCAATTTGCAAGTAGCTCAATTAAACTACAAGGATTCTGATCTACTATTTACAGCTTCACAAATCTCCAACCAGATCATTGTCCACTACTGATACATCCCATGGGTTTTCTTGCAATGTCTTTGACCACTCTGTCTCCTACAATCCTTCCTCATTTTCTTCAGCAGGATTACAGAGAACTCAGCCTAATGTTTGACTGTGGGTCTCTGCATCTGTTTCCATCAAGTACTGGATGAGACTATCTGATGACAATTGGGATATGTGTCATTATGTTGACTTTTTTTCCTTCTCCAATTGCGTTTGGTTCTACACTATGTCTCTGAGCCATCCAGCCTTGAGTCCTAGCAATCTAGGCAGTGACAGAGGTAGACTCACTCTCATGGCAGGGGTTGCAGGCTGAACTAGTCATTGGTTAATCATTGCCACAATCTTTGTGCCACCCTTACCCCAGCAAATCCCATGGGAAGGACAGGTGCTGTAATGTTTCCATCCAATGAAGTAGAGACTCATGTTGGTGCCAGTATCAGCATATCTTACAATCACAGTGTCTCAAGGACACTCCTGACTGCAACTGTAAGATTCAAAGTTCTCATTTGTAGGTGTCCAGACATTATAGAATCATCTGAAAGGCTGAGTGATGGGGTGTTGGCTTTGCTGCTTGTTGTTAATCTTTTTTTTTTCATTTTTGTTGGTCTCTCATGATATCATAAATGTGAATTGAAGGCAAGGAAACAAAGTTACAGGATAGAAGTTGGTGAGATATGAGGCAACTATTTATACAACTGAACTGTGACTCCTGGCAGTTGATGAGAAATTGCTACTCAGCATGTCCAGAGTTGAATGTCCACAAAGTACTCAGTTAAATAAGTATGGGTCAGATCATATGAACTCTAATGTTTTCTGGTCAGATATTCTGTCTTTGGAGGGCAAAATGGTAAGACAGAATTATTTTATTTATTTTCCAAAAACAGAATACTTAAACAGAGAGTTCTGCTTTACATCATTACATATTGATCTCTTGACTATAATATATCAAAAACATCCCCATGAAAAGACACTTTGAATATTGCTAAATGTATTAAAGTATGGTGTCAGACTATGGAAGAGCTACTATTTTTAGTTCAGCCTGGACCTGCTTCAGATACATTTCCTTCTGTAACTTGATAGACACTGTCAAAATAATTGGCAACTTAGGAGCTAGAAGACACAATGAGCTTCTACATTCCTACACAAGAAATTTGCTTGTCATTTAATGAAATGAATTACATTGCACAATGAGCTTCCTTTGAGTTAATGTGCCAACATCTTCTAAAATATTGGACTCCTATAGTTTTCAGTGTAGTATAGGCCATTGGACATCATAGGTTTCTTAGAAATTAATTTTCCCCTAAATATTTATATGTGAAAGATTTGGTTAAAGATATAGTTAGTTCATAGATGGTATTTTGGGGAAGTGATTAGATAGTGAGCATTCCAACATCATTATTGGATGAATCCCTTGTATGCAAAACTTGATGGTATATATGGAGAATCTGGAAACTTCAGAGGTGTTGTAAAGTTGGGGTAAGTTACTGGAGGCAGAACCTCAAAGAAATATCTTGTTCTGGACTCTTTCCTGGCTGCTGTGAAGTGAACCCTTAGAAATAGTTATTCTTACATTAGTTGTAGACTTGCTTTATATATTAGACAGAAAAAAATGAATTGTGGTGATATAATTTATGATTTAATAAAGCTTGCATGAAGATCATAATGCAAAGCCAGCTACACTAGTTAGCCATAGAAGCTGGGCAATGGTAGCACATACCTTTAATTTCAGGACTCAGGAGACAGAAGCAGATGGATCTTTGTGAATTCAAGATCACCCAGTGCTACATGAGAGTGAATCAGTCTAAAAGACTAACAGAGCTCACACCTTTAATCCCAGCACTAGAAAGGTACATGAGGAAGAAGCAAAGGGTCTCATGTGAGATTTAGTTTCCAGTCACAGTTAAGGCAGGATCTCTATTTCAGCCATTGTAGAGGTAAGGGCTACTGGCTGGCTGCTTTGAGTTTTCTAATCTTCAGTGACTTTATTAGATCATAAACAATGTATCACCACACTCTACAATTTCAACTAAGCCTAAAAATGGCAGAACTAGTTGTACATGGATTGAAGACTCCAAAATCAACAACCAAAATGAAGCTTTCCTCTTTTATGTTGTATTTGCCAGTGAGGTTTGATTAGAGTAATATAGCATATATATTAACAAGTAATCTAAGTATCTTCTGTTTACTATTTGTCAGCTATTTAATTATATGATGATTTAACAGAACAAATCAGTGACACATTCTGTAGAAACCCTACTCAATCAAGATTCTATGCCAATAGTGAAGATCTGTAGTAAGAGAGTAAAATGGTCCTATACTTCCTACACAAAACAAAACCAAACAAAACAATTGTGTCTTTTGATATTTTTTCAATTGAAAGTAGAGGATAACACATGTGTACTATTATATGCTAACAGATGTGTTAATTTGCTTTTGTAATTATGCTTATCTGGAATAGCAGCCCTTGTTTCTATCTTTTTTATCTATTTTACTTTATGACAGTCTTCAGTCTAAGAGACATTTACCTAGCCTAAAGAGAACACAGGAGAAATACAAGTGGGTATAACAGAAGAAAAGTAATTTTGTTTTCAAGGTGGAAATAACAGTCCAAATTCACTCAGGGTATAGTCCTGCTTTTTGCCCACTGCCTTGGTGTAGAGAGTAATTTCCTGGCTCTTCTCTTGTCTTCTCTTTGCAGAACAGCTTTGTCTGTCTGTGTCATCAAGCTCACAAGGGACTTTGACAATTACAGATGATTGGCTATGTCTTCATTTACACTGCATCTACTGTCAAAACACACAGTCAAAATCCATTGATCATCTGATGTTTATACAGCCATATTGCTTCAACTGTCACAAAATTCACATTCATTTATATTGCTATGGCAAAACAAACAAACATGTGCATAATTAAACAAATTTTTAAGAAGATATATGTGAAACACAAAATATATCTCCCAATAGTTCTATTTACCTATCATAAGACCAACAGCACAATCTAAAAAGACTTTAAAAGAAGTGAAATGATTGGGTATGACTTCATTTAAACATAAAAACGAGGGAAAAAATCTTCTCTGCTTCTTTCTCTAAATTGTACCATGGCCCAGTTGAGTTTATTCTGAGAATTTAAGTTTAATCTAAGACTCATTTGCTATGCCTATCTATCACACTGAAAACTGATGGATGAAATCATTTGATGATATCAAAAGACTCAGAATGTGCCAGAGATGAAAATCTAGCATGTACTCTAAATGTAAAACTATCTTAGGAAACTCAACAATAGAGATGAGTTTTCTAAGTCTGAAATTTACACATAACTTCCTTGATGGGAAAATGTGAAAAACCATGAGCATTATCATGGTTTCTGTATAAATTGGTGCTGCAGAGTCTAAGAAGACAGTAGTAGAAAATACCTGAAGTCCATAATGTTTGTGAGAAAAAAAAACAATAGATTTGTTGCTGACAGAGTGTATGCAGAGAAAACACGTGTTCCTTTACAATGACTATGGGGAAAATTGAAAGATATTGGAATATCACACCAAAATACAACATAATTAAATTTGTGCAGGCTACATTAGTACCCCCGGAAATAAAAATTCAGTGGAAATACACATTTGCTATTGAATCAAAAACATCTTCTAGAAAACCTGAATTCTATTCCTAGCTACTGTATAAAGTATGCTGACTAATTTTATGCTAATTTGATACTAGGTGCAGTCTTCTGAGAGGCGGGAAACTCAATTAAAAAATAGCCTCCATAAAAATTGGGCTGTAGACAAACCTAGATAGAATTTCTTAATCAATGATTGATCTGGGAGGGCCCAGCCCATTGTGGGTGGTGCCATGACTAGGCTGGTGGACCTGGGTTCCATAAGAAAGCAGGCTGAGCAGGCCATGTGGAGCAAGCCAGTAAGCAGTACCCCTCCATGGCTTCTGCTTCAATTCCTGCTTCCACGTTCCTGCCCTGTTTGTGTTCCTGTCTGTATTTCCTTTTATGATGATCAGTTGTGTGGAAGCATAGGCCAGATAAACCCTCCTCTACAAGGAGGTCATTGCTGTGGTCATGGTGTTTATCCCAGCAATAGTGACCCTAAGACATCAAGTATGTCATAACCACTTGTCACTCTATCTCCAGTGTGTCTAACATTGTCCTATCCACATAGGCACCAGAACATGTGTCATATACCCACACAGATATATACAGAAAGAGAAATAAAAAAATTAAAAATATTAAACATGAAGTTATATATGCTACATATAATATGTATATCATATAGTATTATAATATATTATATATAATAGTATATCATATAGCTATATATTATATATATGATAGCAAAATCATATTGCCATAATTCCTGAAACCATGAAGAATCACTAAAACAGAGTAAAAAATTATGTCTGAGTGAATGCAGATTTGTATTTAAGAAAGGAGGAATTTTTTAAAGGTGCCATTTTCCCAATAATTAATAACTAGTATAAAAGCATAATGCATGAGCATACTGTCTGGGCAAGGATTGAAATTGAGATCAGTAAGTAAAACGCTCTGGTAGGAAGTCAGGAATGTTGCACAATGGATAACCTACTTCTTACAGACAATAGTAAATAAATGCTGTTTTCAATAAGTATTTCTGGAGAGAAGTCATCATGTATACAAGGCAAAAGTTTAAAACTGACCTTTACCATTTCTTAGATAAGTTATCCTCTGAGTACACTGAAAATATCAATCTTGGATAAGCAAAGAATGAAGCTTCTATATGATATACCAAATTATCATCTCCCATTGTTCTGGGTACCTAAATAATATTTCAGCAAAATATGTAAAACACTAGACATAAACATAAAATGACAGTTTTGAATATAATGCATAACAACAGATACAATCAATAATAAAACATAACATGTAAGGAGCCCTGAACTACTGAGTGAAGTCGAGGATGGAAAGAATAAGAAAGTATGGTGTGGGAGGAAGTGACCTTGTTTCCACTGATATGGACTTTAGTCTGATGTATCTTCAAAGTAAAGATCCACAGAAGGGAAATTCTATTACCTGGTAGGCACATTATTCCAAAAACCTGTGCATCAATGTTTATACCAGGACATATACACAAGACCCATTGCTGCATAAATTGCAATATTCCCATATGCTGAGAATATAAATATCTAGTAAAATGTGTTTATATTTTATTAAATACATCTGCAAAGTTTTATAGGGGAGGAGTGAATTTAGCCAACTGAAAAATAAATGATTGAGTTTAATGAATATAGCACATAGCAAGGGATAGCAGATTGTAAGAACTGGCATGTTCTTAACAATGTGTAGAAAAATACATCCCCCAAAGCAAGACTGAAATTCAAGCATTCAGAGTTGTGTGGTTAGGTGACAGAATGATACAGGTATCTTCTCAATGAAGAGGTCTGTAGGGTTAATCATCAGGAAAGGATGCCTATGTAGTAGGCACTTGTGATAATCCTTCTCTTGATCAAGATGGTTTTCACAAAGGTGTGCATATGTAGTCACTAAGCCCATCAAAGCACCTGAAACATGTATGCCTGGCTTTCAACTGGTCTACCTGAATCTTAGTTCCAAAATCTCTATATTTCTTAGCTTACCTTATTAATATGAACAATACACTTAGGGAGTATATTAGTGAGCTGCCTTCAGCTTGTGAAGGCTAATGTGTACACCAAGGTACCAATACTAGGAGGATTCCTCCTTGACGAGTAGTGGTTTAAGGATTAGTCTGGAATGGAGTCATGTGAGACAGGATTTCCATCCATGCAAAACTTTCTTCATGTTTTTCTGGAGGAAGTTACTGACTCTCGAGTAGTAATCCAGATGCTTATTCCTAATTTGCAGATCATTCATGAGATTATGCTACTCCAAATGAAAGTAGTTTGTTTTGTGTTTTAAAATAGTAACTAAATGGATCTATAAAGCGGATAGCATTATTATTTGGTACCAAGCATTTTGAAGGAAAGTGAAATATGGAATGTGATAAAAAGATTCATCAACATCATCTTAGATAAGGAAGGGATCAGGTAAGACAGGGGATACATATCCATGGTTTCCTTCAGAGAGAAAATCTTACAGGTATAAGAAAGATGTGCTGATAGACATTGAGCAAGGATCCAATGTAGAATCTAGATCCAATCACATTCTAAAGCCCATTCCACATTAAGAAATAATTGGTAACACCAAGGTTCTGTACTTCCTGCCAGCAAGTTCAAGACCTTCAGGAGAAGGTAATTAAACACTGACTGCATAGGATTTCCTCTCATACCTTACAGGCTTTATCAAAATATGTGTTAGGTTTGTAGATGAAACCACATATCACTTTGTATCATCCCACAGTAGTTTTCTTATCCCTAAGTTTGACCTTGCTTAAAACTACCTTTGAGTGAGCAATTGGGTAGCTTATGTCAGGGCATCTCAGCACAATGCCTTCTCCCCATGTCTGGCATGTGTAACTCGGGCCAAGCTCTGCACTTACAATTTAAGGTAAGCATATATTCTCACTTTCCACTCCTGCATCAACAGATCAATGGACGAACATATTCATTCAGTATTCATTGTTTACTTCAGGTTCTTGGTTATCAGAAATAAATTCCAAGTATCTTGCACAGATGAGTTTTTATGTCGCCTGGGAATAGAGCAGATTCTTAAGAACTATGGTGTAATGAAAAAAATATTATTAGGAAAACGTACTCATTTAATATTTCAGCCTCTGAGCATCCTGCTTCTCTCCTAGAGTCAGTTCACATTGCAAAGTGTATCTTTTCATTCCACTGACTTAGATGCCCATAGACTTGTTGTCCAAAGGTAGTTCTTGCTTATCCTGAAATCTCACTGTTCTTTACAGTTATCCTTCATCTCAGGGTCGGATGAACACATCATCCTACTGTATAGTTTTTATGTAGCCAGAAAACAATGGCTAGTTCAGCTAAAATTCTTGCTTTCAAAAAACCTGAATGTTTTCCAACATTACTTCTGTATGAGAAAAGAAGGTACAAATAGCATTGATTTAGTGATTGAGTATATGTTTCTTTGTGAGACAAACTGCTAAACCAAGTTATAGCAATTTGGATATGAAATATGAATATTTCAAACACATAACCTGCCTTATTCTAACACCTTGGATATGAGCCAAACCCATCCACAGGTGGTGGTATTATATTCTGCTAATTTCATGTAAGCTGGTCCCAACACCTGACAGTAACACACAGCTAAAACCCTATAAAGACAAAAGATGTAAGTGCCACATATTTTTTTTCACATAATGGGGCATGATTATTGTAATACATACATGTCTCATAACCATTCAAAACACATAGACATTTTATCCTTTCTTCAGATCTTACCTTTTATTATTGTGATGAATCAGTGAAAACATATTTTAGTCTCATGTCCCCAAGTTTTTATTTTCTAAGAAGCTATGTAGTGTCAATCATACTTTTACATGTAGTAGTAACTTTAGGAGCATGATAATTTCAAGACAACAGAGCAGGCCAGAGTTGTTTATTAAATCACATCTTTTCTGTTGCTCAACACCAAATATTGAGATATCTTTCGCTCAAAACCATGGGTTAAATTGCATGCTTGTTTCTAACTGATGGAGTTTCATGACTAACTCTCCTACTTCCAAACGCCTGGCTCCATGGTCCACTGAGAAGGGGAGTGATAGATGTGAAGAAGATGCATAGTGCCAAGATAATGTGCCATTCTATGTTATCCATAATCAACCGTATTTTTAGTTAAGATACTATGGCACAAAGTTACAAAAGCATTTTGTAAATGAAGACCCAGTCACAATCAAAGCATTTTCAGCACATTCATTGTATTTATGCATTTGTCACAATTTTTAAGTGTGCCTCACCTGTTACCATAGCTTTGTACTCAGTTAAATAGGTAAAGTCTATTTAGACTGTAGAATTGAACATAAGTATTTCTATAGGGCTTTAAATTAGATATTGTGAATATTAAAAATATTTGTAATTTCAACATCATGTGTGACTGCCACAACAGTGAATTACATTCACACAATGAAAAAAAATGAGTAGCTTTAATGGTGAAATCACATTCATATCACAAAATTGGATGGCAGGGTAGAAGAGAAGGAGGAGGCAAGGAATCAAGGCAGATTGAAAAAAACAGAGGCAGACAAGAAGAAAGTCAGGGCAGAAGAAGCAAGCATGCTTTGTCTGTAGTTTGTATGTCATATTTAAATTCCACCCCATCTGTGTCATCAAAAGAGGAAAGTGATGCGCTTCCCTTGTCAGAATAAATTACCTTGATTATTGATGGTGATGAATCCCAGGACTCACTCCTTGTAATACAAAGGATTTTATGGTCTCCAGTCAGTGCTTCAGATCTAGAAGAGCACACAGACCAAGAAGGTTAATTACAATATTCCACTAATTGTGTTCCTTGTCCTGTACCACATAGAAACAATGGAATGAATGAGCTCATAATTAAGGCTTGAAAACTCTCCACTGAATCATCAGTGAAAGATACAATGCAGAAGGTCCCAGATGAAGAAAAAACATTATCTTATCATCTTTCAAAGAAAAACGGAAGAATCCTTGACAAACACCAGAATGTTCCTGGACTCCAAGTCTCAGTTGTACCTTTTGTTCTTTATAGAATGCTGGTATTCAGATGCTTAAGCCACACTAATAATGACATTAGCACAATAATTTAGAGTGAAATCAAGTGTCTTTGTTCTCTTCCAGTCTGTGCCTTGATCCACAAATCACTTATCCTTTATTTATAATTATGATGTCATTCTAAAGCAACAGAGTAAAGCTGCATTTAAGCAAGTACAGCTGGGAATAAAGGCCAGATTAGCACCAAAGCAACACAAATTCATGCATAGACCATTTTTAAAAAGACATTTTTAATTTTTATCAAATCTAGGTTTATTCAGAGACACTAAGCCTTAACAATTTCTTCCAATTAATATGAATGTGCAAAATCCTACTGTTGGAACTAAAGCTACCTGAGTACCAATTTTATCATGTTGGAGATATCTGTTATAAACAAAGGAAAAATGATGCAGTCCACTTCAAGGATCCAATTATTTTCAGGGACTTGTGTGAATGGAAGCCATTTTAGCTTTAAATGTACTTAAATAAACAGGTTTTGAGGCTTAAAAGAAACAACTTTCTGACGTTCTCAAGTGAAGTGGCTGAATGTGATTTCAAAAATAAGAGTGAATATGTGATTACCTAGTCATTGCTTATTCAGTTCTTTGCTCTACCTAGCTTTGAATTCACCCAGCTTCCTTCTTTGAATCTGTGTTCCATATCTATAAATAGCCATATACAGCATTTTAAAGGATTTTTAAAAATAATGACTCTGATTAATTTTTTTCCCTTATCAATTGGCTGCTTGTTCCAAACAATTCTATGGCTCAATCTACTGACTAAGGACAGCTATCAGTTCCAGGAGCTGAACTGGTATTGATCAAATTATATTTCTACAATACATTCATTCATGAACTTTCCCTCTCCTTGTTAGTGATCCAGATCAGGGCAGTGCATATACACAGATTAGCTACATGACACATTGGCAGGGTGACAGTGGCAGCTGTGGATCTTTAGGATCCCTTTGCACTCTGAGACAGAACATGTGTGGCAGTTCAGGGGGCAATTTTCCATATTGTGGAGCCAGAGAAAAAGGAGAAAAGTTAAAGGGTCAGGATGAAGAGTATGGACAGTGGGCTCCATGAAGCAGCCACAGAGAACCCTATCTGCATTGCCCTCAGCCCTACCCATGGTGAATCTCAAACATCTGAGATCTCTTTAAGCCACCAAGTGGAAAGTTTTGTCTCCTGCTGTGGATGGTATGAGGAATGGTGAACTAATGCAGGTTCTAACTTTAAAATGGTACTTCTGGTATATCAGCATTTGAGAAATATTGACATTTTTGATGGTTTGGGGGCCTGGGAAATAGCTCTATTGTTAGAATCTGCTGCACAAGCACATGAACTGGAATTTGGATTCCCAGCTTCCAAGAAAAAGCTAGCCACTGTGTGATAAGTCTGTTTTCAGAGGGATTGGTTTGAAGTGTTAGGTTTTATAAATAAATGTAAAATGTAGGGGCAAATATTGAGGCCTTGGGAATCCCTTCTTCATTTAAGCTGAAAATTTTGACTGGCTTGATCTTGTGTAAGTCTTGT
This sequence comes from Cricetulus griseus, assembly GCF_003668045.3. Taxonomy (NCBI): domain Eukaryota; kingdom Metazoa; phylum Chordata; class Mammalia; order Rodentia; family Cricetidae; genus Cricetulus; species Cricetulus griseus. The sequence continues at coordinate 18,432,769 of NC_048603.1, read as the reverse complement.
TCAGGAACCAAAGCGTCTGTTAGCCTAAGTGTGAAAAAACCCACATTAATTCCAGACAATATTTTACAGCACCCCCTCCCTATGCTCAGTCTCTTATTTCCGTCTGTCTCCTCTTGCATGATTTTCCCTGAACCTTGGGACAGAGAAGTGTAATGCAGATATTTCATCTATGGTTGAGCATTTACAAATGCCAAATGTCCCCACTGGGATTAGGGCATGGCAAAGTGAAAAACCTAGTCTAAGCTGGAATTCTCAAGGCTTACATTATTACCTCTGTCTTTTCCTTCTACTTACCATCCTGTTCTATATTTCACTGGATCATTTTCAAGTATAGGACCTGACCTATTACATTTTATTTTCACAGTACTTAGCACATGCCTGATACATGAGAAAAAAAAAAAAACACACTAGCCATGGTTACCTACAGAAGACCTAAGGGGGGACTGATAAGAAATTGGGGGGAAGGGATACTTGGCAATAAAGTAGGCACAGAGGAGTAGGAGGAAGATAAGACAGGGCAGTGGCAGTAATATATTCACAAAATATTCATGGTAACTAGAGAGTTCTGGTAAGTGTATCACTGTTTTATTTAGATGTTTTTCATTTGAATTAGAGACAAGATTGTTTTACATGTCAATCCTAGTTCCCTCTCCCTCCCCTCCTCCCTACTCCCCATCTAAAACCCTACCTATCACATATCCTTTCTGCGCCCCAGGAAGGGTGAGGCCTTCCATAGGGGGTCATCGGAGTCTATCATATCCTTTGGGATAGGGCCTAGGCCCACCCACCCGCCATATGTCTTAGCTCAGGGAGTAGTGTATCACTGTTAATAGAAACAGTTAAAGATAAACTAGCAAGCAGCTCTCAGTGCATGAGATAAATAAGTGCACAGACTTTGGCGTGTGTAAAATGATACGTAAAATAAGATTGTTTCTAAATTAAATAAATAAATAAGTGAAAAAAGAAAATGAAAGTACAGAGATAGAAAAGAATTTGCCTAAAATCACACAGAGCTCTATACAGGAATATATGTTGGCCAGGCTCATGTGTTTCCTTCTAATTCTCTACACATTACTTGGAAACAAGGAAATGGGTGGTGAATGCATACCAGTGAGATTTACCACATCTTTATACTTGGCTGCTCCACTAATAATCATTACAAGCATATATAGACATGTTATATACCATGCAAATGTATACATATATGTATATTATGTGATCAGCATATGCTGAAATGAAGAGAGAAATTACTTATCTTCACTTCATTTCTCCCAAGCTTGTCTGTACCAGCTCCATGAGCTAAAGCAGGCAAACAGAATTCCTGACATTCTTCAAGTGATCAATTTAGTTTTATATCTAGACCATCAACATCCTCTAGGCATCTACATTTCCCCTGCTATGTGTGATTACATCAAAAAATACCTTTCTTCTCTCCTTTTGGCGGTCACAAAGGACAACCACAGAAGCATGCTTTCCTCCTTGGAGACAACACTGCTTTCATCATGAAATCTCCTGCAAGTGCTTTATTGGTTTGTTTATAGTTGTTAAAGCAGCTTTTTCTCTCTTTTTAAAAAAATTTTTGTCCTCTATTGGCTTCTTTCTTTTAACCCTCTCCCATTGCACGTTGAAGGTTTTATACAAGAACTTTTATTGAACTATTATTTAGGACTTTATCTAAGAAAAGATCATAGGAAAGTCTATGTAGGTAGATAATACATGTGGGTCCTAGGGGGCATCACATATGAGAATAATTTTAACTAGGTAAGGAAAGCCAGTATTGGAAATAGACCTAGTGAGGCATGGAAATAGATAGTGGAGCCTGCTTGACTCTGAATTACCAGGAGGCTTAGCTTTTGCATAGTCCCATAGTAACTTGGTTATGGAAATTACCATGGGCTGCTTCTCTTACCCATCCTGCTTCTTTTTTGTTTAGTACTTTACATGCCTCTCTTAGGGTTACTATCGCTGTGATGAAATACCATGACCAAAAACAACTTGGAGAGAAAAGGGTTTATTTTTGCTGGCCTCCAGCATTTTTATGGGATTCCTTAATGAGTTAATGAATGAGTCTCTGTTATTTGTACTTTTTATTGGGCTCTGTTCTTCTGACCATTTGGTTCAACTCTGATTTTTTTAGTTTTTATTATAGCTTATTAAAATTTATTTTATTATTCACCCTTAGAAGTTTATTTATTTCTGTATTCTTCATAAAAACTCAAGTGTTTATGTATGTAGATTTATGTCTTCGCCATTGATTCAATTACATTGATCAACATTCTGTTTTTATGTTAGACCATCAGGTGTTTTAGACAGGCCAAAAACAAACAAACAAACAAACAAACAAAAAAAACCACAGCTTCACCTAGTTCAACAAATGCAGCATAAACAAAAGTCAAACACCTTAAAATAATATTCTGCCACATGGTTGTATTTCATTAGGGGTTATATGTCTATTTAAACTGTTTTATCTGATCTTGATTTTACTTCAGTAAGAGATAAATCAGAGAAAATTATCCATTTATTTTAGAATTTCCAATTTTGTGAAGTAAAGTATGTCCTTATGATTCTCTGGATCTCCTTGGTGTCTTGTTATCTCCCCCTTTTAATTTCTGATCTTGTTAATGTGAATACTATCTCCCTGCTTTTTAGTTGTTTGTGTAAGGGTTTGTTTATTTGGTAGATTTTTCTCAAAGAACCAACTCTTTGTTTCAATGAGTCTTTACATTGTTCTCTTTGTTTTTATTTATTTCAACCCCCAGTCTAATTATTTCTTGCCATTTACTCCTCTTCCCTGTTACTTGTTTTTATTCTAGAGTGGTGGTTCTCAACATTCCTAATGCTGTAAACCTTCAATATAGTTTCTCATGTTGTGGTGACCCCCAACTATAAAATTATTTTCATTGCTACTTCATAAATGTAATTTTTGCTACTGTTATGAATGGTAATGTAAATATTTTTCAGAGATAGAAGTTTGACAAGGGGGTTACAACCCACTGTTTGAGCACCACTATTCTAGTGCTTTCAGGTATGCTGTTAAGTTGCTAGTATGATATCTCTCTATTTTTTTTTAATTTAGGCACTTATTGCAATGAACTTTCCTGTAAACACAGCTTTAATTGTGTCCCCATAAGTTTGTCTTTGCTGTGTATTTATTTTCACTGGATTCAGAAACGCTTTTAATTGCTTTATTTCTGTCTTGAGCCATTTTTCATTCAGTAGAGAGTTGTCATTTTCATGATTGTGTAAGCTGTCTGTTGCTCCTATTGTTGTTGATATCCAGCTTAAATCCATGGTGGTCAGATAGAATTGATGGAGTTATTTTAATTTTCTTTTAGATGTTGAGACTTGTTTTGTCTCTGAGTATGTGATCAACTTTGAAGAAAGTTCCATGAGGTGCAGAGAATATTCTTTTATGTTTTGGTAAAATGTTCTCTAAATATCTGTTAGGTCTAGGTAATATTTGTTAGCTGCTATTATTTGTGATGAGTTTTTGTCTCAGTGATCTGTTCCTTTAAGACAGTAGGGTATTGAGGCTTCCTAGTAGTGTGTGAGGGTCAATAAGGGATATGACTATGAGAAGACAAAGTTTACCAGATACAACGGAGCAATTACATGTGTGAACTCAAAGCACAAGACTTGGACATGCTAAAGTTAGACAAAATCTGAGTGTGAATTGGGGAAGATGGGCTGGAAGTTACACCCCTTGATAAGGAGCTATGGGCAATTTGTATCTGTTAGGAGAGAGGGATCCAGTTTTCTTTAAAGGTGTTTTCCATATAGGTCAACCACAGTGCAGTAGAAAGCCACATGTACAAGATTATTTGTGCAGGATAATCTTTACTTGATAAGTTAAAAAGCACAAATTTGGGTGATAGAGAAGTAGGCCTGGATCATGGAGAAGTAAGAGTAAAGAAGGGGTAATTATGCCCAAAATACAAAATTCTTAAATAATAAAATAGAGATAAAGAAATTAGCATAACAAAATTTAACTAATTCAACTACTTAAACTAAATTCACTTACTGCTTCAGTATACTCTATAACTAACAGCAAAAGCATAAGATTAACAGTTAGAGCTCACTCAGCTTTACTATAATATCCTAGGTAACAGCTGTGTTAAAAAATATTGAGCTGTAAGTCTTTAAAGTAATTCCAGTGCCCACTTACATAGTAGGCACACATCCCAAGGCTATATTGCAGGAACTGTTAAACTGAAGTATTTTTTTCTTTGAAAAATGTTTTTCAAGAACCGTGGATCACAAACAATGAATGGCATTACCCACCCACCACTCATGGTAAACAGGCAAGATGTCTAGCCCATTACATTCACACCACATATTCATGACTTCCATTGCTGCTCACTCTTCCTTAGAGATCTATACAATTATTAATTTTGTTGTTGTTTCTTTTTGAGATTGGCCCCTGCTATAGAATTCAAGTGTTCTATATGTCTTCGGATAGATCTGCAGCATCATCTTCATGATTTAGTCTCAAAGTCAGCTTCACAGTTATTCTGCTATCAGATCCAAACTCAATATGTTCTCTCACAGGGCAGAAGACACAAGTATTCTTAGTAGCTCTCTACACTGTCTCTGTTGCACTCTGGAATGCAGAGCTACCTTCCAATACTTGTGATCAGATATCACTGACAAATAATACAGAGGTCTCCTGCAAACCCATTTGACTCATTACAGTCCGTAAAACTAATGACCAAAACTGCCCCCAAGCACCCCTCCTAGATGTCCACAGGTAATGCTATTCCATTTGGTATGATTTTCAGCAATGAGAAGAACTTAAACATCTCTCCATTGCTATGTCTAAAGATGGCTCCTATAACCTGACAAATATTGTCAAGGCTCTTTGGACCCATAAATTTCAGCACCCAAACTATTTCATAGCGTTTGATCTGAATACTTCGATTTAGTGATGCTCTACAAAAGTGATTTTACTATTGTATCATTTTATTTGTTGTCTTTAGGGGAAGGAAGTTTTATTACATGTTTGATATAAACTCAGCAAAAGCCTTACCACTCCATGTGCCTTTCTTTATGTAACTGAAACAAATACCTTGATCTCCATTTAAAATTTTTCATTAAAACAAAGAAGCAAAGCCTAAGAATGCCCCCAAACAAAACATCAAACATACAAAGGAAAGCAACCCTGTCCTTGAACTGAGGAAGTCGTACAGCATCATCCTTTACCATTATTCCATCTCTACATTCAGTGCCCAGCACCTCTCTTTGTGGATCCTATCATCTGACCAAACTACAACAACTTTTCTATAATCATATTTTCTCTGGCTGTTAAAAACACTTTAGAGTTTGGATGTTCATGTAAGAGTAGAACACTCACTTCCAAACAATGATCACATATCCATTACCGCCACCAGAAAAAAAAGCCAAAGAACAATGACAGCTGTTGAGGGTTGGGCTGTATGATGATATATTGTTTATGATTTATTGAAATCACTGGAGATCAAAATAGCAAAGCAGCTATACTAGTTAGCCATAGAAGCCAGGCACACACCTTTAATCCCAGGACTCAGGATTAAGACATAGATAGATCTCTGAGTCCAAGACCACCCTGGGCTACCCAGGATTTGAGAGGCATATTAGTAGAGGCATTCAGTCTGAGAGTTAGTCTCCAGCCATGTTGAGGAAAGCATAGCAGTCTGAGTGAATCTGAGGAGCAGTGAAGTTGGGAGCCATTTGAGGATCACCCCTTTGGTCTAAGCTGAGGTACAGGTAAGAGCTAGTGGCTGGCTGTTTTGCTTTTCTGAACTTCAGCTTGAAGCTTAAAACCCAATATCTGTCTCTGGGTCTTTTATTAATTCATGATACAATTGGTGCTCAACCTTAAAGTACAAGTTAACAAAACAAAAAAGAAAAACTGCTTTGAGGCACCATCTCAGGCCCAAGCCTGAGCTGCAGGCAGGACTCCAGCCTGAGTCTCTCCTGCCTGACTCACTGCCCAACCAGCAAGGTTTTCTTTGTTTTCTCCTCAAATCTTTGAGTAAGTGTGGGGGTTTATTTTAGTGTGGCTTCTCTAAAAAGTCTTCATGTCACCCAAATCGGGGAAGGATTAAGGCACTAAGATATTACATGAGGAAGAACTACATTGAAACAAATAACACCCAAAGAAATTCTACTTTCCCCTTCTCTTATTGTTCATCTTCACAGAGGAAATTTGAGAGATATGGTTGTAGAAGCAGCCAAGGGCATTAGATATTGGAAGGTGACTTTTGGGAGTCACAGTTCCAGGACAGTGTGACTGTATCTTAAGTCACTTCTGTAAACTCAAGCACGGTTCTCTAGTTGACAGAGGACACGCAAAATTTCCAGAGATTTCCAAAATTCTGGGAGTTCTTTGGTGTTGATTCCAAATGCATTTTTTTTTACCTGACCAATGCTCCCTTTATCTGCGAGTCTATGAGTTTTTAAACCATGGTTCTGGGGGTCCAGAACTTTCATTGTACCATGACTCTCATCAAAGTTTTGAACTGGGATATAATCTTACTTTTCACCTTCTGTACTTTTAAAGTGAAAACAAATTTTGAATTTTGGTTTCTGCGATAGTTTAAGGCACACACTAGGTGCATGTGATGGTGGACATGTAGAAACTATCCCCAGGAAAGAGCTAGAAATAGGAGAGTGAGTCCCTATTCTGAAGAGGTTGCTTTATGTGTGAACTGCAGACAAGACTTTCATGTATGGGAGCTGATTTTGCAAGGAGCAGGACTTGTGTTAGAACTTAGAATAAGTTTCGATGTGTGTTTCTTTTCACCCATCCTGTGGTATGTGAAGATATATTGTTCATAAGATCATATTTGAGTATATATGTGTCTATATGGTATGAGTATGTGCCCATTTGTTTATTGTGTATGTGTCTGCATGGCACAAGTACATGCCCATTTGGGTATTGTAAGTACATGTGGAGGCCAGGGGATACAGTCAATGTTTTTGTCAGGTTGCTATTCTACCTTGCTTTGTGGGATAGTCTCTTATTGAACCAGCAGTTCATCAATTAGGCGAGACTAGATGACCAGTGAACTTACTGATCTGTATATCTCTTCAATCCTAACACTAGGATTATGAATGTGAATGGTCATGCTTGGCTTATATGGGGGGTTGGAGATCCAAATCCATATCTCTATGCTTGCACAGCATGTATTTTACCAACTGAGCCATTTTCTTAGCCCCTTGTAGATATATTTTAGAAAATAGCAGATTGCACTTCCATTCTATAGTCTTTAAACAGTCAAAACAGATATGTTTCATAAGTAACTGCTCAACAGAGCTACCTGGAAGAAGCTCATGGAGCCAAATATTAGAATCTTTACAATTCTGAGAAGCACATGGGGAAAATCCCCTTGTGGAAAGGGTCAGAGGACTGGGTATGATAAGATGTGAACAATGTGAGTGGCTTCCACTGATACTATTCTAACTTGTCTCAGATTGCACTCTGTTGCTGAAGCTAAACTTGAAATTACCACCAGTCTGTGACTTTTAAAAATATTCTATCTCTATTTCTTATTCTCTTTGTCTCTCTCTGTCTCTCTCCTCCCCTCTCCCTCTCCCATATGTATGTGTGTGGGTGTGTCTTCAAGCATCCAGGAAAATCAAAAATAGGCAATATATTCCCTGTACTTGGTGCTGCCTGTTGGTAGGACTAACTTGACTTTAGTCCTCTTAACTGAACCTTGAAAAATGAAAAGGCAGCAAGTGGTCTTAACCTTTAAACCATGTTTCCAGCTCAGGTATATATGACTTTTGGATATTCATTTCTGTATAGCTAGTTGAGATACATAGATGTCTGTGACATATCCTCTGCCAGAAAACTTTAATGCAAATATTCCTAATGAGCTGTACAAGGGTATCCATAGATGGGCATAGCTGGTGAAGATGTACACAAATGAGAAATATAGATACAAGGAGTGTCCATGGCTTCAATAATAATAATAATAAAACACAATGGCATCAAAATGGAGGCCAGTTGATTTGGAAATGTTCTAGAAGCTTAGTTTTATTTTGTCAGAGACTGCTTTAGTAAACATATTTTATACTGCCTAAACCATCTGTATGAGTGTTTGAATTATAAATCTCCATATTTAGAACTAGTCACCTTGTATGCACACACAGTCTTGTGTTTGTGCACTAGCACAATTACTCGTGCACAACAACTCCTTGATAAATACTTTATAAATAATAAAAGTATGCACAGTGTACATGTGTATCTAGATATACACATGTGTGAATGTAAGTGGGTGATTTTTTCATATCAGACTTCTCACAAAATCTATTGATAGTTAGATGAGGAAAAGTCTGGATTAAGTAATCCATTTGATCATAAATCTCTCATTCAATGCCTATCTGACGTCTCTTCAAAATCCACTAGAAGTGATTAATAAAGGCTTTAAAGACAAACACATGCTTTGTTCTCTGCTATTTATTTTAGGAGCCCACTTCGGCTTCCAATCAAGATGGAAATAAATTAAAGCAACATCGAGAATCCATGATTTGGAAGTATTGTGAGGAAAATGCATTCAATCACAGGCACTGTAGTCCACACACAGTCAGTCAGAGTGGAGTATGACCCTCCCTGACGTATATCCACAGCCCGTTGTGCCATTGGCATGAAAAGCATATGGGGGAGTGTCAAAAGAGTTGTTTAATGTGCTAGGAAGAGTTCTTCCTGGAAGCTGCTGGCTCTGCCTACAGCATGTTCAAGTTGATGCCTCAGTGGTTAATGCCTTGGTGTGTTGGGACCTCTGCAATGGGCTTCTAATTCCCAGATCAGGATATTTTTAGCACAACATGCAGACTTCTTCACCAGTGTTAGATTTGTCTATTTTAATTTCTGACATCATAGTACCAAGGGGTGGAGTTAACTGATCCTTATACAAAAAATATCATGAGACTTTGCTGTGAAAGGATTCTAAATTCCCCACACTTCACTTGTAAAAGTCTCAGAAATGGATCTTCAACATTTATTACTAGGGCATCCCTCTTTGATATATAACATTTGCAGAAACTGTACTGTGTTGCTCCAGCCTGATTTGTCTTCCAATTCTATCACTAGGAGCTTGAGCAAGTGAATTTATTTATGGCTTCTCTCCTGATACACCCTGGTTCTGAATAGTGAGGGAAGACAATTTGTGTCCTGAGGCACTCTAGGGTCCTCTAATAATGAGGTTGATGCCCACAAAGAGGTGAATTCTTTCCAAATCCATACAGTCAAGAGCAGGCTAATCTGGCTTCTTGAAGTCTTTGTCATTTTGACCTGAGGTCTGTTCTTGAGCCTTTACCTTTTATTTCAGCTAATTATCCATAGAAGGTTATAAGGCAGCATACATAAGATTCTCCTAATGGGTATAAATTAAAATTGTATATAAAAAACTAATCTGATAACACCATTGACAATAGAGCTGTCTTAAGTCCTCTGATTATAAGTGAATATATAAGAACTATTAGCTTTCTCTAATCACTGAATTTTCCAAGACATTCCAAATAACAGATAAGTAATGGTAACATCCTTATCTTGTTCTTGCTTTAAAAGTATGTACTGAAAAATAAATGCAAAATTAAATGACTTTTGTCATTGAATTGGTTTTGTTTTCTTTAACAAAAAAAGTAATTATATTTCCTATGTAAAAAAAAAGAACTGTGAACTGTAAGTATAGTTTCCCTCAAGGTGGAGGTTCATCTGAACCCCCAGTGCTGTGAAGGACAATAAGAGCCAATTAAGAAAAGATTGGTTATTGTATGTCATTGTATGACTCATGACATGGTTGAGTTGCCCACATACAGGGTAATGAAGAAACAAGCTGTTATTTCCTGAAAACTCACTAAGTTAGTGCTGCATATATCTATGTTTAACCCTTATATCCAGAGAAGGTTACGTCTATATCATCATGTGAAGAAAAGTCTGTCCAAACTGCTGTAACAAATTATACTATACTCAGCAATTTTATTTGTTTATGATTTATTTGCAATGCTGGGCCTTGAACCCAGAATCTCAGGCATGCTAGTCCAATGTTCTTCCAATTAATTATAGCTCTGTACCAGGTGTAGCCATCAATTTGAAAAGAACAGATATTTATAGTCATGAGGCAAAGTTTTTATGTAGAATAGTAGTGTCACTCTCTCATGTGGATTCACTCTTCAGAGATAGGAATTTGCACATATGCTTATTTGCAGGTGAAAGGGTCTAACACAGTTTCCCCAGTCTCTTTTATAAAGAGATGAATACCCCTCAGGTGTACCATGCTCTTATGACCAAGTCACCTCCTGAAAGCTCCACCTTCCATGAACAACACCTTAGGTTTCCTTCTGTGAATTCTGGGGGAACAATGACAATTAGGCCCTAACACCATGCTAAATACACAAAGGTTCAGTGAGGTTAAATAAAATGCTACATTCTATTACTATAAAAAAGGATAGGGATTAAATGTTTAATTTGCTATTATGAATACATTTGTTTATACAGCACTTCATTATGACCCATCAGTCAGAGTATTTATGCCTCCTCAGCTAGTTCAAGGTCAAATATGTTGGTGTTTATCTAGGAGGAGCCAGCTAAGCCTCTCATTTCCCAGTGTTACTTTGAGCTTTGAAGTAGACTTGGTTTGTAGTTTGTGTAACTGCACAGAGCTCAAAGATCAGAAACCAGTATTCCCATTTTATAGGTGAAGAAACTGTGAATCAGAGAGCTAAAGAAAAATCTTGGGAGAACCACATCTAGAAAACTTTCTTGAGTTCCATTTCCTTTTTCTGCTTCCAATATAAGGCCAGTTCTATAGCATCAGGGATGAACCGTTTCTGTGAATTTTTAATAAGACTGCTCAGTACTTAATCAGACTTTTTAATTTTACATTTTGTTGGAAAATTAAAAATGGACTAAATTCTAAGACATTTTTGCCATCTCTAATACCCAACCAAGCATCTATGTGATTTTCAGCATGCTGTCCCAGAGGAGAGAAGTCTTAAAACCCATTACTAACAGAGTCACAGTGGGAGTCATTTACAGCCTTGAGTGTGAGGAAGGGTAATTAAAGTGCTGTGGTAGGCATTTTTTTTTTTTTTTTGCCTTCCCAGAGTCTATTTCACACATATTGTGCCTAGGGCATCCTCTATTGCCCTGTGGGCTATCTGAATATCTTAGCTTATTTGGCTCTGTTTTCTTTTGGAATTTTGATGAACAGCAACAGAACCCTCAGGCTCTGCTCTGCTTGGGAGCTATGGGCAGACCCCAAGGCAGGTAGAGCTAATGCTTGGCACTTCCAATCAGTGATTATTCATTTCTACTGGGGTCTTCTCTGATCTTGGAAAAAGCCTAAATTAGCTGAGGGCTCTGGTTATGCAGATCCTGACTTCTGTTCTATTTTCCATACTTCTGCACCTGTTACAGACTGTATTGTTTTGCCTTCAAGTTCATATGTTGAAGCTCAATACCAGAAGGCAGGGCCTTTACCTAGTTAAAAATAAATGGGGTCATCGGTGCCACATTGTCCCATATGATTTGTGTGATTGCAGATATATAACTTCCTCTCTTTCACCACACAGAAGACATTTTGAGAGTACAGGAAGAACATATTCATGTATAAACTGGAAAGGAAATGCTCACTAGAAATGTCAGAACCTTTCTTTTGCAAGTTTGGTTTCTAAGACAGGGAGAATATAAACCCCTGTCGTTTAAACCATCCAGTCTATAGACTTCAGCTGTACCAGCCCATGGAAACGAATACACTATTCATATCCTTGTCCAGGAAAGAAATCATTTCTTCTTTCCCAATAATCCCTTGTGTATATCTGGTGGCATGCTCTCAAATCCAAAGAGCTGAGCTCAGCTTTCCCTGATTCAGGAGTCCTTGTTGCTCATGCTTCCTGGGAAGAATTATTTGGTCTTCCCATGTGTCCTTCCAACACTGACAGGTAACCATTATATTCACCATGATTATTATGATTCGTTTGGAGATATATTTCCCCGTGATAGTGACCTCTCATGGAAATGGATGCATTTTTCTTCTTTTAAATCAATAAGGGAAGAGGGTAGAATATAACACATTACAGCACTCAACATGGGTTTGTTTGTCGCATTGCTTCTTGTTACTTTTTTCAGCAGTATGTGGGCTTGAATCCAGGACCTCAAGTGTGCTAATAAGATACTCTTGGCTGAATCAGTATCTCCAACTCACAGGACTCAACAACTTTGGAACAAATCAATTAACTTACATTATTTCTTTAAATCTGCACAATGGAAAATAATGTATAGAAATAAGGATTTTACTTCAGATAACAAATTCAAGGACAGATTATGTATAACTTGCTCAAGATTACAGAAAAACTTTAATGATATTTAAACACAATTTAGTTAGAAAAAAACTGTACTTCTTTGGCCTCCACTATCATAAGCTATTTTTTTTGTAATTTTTTTTATTTATTAGTTCTAGTTAGGGAACAAGCTTGTTTCACATGTAAGTCCCTTCTCCCTCTCCCTCCCCTCATCCCCATCCCTTCTCCCCCACCCCAACCTACCCACCACCCCATCCACCAGCTATTTTTAATAAAATGTTTTAAGTTTGCTATTTCCATTCGACAAATGAGGCATGAACTGTGAAAAGGCAGGGCTATGTGGTTGAGTGAGTTTAGAGCTTACAGTATAGGGAGATGCCTTTTAGCGTTTGTCAACTTGGGTTCATAGTCTTCATGGATGCATCTTCAAGGCTTTTACACACTGAGCCACATTTCCAGTACCAAAATTACTCTTCATATGTTCACTTCCTGCTGCTATGTAACTGTATATTCTTATGAACACATGACACTCTATGGTGAGACACTGAACCCTTTGGGAACAAAGATTATGTGGTATATACACATTTATGAAATCAAAAGCCCAAGACTGTATTTGATACAAAGCTTTTTTGAAGATGAATGAAATAATGGTTATTTGAATGGATGACAAGATCCAACAGATGGAATAAACAGACAACCAAAGTAAAGAATACATTTATCAAAGACTTCAATTACTTTAATATACATCACCACAAGCCCCAAGATGCAGGCAACATATGATGTGCCAGCTCCTACAGAGGAATTCTGAGTGATCAAGTGACATCACCTGCATTTTCACAGAACTTGCATAATCAAGAGTCAGTTTCCATAAGAATCAGAGTGTCAGTGAATGGATATGGATTCTATTTGAATTTACTCCTCTCTGCTGATCCATTGTAAAGGCATTATTCAGTGTTGCACTGATAAGAAACACACAGGTTTAACAATATTTCCCTGGGGCTGAAAAGATGGCTCAGCAATTAAGAAAGCCCACTGCTCTTCCAGAGAACTCAAGGTCAGGTCCTTAAGGAGAGAAGTCTTATAACCCATTACTAGCACCCTTATCTGGGTGCCTTACAACTGTCTGTACCCACAGTCTCAAGGGATGGGACACACCTTCTGTTCACTGTGCATACCTGCATATGTGTATTGAACACAGAGACACACAAAGAGACAGAAATCAAAGTGTAATCTATTACCTCTCCATTATTTGGAACACTAACTTAGAAAAAAATGTCACCTCAAGTTATTTTTGTGTGAGCGACTTACACTTACAATGTGAGCCTTGTCCTACCAAGTGCAAGGGTTACAGATGTGCACATTTCTGAATAAAATTTCAATGTATTTCAAAACTGGCTAGGAAAGATAATTTCTCAAGCTCTTGAATTCATTATAGTGTGAGTTTGGTCCTGCAGTGACTGCAACAATGGACTTAGTCTCAGTCTCAGGCTATCATAAGCTCATTAAGGGAGGGGCTGTGAAACAGCCACTTAGGATATTCAGTATCTGTGAAATTTCTTGGAAGACAGGAAATGCCCGTAATAAGATCTTTGGTGCAAGACAAACAAGCAAAGAATTATATGCCAGTCAGTCTGAGGCCCTACAGCATTATAAACAAATGACAGGAGTCTGCTATCCATTCAGTGCACATCAGAGACTTACTAAATGCTTTGGATATGGTACTTCTGACCCCCACAGCAGCTTGTTGCCAGTTTAAAGATATATGAGCAAGATCAGACATGTAAGTAACCTTGTCAGATTACATGGCAAAGAAGAGGGTCACAGTTTGGCTATCAATATGACTCTAGGAATTTTGTTTTTCTATCTGAAAACCTATTGAATTGATACAAATTAAATATTCGTATGTGTTGTATATGAGCAGGCATGTCTATTAAAAAGTTCTGGGAACACTTGAAAATATGTGTATCCATACAGAAGTGGAAAGCTACAAGAATCAAAAATCTGTACTAATCACACGCTGGAAACACAAGACAGTAAAACAGTAGCTATAAGCTAGTTGTTTTCAGGGGTGGTATGCATATTAATTTCATTTTGATGAATTGCTTTCTGGAAAATGAAGTTTATAAAAAGCAAGTTGTCTGATTGCAAAAAGACAGTGAAAATTCCTGAATACACACACACACACACACACACACACACACACACACACACACACACACACACTTCCAACATAGTTTCCTAAAGGAGCACTGAAATCTGAAGAGAGATGAAGTACATTTAAAAATCTCTGTATTTATGTCTGATGAGACGATTATGTTTGGGACACCACCACTTGACCAATAAACATGTATTTCCTCATATTTCTGAAGACTAGTGGTTTACAGTTGTGACTAGAAGTTACTTCCTTCTGAGCTCTGTATGGAGACACCTACTTTATGGTTTGTGAGTGGCTATCCTCTCCCTGTGTATAATGTCTGCGGAGAAGCCTTTTCATATAAACTCCTATCATCAAAGTTGCAGTCATTTGGATGAATATATTCCCTAATATTCTCAATGTATCTGCCCATCTCAATAAAGACAGTCTAGTTGAATGTGGACACCATCTCAGGTAGTAAAAGAGAGGCCATGTATAGAATTTGACGGGGAGTCTTCATTGATACCTTTCGCTGATCATGGTGTTTTTGTCCTAATGGAGTTAAGCATGAGAAATTTTAACTCCTTCAGAAAAGTAAACACAGATCTACACTTCAATAGAAACATTGAAAGCTTTCTAGGTCCTTTAAATAAGCAAACAAAAGACTTCTGTTAAGCACCACAGAAAATAAATATTTTAATTGAAAAATATAAACTTGGAATATAGAAACCAGCTGAAAATAAAAATCTAAGGCCCCTCAGTTGAGGAGCAGATCAGTGCCTTCCTTGATCAACCATCATCAGAGAAACTTCTGCCTACAGCAGATGGAAATAAACATAGAGACATACAGCCAGACATTATTCAGAGAGTGAGAGAGAACATAGATTGTCCTACCCTAAATAGTTCTCCATCAATGCCTTCTCATAACTCAGGGAACCCTGTATCAGGGGAGGTAGAAAGAATGTAAGACTCAGAGGGAATGGAGTACATGAGGAAAATAAGGCCTCTAGATCAGCATGATGAATGCATATATGAACTCTCAAACACTTATTCTGTACCATTTGGGGACCTAGAGCTGAGAGGAAATGTGTAAATAAAAGTGTAGTTTCTTGCTAGTGAGTTTATTGGGGAAACAAAAACCCTTAAATATAGGCTGCTTGTCCAACAGAAAATTAACTCAACGTCATCTTTGGAGGTATCTTGTCTAATACTGTCATTCCACAACCATCTGAGCAACTGGAGATGATGTGTTGCAACAAATTCAAAGACTCACATTTGGCATATGGACTATTCAGAATGCAATAAAATTGATTCTAACAAATTTTAAAGCATAAGTCCTCTAGATATCAAAAGTGAGGTCAAATTTTAGGTTTCATACACTTCCTTAGAGAGGTCAGATTTTCATAGCTGTCAACACGAGAATGACTCTTCACTCTACCTTGGAGTCTTCAGAGGCTTCCTGAGGTATTGAAAAGATCAAGATTTACAACTTCAAAATCCCCTTCTTTCTGGATTCTTTGCCTATTCCTTATGTCTTTTGTTAGAGAGAAACTCAAATTTATCCATCTCTTAGTTTTCTCTTCAAAATCACAATGCATAATCTTTCATCTTCTAGAGTAGAATATAACATATAACTAGGCCCAGCATGTATCATAACACCAACCAACCTAGCAAATAGGAAATGTAACAAATAATATGAATCCATGTCTATATTAATTTATAAACCTTCCTGCATCCAAAACTCCTGTCTGTTCACCATTCCCCAGTTTCACTCAGTATAGACTCTTGAATCTACAGAAAAATGCCTGCCCTTATTCTAACACCTTGACAGGAGCCTGGATTGAGTAACTGTGCTGGATAGTTTTATATTGACTTGACACAAGTTAAAGATATCTGAAAGGAGGATGCCTCAATAAAGAAAATGTTTCCATAAGATTTGGCTGTGGACAAGCCTGTAGAACATTTCCTTAATTAGTGATTGATGGGGTGGGCCTGGCCCATTGTGGGTGGTGTTATCCCTGGGCTGGTTTTGCTGGATTCCATAAGAAAAGAAGCTGAGCCTAGTCAACCATGTTGAACAAACCAGTAAGCTGCACCCCTCCGTGGCCTGTACATCAGTTCTTGTCTCTAGGTTCTGGCCTTTTTAGATTTTCTGTCCTGACTTCCTTCCATGTTGAACAGTAGTAATATAAGAGGGTAAGCCAAATAAACCCTTCCCACCTCAATTTTCTTTTTGGCATTGGTGTTTCATTGCAGCAATAGAAACCTTAACTAAGGCAGTAATTACAAGATGGGGGAAAGTTTAGGAGTTGCCCTGAGCTGGAGAGGTTCTGAAACAAGGCCAAAGGTTCAGGTGAAGGTATTTCTATAGGAAAATGTGTCTATTTTCTCCCTATCAGAGAAACAGTATATACTGAGGAAGTAGGACATTCAAGACAATCTTCTGGACAGAAAGTTTCCCATAAAAGGACTTTGAACAAAGTTACAGTTCAAGCCTGAGGAAAATAAGTCAAAAGAAAGAGAAACAAAGCCAAAAAAATCTTCATATTCCTGTAAAATGGTCATGAGTTCATCAACACCATCACAGTCTTTGCTAAAATTCAACAGTTTTGCCTCTCTATTACCATGAAGTAGGGTCTTTATAATGGATAACTGCAAGGCTAATGGTGCTTCCTTTTCCCCCAGAAAATAGGACACAGCTCTTCTGCCCAGCATGTGGAGAGCACAGTTTGAGCATACTGTCTTTGTAGTTTCCTGATGCATGTGCCTGGGGCCTATAAAAGCTAGCAGAGCTGTGTTGCATTCAACAATTTAGTTTGAAAGACATGGGCACCGTTGTATCTAATGCCTCTGCAAGATTATAATTAAGGGCGACGGCGTTGAAAGAGATTTTCAGATTTTTTTTCCCTAGTGGTGAAGCTATCAATTGAGAACAGTACAGTATTCTGGACAATTGAACCTCTTTGCAGGCACTCAGTCATAATTGGCATTGATTTAACAGTCCACAGCTCACCCCCTGGCATCATAAATTGATTGTAAATGGCAAGCAATGAAGATTAACACCTTTCAGGGACAACATTCTCCTTAAATAAATAAATATCAGAAAAGATAAAACGCTCAATTTTATAACACTTCATGTCTCTCCCCACCCCATGAAATCACCCATAGGACCTTTAAGCTCACAAAGCTGTCCCCAGGCAAAGCCACTGATTTCTACTATTGTCTATGTAGGACCATTCTCTGTTATGGCCTATCCTGAGAAAATGTTTACCAGAAAATATCTTTTCCTTTGAACTTTGCAATTTTGGCACAACTCATGGCTACAGTGCTTGTTTTCTTTGTAACTTTCAGAATTATATTTTGGGGTACAAGGTTTAGGGCCAGAGACAGTATGTTCAAATCCATTGGTACCTACTGGAGTTGTATGCTACTTTGGCACACTTCTTAAATTGAGATCTGTGGCTCCCACATCAAGGGTTCTGAGGAGGATGTGAAAGTTGCATGGATGACCTATTGTAAGAGGCACTAAGAATGTACCAGAAAACTCTGTCAAACACAGTAAACCAAATCAGGGTCTGAAGAGGGGAAGTGACTGAGAGTTGTTTCTCCATGCTTCAGGAAAGTGTAGTTGCTTCTTTAGTTTTGAGTATTAAGTAAGTTATGTGTTTCATAACTCAAAACACATTAAATGTGGGCAAGTGTTCTGTAAAGGAATGGGACTGAAAGAATAGAATATGGAGAATATATATATATATATATATATATTGGATTAAATGCTGTGGTTTTTGTGTATCCATGAATGGTTGTCTCATAATGGAAAGGTCAAGCATCCTGTAGTTGTTTAGTCTACAAAACCGATGTCTCAGTGATCCTAGTATGATGCTAGAATCCTAGGGTACTACTAGAGAGCTGTTGGTCTTCAGTCTACATCAGAATCTCAAAGAAGTAGATACTAACACCATCAAAGGGATGCCTCAGGAACAGACTAGATGAACTAGCTAGCTAGAGTGAAGGGGCAGGCAGGCAAAAAGCAAAATCTCTTTCCTTCCATGTCCTATTACACAGGCTATAATAAAGGACCCTACCAGAATGCATGACCCAGATTTAGGATATGATAGGTATTTTTATCTTGAATAATCCAATAAAGAAAACCCTTCACAGGCATATCCAGCTGCTTGGATTTTAGTTAATTCCATATGTAGACAAGTTGACAACCAAGATTAGTTATCATTCCTATGTCTGCTCAATTACTATACAGTGGCCTAAAACTGATGACCTATAGGAACCAGGATGATAAATTTTCACACCTTTATTATATCAGCCATTTTTAGGTTATTTTTGTCAGGGTGGGAGCTGTGTAATATTTTGGAAATAAGTTCTACCTGGCCATAAGTTCTAAGAGCTCAGAACTTCTATTTGTCTTTTAGATGTTGGCTGATTATCAACAGATGCCTGGCCTCAGTGGGGGAATGGCTCCTATTCTGTATAACAAGACTTGGGCCGGGGAAAGTCTATATCTACCCTGAGGACTAGTGAGTCATGCTGGTGTGGGGTGCCTGAGAGCTGGAGTATGTGCTACTTAGGAGTGTCTCGAGGATTAAAGGAAATATTTCCGGTCAACCCTTTATATATGATAATAGATGTCTTCTGCCATTACCCCCACTTTTAAATGGTCACTTAAGATGATGCTTCAATAAACCATGGCCTTCAGCTTAACTGGGAGCCCTTTTGATATGACTAGATGTCTCTCTTTCCTCATGCCACTGGATAGTTAGTTTTCCCATGTCCACACACCAGGGATGTTCCACTGGTTCCAGTCACAGCCCGGAAGATATCAGTTCTGAATAGATGGCTACTGCAGTGTGAGTCTAATACAGACCAGACTGCGTATTTTTTCCTCTCAATGGATAATTAATGTATAACATAAGATCCAAAGATTTAGGGCAACTGCACTTAGTATAGGGATGCAGAACACCTAAGATGCACAACGTAAACTAAATATGTAAGAGGAAAGGAAATATTTCTCCACAAGCCTTCTTTTCAGATGGATTGGTCCCCACTATGATTTTAGAATCTTATCTAATGTTTTTATTTCTTATAGCATCTATTCCTGAATGTTGTGCCTTCTCTTCTTTGACATTAATCATTGAATGAATTGCTTGTTTATGTGGGAGGTAGCCAGGATCATCTTGAGGCACAGAAGCTTCTCATTTTCCAACACAACAGTAACTTTCTTGTGGAAATAGACTGCTTCCTGCAATCATGGTACCCATATACTGTTGGTGAAGCTCAGCTTCTTTCCCTGCTAAATCAGGACTATGCCACTTCTTTCTATGTTCAGTAGTCACTCTGGGAATTGCAGTGGGGATATTCAAAGGAAAATGCATTTTTCTTTGTTTAGAATATTCCCTTACCTCTTAGAAATGGTTTCTTTGCTGTCTGGCAGAATTCTATAGCTCTGAGTTCTCTATGCTATTTGTTTTTCCTCATCATGTTATCATCCAAAGTGTCCTGTTATATAACAGAAACTTTACTATAGAACATGAAAGATTTGTCTGATGAGAATCTTGGCAAACAACATATATAACAAATACAAAATTTTCAATTTTTGCTTCCAAATATTTAGTTTTTTTATTTTTGGAATGGAAAGGTGATAATTGATTTAGCTATATTCATATAAAACATCTAACCATATTTTCATATATCTTTCTTTCATGGAATCCCATTTCCTGTCTCATTTCAATATGTCTTACATTTTAGGAATGCAAGGGGTTAGGCTCAGTAGGTGTTTTGGGGAGGCAGGGGCATGTTGTTTCGAAGCAGGGTTTCTCTGTGGCTTTGGAGGCTCTCCTGGAACTAGCTCTTGTAGACCAGGCTGGTCTTGAACTTACAGAGATCTACCTACCGCTGCCTCCTGAGTGCTGGTATTAAAGGCATGCACCATCAATGTCTAGCCAGCTCAGTAGGATTTACAGAGTTGTATAAGATTTCATATTTAATCAATTAATTTAATTCAGATTTCCCTGTCCTTCTATAGTCATTCAGAGAAAAAAACAACACAAAACAGATAGGTGTTTGTTAGTAAAATCTGAAATCCCACTCAATAAATAAATACAATTTGAATGACTACTTTTCTTCTGTTTCAGACATTAAGTAGGATGAGTTATAGGAAATGGAGTCATCTTTTTCCAGAGTATAAGTAACAAAGCTTGCAATGGAAATTTGTTTCTCTTGATCTTTGGCACTGCTGATCATATTGTGTCCCTAATAGGTAGACTAGTGGGCATTACAGATGGGCTATGGGAAATACTGATAATTACCAACCTATTTATTATAGATATCTCTTACATTTTACATAAACATCACATTTTGTCTGGGGATGTGGTTATATGTCTTTCTTTCCAGGTAGGTGTAGCTCTTGAATAACTTCTGATGAATGGGATATATATCAGTTACCTATCTTGAATCAAGATGAAAGAATATAGCCATATACTGCCTCCTATGTAATGCTGTGGTGGGGGATATAATTGGAACCATGAATATGGTTGGAATCTTCATGATAAGTATAGCAGGTTTACCTTGCTTACTCTGGAATGCCTAGACATAAACACTTGGGAGATACAATTACTTACAATTACTAAAGTACTCTACTTACAGTTCTATTTTGTTGTTGCATCAGCCTGCACATTTTACTCTCAAGTATACTATTTATTGCTGAAGTACATTTGTTCATCTATTTACATTCATGTGCTTAATTGAGAATATGCCATCATATATATATATATATATATATATATATATATATATAATTTCTTTATCACTCACTAAATATGCAGATACATGATGAAACATACTAACAGTTGTCTCTGATTTAGTGTCCTGATAGATACCTGTATCATTACTCCAGTTCACATAAAAAACATTATTGGGGAGTGAAAAATTGATATTTTCTTGTGTCTCTAATTAGAAAATTCTCTTATTTCTATGCCAAAAGCTTTTCTACACCTTATCTTTCATACAAAGTCTATGCATGCCTGAGGCTACCTACCTCTCCCTTTTTCCTCAAATATTGTTCACTACAGGACATGATACTCTCAACTCTAAAGGATTATTAGTGAAAACAAACTCTAGTTTTTATTTATATTTAGAACCATGCCCTTTATAGATTACAGTGAATCACTGCCCTTGTGAATTCTGTCCTTATGCTGCTCAATGTTCCTCCCATTGCTCTATCAAAGAATTTCTAACAGTTCTCAGCACTGGAAGCAACAACTGCTAACTGCTTGGGAGCTGCGATATTGTTTCTAACAGTATTGAAGCCCTAGTAGCCTATCCGTGTATGCTGTAACAACCTGCCATCCCTGATGAGCCATTATGTTTTCAGTCTGTTGTAATAATAATTCATGCAGTAAGTCTGTTCATGCTCACCACAACCTTTTGAGGTTTTATCTTTCATTACACTCTCTTATATATGGCATTTGCCACTAAGAGTTTGCCAATTGAAACACAGCTAGGTCACATATCAGCCTCCAAACTGTTATTCTGTCAGAAGCATGAACTCCATGTCTTTCTGCTGATAAGATTAGATGCCTCACAAATCTTCATAAGTGAAAATTTTGATACTGTTCTCAATTGTTTGATCAAGTGAAGAGAAATTGGCCTGGTTAAGGAGACTCCAACATACCACTAGTGATCAAGGAAACATGTCTTTTTATCCAGATACCCTGTGCCTTTGATGGTATTCCCTGTACTTGGTCAGTGACCATGGGCAAAGGTTCATCTCTTATTAAAGACCTCACCCTTCAATACTTTGCAGGGAATAGGATATTTTCATGTGCAAATATTCCAAACTACAAAGTGACAACAATTAATAAATGAGGCTACGAGGATGAAAAAGAGAAAGGAAGTTCAAAGAAGAGTTGGGGGGAATAAAAGGTGTCATTATAAACTCAAAAATAAAAGAGTGTAATAAAAAGATAAAGTAAAACAATACCAACAAATACTACCAGGTTTCATCATACCATGATCATGATTTAACAATATAAAAATATTACATATTGCTATAACTACAGCAAAAAATTCCATACTTGTAGCTCCTAGACATACAACAAGAGTATGAATATGACCTATTCTTAGAAGAGCACAGTTCTGAATCATACTTCTACCTCTAATGACACATGTAGTCCTGATCAGGCTTTTTCATCACCCTGTGGCCATGGCTGTGTTTCATGCTTAATTCGAGTGTAAATTTACCTGCTCTGTTAACTATGTGACTTATGTTGGCTTTTTTCAAAGATGGGGCTGGGTCAAGAAGGTGGCAGTAAGCAGCCTATTTGGGGAAGTAATCCTTGGAAATGCAAAGGGAACAGCTAGAAAATAGACAGTGATGAGGCTCAAACCACAGGGGAGCACATTAAATAGGAAGCAACAATGAATAACTGGGATTCAGCAGAGATGTCAGCTTAGAGGAAGCTGTACATGACACACTTCAATGTTGTGTCCACAGAGAGGTAAACAAGCTGGAGTAACTATCTACCAAATCCTGTCATTGACTGGGGATTTCTTCGAGGTGATTATTTTCTGAGGCTTCCGGTGCTCCCACATACACCTCTATGACTAGTTCATGCAGTTGGAGTCAGAGAGGCATGATGCTGGCAAAGGGGTTCTTTGTATAGGGAGATAAAGTAAAGGGATGAGCTTGAACCCACTTGGGGTTACAGGATAAGTATTTAAGCACTAAGTGCAGGGAAGAAAGGTAGATTCAAAGAAGAAAATGTCTGCTGATATTGATTCAAAACATGACAAAAATGTTTCCTGAGAGATGAATAGTGATCCACTTAAAAGCTGAAGTAATTCTGTGATGTACCTTGAAGCCTCGGGGACCATGTCATTGTCATACTTGATACACAGCAACTGAAGGATTTATTTAAAGTTTTTTTTTTCATTTTGCATTCTTGAACAATAGCCATCCAAGCCAGGAGCATTTGCTCAAACACTGATTCGTAATTACCTTTGAAAATATTCTATCCAGTATGTGGTTGAGACTTCAGAATAATTTACTGAATGAATGAATTTCTTAGCATTGCATTACATGCTCTGCCAATATTTTTAAAATTTTCTGTTCTTTTTTCATTTTAATAATGACACTGTCATTTCTTAAAATACACCTCTTTTCTTTCTATGAACTGGTAACTAATACCAAACTGATTGTGCAAGTGCATACTTTTATAGATTCTGTGAATGATAGTACATGCCTAAGTGGTTCTCAACCTGGAAGTCGAACGACTCTTTCACAATGGTTGCCTAAAACTATACGATATATAAGGTTTTTAACATTACAATTCATAATAGCAGCAAAATTACAGTTATGAAGTAGTAATAAAGTAATTTTATGGCTGAGGGTCACCACAATATGAGGAATTGTATTAAAGGGTCACGGAATCACAGAATTAGGAATGTTAAGAACCTCTGTCGTATACAATTTTTAAGTTCATATACAATTATTAAGTTTCAGGTTTTTCAATCTTTGGAGATGATTGATTATTCTTGGCATTTCCATCCTGGTTAGTTTTAGTCAGACCCTTGATGTAAACGCACTGGAACTCAAATGTATTAATTTATGTGCGCTGGCTTTCCCTGGAGCTAATTCCTTCAGTCCACAGATAAAACCGTCTATGACATTTTCTCTACAACATCATTTAATAGTAAGTCACAGAGGAAGCCAGGCAGGGTTAAGTGGTGTTTATTATGAAGTCAGTGTAGTCAGACCCACTCATGTGTGGCTCTAATTTGCTGCAGTGAGAGACATAATGAAAGGGCAGTTTATGGCCCCTTGATAGAAATTGCCCAGAGCTGAGAAAGTCCTGATGATTTCCTAGGGTACTGAACTATGTGCTAAAAGGACTGAGGGTAGAGCCAGCTGGTGCTAAAATACATTTGATAACTTGACAGTGTCAGGGGGAGGGGGTATATCAATAATGTGCAGTAGTTTGATGAGACTAATGAGATGCATTTTCTCCTCTTTGATGTGAGTGCTATTCATTACCTCACATTATGCTCTTGAAAAATTGAATGAACTGTACTTAGATAAAAAGTGATTATAGTCTTTTCCTGGGTTCCCTTTTCATGTCTGAGCTTATATCTTTTCATATTGTACTGGGTTTAGGTTTTTGTTACCCCTGACTTACTCTGGCTTTTCCTGAATATACACTTTTGACTTTTATTTTATTGTGACAAACATAATTATTTTATGTGCATTTAATGTGGTTTAATTATCTATGTGCATTTTAGAAGACTTTGAAGGAGATTGGAAAACTGGCCTTTTTCCATATATGTAATTCTGTATTAACACATACATGCTACATATTTCCATTTAACACTTCAACACATTTATAAATCCAAGATATCACCACTTTAGACCAAATATAGGGGTGTATTTAATATTGAGATCTCTTAATATATAGCATATATTAATATTGAGATATAGTATAATATTGAGTGAAGGCAGGGTTTAAATGAGTTCACAAGACCCAAGATAATGATAAATAGGTGTTTCCTAGGGAAGGACTTACACAGATAAGAGTAAATAACAATTGATGTCTTCCTGCTCTATGAGATGTAGTCTCTGCTCTTCTGATGCTCTCTGCAACCCAAGAGGGGGTGAGCCAGCCCTTCTTCTACCTTATAATGGGTCACATGTACACCTGAAACCATGCCCAAAAGGTGCAGCCACCACTACAAGTTCACTGGCAAGGCAAGATGCCACTTTAATTGACACACATATTATTCTGATTTCATTTAAACAGCTGATAGTTGGTTGTGAAGTACTGGTGCATGTTCATTTTCCACGTGTTGAATGTTGACACTGACAACCCTCAGTCTCTTACTTTTCTAAATGCAGTGTTTTAGGTGCCAACTTCTATCATTAGTGAGTAGGACATTTGAGGCTAAAATCCTGCTTTTCATTGAACTTAATAAGTTCATTGAGAGTTATGTTTTGAGCAACAACTGGATATCAAGAATCATTTTTTTCTGTTTTGTTTTGAATTACTGACACTGATGGCCAAAGGAGAAGGTCCTCCATTGCTGAAAGCCTCAGCAGTGTGCATTGCCATCAGAAATGGTGGGATGCTAGGTAAGAAATAGGACTAAGCCACAGAGAAACCCTGTCTCGAAAAACAAAAAAAACAAAAAACAAAAAACAAAAAAACTTATACAAAACAAACAAACAAACAAACAAAAGGCTGGTGCCTTTAATCCCAGCAATCGGGAGGCAGAGGCAGGAGGATCTCTGTGAGTTTGAGACCAGCCTGGTCTACAAGAGTTAGTTCCTGCCTCGAAAAACAAACAAACAAACAAACAAAACAAGAAATAGGACTAGAGAGATGTTATGTCACCTTTGGAAAGTAATTTCATATGGTATTTTAAGGAGGCTCTTAGGCAACCAAAGAAAAGGCATGTTATGAAATGAACAAAAGCCAGCCAAATGGGCTACTATGGTCAAAATAGAGATATAGTGTCAAACGAGCTTATAAAAGTGAAACTGGCTGAGAATACATTCTACAAACCATGCTGGACTGACTATGAGGTGGAGTCATGCTTGATGGAAACATGTACAGCTGGAAACCTGTGATAGAAGTTTATTGCACAGAGACGATGAAATCAACACAACTTCAAAAGAGCAAGTGTGTCTTTCATGTTAACCCAAGTAGAAGCTTGATTAGATAGTACTGGATTTCATGACATAGGAGTTCAGTGAAGAATTCTCACAGAGATACATATTTGAAAGTTGTTAATACATTGACAGTGATTTAAACCAAAGAAATAGTACACAAATATATAAAGGAACAATGAAATGAATAAAGTCATTATTGCTTTTATATACTACAGGGACACAAGAAATTTAATGTTTCTTTCTTCAAATGTAAGATGGAGAGGTAAAAGAATACCTTATAGACTTGTAGAAAATTCTCAGTATAGAAAATAACTATATTTCTGGGAAGACATTTGCTTGACTCAAATTACTTAGCAAAAAGTACAGCCATTTTATTATCTTTTCTCTACTCTTTCTTAGACCATTCAGATTTTGAAAACCTGAAATCTTTGAGTCAATACCAGCAATTCATCCCACCAATTTAGGCCCAGACTCTTCCAGGCACCCAGCAAGAAGCAACTGGTATACCAAAGTGGTAATGAGAGTAACCACAATAGATATGTGCAGAGAGGTGTTACAGAGAAGAAAGGCTAGTTAGAATGTGATCTTAAATTAGTGCCCTCAATCTCACTGACAACAGAATGAATCATGAATGACTTACAGAACATGAGGAGCAGAGCAAGTGACACAATCATCAGCCCCAGGCTCTGTGAGAGTAAGTCAGCCTGAAAAACATGGCAGGAGATGTAGGTCACAATTTGTCAGTTTGAATGATGTTAAAGCCTTTCTTTTCATGACCACATTGCCTGCTCCTGGTGCTTACGATTGTCCTGATCCATCTAGGTGGAGAGAAGGGAAGCCAGGTAAACCTGACTTAGTGTCTCAAATTTTGCATAGTGAAAGAATTATTAAGCAAAATATGAAGACCTTCTGCCCAAAGCTCTTCACAATATTCGATGAAATGCCTCTTTGAACTCTAACTTGTAGTAGAGCAATAAAGAAACATCACAGACTCCACTTGGATGGAACAATCTTTCACAGTTACATCTCTTTGAATCAGGAACTAACACTGTAATTATGTTTTGTCATAATTTCCTTAACTTAGGAGGAATTGCTCTTTTGTTGTTGCTGTCTGTAGAATATCTCTGCCTGGAATTCTGGAGCTCCATCTCAAATATGCCCACTCTGGAAATCTTTCATGTTCCTTCACATTGTATTCATCTTCATCCCCCATCCTTTGCTGAGAACCTGGTGTAATCCTGTTACCCTCATAGAATGCATGCTTACAAGGAAAAATGTAAGCTTGAAAAATCATTCCAATTGTATGTGTTCCTGTTTTAAAGACACGGTCTTGGGAAATGAAGCAGTAGGGAGTGCCCTCTGAGAACAGGTGTGCAGACTGGGTCATGCGTGACTGCAGGATGAAGAGAAGCATATGTCAGGCAAAATATTCGGATCATAAAGAAATCACTGATCTAGAAATAAATTTAGCATATTGCAGAGACTCAAAGGTCAATATAGCACAAATGCAAAACAGGATGACAAGGAAGTAACAAGAAACTTTAACTATTTTAGACTTCCACAGCTTGAAAAACAGGTCATGTTGCTATCATAACATATAAAAATGATTATTATTATTAATTTTATTACATCCCCTCCCCACTTTCTCCTCCCACTACCTCTCCTCTGCCTCCACCACCCCTGTCCATTCTCCTGCTACTTCTATTCAGAAAAGGGCAGGCCTCCCATGGACATCAGCTACACATGGCATATTACATTGCAGGAAGACTAGGCAATTCCCCTCATATTAAGATGGACAAGGCATCCAGAATGAGGAATAGGAGCTCAAGAGCCAGCAAAACAGTCAGAGACAGACCCTGCTCCCACTGTTAGGAGCCCCAAGCTACACAACTGTAATACAAATTCAGAGGGCCTAGGTCAGTATAATCCAGGCTCCCTGGTTGTCGATTCAGACTCTCTGAGATTCTATGAACCCAAGGTTTTCTGGTGATGTTCTTGATTCCTCTGGCTCCTATAATGCATATTCCTCTTTTACAGAATTACCCAAGCTCCACCTAATGTTTGGCTGTGGATCTCTGGATCTGTTTCCATCAGTTGATGGATGAAGCCCCTCTGCTGACAATTGGGCTAGACACAGGTCTACGAGTATAGCAGAATATCATTAAGCATTGTTGGGAGCCAAATTTCAGGGCTTGGCATGAGATCCTAGGCCATTCTTGGCAGGCCACATAGTTGTATATTAACCTTTACATAGAAGCTCTTTAGAACCTCAGCTCAAGAAAAGAAACAACTTGACCAAGTCCTCCACCCACAGGCTTAGTCACCTAGGCAACTCTTCCTGGACCTCTTACTCATAAACCTTTACCCTGCCAAACATCCTCTTTGTGGCTTCCTAATATCCTGCCTACACTAACACCTGGCTCACGAACAACCTATTCTACCCCTCCCCATATCCTGCACTTCTGACTATATGAGTTAGTCTGAGAAAAAAATAAAGTTTGCCACTTGATCAGAATCCTGTCTTGTGGTAGTTCTTTCTGTGTCTCTTGTCCCCATTCCCTGACTCTCTTGCCCCAGGTTGATGTCCTGCAGGTCAGGACAAAGCATCATTACCTTAACTCTTTTTGCCAGTCATGTTTGGTCCTATCCTAAGTCTCTGGGCTATCCAGCTTCTGGATCCTGGCCCTTAGGCAGTGTCAGGTGTGGGCTCGCTCTCATGGCAGGGTCTCACCTTGGAGCAGTCATTGAACACTTCCTCAATTTCTGCACTAACTTTACCCCAGCACATTTGAAGGCAGAACAAATTGTAGGTCAGTGGTCATACAGAAGGTTTGATGTGCCAGTCCCTCCACTAGATGTCTTGTCTGTTTACAGGAGATGCCCAGTTAAGGCTCAGTATTCCCCATTGTTAGGAGTCATCTTTATAGATTCTTGGAATATTCCATTGCACTAGGTTTCTACCTCAACACAAAATCTTCCCCCCCCCCCGCCCGCCCCAATTTCCAGTCATCTCTTCTGGTACTCTTCTCCTTCATCCACCCAATTAAAAAATGGGACCTCGTGAAACTGAAAAGCTTCTGTAATTCAAAAGACACAATCAATAGAACAAAATATCAGCCTACAGAATGGGAAAAGATCATCTCCAACACCACAACTCACAAGGTATGATTTCCAAAATACATAAAGAACTCAAGAAACTACACATCAAAAAAAGAAAAACAAATAATCCAATTAAAATCAGAGTACATATCTAAACAGAGAATTCTCAACAGACAATCGAAAATGCTTGAGAAACAATTAAAAAGTGTTCAACATCCTTAGTCATCATAACTATTATTTTAATTATTTTCCTAACAGTAATTGAAATCTTTAAAGCACAGTATGAGTTAATTGTCTTGGTTTAGAAAGCTACATCCCATTGTAGCACCTGGGATGTGACTTGGAGAGGTAGTGCCAAGGACAGAGAAAAGTAATCATTGTAGAACCCCTTCCATAGGTAACAGAGAATATTTACAGTAGGTGCTAAGAGAATCAGAGAAATACATTATTTTACAAATACGATTTGCTGACAGGCTTCATGAGGGAAAATAAAGAAAAGTCAAATGTGTTATTACCACTCACTATAATTGAATTCAGTGAAAAAATTTATGAAGACATGTAGTCTAGGCTAGTCTGAGGCTCAGAATACTCATGCCTGCCTGCCTCCACCTCATTTTTTTCCATTTTTAAATTTATATTAGAAACAAGATTGTTTTACATGTCAATCCCAGTTCCCTCTCCCTACCCTCTTCCCCTACCTCCCACTAACACCCTACCTATCCCATGCCAATTCTGCTCCTCAGGGAGAGTGAGGTCTTCCTTTGGGGGTCTTCAGAGTCAGTCATATCCTTTGGGATAGGGCCTAGGCCCTCCCCCTTGTGTCTAGGCTCAGGGAGTATCCCTCTATGTGAAATGGGCTTCCAAATTCCATTCCTATGCTAGGGATAAGTACTTATCTACTACAAGGGGCCCATAGATTTCCGAGGACTCCACACTGACATCCACATTCATGAGGTATGGATCAGTTCCATGCTGGTTTCCTGGTGATCAGTCTGGGGGCCAAGAGCTCCCCCTTGTTCAGGTCATCTGTTTCTGTGGGTTTTACCAGCCTGGTCTTGACCCCTTTGCTCATCACTCATCCTTCTCTGCAACTGGATTCCAGTTAAATTCAGTGTTTAGCTGTGGCTGTCTGCTTTTACTTCCATCAGCTGCTGGATGAAGACTCTAGGATGACATATAAGTTAGTCATCAATCTCTTTATCAGGGGAGAGCATTTAAGGTAGCCCTCCTTAAATGTTTAGTTGGTGTCATCCTTGTAGATCTCTGAACAATTCCCTAGTGCCTGATTTCTCTTTAAACCTATACTGGCTCCCTCTCTGTTGGTATCTCTTATTTTGCTCTCCTCTATTCTTCCCCCTACACAAACTTCCTGCTCTCTTATTATCTCTTCACCCCTCCTCTTCTCTCCTTCTTTTTCTCCTACCTCCTTCTTCCCTCCCCCCCATGCTCCCAATTTTCTCAGGAGATCTTGTCCTTTTCCTCTTCCACAGGGAACCATGTATGTCTCTCTTGGAGTCCTTGTTGCCTAACTTCTCTAGTGGTATGGATTGTAGGCTGGTAATCCTTTGCTCTATGTGTAAAATCTATATATGAGTGAATGCATACCATGTTTTTATTTTTGTGACTGGGTTACCTCGCTCAGGATGGTTTCTTCTAGTTCCATTGATTTGCCTGCAAATTTCAAGATTCCACTGTTTGTTTGTTTTTTTCTGCTGAGTAGTACTCCATTGTGTAAATGTAACACATTTTCTGCATCCATTCTTCAGTTGAGGGACATCTACATTGCTTCAAGGTTCTGGGTCCTGCCTCCACCTCTTAAGCATACTCGTAACTACTTGCACCACAACTGTTTTTGAAGAAAATGGTGATGAATACAGAGACTCAAAATAAGCTAGTATACTCACCTGCAAACAAGACATTTATATTACTACTACTCTCAGGATTCATCATGATAGAGGGAGAAGGAAATCTGTAAAAGCTAAAAGTAGTGGAGATCTGAAGCAAATGTATTTGCAGGACATGTCAGGGTCATAGCACATGTGAACTCTCATCAGCTATAACTGCATTACAAGTTCTGCATAAGATCAGTGCAGCAGAAATTCTAACGGGATAGGGAGGGATTCATGAAATCTCGCCCTTACTTGAGGTGTTATTGGCAATTGATGGTTTCTATGAAGGTATATTAGGTTCTTTTCAATGATGAGCCTTGTGGGAGTCTACCCATCATCCAGTAGATTGCTCTACACCGATGCACATAAATGCAGCACTATATGAATTCAGTACATTTAATAAAAGGGCACAGGGAGTATGGAGGACATGGTGGTTTCAAAGAAAATGACCTCTAAAGGGAGTGGTACTATTAGAAGGTGTGGTCTTGTCTGAGGAAGTGTGTCATTTTGGTGATATATTATATATGATTTATTAAAGCTTGTCTGAGGATTCAGAAAGCAATTCAGCCTCAAGTTACAGAAATCAGACAGTGGTGGTGCACACCTGTAATCCCAGGGCTCAGGATTAAGAGGTAGATTTATCTCTGTTAGTTCAAGGCCACCACAGCCTGCACAAGAGTAAGGGAGCTCATGCCTTTGATCACAGCACCTGGGATCATGCACCTTTAATGCCAGCATCAGGGAGTTACATGAGACAAGAGCAAGGTCAGAGTGTGCATGCATTCTCCAGTCACATTGAGGGTAGAAAAACATTGAAGTCTCAGGATTCTCCACTCACATTGAGGAGAGCACAGCAGTCTGAGGTTTGGTAGAGCCAGAATGGCCTTTCAGTCTGAGGTGGAGTTAAGAGCTAGTGGCTGGCTGCTTTGCTTTTCTGATATTCAGAAAAGATTTAATAAATCATTTTTTAAAAATCACCACATGTCATTGTGGGGGCAGACTTTGAGTTCTTTTTTGCTAAAGCTTCCCTCAGTGTGACTGTCAGTTGACTTCCTGTTCCCTGAAAGATGTAGGACTCTCAGGTACCTCTCCAGTACCATGTCTGCCTGCAAGCCTCCATGACCCCCATCATGATGATAATAGACTGAGCCTCTGAAACTATAAGCAAGCCACCCTAATTAAATGTTTTAATTTATATGAGTTGCTGTGGTCATGATGTCTTTTAACAGCAATAGAAAATCCTACCTAAGACAGAGGAAAAGTACTAGGGCATACAAAGGAATTATAGGCTAATGAATGAAGTTTGGATGAAATCAATAAACAATATTTCATGAAAATCTACAAAAAGTGGTATAAATCACAAATCAGTGGGTTTGAATATACAATTTGCATAAAATAGTTTTAAAATATTAGTGTGTGTGGGTGTGTATGTACATGCACATATATGTAGTATTGCAGTGCCCATAGAGGTCGGAAGAGGGCATCATATCCCATATGAAATGCAAACTACAGGTTGTGAGCTATTGAATGGATTCTGGGGGCCACACATAAGTCTTCTGCAGGCCTCATGTTTAGCAGTAGAGTTGACCAACAGAAAATAGATTCCAGGGGTTTTGGTTAGTTTGTTTTTGGGGTTTTCTTTTGGAGAGGGCTAAGTGTGCACATGTTCGTTTTTGTTGTTATGAGTTGCTGCTTCTTGTCAATTTGTTTTTGTTTTCTTGTCTTTTTATGAGCAAGAGAAAGAAAGAACATGAGGGTGGATTGATATAGAGGTGGGTAGAATCTGGAAGGATTTGGTAGAGGGGATAGAATATAATAAAATATGTATAATATCTAACATATATTATGTATGTTGTATAATATGTAATATGTTATATATCATATGTAACATATATAATATAAATATTACATATAAAGATGTTGAAAAATAAAATGAAACATCAATATAAAAGCAAGCGAACCATGGTGAGATCTTATTAAAATCACCAGCTGAAAGTGTCTACATGACTAATTCAACACTCCTCACCTCAGAATTTCTGAAATGTTCCAGTTTAGAAGTAGGAACAATGGAAAACATTCTTTTGTCAAGTTTATTATTATAGAAATCAGGCCTGCAATGTGAAATATCCTACTGTTGTGAAACAGTTAATTCCATAAGCTCACAGGAAATGAGCTAGGTTTTGGAAAGAATCCAGCTCATTTATTCTTTATTCAAGATTCATTCATTGGCCTCAGGCTTATGATTATTAGTGGAAAAATAAATATAAAACATTTAAATTCTACATGGAAGCTAAATAAGAAAGCACATAGTATCCCCATAGGTAAATCACCAACAAAATAGATTTTTGTACCAGTTACTGAAGTTTGACGTTGAAGCTCCTGGGAGAAGAAAGGTGAGGGATATATATATATATATCAAACCGTTTGGAATTGAGATGTGTACCAGGTCAGAGGAGAAAAATGAGGCAATACCAGGGAGCTAAAAATACACATTACTATTCAAAACACATTAATAGAAGCACCATATTCACCCTCTGATTTTCCACTAAATGTTTACACAGGAGTATTTTTCTGTGGGTTCTCCCTCATCTGCTTTCACCTCTCCATCCTCAAACCCTTGCAAGGTATGTCTTGCAGACTCCCCTGCCAATGAATTAGCTCAATCACTCTCCACTACTAAAAATGGCCTCTCAATTATTTCTCCTAGACTCTGGATTCTACCCAAAAGTGTAACGCCTGGTTCTATAGAAGAGTATAATGATCACTGTTATTTTCTATGAAAGCAATATTCATCATCAAAAGTATAGATAAAGTTTCCAAGTGAAGCACCACTACCACATGTCTTTACAGAATGTCTGTATAATTGTGATTCCAATCCTGCTAGATGCAACTACAGTTACACAACAGTTTCTCCTATACTGTAACAATGACTACATTGTTTGATTGCCTCTTCTTTGTATGTCTAGTATTTCCGAATTTGGGGAGCAAACTGACTCTGTGGCACTAAGATGTCATATATTTATGGTACAAAATTAGGAGTATACACCAGTGACTCTTTGGTCTGAATGATGACTGTCACCATGCTGTGTTGTCCATCAAATATGACTTAAGTTTTCACTGTGTCCCAGATACTACTAAGAACTGGAGACAACAACATAAATAAGATGCATTTTGTACAATTGAAACAAAGGATATTGCATAGCTGAGATAAGCTAGTGAATAACTATATGTTGTGTGTGTGAGAGAGTGTTATATGAAAGAGTTGGTGAGATGCCTCTACAGGTAAAAACACTTGACTCTGAATCATCAGAACCTGGTTTTGAATCCCAGAACCAATGATGGATAGCAAGAGTTCTCCTTGACTTCTACACATGCACTGTCACATACACATGCCTGTGTGCAGGAGCACACACTCAAATATACACACATACATCACACATACATATTATACAAACACAAAAATGGTTGATGAATGTCAATTGTTGAAACTAAATAAAAACAGAAGCACAGGTCCTGTATTAACTGTGAGTGAACAGGAGTTGACTTCATAAGGAATCACTGGGATCAAAATGAGGCTCATTAAGGGAATAAGATGGAGAGAGGTTTATTAGGTATATTTACAAAACACAGACACATGAACTTCAGTATGCTTTCAACAAAGCACTTGTTTGGTGCTTCTGATTTTAAAGGTAGGCTATGCATAGTGATTGTTGGATGATAATGTGCTATCCACATAGTTTGAACATAAAAAAAACACTGTAAAAATGAAAACCTCATGGTGCTAATGGTCAGGTAAGGGGACTTTATTCAAGATGGCCACACACAATAAACCATTGGCATGAGCTACTGGAAGGACATGGCTGGCATTTTGGTGAGATAGATCAATAGGATGCATATACAAGGCTAAGTTGTTTATGAGTTGTCTGTTTTTTTTTGTTTGTTTTTGTTTGTTTTGTTAATCAGGCCATCATTATTGGTTCTTATCAAAGTTAGGCTCCTGCCATCCCAGTAAGATGAGCATGGATGAACTCTGCCTTCATGATTCCAATTCCAAGATGTGCCTCCCAGGTTCTTGAGAAATACATTCCTGGGTTTTAAAACCCATGAAAGTCTTTTTAAAATGATTTACATCTCAAAGAAGGAAGATGAATTCATAATGAGAGGATTTCTTAAGTTATCAGTCTTAAGTCTAAAACAGGACAAGCAAGTTCTGTAGAATGGAAAAGCCCTTCTGATGTCAAGTCAAATGGGATAGCAGGAGAGGCTTGCAGATCTCTTGGCACTGTTAGACCCCCGAAAACTCAAGTATCCGGGGTCCCAGGCCACATTCCCGGTCAACCCAATCACCAGGCGGATTCGAGAGCTTGCTGCAAACTGCATGAGGCTTTATTGTAATTTAACAAGCTAACCCCATGTTAGCTCGGGTCTTTCACCCATCTGCCATGGCGGATGGCTAGAAAAGACAGTTTGAAGCTGCTGTGCACAGATCTTTATAGGGCAGCATAAGGGGAGTGTCTAGGGGTATGCACAAGTTCAGGATTGGTGTGCCTCCAGGCTTGGAGGGCTTGCCCTGTGTTGATTGGTCAACTGGTTGTTATGGCCCATAGGCCCTCCCAGGGTGGTTGCTATGCTTTGTGAGTCATTGCTGTGGGCTTGTCAGTAAAGCACACCCAGGGTCGTAAAGCATAGCGCCACCAGCTAACTTCTGATTGGCTCCTTGTCACAAGGCAGGCACCTGACTTCTAAGTGACCAAGACAAGTTTATGGCAAGCACGTGTTCGGCTGTTATGGATGCCGAAAGGGAAGCTGGTCCCTTCAGCACCAAATGTAATAAGTTTAGCTAGTATGCACCCTCACAGTATAGCCAGACATTTATGAAGTCTTGCCTCTGTCAATTGTCTGGCAAAACTACATGGAACTGAAAGTATGCTTCGGAGTTAGATAAGAAATGAAGGGATAGGAAGCATTCCAAGTGAAGGCAGTGGCATTAGTCAAAGGTGAATAGGGATAAAAATAGACAAAGTGTCCAAGATCATTCCTTTAGGTTTCTTCTCTTCCAGACTGTTCAAAAGAAAATTCTTGCACATTTCATTGGACTGAGTTTGCAGTATAACTCACACAAAACATGAACTCATTAGTCAGACTACACAACATGCCGAACATCACATGTTCATGTCCTAATGTTCACAATAACTCTGTGAAATAAGAATAGCTAACTCAATTTTCTTAAGGGAGAACCCTTCCCAAGCAGAGATAAATGGCTTGTGTTTTATTTGTGGTGGTATTATTTTTAGGTGTGTATTCATATTCTAATTAGAGAAAGAAAGAAGGGATGTGAATTTGGGTGGGTGAGAAAGTGGGGATTACCTGGGAGGAGTTTGGTGGAGGGGAAACAATCATCAGAATAAACTTTGTAAAAGAACATCTATTTTCAATTTAAAAAAAAGAGAAACACTTTAAAAAATGGCTAATTTGAAGTCCCACAGCTGGTAATTGATATAGTAACATGCAAGGCTTACTCCCAGCTAGATTTAATGTTGGCTTTCTTTCCATGTATACACTGTTTCCCCACAAAATTATCGGTTATAGTATTTTGTCTTGGCTCAATGTAGTGTTTTATTTCATAATATTTATTTCAAGTAATCTCCAATGTGTTTTATAGGCTAATATCCCCATAATATGCCAGAAAGGTAAAATATCCATGACTTCTGAAAGCTCACATCATGTCTGAGTTCACACTGTCCCTCACTTTGGGGATCTCTGCAATTAGTGCTGCTTGCAGAACCGCAGGCCTTTAATTCTAACATGAAATCCTTATCAAATCTGATTTTGTTCCTGAGTGAGAGAAGGGAAACCTAACACTAAAGCAAACCAATCATTCTAATCATTTGAAAATTGACCAAGCATTCAGTAGTAAGGACCCAAAAGAACATATAAAAATAGATGAAATGCTGCCTGAGTTTTCTGGAGAGGAATTTTTCTATCTGGTAGCCATTTCCTCTGCCCTTTGACCTTCCCAAATCAGTCTCTCTTTGTCTGCCAAAGACACCCGGTTGATTACCTTTTTGTGTTTCAGCTTTCAAACTCATCGCTGAGGCCAGGAGTAATTGTGCATCCAACATCAGTGCGAAAACCCGTGATCCGGCTAGAGTAATTGTAGCTTTTCATTCCCTGGCAAACAAGCTTTAAAAGAAACAAGAGAAAATTTCATGTCAGCACTAAACAGCTTTCCTTTTCGTCCTTAAAACATTTACCAATGTTTAATTTTTGAAGAGCAACATAACTATAAATGCTGGCGGGTATAATAACAGCAGGAGAAAAGAACACCAGGAGGAATAAAACAATGAAATGCCAATGACTGTGTCTATCATGCTAACAATGAATGGGATTTTGCAACTAAATTACCAGGAAATGCGTGACCCCATTGTTACCCACAAGGCTGAAATCCAGCTGGCCTGAGGTTGCCATGGATGGAACTGGAACTAATCATCTGGTCACAGCTCCATTGATAATGGGCTCTGGGACATCAGCCCATGGCTTCCTGCACTGATATTGTCTGTCTTGTTGAAACTGTTATTTGAATAAGGGAACCTGGAAGGTTCATACAGACACCTGAAGTGGCAGGACAAAGAGATTATGCCAGGAACTGTGAATTCTCACAGCAAGCCTTGATCTAATGTAATGCAAGGAAGTAAGAAGTACATGTTCAGTTCTAATAGGTAATCTTGGCTCCTATAAGTTATTTCAAAACCAAATCAATAAGAATTCCTTAGTGAGCTAGAAATGTGGCTTGGGAAGCACTCATGAAACAAATACATGAATAGGGAAAACATCACAATTTTAATTTATGGAAAACTTTATCATGTGGGGTGATTTATGAATTATAAATCATAATTTATACTTTATGTCATTACTTCATGTCAAGAAATATTATTAGATGTTATATTCTAGAATGTCTAATATTTCATCCCTTTACACATTTATTTATAATTATGAAGTAAGATAAGTAAATACAAACCATAGAGTCTGGCCCTAGGGATACAAACAGGTATTGTAGTTAATTTTGTATATCAAGTTGACAGAGTTTAGAGCTGCTCAGACAGCTGGGAAGCATTATCTCTGGGTGTGTCTATAAGGCTCTTTACAAGAGAAATAGTATTTGAATGAGCTGACTACACAGGAAGATGCCCTTCCCCAATGCAGAGGATCAGTCAGTCCAGTGAGACCCCAGGTAGAAAAGAGATACAAAAAAACCAAGGCTGTTCTTCCCAGATAAGGATGCCCACTTTCTTCCAGTTCTCAAGCCCCTATTCCTCGATTACACTGTTGATGATACAGAATTTCAGAATTTTGGACTTAGCCTGAAATTGTTTCCCTGGTTTCTCTAGATCTCCAACTACTAGAGAACAGACCATGGACTTCTTAAATCTTGATGAGCACATGAGCAAATCCTTCATGATAAACATCATGTGTGTAATCTTGATAGGCCTCATGCTGTCTCTCTTTATATATTCAATAGATTCTTTAGTCTTCTATACTGTTGATAACTGTACAACTATTGAAATTACTCACCCAGTCATTATCTTCTCTACCAGATGAAATTTTCAGCTTGTTTATTTATACATGGTTTTGGGATAAATGTAAATGTTTCTATCCCTCAAACATGACTAACGTGCTAGGCTATGGTCACCATCCTGAGTCTGGTGTACCTTTCTCATTATTTTTTGATGCATTACTTCAAGTCCCTCTCAGCTTGTTTCTGTTACCTCTTTTGTCTCACCTCTTCTAGTTTATATTCAACTTAGCCTCCAGAGTATGAATCTCCTTAAGCCTGCAACCAAACCATGTTGCTTCTATCATGGATATTCACCTTAGCTAGCATGTTTAAAGTGTCTATAGAAAATTACATGATCTTCCCACAACTTTCCATAAACCTTTAACCAGTCACTATTGTCTAATCTAGCTTGCCTTATTCCTGTTTCTCAAACAAATTCTAACACATTTTCCTCAATCCCATGCACTTTGATGCCATGACTTCTTAATTATCTGAATTTTTTTTCTCCTTTTCTTTTTGTCATACATAACTTAGTTGGTGAACTCATGGCAAGTATTTAACATAAAATACTTATCCATCCATGTCCCTTTGAACTTCTTTATCCTAGCACTGTTTTATATAACTTGATATTATTTACTACAATATATACATAAATGTAGCTACAGGTATAAAGGTATGTTTATTGCATATCTCCCTAGTACAAAATGTGAAGTTCTCTGAAGATACTGATTTTTAAAAATAGTAACATTATTTTAGGAATGGAAATGCAGGATA
This sequence comes from Cricetulus griseus, assembly GCF_003668045.3. Taxonomy (NCBI): domain Eukaryota; kingdom Metazoa; phylum Chordata; class Mammalia; order Rodentia; family Cricetidae; genus Cricetulus; species Cricetulus griseus. The sequence goes on along the minus strand of NC_048603.1, from coordinate 18,393,356 downwards.
CAAAAGTATGAAATAGTTTGAATGCTCCCTAAATGATAAGGGTTTCTTTGTATAAGAATGACATGCAAAAGAATTGTCTCTGCTGTCATTGAACCAAGATTTAAGGTATATGTTATTTTTCACAAATCTGCACATACAGTTGAGTCACTATAGGTAGTTTCTACACCATTCTTGCATATGTATGTGTGTAGACATGTAGGTAAAAATTAAACATTGTTTGAATCTCTATTTACTGAACTAAATTAAATAGAAATAAGAATACTTTCCATAAATCATCTGAAAGGTAATTTTTATACTCACACCCAGTGTGTTTAGAATAGTTAATTTTCTTATCTTTTGTAAACTGTAGCTCAAGCAAGAAATCTCAAGGAATTAAAGTTTTGCAACAATAACATTTATGGTCTTTCAAATCAAATTTCAATCTCTTTACTCCCTCAGATTTTACTCTACCTGTCTCAGAGGCTTTTAAGGGTGTTGATAGGGGCTTGTGTCCGAATCTAAAATAAGAAAAAAAATACAAGAATTAAAAAAATAAAAGTTTGATGATTGGGCCAAGTAGGAATATATATCTGTTAAAATTCTGAGACAAATCTTGATATAGACAAGGATATCTTTTGAGAGCTCTAGAAATACACACTGGAAAACATAAGAAGAAATTGTAAAGAAGAAAGTTAGCAGATGCCATGAGATAGCAAAAATGATCACCAATGCTGTGGTACAGACTTCGAATTCTCTCATAGTGCATAGAGAAAGGAAACAATATGTGATGTCTTGTGGTTTCCAAAGTATGAAGCTAGACATAGAAGGGTGGAACACTCATCTTTAAGAAAGAGTATGTAGTGATAAAAAAAAGAGTATGTAGTGAAAATTTGGCCATGTATATTTTTGGTATCTCTGAAGTACTTTCGGTAGTATAAAAGTTGTGAGCCTATCCTTTGACAGCTGAGCCACCTCTCTGGGCCAAAGACTCTGGACCACCAGCTAAGGAGCCTGCATGGGACCAACCTAGGCCCAGTACATATTGTGTGTAGCTTGGTGTGTTTGTGGGATTCCTAGGTGTGGTATCAAGACCTGTCGCTGCTGGCACTTGAGTTGGCTTTGGGGAACCTATTTGCCATGTGCTGGGTTGCCTTGCCCAGCCTTGATACAGTGGGAGGAACTTGGTCCTGCCTCAGCTTGATGTACCATGCTTGTCCTTCGAGTCCTGCCCCTTTCTGAAAAGAGAAGGAGGAGGGGTATAGATGGGAGGCAGGGGGTGAGAACAGGAGGAGAAGATGGAGAAGACATTATGGTCAGTATGTAAAATAACTGAAAAATAATAAAAAATAAAATTAAAAAAGAAGTATAAAAATAAGATTAACTCAATCTTCCACTTATGTGATTTTCTCTATTGATGTTTATTTAGTATAGTAAATAGAGAGTTTTATTATATGTAAGTGAGAATTTTTTGTGAAGAAAGAGGACAAGGGTAAATGTACTAAAATAGGATATGTAGGAGACATTTGAATGGTGAACCCTGAGATTCAAACAGACCACGAAGCATCTAAGAACAGACATGTCAAGGCAAGAGTTATACTAGAGCTTCAGTCCTTCAGCAAGGAAACTGTGAGGGTAATGATGGACACATCTTTTCAATCCAGTCTGCTTTGAAATGCTGTCCCGTTGAGTACTTATGACAATCAAAATACTATTGTGCTCAACATAAAAGAAACAACTACCCATTCCCCATTAGGAGCAAAGCAGCACCAGAGTCTAACTGTTCCCTGAATGGTCTGACAGCATCTTAATCTGCTTGATTCTACTGCTGGCATGGAATCCTGTGGAGTTAATGGTCCAGTCTCTCCTCTTGCCACTTACTGTTGGCATGACATCACATCAGCCACCATTGGAGGCAGATATATCCTAGGACATGTTTTTGCCAAAATCTCTGCACAGAATGAAAAGGAGGGGATGCGTTTCAATTATTAAATGCCAACAACACACTGGAATTAATGGAAGAATACACATAATGTCAGGAATATACAAAATATCTAATTACAAAATAGATATTATATGTGTGTAAATATACTGTAAATTATATGGAACATACTCAAAAATATTTTGTTGATAATAGGATGGGTGGATGTTATTATATTTACAAATCTCTAAGGAATTCCTTTTATTGGTTACTCACTAGAGGATAAATTGAATTCCATGTTCATTGACCTCTTTTCAGAAGAAAAAAAAAGACAAAGGGCGGCAGTGTTGGCTATCACTTTTGGTGTTCAGTTTTTAAAATTAAGTTAGAATTATACCTTGAATCACTGCAGGTTAGAGTGAATAGCAAGCAAAAAAAAAGAGGTCTAATGAAAATCTTAGGGTGTAATATTTAATCTCACTACTATCTACTCCCAAGCTTAGAAATAAAATACCCTAATGGAGTAGGTGGCATTGTATAATCCCTTCCTGAGATTCATTACATCTTGTCTCTCAGAGAGGACAGCTGGTGGATAGAAAATTGAAGCATTTAAAGAGCAGATTTGTCAGCTCATAATATAACATTATTTACTTTAAAACTTACACTAAGAACACAGCCACTGAGAATTGTCAATGAATAGTTCATTGAGTTGCAAAGGAGTTGCAAGTTGTCAACAATTTGCTAATATTTAAATGAAGAGATTATCCTGCAAGTAATTATAGGAACAGGCTCATTAAAGAATATTTTATCTGCAGAGTTGAAAGTTAGCATACAATAATGAGATTTGCTTGCAGACTGGAGAAAATATTAAAGAAAATAAAAAATGATAATGTGTTTGAGGGATTTTTTTTTAAGGAAAGGGAAAATTAGAACACATTTTTGGCCTACAAAATAAGAAAAATGAATTGTTTATGTTTCCTAGTATTTCTTAAAATTAATGGTGATAATCAAGATTTGACCAATGTTATTTATGACATTGTTTTGGTGCAAATGAGGGGACTCAGAATTCTAACTCTAGTATAGAGTCAGTTCTGAGAAAGGCTGTCTTGTGTGTCCTTAGGTAAATATCAATGGTTTCCAGAGGGTGTTCCTATCAATGCTCAGAGAACTATAAGTGGCAATCTTTGAGGAATCTGCATATATTTCTTCATATATCCCTCAAATATTTCCAATACATTAAAAAGGGCTGGTTCTATCTATGTTCTATTGCAATCAACAAACCTATGGATGAGTTCAAGAAACCAAGCCTCATCTCAGTTGGCAACACCTTTATATGTCTATTTACTTGTTCATTGGTTTGTTTGCTTTAACACAGAGGTTCACATTTGCTATCTCTTGAATGTGATGTAGAAGAATGAGCTATATTGTGTTGTAAATTTCCTTTAAATTGTGATGAACCCACTGTGATGGTTCATCACATAACTTAGCCATGATTAATAAATTGTAATGCAAAATAAAACACAGCATGTCTAACTAGGGATTGCCATTAACATATTAGTCAGAGAGTCACAGAAACCCTCGTTCATTGGAAAATAAACTGCTGGTAATCTGTTGTAGAGTCAATTTTTGGAAAGATGGGTGATTTCTGGGAACAATTGCAGAAGAGAATCTGTAATCAGGATATATCATATGAAAAAAAAACAATTTTCACTTAAAAATTTCCTCCACAAATACTTGTTCAGCAATGTTCTTTGCTCCTCTACTTACAATATCTAAAAGAAATGGAAACAAATGTCCTCCAACATATGAGTGTGCAATGAAAATGTGGTACTTATACACAATGAAATACTGTTAGGCTTTAAGAAGAAAATGAAATAATGAGATTGCAAGTAAATGGATGAACTTGAATATATGACATTGAGGTAACCCATACCCAGAAAAACATTGCATGTTCTCTCTCATTAGAGGGTCCTATCTCCAAATCTTCAGATAGGAGTATATAGCATTTAATAACAATAGGAATTTTAAAAGGATACATTGTGGGAAAGCTAGATAGGGACATAGCAGGACACAGGTGACATGAAGGGAAAATTAGAAAACATGGACAGTGGGGAAACAATGCTAGAAAACCTGATACAGATGATCATACAAATCTTCCTTTGTCCTGCATGTGGAACAGAGAACTGACTTAGTTGCCTGGACACAGGGGTCATTGAGGAATTCTGAGCTTGGAATCTAAGTCCCCTTGGTCCTTATATTTTGGTGATAATCAGTGACATCAGAAGACAAAAGGCTTTTCAGAGTCCCTTCCAAGTAGATGTGGTCTATTAACATGTTTCAGAAAATCAGTTGAGCAATATTAAGACAATGTTTCCATGTTTTTAGTGTTCTTGTGTATTCATTTGTTTGTCTTTGGTTATTTATTATAACAAAACAGAAATGTATAGAACAAAATTCAGATAGAATATATTACTCACATCAAGAATAGGTTCTATTTTGTGAAGTAGTGTGCTAGTCGGGGTTGTAAAGGGAAACAAAATGAATTATCTCTCTCTCATCAACATCATTATACAGGCTGGGAAATCAAACAAGATGGATAAATTGGGGAGGATACCAGTGGGTTCTGAGATATAAGAGATATAAGATCAGGAGAAAATAGATCAGGAAAGGAAAAGAGAGGGAGAGAGAGAGAGAGAGAGAGAGAGAGAGAGAGAGAGAGAGAGATTTCCTTTTCTATTGAGCTGATTGAATTGGTCTGTGCTGCACAGTGGTTAAAAAAAAAAGGAGAATAAGCTGCTTACTAAGTATTCTGATTTGAGAAAAATTCTCTGCTGGAAGCATGTTCAAAGACAGATCCAGAAATAGCACTTAAAACTCTAATCCAGTCCAAATGATACCTAAAATTAGCCACCATGTGTATGTGTGCATTTCAGAATTAGGTAAGGAAATGCATATCAGTGAGAATTCCAGGACTGTAGTATAAGTGTGAAGAATAAGAAGCTGAAGGCATCAAAGCTGTATCACTGAATCTATTCCCTGTATGGAAATGTGAAAAAAAGTCTAATAAAATAGCCTGTACCAATAGCTCAACACTTCCATCAAACCAGGCTCAGCTATTTCTTTTTTTCTTTTGTTGAAAATGCTTTCTCACATAATATATCTTGATTAGAGTTTCCCAGCTACCACTACTCCTCCCAGTCCCCCACATCTCACCTCCCATGTGATTACACAACTCCTTTCTCTCTCCCATTAGAAAACAATCTGGCCTCCATGCAATAATAATAAAATAAAATATAATTAAAAAGAGAAGCAAAAACTAACACATCTCAATTGGACAAAACAAACAGAAGGTAAGAGGCCAAAACGAAGGCACAAGAAACACACTCACTAGTTAGCATACTCAAGAATCCAAAAAAGATAAAAACTGGAAGCCATAACTACATACACAGAGGATCTGTAAATAAAATAATAATAATAAGATATTTTTTCTTTGTTAGTTTGCTCTTTAAGGAAGAGACAGAATGAGACAAAAAAAAAAACCCTTCAAAGACACTCTTGAGTTCATTTTATTTTGTTTATGCTGGACAGGCAGTGTACCCTTAAGAGTAGTTTGTTTCCCACCTCAGCTTCAAAGACAGACATTACCTCAGAGTAAAGGGTTAGGATAAGATTTTCCAATCAAATGGACCCAAAAAACAACCTGGCATAGCTATTCTAATATCTAAAAAATTAAACCTTAAACAAAAAATAATCAAAGGAGATAAAGAAGGTCATTTCATATTCATCACAGGAAAAATCCATCAGGATGAAGTCTCAATTCTGAACATCTATGCCTCAAATACCAAGGCACACACATTCATAAAAGAAACATTACTAAAACTCAAATCACACATAAAACCTCACACACTTATAGTGGGAGATGTCACCAGCCCACTCTCATCATTAGACTGGATCACCACACAGAAACTTAACAAAGAAACAAAAGAACTAACAGAAGTTATGACCTTATTGGGGTTTAACAGACATCTATAGAACATTCCATCCAAACACAAAAGAATATATGTTCTTCTCAGCACTACATGGAACATTCTCTAAAACTGACCACATACTCAGCAACATAGCAAACCTCAACAGATACAAAAACATTGGAATACCCCCCAGTATCTTTAAAGTTAGAATTCAGCAACAACACGAACTGCAGAAACCCTACAAACTCATGGAAATTGAACAAGCACTTTTATACAATTCCTGGGACAAGGAAGAAGTAAAGAAAGAAATTAAAGACTTCTAAGAATTCAATGAAAATGAAGACACAACATTTCTAAACAGAAAGCAGTACTAAGAACAAAGTTCATAGCACTAAGTGACCACATGAAGAAACTGGAGAAGAGTCACCCTAGAGAATTAACAGCACAACTGAAAGCTCTGGAACAAAAAGAAGCAAACTCACCCTGGGAGGAGTAGATGCCAGGAAATGATCAAACTGAGGGCTGAAATCAATGATGTAGAAACAAAGAAAACAATACAAAGAATCAATGTAACAAAGAGTTTCTTCTTCCAGGAAGTCAACAAGATAGACAAACCTTTATCCAAACTAACCAAAGGCCGAGAGAGAACATGAAAATTATCAAAATCAGAAATGAGAACAGGGAAATAACAACAGACACTGAGGAAATCCAGATAATCTTCAGGTAATACTTTTAAAACCTATACTCCTCAGAATTTGAAAATGTAAAGGAAATGAACAATTTTCTGGATAGATATCACTTGCCAAAATTAAATCAAGAACAGATAAGCAAATTAAATAGAAGCAGTCATCAAAAGTCTCCCAAACAAAAAAGCCCAGTGTCAGGTGGTTTTAGTGAAGAATTCTGTCACAAATTCAAAGAAGTGCTAATATCAATACTCCTCAAACTGTTCCACACAATAGAAACAGAAGGTTCATTGCCAAACTGGTTTTACAAGGCTACAATTACCTTGGTACCCAAGTCATGCAAAGACACAACTAAGAAAGAGAACTAGAGACCAATATCCCTCATGAACATTAATACAAAAATACTCAATAAAATACTGGTAAATTGAATTGAAGAACACATCAGAGAAATTATCCATGATTAATTAGGCTTCATTCCAGAGATGATGGGATGGTTCAACATATAAAAATCCATCAATGTAATCCAACATATTAAAAAAAACTGCAAAAGAAAAACCATATGTTCATCTCACTAGATACTAAAAAGGCCTTTGACAAAACCCAACACACCTTCATGATGAAAGACTTCGAGAGATCAGGGATAACAGGAACTTGCCAAAACAAAATAAAAGCAATATACAGTAAACCAACAGCCAATATAAAACTAAATGGAAACTCAATGTGATTCCTCTACAATCAGGAACAAGACAAGGCTGTCCACTCTCTCCATAGCTCTTCAATATTGTACTTGAAGTTCTAGCTAGAGCAATAAGAAAACAAAAGGAGAACAAGGGGATACAAATTTTAAAGGAAGAAGTCAAACTTTCACTATTTGCAGATGATAAGATAGTTTACCTAACTGACCCAAAAACTCTACCAGGGAACTCCTACAGCTGATAAACACTGTCAGCAAAGTGGCAGGATACAAGATTAACAATAACAAAAAACCCTTCAGTATCCCTACTATATATGGAAGATAATGGGCTGAAAATGAAATCAGACAAACATCACCCTTTACCATTGCCACAAACAACATAAAATATCTTGATGTAAAGCTAACCAAACAAGTGAAAGACCTGAATACACAAGAACTTTGAGTCTTTAAAGAAAGAAATTAAGAAGATACCAGTAAATGGAAAGATCTCCGATGCTCTTGGATAGGTAGGATCAACATAGTAAAAATGGCAATCTTGCCTAAAGCAATCTACAGATTCAATGCAATCCCCATCAGAATACCAGCACAATTCTTTACAGACTTTAAAAGAATAATAATCAACTTTATATGGAAAAACAAAAGACACAGGATAGCCAAAACAACCCTGTACAATAAAGGAACTTCTGGAGGTATCACCATCCCTGACTTCAAGCTCTGTTACAGAGCTATAGACTTGAAAACAGCTTGGTATTGGCACAAAAAACAGATGGGTAGCCCAATGGAATAAAATTGAAAATGATGATAGGGACCCACATACCTACAAACACATGATTTTTGACAAAGAAGCTAAATTTTTACAATGGAAAAAAGAAAGCATATTCAACAAATGGTTCTGACATAGCTGGATGCTAGTGTGTAGAAGACTGCAGATAGATCCATGTTTATAACCATGCACAAAACTTAAGTTCAAATGGATCAAAGACCTCAACATAACTCCAGCCACACTGAACCTATTAGAAGACAAAGTGGGAAACACCATTGAATAAATTGGTATAGGAAAGCCCTTCCTGAACAGTAGCACAGACACTGAGATCGACAATTAATAAATGGGACCTCCTGAAACTGAGAAGCTTCTGTAAGGACACAGTCAACAAGACAAAATGGTAGCCCATATAATGGGAAAAGATCTTCACCAACCCCACATCTTACAGAGGGCTGATTTCCCAAATTTCCTCAAGAAGGTAGTCACCAAAACACCAAATAATTCAATTAAAAAGTGGGGTACAGAACTAATAGACAATTCTCAACAGGGGAGTCTAACATAGCTGACAGACACTTAAAGTGCTCAATAATCCTTAGCTGTCAAGGAAATGCAAATCAAAACAACTCTGAAATACCATCTCCTATCAGAATGGCAAAATCAAAAACACCAATGACAGTTTATGCTGGAGAGGATGTGGAAAAGGGGGAACACTCTTCCACTGATGGTGGGATTGCCAACTTGTTCAGCCATTTTGGAAATCACTATGGACAATCCTCAGGAAAATGGGAATCAGTGGACCACAGATCCAGCAGTTCCACTCTTAGGCATATACCCAAAAGATGCACATTCATACAACAAGGACATCTGTTCAACTATGTTCATAGCAGCATTATTTATAATAGCCAGAACCGGGAAACAATGTAGCTGCCCCTCAATTGAATAATAGATAGAGAAAATGTGGTGCATTTACACAATGGAGTTCTACTCAGCAGAAAATAACAACAACAAAAAGTAATCTTGAAATTTGCAGGCAAATGGATGGAACTAGAAGAAACCATGCTGAGTGAGGTAACCCAGTCACAAAAAGACAAACATGGCATGTACTCACATATATGGATTTTATACATAGAGCAAAGGATTACCATCCTACAATTCACACTGCCAAAAAAGCTAGGAAACAAGGAGGACCCTAAGAGAGACATACAAGCTCCCTCAGAGAAGGGGAAAGAGACAAGATCTCCTGAGCAAATTGGCAGCATGGGGGCAGGAAGAGGTACTTAGAAGAAAGAGAAGGGGACAAAAGGAGTGGATTATTTTTATGTGTTCTTGGATTCAGTTTGCCAGTATTTTATTGATTATTTTCACATCAATGTTCATGAGGGAGATTGTTCTGTAATTCCCTCTTTGTGTGTATCTTCCTTTTTTGTTGCATCTTTGTGTGGCTTAGGTACCAGGGTAACTGGGACACACAAAAAGTGTTTTATCATGTTATTTCTGTTTCTGTTGTCTGGAGCAATATGAGGAGTATTGGTATTATCTCTTCTTTGAAATTCTGGTAGAATTCTGTGCTGAAACCATCTGACTCTGGTCTTTTTACAGCTTGGGGGGCTATTAATAACTGTTTCTATTTTCTTAGGGGTAATAGGTCCCATAGCCATTTAGTCAGAAATAAACACACAGAGGTTTATGTTAATTATAAACTGTTTGGCCAGTGAATCAGGCTTCTTATTGGCTAACTCTCTCTTAATTATTAACCCATTTTTATTAAAATGTGTATTGCCACAAGGCTGTGGTTTACCTGTAATGCTCTGGCATGTTACTACTTCAGTAGCTACAAGGCGTCACCCCAGTGACTCACTCTCTGCCTTTCTTTTCCCAGAATTCTCCTAGTCTGGTAGCTCCATGTATACATCCTGACTGGCTACTGGCCAATCAGCATTTTATGAAACCAATAAGAGAAAGATATAATCACAGCCTGCAGAAGGACATCACCCATCAGTTTTCTACCATTACGACACAGTCAGTCACCATTGCTGAAATCACCACCTATTTAAGCTTCAGGACATAGAAAAATCAATGTTAAAATGAGTGCAAAACTTCCTCCTTGATATGTAGCTTTAGTAATCACAGAGGTGATATGCATGTTGCTGGGGGAGAAAATGTTTAAATTTAAAAATGAGTTTTGCCACTGAATCATATCGTAGGCAAAAATTTAACTTTTTAATGAAGGCATAAAATTATGTATAACTAAGATACAACATAACATCAAATTTTAAACTTAAATTGATTTTAGCTAATAAAACATATGATGGTTTACAGGGTGACATGACATTCTGATATGTACACTCATTGCAAAAAGTTTAAATTGAGTTAAATACAAACAGTCAGTTATCTTTTCCTTGTGTTGAAGACATACAAATGCTTTTATATGAGCTGTCTGGAAATATGTATCTACTATCAGATCATGTTTATGCATGTTTCTTTGCTAAATATTGCATCAGAAAGGACTCAAAGGGATGGTGGAAATCCATGACCTTATCTTGTAGGACAGTAAAACCAGGAGAGGCCATTTGAAGGCTAAAAGGTCTTTGTGATTATTATGACCTGTGAATATATTCTGCCTTTTGAAATTATCTTGGCTGCTGCAGTGGTTTGAATATGAAATGGCCACACAGACTTGTCTTTCTGTGTTTGATGCCCTGCTTGTGATACTGTTTTGGGAGGTTGGAAAAATTTGGGAAGGTAATATTACCTGAAGAAAATGAGGCACTAGGGATGGGTCTTGGAGAGTGAATGTGGATACCAGAATGTTTTCCTCATTGTTTCTATATACTAAGACATACAGAACACATTCCTGCTTATGGAAGTTCTACCCATGTCCATCAGGCCAAGTTGCCAGGAAATAAACCCTCTGAAATTGTGAGCAATTCATTTAGGTTGTTCTGTGACAAATTTTGATCAACAGGGCAAAGAGTTAACTCAAGCAATCATTTTTTTTCTAAGTAAAAAAATGTGGAACATGTAAAGTAACTTATTAGTCTGAAAATGACTGCATTTACAGATTTATGGCTATTTTTTTCTTTGAAGGTAAACTGTTCTGTGTACCCAAACATCTATATGAGTTGCTTCTCTTTGTCAGATCTCTTAATTGTTAATATATCCATGTCAATCATGTGCAGAGTTGATACCTGCATAATTAAGATCTAGCATTTTTGTATCAACTGAGTCAGGGATATTTCAAATATTCAGTAATTTCTTTCTTCAGTATACTTTTATTTTGCACAGGGTAGTATGAATATAAAATAGCAAACTCAAGGAAATTTTCTCTTGAGCCGGATACTTTTTTTTTTAACTTTTCAATGTATATAATAAAATAGCCATTAGTCAGACTCATGGCATGTTGTTATGGTTCCAGATGTGAGAAAATTAAGTTATTTGAGAAAGTCAGGTAATTGGCTAATTGGTGTCAGTTGTCCATTTGTAAATTTCAAATAGAAAGTACTTGCTGTATGGAAATGCTAAAAAGGAAATTAGATACGCATGATGCACAGTTGCTTAGTGTGGGGATGTCTCCACACATGACCTATGGATATATAATTAAGACATCCAACTATTTATCTAAGCATGAAAGTGATATGAAACATGCAATGACATCAATGCATTCTATTTAGCATTTTGTGCAGTTGTTTTGTTTTCATTTTTAATGTATTGCAGGCCATTCTGTCAGGAGACCAAACCATGCCATTTACTCTTTGATCTTTGTTTGCCAGCTCTGTTGTGTTGCTACACAGAGGTCCTGATTGATTTTTACCTATTGTTCTATTCATCAACACATGACAGCTCAAGCCAGGAAACAATAGGAAAAGAAAAAAATTAAAGGAAAACAATAGATCTGATTTTTGATTTGCCACAAACTTTCCCACAGGAAGAAAGCAAAGAAGACACCACTTTTGGCATGGTTAATGTGTGCCTTCCTAATTCATTCTTCTAGCATGATTTTCCCTGGTTCATTTTAACCCTGATGGGATTCTCTATAATGGTCATTAAATTCCAAAGTATTGCACAATTAAGGATTAGTTAACTATTAGACCATGTAATGCTACTCTGATTTATACAAGCTTCATTAAAATCTTTTTCAGTTAAGATCTGAAGGGGATATGAAATGCATCAGATTTGAGAATTCAAATCAAATTTAATGAGACTTTCCTTTTCTTGAATTCAAGAAATGTGATGAGATGGTGCTACATATTTCAGAGAATATACAGAGACATAAAAGGTTAGCAGTGATATCAAATGAGAAATTTTGTATTTAAATATGACACATGAGATTAAACATATAACCAAGCAACATGCATATATGTACACTATTTGTATAGTGAGATAATGGAGAAGTTTTGAGTTACAATGGATTAGACAAGTCATGTAAATGCTTTAGCTTTAAATTACATCAACTGAACTTTATATTACTTTTACTGCTGGGAGACAAATTATCTGAGATGTAACATGTATACAATGCAACATGCATCCAGTAAAACTTGATTCTACAGATCAGCTGGTAGTGTGAGCTCTACAGGATTCTGTTTAGTTTTCCAAAACTGTAAAAAATAAAATAAAATAAAATAAAATAAAATAAAATAAAATAAAAGTTTGCCTAGCCACACTCTTCTTAGGCATGTCTGGTGAAGGGAATCCTTCTATAATCAATGAGAGTGTAAAGATTTATGATACTAAAGACCTTGGTTATCATTCCCTTCCTATCTGTGACTGCAGGGCCCTCTTTCTTCACAAGTCCTTGCCCATTGCTTCTCATTTTGTGACTAAAGCAAATTGCAACCATTGCAAATCTAGCCCTCAGGCTCATAGTGCATCAAACTTCCTTTGCAGTTTGTTCTACCTTACTTGGGGATCTTTCCACGCTTTCAGGATTTTGTCTGCTTAGATTAGACATACTTATGTATTCTCTCTATCTTATTGGAAACTAGTGAGCAAACTTTTTGTTAATTGTTTCATTTAAATTAAAAACAATCTTGTTTTACATACCAATCCCAATTCTTTTTCCCTCCTCTCCTCCCATTCCCTCTCTGCCATCTCCCCATCCCACCCCCCTTCTACTTCTCAGAGAAGGTGATACCTCCCATGGGTGATCATCAAAGTCTGCTACATCATTTGGGGCAGGACTGAGGCCCTTCCCCCTGTATCTAGGCTGAGAAAGTATCCCTCCCCAGTTCATTGACTCCAAAAAGCCTGTTCATGCAATAGAGCTAAATATTGGTTCCACTGCCAGCTGCCCCATAGACTGCCCAAGACCCCCAACTGGCACTCACATTCATGAGGTCTAGTTCAGGCTTATGCAGGTTCCCCAGCGGTCAGTCTGGAGTCTGTGAGCTCCTACTTGCTCAGGTCAGCTGTTTCTGTAAGTTTCCCCAGCATGGTCTTGACCCCTTTGCTCATCACTCCTCCCTCTCTACAACTGGATTTCAGGATTCAGCTATGAATCTCTGCTTCTGCTTCCATCAGTTACTGAATGAAGGCTCTATGATGGCATTTAAGGTTGTCACCAATCTCATTATAGGGGAAGGGCATTTAAGGGGAATTACAGGGGAAGGATATTTAATCTATTGTTTAGATTCTTAGTTGGGTGTCATCCTTGTGGATTCCTGGGAGTTTCCCTAATGTCAGGTTTCTCCTTAAGCTGACAATGGCTCCCTTTATCAAGGTATCTCTTTCCTTGCTCTCCTTCTCTGTTCTTCCCCCAATTTGACCTTCCTGATCCCCCATGTTCTACTCCCCCTCCCTTTCTCCCTTCCTCTTTCTCGTAGCCCTCCCCTTCTCCCCATGCTCCCAATTTACTCAGGAGATCTTGTCCCTTTCCCCTCCTTGGAGGGTCCATGTACTAATGACCAATCTTTAATGAGAAAATCCTAATTTTGGCTGTTGTGATCTACATTAGTAACTTGCATAATTTCATACTGTAAGCAGAAAAGTGGCATCCTGATGGTGAGGGGTTAAGTCTTTGGAGTTTTACTTATGCAAACTATAAAATGAAATTAAGAGAAAAATAACCCAGGAGATTTTTATGATTGATAACATGACATAATGTAGATAAAGGATTTACCAGCACACAGTAGTTTTAACAGAATTCTACTGGTAGTGTTTTCATTATTTTACTATCAGTATAATTATCATTATTAAATTTCAATCCGAAAGTTTGGGGTAACTCTTAATAGACCTTCATAATGTATTGCTGGGTTATGATATGTGTACTCTTAATCTTAAATCATAGAGAAGACCTGCGTTATTCTACAACATATGTCAAAAAGTTCACAGTCAGTAAAATTTGGAAATTGTTAAGAAAACTAAAATGCCATGTAACTCTTACAAATTAACTTAATATATATATATATATATGCATATATATATATATAATGTTTAAACATATGTGAGAAAATCAAATTACAAATTAATTTATAATTAAGCTGTACTACCATGTGTTACTAAGTTCGGTAATTGTAAGAATTTAGTTTTTTTAAGTATTATTTGAAATTTCACAAATACATATAATCTGTTCTTATCAAACCCCTAGCCCATCATCTCTGTTTTCTCCCCTACAACTCACACCACTTTTGGCTCCAAATTTAAAGTTTTCTTGTTTTGTAAAGCACTGAATTTACTTAGTGCCAATAGTGTATTCAAAGATGTAGAGCTATCTTTGTGAATGTGAGTTGCCTCTCAGAGCTGCATATTTGAAGAAAACCGACTCTCCCTCTCCAAGCAGCCATCAATTGTCCTTAAATAGTTCCTCTCCAGTTCATATGAAAATTTTTGCTGACTTGATTTCATGTTCTGTCTTGTGAATGTAGCCACACACATTGTTAAGTTCACATGTGTGACTGCTTTGTCGTGTCCAGAAAACTCCGTTCTGTTGCCTCTTGCTCTCACAATCTTTCTCCCCTCTCTTTCAAAAATGATTCTAGAATCTCCGCAAGGAGGGCAGGATACAGACATCACATTTAAGCTGAGTTCTCTGCAGTTTCTTCTCTGTGTGTTAAGTAGTTTTGGGTTCCTGGATTCATTGCTCTCTACTGCAATAAGCTTTCTGATAAGGATGGAAAATTCACTAATTCATGTGTATTAAGATACATGCTTAGTATGAAGTTTAATGCTAATCTCATTTAGCAAAATAATAGTATTGGGTCCTCCCCCCAAGGAGTATGACTTAGTCAACTATGGGTTTGTGGCTCATTTAATGGTATGAGGCACAGGTTCCATCTTTTGGAGTAGTTCTTAAATCCAATATGAAAGTAATTGGTTAATTCCATAGTATTGATTCCACTATTGTAAGAGTGAACATATCTTTCCAAGTAAACAATTAGTGTAGTTTGAGAAATTCACACATGGATAAAACATCTGTTTGCTCTCTCTCCCTGTAGCATGCATTGCCCTTTTCACAGCTATGAAAGTTATCCAGCAGGGGTGAAGCTTCTAAGTCAGTACCAAGTTGAGATTGCTATATCCTGTAGCTCAGGAATATTTGGCCTTCAGCAATAGGGTGTTGTCATCTTGTTCTGGAGGGTAGCCAAGATAAATTGTAATAACTTGAAAAAAAAGATTTCCTTTCTTAACAGTTGATTATGTTCATAATGTTGTAATCCTTTAATACAATTGTTCAAATTGTGGTAGATTCCCAACTCTGAATTTATTAAGTTGCTACTTCATAACTGTAATTTCACTACTGTTATGAAATGTAATACAAATATATGATATGCAAGATATCTGACATGCAATTCCAAATGGGTTGCAACCCACAGGTTGAGAACCACTGGCTTATGCAGTAAAGACAGCACCCTCCACAATGCTTGCAGAACCTTTTAAACTGAACAAGCAAGCACATTCAAACAACAAAAAGAGCTTTTAAAGTTTGGAAAACAATAACAAAATTGTAGGAGGACTGCTTTTAAGAAGTAGCTTAAAACTACAGTAATCAAAAAAGCCTCCTAATGACAGAGCAAAGACACATCAATCAACAGAGCAGAACAGTGAGTCTAGAAATAACCCTCATAAATAACCCCAAATAAGATCAATTGATTTTCAGAAAGGGATCAAAGGCAATCTGATGGAAGAATGATAGTATTTTCAACAAATATGGCTATAAGAATTGATCATCCACATGCAAAATAAAGAATATTGACCAATTAATCCATACAAAAATTAAGTAAAAATGAATCACATTTTTGAATGTAAAGATTAAAATTATAAAGCTTGAATAAAACAAGATGGGATAATTTCATGTGTGATTTCAGATGAGTCATGGATTTCTTAGATACAATATCAAAAGCCCAATCTATAATATAATGAAAATGAAATTGGAGTTCAAAAATTAAAAGCTTCTATTTAGATAAAAGTGTTATTTATTTTTTTTGAAAGTCACAAGCTACAGACTCATGGAAACTGGTTGCAAATGCATTCCTGATGAATCCCTTGCTTTTTTGTTACAATAAAGAAATTTGCCATTCAATATAGAAGAAATAATATTCTTTTGAGAGGTGAATGTTGTGTGGATGGGATCTTGATGTTACTTTTAAGAGCAGAAAGGATGGCAAAAGATCCAAATACATGCTTCTCAGAGATAATTCACTCAGAAATGATCATAAATATAGCATTAGGGAAATGACACCTCGATGAGAACGGTGAAAATATAAATGAAGAAAGTCCTAAGGATACCAAGCTATGGTTGTAGAGTGTCATATTTTGCATGTCTTGCAAACAGATCCAAATCATTAAAAAGGCTGTTTAATAAAAGGTCACGATAAAAATAGACCACATTACTCATGAATCCCACCTGTTGGTATTTATTTATAAGAAAACTATAATTATATTCACACAAACTTGTCTGCTGGCAAGTAGTATATGAAATGTGTTTATGCACAAAGAGAAATATCTTGAAATAACCCAAAAGCTATCAGCTGTTAAGTGAGCAAAGGCTTAAACATCAATAAGGAGCAAAAACAAAACATGCAGACATATAGACAAATCTCACAGTCATTGTGTCAGATAAAATTGAGACTGGAGAGTTTGATGCTGGATAATTTCATATGGATGCTATAAGGTTTTCATTCTGTGACATACAAAACTAGACATGAGTAGTTTCCAGGCCTAGAGTAGGAATAGACATGGACAAAGAAATACACAGGCTGATGCAATAGTTAGTTTTATCATGTTGCAGTGGTGGCCATGTAAGTAAACTTACATTTTCTCCACATGAATTAAGCTCAGGTGTGTGTGTGTGTGTGTGTGTGTGTGTGTGTGTGTGTGTGTGTGTGGTATGTTTGTGTTTGTGAGGGAGAGAGAGACACACCAAGAGAGACAGAGAGAGAGACAGAGAGAGACAGAGACAGAGACAGAGAGATAAAGAGAACTTTAGACAAGTGGAGAAGACCGTATTGTTTGTTATTTAGCTAGCCTGGCCTTCCAAACCCCCTCCTTCTGCTTGATATTATAGATAT
Source organism: Cricetulus griseus (assembly GCF_003668045.3). Taxonomy (NCBI): domain Eukaryota; kingdom Metazoa; phylum Chordata; class Mammalia; order Rodentia; family Cricetidae; genus Cricetulus; species Cricetulus griseus. The sequence goes on along the minus strand of NC_048603.1, from coordinate 18,375,845 downwards.
GCTACCATACCTATTCTATTATTTTTGAGGAAAATAAATATTATCAAATCATTTAAAAATAGATTTAGCAAATTGTATTTATGTTAGCCTTGTAAGACTATTTCCCACATTCCACATTCTTAGCCTTACTGAATATATTCAGTTTTACACTTTAGCCATTCTGGTCATGAGTGGCAATGCTTATTTGGTATTTTTCTGATAAGTTATGGGGTCAATCATCTTTCACATGCTGATGGTGCATTAACATATTCTATGTTTTTCCACAGGGCTATCAAGGGTTTCCTTACTGATGTGTAGGAATTACCTGTTATTGTTGGGTGGAAACCCTTTAAATGTCACCTCCCATGCCACATTGTGTTTTCTTGTTCATGCATGATACTATTTTTATTAGAGTCCTTAATCAGTTTCATTTTTATTATTTTTGAGATCCATTAGTAAATATTTTCTTTAATTTAGCCCTACTTTAAGTAATTTCTGGTGCAGAACTTAGTATATTTTATAAGTAGAGATATTAATCTATTTGAATATCAATAACCAAAATTCTACATGTTTCTTTATTTTTGTGTTACTAATACTGTTATACATTGATTGTTCAGCACATAAGGCAGTATTTCTTCATTCAATACTTTATTTTGCTTTACTAATTTATCAATATTATCTCCAAAATAATAATATTAATTTTATTCATACATATTTAATAATTCTTGTTACTTAACAAATTTTATTAGTTTATTATTCACCAAGATTATTTGATAATTTGGTTCATTGTACACCCATTTAAATATAATAAAATCTTTTCAGCAGACAATACATATGCACTGTAGATATTTATACTTATTTGTCTAAACCAACAGAGAACTAATACTGTTAAAATATTGAGATATCTGGTCCAGGTTGCCTTTGAACTGTATGTAGTGCATTACAGTTTTCCTTCCAAAACCCTACACAACTGAGGTAAATATGTGTCTTAGTCAATGTTCTATTGTGGTGAAGAATCAGAATGACCATGACAACTCTTATAAATGAAAAGATTTAATTGGTACTTACTTCCAGTTCAGAGGTTTAGCTAATCATCATCATGACAGGAAGCACACTGTCATGCAAGGAGACAAGGTGCTGGGCAGTAGTTGAGAGTTCTACATCACATCTAGAGCTCCAGGCAGCAGGAAAAGGAAGACACTGGGCCTGGCTTGAACACTTGAAACTAGACTGCTCACCCCCAGTGACATACTTCCTCCAACAAGTCACCACATACTCTATCAACACCACACCTCCAAATCCCTGTCAAGTAGGACTCTTGCTAATAATCAAGCATTCAAATCTATGAGCCTACATCCACCAGCCCAAGTAGGACAGGGGCTGCTTCCCGTCCGGGTTCCCATGCCCTAGTCAGGGGCAACTGATGCCAGAAGTCTGCTCAAGAGATCCAAACCCAGCCGATGGTTTCCAGCACACCCAGAGACTGTCAAGATTCCGGTAACAGTCCTGCCTCCACCCAGGAGAAGAGGACAGACATCAGAGCATTGGAAATATTTGCATCTACCAGAAGGGAACTTTGGACCCATACCCACCAGGAGAGGAAGAGACTCCTGCTACAACCACTGGAGGAAAGGATGGGAAGAAGACAATATAAAAGCACATTCAACAACAGAAAAACCAATATGACACCACGATAGACTAGGGACCATACACCAGCAAAACCAGAACATCACAATGCAGATGAAGCAGATGAGAATGACCTTAAAAACATCTTCATTAAAATGATATAGGGTCTCAAAGAGGATATGAGAAAATCCCTTAAAGAAATGAAAGAAAAAACAAACCAAAAATTACAAGATATCAACAAATGTATCAAGGACACACTTCAAGACCTAAAAAATGAAATGGAGACAATAAAGAAAGCACAATCTGAGGGAATTCTGGAAATAGAAAAGCTGGAAAAATGATCAGGAACTATAGATGCAAGCATCACCAACAGAATACAAGAGATGGAAGAATCTCAGGAGTTGAAGATACACTAGGAGAAATAGACTCATCAACCAAAGAAAATCTTAAGTCCAACAACTCCCTAACACAAAATATTCAGGAAATGTGGGATACTATGAAAAGACCAAGCCTACGAATAGCAGGTACAGAAGAAGATGAAGAAATCCAACTCAAAGTAGCAGAAAACATATTCAACAAAATCATAGAAGAAAACTTTCTCAACCTAAAGAAAGACATGCCAATGAAAGTACAAGAAGCCTACAGAACACCAAATAGACTTGACCAAAAAAAGGGGGGGGTCCTCGATGCATAATAATCAAAACCCCAAACATACAGAATAAAGAGAAAATATCAAAAGCAGCAAAGGAAAAATGTCAAGTAACAAATAAAGGCAAACCTGTCAGAATTATACCTGACTTTTCAATGGAAACTCTGAAAGCCAGAAGGTCCTGGCTACACTTAAGAGACCACAGATGCCAGCCCAAACTACTATACTCAGCAAAGCTTTCAATCAATATAGATGGATAAAACAAGATATTCCATGACAAAACCAGATTTGAACAATACATATCTGCCAATCCAGCCCTACAGAAGGTTCTGGAAGGAAAACTGCAACCCAAGGAAGTTAACTACAACCAGAAAAATATAGGCAATAGATAATCCCACTATACCAACACCCAAAAGAAAAAAAAGGATGGAAACCCACACATAATTTCACCACCACCACCAAATCCAAAACAAACAAGAATGAACAATCAATGGTCATTAATATCCCTCAATATTAATGGTATTAACTAGCCCATAAAAGACACAGGTAAGCAGAATGGGTAAGAAGACAGAATCCATCCTTCTGCTGCATACAAGAAACACACCTCAACTTCAAAGACAGATGGTACCTAAGAATTAAAGGTTGGGAAAGATTTTCTAATCAAATGGACCCAAGAAACAAGCAGGGGTAACAATCCTAATTTCCAACAAATTAGACTTTAAAATCAATCAAAAGAGATGAAGGAGGTCAGTTCCTACACATCACGGGAGAAATACATCAGGATGAAGTCTCAATTCTGAACATTTATGCTCAAATACAAAGGCATCCAAATTTGTAAAAGAAACATTACTAAAACTCAAACCACACATAAAATCACACACACTTATAGTGGGAGACTTCAACACCCCACTCTCACCACTAGACAGGAACACCAGACAAAAAAATTAATGAAGAAACAAAGGAACTAATAGACATTATGGCCCAATTGGGCTTAAAAGACATCAATAGAACATTCCACCCAAATACAAAACAATATACCTTCTTCTCAGCGCCACATGAAACTTTCTCTAAAATTGAACACATACTTGTCAACATAGCAAACTTCACCAGGTATAAAAAAATTAAAATAAGCCCCTGTATATTATCAGACCACCATGCTGTAAAGTTAGAATTCAACAACAACACGAATTGCAGAAAATCTACAAACTCATGGAAATTAAGTAACGCCCAATTGCACAATTCCTGAGTCGAGGAAGAAATAAAAAAGAAAGTAAAGATTTCCTAGAATTCAATGAGAATGCAGACACAACATACCCAAATTTATGGGATACTTTGAAAGCAGTGCTAAGAGGAAAGTTCATAGAGCAAAGTGCCCACATGAAGAAACAGGAGAATAATCACACTAGAGAATTAACAGCACAACTGAAAGCTCTAGAACACAAAGAAGCCAATACACCCTAGAGGAGAAGACATGAGGAAATAATTAAATTGACAGCTGAAATCAATAAAGTGGAAACTAGGAGAACAATACAAAGAATCAAGAAACAAAGACTTAGTTCTTTGAGAAGATTAACAAAATAGACAAACATTTAACTAAACTTACCAAACAGCAGAGAGTGAACATGCAAATTAATAAAATCAGTAATGAAAAGGGGGACATGACAACAGACACAGAGGAAATCCAGAGAATCATCAGGTCATACTTCGAAAACCTGTATTCCTCAAAGTATGAAAATCTAAAGGAAATGGTCAATTTTCTGGACAGTGAAAACACTCACCAGAATTAAATCAAGAACAGATAAGCAACTTAAATAGACCTATAACCTCTAATGAAATATAAGCACTCATCAAAAGTCTCCCAACCAAAACAAGCCCAGGGCCAGATGGCTCCAGTCCAGAATTCTACCAGAAATTCAAGATACAGCTAACAATACTTCTCCTCAAAGTATTCCACACAATAGAAGCAGAAGGGTCATTGCCAAACTCTTTTTACAAGGCTTCAATAACCTTGATACACAAGCCACACAACTAAGAAAGAGAACTACAGACCAATATCCCTCATGAACATCGATGCAAAAATACTCAATAAAATATTGGTAATCCGAATCCAAGAACATATCATAGAAATCATCCAACATGATCAAGTAGGCTTCATCCCAGGGATGTAAGGATGGTTCAACATATGAAAATCCATCAATGTAATCAACCATATAAACAGACTGAGGGGGAAAAATGACATGATCATCTCACTAGATGCCAAAAAAGCCTTTGACAAAATCCAACACTGCTTCATGATAAAGGTCCCGGAGAGATCAGGGATAACAGGAACATACCTTAACATAATAAAGAAACATACAAGCCAACAGCCAACATCAAATTAAATAGAAAGAAACTCAATGTAATTCCTCTAAAATCAGGGACAAGACAAGGCTGACCACTCTCTCCATACCTCTTCAATATTGTCCTTGAACTTCTGGCTAGAGCAATAAGACATCAAAAGGAGATCAAAGGGATACAAATCTGAAAGGATTTGCAGATGATATGATGATATGATAGTCTATATAAGTGACCTGAAAAACTCTACCAGGGAACTCCTACAGCTGATAAACACCTTCAGCAAAGTGGCAGGTTACAAGATTAACTCAAAAAAATTTGTGGCCCTACTATATACAGATGATAAATCCAATGAGAAAGAAATCACAGAAACATCACTCTTTACAATTGCCACAAACAACATAAAATACCTTGGGGTAACGCTATCCAAAAAAGTGAAAGACCTGTATCTTAAGAATTTTGAGTCTCTAAAGAAAGAAATTAAAGATGATACTAGAAAATGGAAGGATCTCCCATGTTCTTTGATAGGTAGGATCAACATAGTAAAAATGGCAATCTTGCCTAAAGCAGTCTACAGATTCAATGCAATCCCCATCAAAATCCCAACACAATTCTTCACAGATCTTGAAAGAACAATACTCAACTATATATGGAAAAACAAAAGACACAGGATAGCCAAAACAGCCCTGTGCAATATAGGAACTTCTGGAGGCAGCACCATCCCTAACTTCAAGCTGTATTACAGAGCTATAGGCTTAAAAACAGCTTGGTACTGGCACAAAAATAGACAGGTAGATCAATGGAATAGAGTTGAAAACCCACACACCTACAAACAGCTGATTTTTGACAAAAAACTAAATTTATACGATGGAATAAAGAAAGAATCTTCAACAAATGGTGCTGGCATAACTGGATGCTGGAATGTAGAAGACTGCAGATAGATCCATGTCTATCACCATGCACAAAACTTAAGTCCAAATGGATCAAAGACCTCAACATCAATCCAGCCACAATGAACCTGTTAAAAGACAAAGTGGGAAATACCCTTGAATTAATTGGAACAGGAGACAGCTTCCTGAACAGACACTGTACACTAGTACAGACACTGAGATCAACAATTGATAAATGGGACCTCCTGAAACTGAGAAGCTTCAGTAGGGAAGAACACAGTCAGTAAGACAAAACAGCAGCCCACAGACTGGGAAAAGATATTCACCAACCCCACATCAGACAATGAACTCAATAAGTGAGCCTCCAAAACTCCAAACAATCCAATTAAAAAGTGGGGTACAAAACTAAATAGACAGTTCTCAATAGAGGAATCTAAAATGACTGAAAGGCACATAACAAAGTGTTCAACATCTTTAGCCATCAGGGAAATGCAAATCAAAACAACTCTGGGATACCATCTTACTTCTGTTAGAATGGCTAAAATCAAAAACGCCAATGACAGTTTATTCTGGAGAGGATGTGGAAAAGGGGGAACACTCCTCCACTGATGATGGGAGTGCCAACTTGTACAGCCACTTTGGAAATCACTATGTCGATTCCTCAGGATAATGGGAATCAGTCTACCACAAGATCCAGCAATTCCTCTCATAGGCATATAATCAAAAGAAGCACATTCATACAACAAGGACATCTGTTCAACGATGTTCATAGCAGCACTATTTGTAATAGCCAGAACCTGGAAGTAACCTAGATGCCCCTCAACTGAAGAATGGATAGAGAAAATGTGGTACATTTACACAATGGAGTACTACTTAGCAGAAAAAAATCAATGGAATCTTGAAATTTACAGGAAAATGGAACTTGAAGAAACCATTTTGAGCGAGGTAACCCAAGCACAAAAAGACAAACTTGGTATGTACTCACTCCTATGTAGATTTTAGACATAGAGCAAAGGATTACCAGCCTACAATCCACACTGCCAAAAAAGCTAGTAAACAAGGAGGACCCTAAGAGATACATACATGGTCCCCTGGAGAAGGGGAAAGGGACAAGATCGCCTGAACAAATTGGGATCAAGGAAGGAGTGGGGAGGGTGCTAGGAGAATGAGAAGGGGAGAAGAGGGGGGTGAGGAGGACATGAGGGAGCAGAAAGTGTGAGTTTGGGGAAGAATAGAAGAAAACAAGAAAGATACCATAATAGAAGGAGACATTTTAGGTTTACAGAGAAATCAGGCACTAGGGAAATGTCTGGAGATCTACAAAGATGACACCAGCTAGCAATCTATGCAACAGAGGAGAGGCTACCTTAAATGCCCTGCCCTGATAATGAGATTGATGACTGTCTTACGTGTCATCCAGCAGCTTGTGGAAGTAGAAGCAGACACCCACAACTAATCACTGAACTGAACTGGAATCCAGTTGCAGAGAAGAATGACTGATGAGCAAAGGAGTTCAGACTACACTGGTGAAACACACAGAAACAGCCGACCTGAACAATGGGGAGCCTTTGGTCCCCAGATTGATAGCTGGGATACCAGCATGGGACTGATCCAGATCCCAGGAACATGAGTTTCAATGAGGGGACATCGGAAATCTACCAGACCTCCTGTAGTAAGTAGTTCAGTACTTATCCCTAGCATAGGTGTGGACTTTGGGAGCCCAATCCACATAAAGGGATACTCCCTGAGCCAAGACACACAGGGGTGGGCCTAGGCCCTATCCCAAAGGCTATGATAGACTTTGATGACCCCCTATGGAAGGCCTCACCATTCCTGGGGAGCAGAATGGATAAGTGACAGGTAGGGTTTTAGTTGGGGGGGATGGTAGGGGAGGAGGGGAGGGAGTGGGAACTGGCAGTGACATGTAAAACAATCTTGTTTCTAATTCAAATTTTAAAAAGATGGAAAAAAATAAAATCTATGAGCCTATGGAGGATATTCTTTTTTAAACCAATACAATGTTTCCATGCTTTTTATGCTTTTGCAACTGATTTCTCTTAAAGTTCCATTTCCTTTTTCTTGTTGCAGATTGAGAATACAGCTGATTTTGCATTTTAACTTTTGATTTAACATTTTGTTAATACCTCTTCATGCATAGAGATAATGAGACCCACAGATCAGTACAGTTTTGCATTATTATTCTTGGGAATGACCTGTTGTCATTCATTCTTTCTTACTGTACCTATATCACAAGGCTCATTAGAGTGACAAGACTGTGTTTCAGTTTCCTGGTTTCTCATATATTTTACTGCCAGGTATAAAGTTAACTGTAGTATTTTAGTAGCTATCTGTTTAAGGAAGTCCAAGTCTATTTGTTACTTGATGGAAGCTTTTTAGTAAGTGTTTGTTGTATTTAACATAAGCATTTACTGATATACTGGTGCTTTGCCCTTTATTTTATTAATGTGGTAAATAATTTCAGTTTTAATATTGTTACTAACTCCATATTTATTTTAAAAATTTCCTATTTCTATATCTTATATGCTGACATTAACATTTAACATTCATAAGTGAGATAATCCTCTTAAATTTTACTCTTATAAACCCACCCCAAATTTGATCAATTTTCCATTCTTCTTATAAAAGCTTTAAAAAAAGGAGCAACAGAAAGAGATTTTCCTTTAATTTTTTGGGGACCATTTTTACATCATTTTCATCGCTGGGTTCTTTTACTAGTAGACACTAAATCACAGAACTAAGTTTACATGGCTTATTATTGTTTTTTCTGACAAGGAACTGAAAAGTGAGTGGCCAAATAATCAGAAACTTGGAAGGACTACCAAGGTGCTTGTGACTGCCTGATGGAGTTCCAGCACCTGAAATATTCTACTGAGATAGTCTCTTTTGAGTCAGCGTGCTGTGTGCAACTCCAGAGAAGTGTAAACACCAGTACTTTGAAGATTCCCATGATTGTGAGTCTGCTCTAGTATAAGCATGTCTGTGAGGCACTTACTTGTGTTGTGGAATATTAGTTGAAAATAGGTCATATTTGTTTATGCTGTGGGGAACATTTGTTTAATGATTCAGAGATGTGTTGGTTCTTTTATGTTGGATTTGTTTAATTCTCTGAAGCTGTTACTTTACTTATCTAAACCAACTGATTGGTCTAATAAAGAGCTAAGCAGCTAATAGCGAGGCAAGAGAAAGGCTAGGCAGGGCTGGCAGGAAGAGAGAATAAAGAGAAGAAGGAATTTGGGAAGAGAATATTGAGGAGTGAGAGTGAAGGAGAGGAGGATGATGGGGGTCAGCCACCTAGCCACACTGTCAGCCATGTATTAAGAAGCAAAGAAAGGTACACAGGCTATAGAATTATAAAAGCCCAGAGACAAACGATATACAGGAAAGCTGGCTAAAAAATAAACCAAACTAAGGCATTTATAAGTATGAATAAGACTCCATGTGTTTATTTGGGAACTGGGCGGTGGGCCCCAAGGACCAAAGAGTAAAAGAAAACCAACTATATACTTAATTAATGATTGATGAGAGAGGGCCAGACCACATTGGCTAGTAGTCCCGGGCTATATAAGAAAGAATGCCTAGAAAGGTCTGGAAAGCAAGACAGTAAGCAACATTTCATTGTGGCCTATGCTTCAGTTTCCTGCCTTCAGGTTCCTTCCTTGAGTTCCTTCTCAAATTTTCTTGGATAATGGACTGCAACCTCTAAGCAAAAAAACCCTTCCCTTTCGAATTGCTTTTAACCTGGTGTTTACTGCAACAATAGATAACCCAACTGGAACAAGAATCAAATTAAATTTTATGCTTAGCTATTCCCCCACTACACACACACACACACACACACACACACACACACTTCAATAGCCATTTCTTGCTCAAATCTGTGTTTGACATAACATCCTTCAAAGGGTGTTAGTCAACTCTCAGGTGAAATCTTTTGAAATGTAACAACTTAATAGATAACTAGCTTTCACCAAGCACAGGGATAGGAATGTCATCAGGTAGCATGGGAAGCCCAGTGTAGAAGTTTCTCCACTGTATCTACTGGATCAATTTATTTGGAAAATGTCTTGATTTATTATTTCCTTTGTTATGTTCTCATAAAAGTTGATGAAAATGTTATTACCTTGGTATATGAAAGATAGAGTAGTATAAATCTGTATTTCACATTGTTTGGGTATAGAATGAAATATCCCTTATCATCTTTGATGTGAGAATTACACATTGTGTGTCCACACAGACAACACTAGATTTTGTGTTAAGATTCTATATTAGGACAGAACTCTGCTCCCAGGGAAGTGCTGCCTCATATATTTTAATATGTCTCAAAGCTCCATTTCAATCTATTTTTTTATTTGCCTATTGTTTCCTTGCTGTTTCTCCTAGAAAAGGGTATGATTCTCCTTACTCCCTTTGAGCTCTGAAGCACTTTAAATGTGTTGCCCTTAGTGTTCTCTGCTAGATATAATTGTACTGCAGCAGGTGAGTTGCTCATATCATCTTAACCAGGGAAACAGACAGCTCTCCCTCTGTGGATTCTGAATAAATTTTGGGATGATAAGAAAGGATTCTGAATGGAAAGGCTTAACTCAATTTTTCACACTCTGCAACAATGCTGTGAATGTGGTATTGTGCCATTTTCGTATCTAGAATGTGTGAACTTCTGTGAACAGGAGAAATAATCATGGGATTGTCGAAAGATAGATGTGCACAGAGTGAATAAATTGGTGACACAGTGTATTATCTTGTTACTTAACCATGTGTGGATGCTCAAACAGGCAACATTTTGCCCAGCATCTCTATATTTTTTTGAGCCTGTGAATAAAATTTAACCAGAGACAGATATAGCTACATAGTATCAATCTTATCCTCAAGACCCATTTAAAATACAGGGGGAAAGGGAGTGTTTCAAATAATCTAAAATGCAAACTAGAATAAATTGAACTAGAATGTTTTATAATATATCAGAAAATACATAGGGGCAACCCAGATTTCTTTGAAGAAGCATAATTTGCTAATACTAAGCTTTGAGGCAAGGGAAATGTTCTTGTTTGCCTTTTGATTTGTCTAAAGAAGGTGGACAGAAACTAGATAAACTAGAACTCAGTCCTACTAGACAGTCATCTGAGGATATGTCTGAAATCAGTAACTGCAGAGTATAAATATTTTATTAAGGCCCAGAGTCATATTCTTCACTTAATCAGAATTTGTAGAAAACTTTGTAAAATGTTTGTGTCTCTTATGAGATTCATAGATCCAAACTACCTATTGGCAGCATTCTTAAAATAATCCTATCCAGGAAATGCTTCCATGTGACTAGTGATATATTAGGTTTACCTTTCATATCACTGTCTTTATTTAAGAAAATAGAGACACCTGTGGTAAAGTGGTCATTGAGTTGATATGTATTTAGGAGCCTGGGTTTGTGTACTGTACAGCTCTGCCACCTTCTGGCTCCATGATTATATATGTCATTGAAAATGTTTCCTTTTTTTTACATATATACACGTGCACACAATTATTTGATGAACTCTATATATTTTTATGTGTTATATATTATATATCTCATATATTGGTACAAGAAAATGCTATGATGTGCTTGATAATATTTTATAAACTACTAAATAAACATTTATACTTGTCCATGTGACAATAGGTAGCGTAAAAATCATAGATCTATTAGGATACAGAGAAGACTGTATTTATTAGAAGCTTTCTTTTTCAGCTTCTTGTTTTTTAAATTAGATTTATTTATTTATTTAATGTAGCGTGTGTGTGTGTGTGTGTGTGTGTGTGTGTGTGTGTGTGTGTGTGTGTACACATATCTCAAGTTGTATGTAAAGATCAGAGGACAACTTGCAAGAATATGTTGTCTTCCTTATGCATATGTGTCCTGGGGTCTCATTCTGTCATTAGGTTTTATGGCAAGCATTTTTATCCATTGTTTCACCTACCAATTTATCTGACATGTTTTTTTAGTTGTCTCCATATATATATATATATGGACATATATATCTTATATAAGCTTAGACAATGTTTGACTTAGAACATTCTTCATAATGTTGGATTTAAACTGACTCTGGTATTGTGCCAATGCTTTAGATTTGATTTTATGTCTTTAAATCATAGTCATAATCAGTAACATAGGTTTCTTGTACAAAAGACTGTATTTCTGCTTTCCTTGAAACATTATGAAACTTGTAAGTACTGGACATCCTTTCCTAGTGAAAACAAGCAACTAGGGCAGAACAGCAGTATTCTAATTATGTCTTTTATTTTTGATGATCTTGATGCTCTGGTGTCTTGGCCTTCACTGAGGAGGAAAGTAGCTTTCTCAGGTCTATTCAAAGTTTAGGCAACTCTCAAGTTCAGCTTCCAAGATAGTACAATTTCCATATTTAACAATACATATATCTTATAAGAAAATATTGATCCTCTATAATCATCCAATGACAGGGTACCAACCAGCGACAACTGTGTACCCCAGAACGTAAAGCAGTTATTCAAAAAGTGTACCCTGAGCCACTGTGCATCACCTTTCCCAAAGACCATAGTGAAGACTTTTCCCTAGTGTTTCCTGGGTTTTCCTGCATCACCACTAAACTTGGTGCTTCCATATGAGACATTTCCAGGAATGTGACATCACTCCCTTTATGTAACTGACTAAAACATAACTTTTCAGTGGAAATTAACATTTGTAATCTTGATCAAGCCATGCTTCCACAACAACCAACAAATAAATGTGTCCTATAAAGGTTCAAATGCCCTTTACTAAGTCCTAGCAAATATAATCATCACTGTCAAGTTGGATTCAAATACAAGGTAGGCAATGTTGCAGGTGAGAGTTTTTCAGAGATCTGCAAGACTGTTCATAAGGGCAATCTGAAAGGTTGTGCACCGAGTCAGAGAAGGCTTCTTAGAGAAGTTGAATGGCCAACATGTGAAAGACAGTAGGACAAGATAACTACTTGTTCTGGTTTCCTTTCTGTTGCTGTAATAAAACATAATGATTAAAATAATCTCCAAAAATAAAATGGTTTTCTTTCAGCACACAGCTTACAGCCTATTAACAAAAGGAAGACATAGTAGGAACCCAAGCAGGAACTTGCCAGAGAAATCACAGAAAAATCCTGTCTACTGATTCACTCACAGACTCATGTTTAGCCAGCTTTCTTATGACCACATGCCCAGGGGATGATGCTGCCAGCAGTAAAGTGGGCCTTCATACTGCAATTAACAATAAAAATTATTGCCCATAGACATGCACACAGGACAGTCTGATCTAGGCAGTTTCTCAATTGAGGCATCTTCTCTCAGATCACTCTAAGCTATGTCAAGTTGGCAACTAGGGCTAACCAACAGCCATCTGAGATGAAAGAAAGCTGTTTTTAAAATGGGAGGTAGGATATATTATAAAAAGAAAAAATAAACCTGACTGTGTCTGGATCTTAGGGGATCTTTTTATAAATACGGGAGGTCAAAGCAGGTCAATGAAGGTTAAAGCACTGACTACACTTACTGGGAAGGGACTTGAACCTCACCTCCCCAATTTCAGGCTCATTGATGATAGAAAGCTATCTGGTTTTGCTGTCTGGTTTGCATCAGAGAAATGAGGATGTTTAAATTTTCATGAATGTTAATGCATTTAAGAAACAGAAAATTGGTACTTTACTACCTCTCTCTATTTGTATTTTACTACTACTAGTACTATTACTACTACTGCTACTACTATAACTTTAAATGCTGAGGAATGAATGTAAACTCTTGCACATGCTAGGTAAATTCTCCATCACTGAGCAATATCCACAGATCTTAATATTATTAATCTGGAACTATATGTATGTTTGTCAGCAATTTGTATTGCATTCTAAAGGCAACCAGGAGTCTCTGGGATATTTGACCAAACTGATTTTGCAGGAGGGGATTTCCATCTTAGTAATAAACTTAATCACTCCAGGCACAGTGTGGAGTGATACTGGGAGAGTTATTGAGATAGATTTGGGCCTGCCAGTAGCTCTCCAGGATGGGTCTAATGAGGACTAGTGTAAAGACCTTGTCATAGAGACAGGAACTATAGAAGAAGTAGTAAGAATGATGGTGAGAAGAGTCAACAGGCTCTGGATTTAGTGTAGAGATTGTGGAAGAAATGCTGCCCTGGAAGGCAGTAAATAATCTGCAAAGAATGAGCATGCCTACAAGACAATTCTTTATTGCTGTAAGCATCACTCTGGAGTAACAACTTTGTAAATCATGGATCATGTTCCTTCAAGTGTCTGGCGATGTTGGAATATCAGTACTAACCCTTGGCAATCTCTTACACCTGCATAGGAATTTTGGGAATTATTTGGAAGAAGCTTGCCATTTGGCTAGGGGATGTATAAAAACAAAGAAGAAAAGGAATGTGATGCTTTTTTGATAACTGACAAATATCAGCAGCATAGACTTATTGACTGCTAGAAGAATCTTCTGTGCTGGTCACAAGACTAATCAACTTAAAGTGGATAGCAAAGTGATTTTAGACACACAAGCGTGTATGCCACGTCAGTAGTTTCTGTAATATCAACTTAAATCCAGTGACAATTTATTATCTTTTGATATGTAGAATGACAAATCTCAATTTAATTTCATCCAATCTTCTTGTTTTCAATGGAGAATCTTGGGATTTTAAATTGTTAAGGTGTGGCTTTCCCAGACTTTTCCAATACACAGAAGCAGAATTAGTACCAAATCCACAAAAGTCAATGCTGTGCCATCCAAATTAGTTTGTTAATGCCTCTTCTCTTCATTGTTGTTAATTTTATTTATGTCCTTCCATCTCTCCTTCCTCAAATACTCAATTAACATCAAAAATTGAAGTACTATCCAATTTTAAAGTTTAATTGATGTTATTTCTATCAGGAAGCTGCACTAAAACTGCTCACTACCATAAAAGAAAAGGAATAGAGATGATTCAAGCATGAATAGCAAGCCTAGTTTTTGCACAAAGGTAAGAAAACATGTATAGCAGTCAATTCCCTTGGCATTTACATTGGGTTAGCAGGCCAGCATGCACGAGCATGTGCACACATGTACAAACACACACACACACACACACACACACACACACACACACACAGAGAGAGAGAGAGAGAGAGAGAGAGAGAGAGAGAGAGAGAGAGAGAGGGACCACAATTTCTCCTCCAGAAATGCTGAGAGATGGAAGCTCAGCAGAATTCCCTCTGTATGTGTTTGTGTAACTTAGCAATTCTCCAAGTAACTGTTGAACAACTATCACTGTTATACTTCCACCTGCAGTCCACTCTATGCTGCCTGGCTCACCCAGATATCTGTTACATCATCAGTTCCCAGAATAACAGTAGCTGTCCTTGCTCTTTTATTTATGTCACTGGGAAACATTCAACACTTTTTTCATCTGCACACATTTCAAAACAATTACCACAGCCATACTTTGGAAACCCAGATGCTGTCATCTTGTTGTTGTTATACTTGACCAGGATTAACAGGTGTGGGTGAAGTACAGAAGACCTCACAAAGGTTGATTGAGCAAATCCTAGCCCTCTATCCTTGAAAACCCTGGACTGCAGGTCCAAATTCTGCTCATTTTGGACAATTTATGGATAATGAACCCAGCCTTCATTTTATAGTTGTCAACCTTCTTTTGATGGATAAGAGCCTCTATGGGCATTTCAAAGCAGAAGGGTGACATACGTAGCATCTTGAATGAGTAAGAGATTTTGTAAGGTGATGATTCTTGGTATTGATTCTGGAATCATCTACAAGTTCTTGGATGCCAGTGGATGTCAAGGACAGCTATTAGATTAAACAGTGAATAAACACACTAAGAACACACTGTTCTGCTTCAGTTCTGTATCTGAGATATGTGGCATTGCTTTCCAAATTATTTCTGGACTGCTCTCTGATCTTACATTGCCAAGAAGATATCCAAATAGAAAAATGATTGTAAATGTAATATAAATGGTTATTAAAAATCCTCCTCAAGGACTGTCTTGTTTGTTTGTGAAAAATAATGACAGTGCTTGTTTTATTTTCCCTAAATGCAGTTTCTTGAACTTGAAGTGATATGTTTGGGGTTGGAGAGGTAGAGGATTTGGGTACTGCTGAGAGTGACTGAATACTAATTTGGATGCTAAGCAATTGTAAACACACAGAAGATTCAAGTGCATGTCAACAAAGAAGGAATGTTTACAGAACAGGAGCTAGGGTCATTCCAAGGAGACCAGTTTCCATATACACAGAAGCTGTAGAGAAGACTTAGGTCAGCTTGTTTGTTTTTGTTCAGTGACTGTTGTGTTAGTTTTTATTTAAACTCAGCTAATTTGCAAATTTTACAAAGAGATTCAGGGGAAAAATAAGCATTTTAGTATTGCATATAAGATATGAACAGCAAAAGAATGGAGGAAAATTATCTAATATGGCACGAATCCTTTGTCTATGGAAACCTTTCATTAAATTCAATTTTTACCATCATTTCTCTTAACAGAAAATACATAAATACATTAATTTTCCATCATTATCACCATCATCATCTCCCCAGTTGGAAGAATTCTTGCATTGTAGTATTTCATTATCTGATAAGCAAAACCATTTCCAAATGGGTACCATCTTCATCAATATACAGAGGGAAAAATGAAGAAATATCATAGGTAGTGATCTAATTAAGCTGGTCTGTTGAGGGCAGTTGAAAATATACATATTTACTATATTTTTTATCATTTTAACCCTTATTTTTCAAACAAAAGAATATATGTTATTAACTTTATAAGCAAATTACTTTTAACCTATGAGCAGAAGGTTACATTTCCAGGTTAATCAAAATCAATGAATTCTTGCACCTTGTCTATTTCACACTCATATTTCCCTTTCATGTCTGGAACCCAAATTCTCAAGGATATGGTGGAAGATAAACCTAGAAACCTATTCATTTGGTTTTGCTTAATTTTCATGGAAATTTTGAAGACTAAGAAAAGTCTATGGTATACAAGCAGATACCATGTAACTTTGGAATTAGCAGGTAAGCACACACAAAAAGAAATAGATATACATCAGCTGAGTGTAAGTTTTCTTCTTTAATTATGGTAGTTCCTAAAAAGATATAACATTTTAGGGCAATCTAAAACAATGCTGAAAACAAATACTTAGACCAGAGATGGATGATACTAACTCAGATGACTTTCCTTTGTTTATATGAGATGGTTTTGAACTATAAAAACATTATTTTTTACTTTTTATTTATTATTCTCTCATATAATATATATCTACTGAAGCCTTTCACTCATCCCAGCTCCCAAACCCCTCTTCTCCAGATTCACTGCTCCTTCAGAAAAGAGCAGGTCTCCCAATGATATCAACAGAACATAGCATACACAATGCAATAATTCTAGACACAAACACTCACATCAAGGTTGGACAAAGCAACCCAATAAGAGGAAAAGGATTCCATGTGTAGGCAAAAGAGTCAGAGACATCCCCAATACCCACTGTTAGGAGTCTCACAAAGTTCATTTCTAGTGATCCCACTTACAACTGTAGCTTGACAAAAAGTCACTGCAACACGAATAAATAAAAAGAAAATGAGATTATTGGAGCATAATGAGCTAAATAGATTTGTCTATTAAGAATCTGAAGCATCAACATGTATACTTCATGGATACTCAGAACAGAAGTAGAGTCCACGGCTGCTGTTTGTGTTTCTCAGTGAATCTCTACTCAGTTCAGCTGCTGATGCTGTCATTAAGCGCTGGTATCTGTCCTTCCAGCCACTAAGAGAACAGTCTTCATGTCTCCAACTTCAGCAACAAATCTGCCTTCCTCCCTAATTCCCTAGTTTACATCTTTGATATTTGTTACGTATAACTTGCATTTGCAGGTTGCTATATTTTTCTGAAATAGTCATTCCTTTTCTGCTCCTGGAAATGGCTTTTTTCTGAAGTTTATTTTATGTGATATTTTCATTCCATGTATGTTTTTATTTGGTTGTTCTTAGGATGTCTATTTAGTCAATCCTTTTCATATTTGTGTCATAGTCTTTTAAATGGGATTTTTTTTCGAGACAGGGTTTCTCTGTGTAGCTTTGGAGCCTCTCCTGGCACTCGCTCTGGAGACCAGGCTGGCCTCGAACTCACAGAGATCCGCCTGCCTCTACCTCCCAAGTGCTGGGATTAAAGGCATGTGCCACCAATGCCCGGCTTTTAAATGGGATTTTTTAGGAAGCATACATGTTGTGGGATATTTGTATACTATATGAAGATGTATTACTGTGATTGTAATAAAAAGCTGAATGGCCAATAGGTGAGATATCTTTCTGAATAGAAAAAGGGGAATATAGAAAGATGGGATATAAGGGTACATTGTTGACTTTATCTTTGAACAACCATTAGTCTCAAATATAATACATTGGCATGGATTTTTCCTCATTGAAACAAATTCAAGGTTTATTTTGTTATCGGGTGTGTGTGTGTGTGTGTGTGTGTGTGTGTGTGTGTGTGTGTGTGTGTTTGAGGTATTGTACCTATGTCACTTGTCTAAAAATGTAATATAAAATTTTAGTTCTTGATAGCTATTTGGGATAATTAAGAAATAAATGTTAGTTGTTAGTCATCTATAACAATCAAACTTATAGTCGTGTTAGATATGTTTTCAAGATCAAACTGAGATATATTTTAAATAGATAGATGGTCTTCAAAAAATTCAAACACCTATGGAATATGGCATTTAAATATTTTACTAACAAAGCTTTATACGACAGTGAGACACCTCTGCTCCAGGCAGCACCAGTTTACTACAAAAAAGGATGATGAGCATAGAAGAACCTCCATATGGAGTTTTCTTTCTACGTGACAAAGCTAGAAATTGCCTGTGCCTTGACTGCTGACAGTATGTTGTCCAAATTGAATTAGCATGACACAAAAGAAGGTGACTACTGAACTATACCAAGAGAAGGTAGCAGAGTCCTCCAAAATGCCTACTTTACAAAAAAAGTCTGTCAGATATTCTAGGCAGGTAGGCTGGCTGAAGGTAGATGGCCCAACATTGCAGAGGAACCTGGGGTGACTGTGCAGGCAGCCAGATGTCTCTATCATTTCTATAGTTTTAGAAGTTGTTTTCTCTGTACTTCCTGTTAACTCAAATAGCAATAATCTCTCCGCATGTCTCTGATGCAATTGAAGACTAGATAGTTATAGTTACAGTTTCCTTTATTATCAAATTCAGAAAAGAAACACACGAAAGAGGTATAAATTATATAAGGTTGAGAGATATAAAAGCTTAAATTGTTGAAGAAAATAGTTTGAGTTCTAAAAAGATATTTTTAGAATGGCAATATAAGTTATGATAGAAAGAGTTTTAGGTATAAAACTTTAAATTTGTCAAGAGAAGATAGATAATTTGCTCTGCATATGCCAAATACAAATGACAGAACACTGTGAATATAATTCTTACCTGATAATTGTTCTTAATGCATATAGTTTTATTATGTTAAAGTTTAAAACCTTTCCTTTTTATTTAGGCAAAAGAAGGGGAAATATTGTGAAACATTTGTACACTGTGTGAAGATGTGTTGCTGTGATTGTTGTAGTAAAAACCTGCATGGCCAATAGCTAGGCAGAAGGAATAGGTTGGATTTCTAAGGAGAGAAAGGAAGATGAGGAGGAATCTAGGTGCACAGGAGACACCAAGAAAATGGAGAGGAAGCAGGAGGTGCAAGATGGAAGGGAGGTAATGGATTACTATAGAAAATAGATTGATATAAACTGGATAACGTAAGTTAAAATAACTAGTTAGGAACAAGCCTAAGCTATAGGCTGAGCCTTTGTAATTAGTAAGAAGTCTCCATGTCATTATTTGGGAGCTGGCTGGCAGGACCAAAAATGACTTGTTATATACATGGGGTCTTTTTTATTTCACACAAATGATATTTTGGGGTGTATTTAGAGCATTTACATTTGACATATTTATTGTTAAAGTTCTTTTTCTCTCTGCTGTCAGTATTGGTTTTTTGCTTGTTTGTTTGTTTCTATTATCCTGCTGCTGGCCAATTACATAAGCACTTTTAGAATTCAGCTTTTGATAAATATTTTTGTCTATGATTGCTCTTATTCACACACACACACACACACACACACACACATATCACAAACATATATAAAATGTGTGTATGCGTGTGTCTGAAATCTACCATATTCTACTAGTATATTTGAGTTTCAGTGAACTATAGAAACCCTCACAACTTACATTCCCCTCCCTGTCCCTGAGTAGCATAATTTCATAATTTCTCTGCCTATAGCACAGCTCCTCCTTAATAGATTGACTGTTGCTTTACCTATCAAAGTAAACAGTCAAGATGGTGAAGGGAAGCCCAATGCCATTACTGACATTTTTGCTTGCCTGTTCTTGCTGATTCTTTCTCCTTTCACTTCTGTTTAGATTGCATCTTCTAGCCAGTCTTACAGGGTATGTCTTCTGAGACAGATCTAATTTATGGCCTTCTGTCTGAGCATTGCTGGAGCTTCCCTATGATCCTACATGTTATTCTACTCTATGCAGCTTTCTGGGTTTATGCATTCTTTCATTGAGCACCTGAGTCCAAGCTTCCTGTTCATTCATTGGTTTTATGTGTGCTTGTAATTGCTTGCTGGAACATTTTTATGGTGAGTTATTTAAAGTCTTCTCAGGCAGACCAAGTGTATCTGTCATTTTGGCATGGACATCTACTGATCATTGCTTCTTTAATTCGGTTTAAGAACTTTCTTATTCTTTATATAACAAATGATTTTCCTTTGAAAATAAAACTTTTCATTATTTCCTGACACCCTGGATCTTATTTAGTCTTGATATTTTCTTTAGATTTCTATGACTCCAACAATTCTTTGTTCAAGGATTTAAGTGTCACCTCCTTAATACAGATGGGTATAGAAGTCTAAGATCCTATGTCAGGCTCCAACAATTCTCAGGACTCTTCTCCTTGCTACTCTGAGGTGGGGCATGATTACATTACAGTATAGCAGGGATGAATGCCCCAGCTCCACGCTGGGCTGTCTTGGAAAGCTAACTGACAGGTGGAAGATGATTACTCCCACTGGGCACTTGCTAATGTTTGTGCTTGAAACCACAGGCTTCCTATGGTTTCTAAATGTAGAATATAAATCATGGTTTGTTACATTTCAAATGCACAAAGGAGGCAAAATGAAGTGCCAGAGAATTCAGTAATGGATGTTGTCCCTTAGGGTACATTGTCTAAAATTGCTGTCATGTTCCTCCATCAACTTGGTCCAGTGTCTCTTTCTTCTATATTCCATTCTTATCATTGTCTCTTTCATTGTTGCCATTTCCTTCATCTCTTCAACTCTCATACACTTAAATTAAATGCTTGTGGTGACCTTGTAACTAGAATTAGGGTCAACATACTCTCCACAAATGAACAAAATGAAAATTTAAAAAGCAGGGACTTTACATGAAGAGCAAAGCAATGTTGATACATTTACCCCTGGGACAACCCTACATAGGAAAGAGAATCCACAATGTGGTATAGCGAGGAAATCTAAAGGATTGGGAGAAATGCCAATGAAAGAAAGAACACAAAAGACTAAAGGACAGGCAGGGTTCATCACCTGCAAAGAAGGAAGGTGGGAAGAATGGTTGCTGGGGAGAATAGCTGGAAAGAGTGACTGAGCCAGATTCCATCTTGTTTGCCTTGGATCCTGTGCTTCAAATGCAGTTTATCTCTGAATTATTAAACAGAAGATTTAGCAACAAATATCTGCTTTTGTCTTTTACCCCTAGCTTTCCAATTCCAGGACTTGGTAGACAGGGTGAGAGAAAAGAAATACAGGAGATGAACACAGACATTTGACCTTTATAGATAGCATTTCTAGTGGAGGTGGACAGCTTGCACTACATTTTTCCATGCAGAGTTTGCTGAGTACATGAAGGACATAGGTGTCTGACAACCTTGGTAGACTCTTTCCCTTCCAGAACCTACCTTTCACTTTCATTTGGATATCACAGCTCAAATGTCCTCTCTCCTTCCAGGACTGATGCAGCCTTAGCTCCTTAGACTTCACTATTCCCACTCTGGTGGTTTTCTAAATCTCTTCATCTCTTGCCTTTTATGCAAGGACTCCAAAGAATGGTCTGTTCTGCATCTTGGTTTTATGTCTTTTTATTACCCTGTGCTGCAGTCTTAAAAATTCTTTGTCTTTAAATTTTCCTGAACAATCTGCAAATATTAGCTAACCAATTCATACCTCAACCCTGGGAGTTTGGGTCACTAAGATTGTTTCTGCTTCACAGATGAGCAGGCAGGATGAGCAAGGTGAAGGGATTTGCTTGGGTCTGCAGAACAGAGCTGAGAACTAGTGTGTCCTTTAGAAAAATCACAAATTCTGACTGTTTACCATCCTGCTCCTCTGTTCTTGAGAACAAATGGGTAGAAGAAAGATCTAGGAGGGTCATAGAAATTCAGAAAACAATGTCATGGCCTTGGCAAGTCAGATTACTTACTGGAGCTAAATTCCTCATGTATGTGTTTATGTTTATGGGATTGTCTCCTGCCTTATGACTGGCAGGAGAGATATATTGTCACAATCATAAAATTACTGACTCATAATATGCCTTTAGTAATAAAGTATGTGACTGTAAAATAGAAACTGTTAAACAATAGTGCTAGCCATGGGGGGAGGGGGGCGGCAAGATGACTATCTTGAAGTGAAAGCTAACCTCACTATATAGAATGGCTTCTAAAGTCTAAGGCTACTGAGTTTGACACTACCATAAATAAACATACAAACAATCAACAAAAAGAAAGGGAGGAGGGAAGAAAGAATTTGAAAACTGAGAGACTAGGAGACAGCTGACTTCATTAAATGTGTGCCTTGTGAGCATGAAAGCTTGTCTTTGATGTCAAGAAACAATACAAAAAAGCTAGATGCAACTTCTGACATCTTACAGCAAACTCCATTATCCTCTGGATCTTAAAATCTTTCTTTTCCTCTTTTTTCAATGTTCCTTGCACCTGGGGGTGCAGGAGTTGTTTTGTAGATGTATCCACTAGAACTGTACTCCACAACTCTGCATTTTTTGTTGTTTTTTGTTTGTTTTCCATTTTTATTGTTGTCTTTTTATTTAAATTAAATTCAAAAAATCTTATTTTATATATCAATTCCAGTTCCCTCTCCCTCTCATGGTCCCACTGACCCCTATCCCATCCCTCTACTGCTCCATAGAAAGGGTGAGGCCTTCCATGGGAGATCATCAATGTCTGTCACATCATTTGGGGCAGGGCCTAGGCTCTCCCCCATGTGTCTAGGCTGATAAGGTATCCCTCTATGTGTAATGGGATCCCAATGTCCATTCGCACACTAGGGATAAATACTAATCCACTACCAGAGGCCTCATACATTGCCCAGGCCTCCTAAATGATACCCAAGTTCAGGGAGCTTGGTTCTGTACTATGCTGGTTACTGAGCTGTCAGTCTGGGGTCCATGAGCTCCCCTTTGTCCAGGTTAACTGTTTCTGTTGGTTTCCCTGGCCTGGTTTTGACCCTTTTGCTCATCACTCCTCCCTCTCTACAAAATGGATTCCAGGAATTCGGTTCAGTGCTTAGCTGTGGGTCTCTGCTTCTGCTTTCATCAGCTACTGGATGAAGGCTCTAGGATGGAATATAAGGTAGTCATCAATCTCATTATAGGGGAAGGGCATTTAGGATAGCCTCTTCACTATTGCAACTAAGATTCTAAGCAATAGTGAACTCTGCAATTTTATATGTTGTGGTTTTTGTAAACTTCTCCATTTGTTGCAAAGAGTAGTTTTCTAATGACAGGTGAGGATACAGTTATCTGTGGTTATAAGGATAAATACTTAGAATGTAGTAAGGGATTATGATGTTTAAATAAAGAAGGTGAACCTATAAAGTCTCACCAGCATGACAGCCTAAACAGGAGCTGAACAAGCACAACAATAATAGGCATGCTAAAATGGATGGGGAAAGACCACAAGACCTCAACCCTATACAAAGAACTCCAGGCAACTAAAGTATTCTGATTGGAAGAAATATTCTTCACCAGGGAAGAAAACACCAGTTGGTACCCAATTACTAATAGTCATCCCTAAAAACATACATATAGGAAACATTATATAGACAGACTAATTTGCATTTATGCATATATATTATATATGTACACATATAATAACATTAGTCATAAAGAGGTCAGGAATTTTTAAAGAGAGTAAGGAGAGGTATATACATCTGAATCAGAATTGCATTAAACACACTAATAGAAAGGTGGGTAAGACTCAAACATCTACTATTGAGAGATTACACTTTGCATGGATAATGGAAACTCCAGCAATGGTCTTACCATGTATCTGCAAACTATTTCTCTTTAATCAGTAAGAAAAAAATGTGGAAGTGTATTAGAATCAAATTTTAATGACATCTTTATGACATACTTTATGCTTGAGATTTGTGGGCACATTTTGTGTTAGTCAGGGTTCTCTAGAGGATCAGAACCAATAGAATGTATGCATATTGAAAGAAGGTTGTTTTGACTGGCTTAAGCAACATGGTCTGCATAGAACAATGATGGCTTTCTCACACTGGAGAGGCTCAGAATTAAATTCCATTAGACTTTTTTGGCTTGATTTCACCTTTAAAATAGGAAAGATTTTTATGAATGATACTGTGTTTCACTCCTTATTATTTCCTTTCCTGGTTTGATAAACTATGAAGTCATCACAGTCAGCCATATGGGCATAGAAGAAGAACCTCAAGAGACAGAGAATCCTCCATTCAAACCCTAGCTGTTTTTATTAGCCAAGAAACATTTTTAGAAAAAGTGTATCACAACACATATACATAAAATGCTCGTTGTGATAGTTAATATTGTAAACTTGACTTGTTTGAGAATCACCCTGGAGAAGAACCTTTGGTTATAACTGTGATGGATTTCATAGATTAGGTAGGAGGAGTTGAGAAGATCAATCCTAAATATGGGAAACTGCATTATGTGGGTCAGTCTTACTAGACAGATGAAATGTCACTAGGCACTGGCTTCCCATTCCTGTTATAATGCCTTCTTTGCCATGATGAACTATATCTTCTCAAATAATACGCCAAAATAAATGTTTCTACCTTTAAGTTGATTTTGTCAATTATTTTTATCAAAGCAATGAGAAAGTCTATAATATAGAAAATTTATGACAAGAGATGGGGCCTTTTCTGTAGTAAACCTGGTCATGTGATGCCATTTCCTTGGGAAGAGTATGTGAGAAGGTTGAAGTGTTTAAACTTTTACCTATTTGTCATGCCATAGACATCCCCTACCCTTGTGACCTTTAAGCTAGCTACATGGCCTCCATAGTAACTCTAAAGGCCAATGTACACATATAAGGAAAAACATGCAACACTTGTCTTTTGGGGTTTTGCTTATATCACTTAGGGTGATTGTTTCCAGCTCTATCCATTTACCTGCAAGCTTCATTTTTATTTTCTTAATAGCTGAATGTTATATATAAATGCACCATATCTTCATTAGCCATTCTTCCATTGATGGGTTTTAATTTTCAACTTGGCCTCATTTCTCCCACAATACCAACACTGGCCAGTGTATTTTCTATAATATGTTTCTTACCTTGTATGATGCCTAATCTTGGTTGTCAATTTGACTGCACCTGGAATAAACAAAATGAGAGCCTCTGTGTGATTCTTTCAGGGAATTTTTGATCAGATAATTTGAAGTAGGACATCACACCCTATACATGGGTAATAACAATAACTTCTGTTAATTGTACAGGTAAAAGACAAGGCCATGGAAGAAGAAAACATTTGTATTTTGCCAGCCTGTTTTTGCTTTTGTTGGAAAGTTCATTCAGCCTGTTGCTGTGACATTCCTTTACTCATATTGGAAGCAGCATCTTTGGACTTCTACTTGTAGAATGAAGACCAGCAGCTCCTCAGAGATCCTCGAGGCCTTAATTTCCAGATTAGGACAGCTGAGACATCTGCACTCAAAGACTGAACACTTAACAGATCTGTAGGTTGGAAAGTATTGAGGCACCCAGGCTTCTGGCCTGTGAAAATGCATAACATTGTCCTGTCCCATGTGGGACAGCCGCTTTTGGGCTACCTGAACCTTATTTTAAAAGCCAATGTAATTAATCACACGTGTGTGTGTGTGTGTGTGTGTGTGTGTGTGTGTGTGTGAGAGAGAGAGAGAGAGAGAGAGAGAGAGAGAGAGAGAGAGGGAGAGAAAGGGAGAGAGATGGGGAGAGAGAAATTCTGCTTCAGTCCTTTTTTCATTTGAATTAGAAACAAGATTGTTTTGCATGTCACTCCCAGTTCCCACTCCCTCCCCTCCTCCCCTATCACCCCCCAAATAAAATCCTACCTATCACATATCCCTTCTGCCCCCCCGGATGGTGAGGCCTTCCAGAGGGTGTCTTCAGAGTCTATCATATCCTTTGGAATAGGGCATAGGCCCACCCCTGAGTGTCTTGGCTCAGGGAGTATTCCTCTATAAGGAATGGGCTCCCAAAGTCCACACCCATGCCATGGATGTCCGTAGATTTCTGAGGTTTCCTCACTGAAACCGATGTTCCTGGGGTCTGGATCAGTCCCATGCTGGTATCCCAGCTATCCTCCATCTGGGGAGCAAGAGTTCCCCAATGTTCAGGTCAGCTGTTTCTGTGGGTTTCACCAGCCTTGTCTGGACCCCTCTGATCTTCACTCATCCTTCTCTGCAACTGGATTCCAGTTCAGTTCAGTGATTAGTTGTGGGTGTCTGCTTCTACTTCCACCAGCTGCTGGATGAGAGCTATCCGGGAGCATATAAGTCAGGCATTAATCCCATTATCAGTAGAGGGCATTCAATGTAGCCTCTCCTTCGCTGCCGCTTTGGTCCATTTTTAATGGGAGCTTTGCATTTAGTTGATGTATGTTCCTATAAAATTATTAATTGCTGAGAGGCTGATGTCAACATGAGTTTCCACTGAGTCCTAAGGTCTACAGTGCAGCATATAAGCAATTTGGAGGTAATCTGGAAACTAAAATCTGTCATCACCTAGTGCATACCTTAATTCTTAATATTATTCAACTCATGTTTGTAACGATAACTATTTTTGCCAGCTTCCAGGACCCCCAAATAGCACACACAGTCTTATATTAGTTATAATGCTGCTGGCCAATGACTAGGATTTCTTATTTGCTAGCTCAGTCTTAATTATCAATCATAACTACTAATCTATATATTTTATAAGGACTTATCTTACCGAGGATGCCGGCTTTATGCGTCCTCTCTCCCTGGGATCACATGGCAACTCTCTCCCTTTCCTACATTTCCCAGAATCCTCCTTCTTTCCTAGTCCTGCCTAACTTGCTTCCCTACTGGCCAACAGTGCTTTATTTACCAACCAATAAGACAAACATATACATAGAAGGACCTCCCCCCATCACATGTTAACTGTAACTGCCACAATAATAAGCAAACACATTAATTTCCCTTTTATTCCATTCTTTCTAATCTGTGCTGGTAATAATTATACCTGGTGGGGGATGCCCTTTTTGTATATATTTTTCTTATTGGTTGATAAGTAAATACTGTTTGGCCAATACAGGCAGGAATATAGATAGGACTGGGAGACAAGAAGAATTCTGGGAAAGGTAGGCAAAAAGGCACCTTGAGAGATGCCATATAGCCGCCAAAGAAATAACAGGTATGGCCATTCCTGGTAAGCCAAGACCATGTGGCAATACATAGATTTATAGAAATGGGTTAATAATAAATACAGAGCTAGCAAATAAGAAGTCCTAGCCATCAGCCAACAATTTTATAATTAATATATTATATGTGTGCTTATTTGGGGCTAAAGTGGCAGTATCACCTGACAGGAACAAGAAAACACCAGCAACAATAAATAAAGAAGGAAATCAGAGCAGGAAAGTAAACTCAACACTCCTCCACATTTAGATTCCATAAAGTGGAGAACTGAGTGACCCACATTAAGAAGGACTCCAACTAGCTCCAAGTCTTAAGACATATGCCTAGCCATGTGTTTTCTGCTTTTCTTTTCCCCTTAACACTTCAATTTTAGCGGTTGCAGAGGGGTCCTGTCAAATTTTAGGTATGAATATAGTAAATTTCACATGTTTTTCTAAAACACTGAAATGTGAAAGAGAGCAAGTTTTTTGCTTTTCACCGGTTTTTGTCATAACATACTCATGTATATCACTGAACATGTTGTTTTATACAAACAAAAGGATGAAAGGAAAAAAAAGAAGAAACTTACAGACTAAGTAATTCTTGTACAAAGTTGAGGGTACTAAAAATGTCTTGTACAAAATTGAGGGTGAAGGTTGCCAGACAAGTTCACCAAATGCCCCAAATTCACTACCATTTTATAAGGATTGTGGAGAAATTTATGCAATATTGAAAGCATAAATGAAAACACTGTCAAAATAAAAACCTTTCAAATTGTTTCCAAATATTTACATTTGCTTAGCGCTTGGGGGAGAAATCACTGATTTAAGGATTAGGAAATGAATGAGCGTTTTTAATAACAATACAGCACAGACACAGAGGGGCACAATGCAGACAGCTGCCTCTCTTCAGAAACCATGTGGGACATACACACATGGCTTCCAGGGATGAAAGGAAATTCATACTGGAGAAAGAAAACAGAAGTGAGCAGGAAAATGTGGGGTACAATGAGTGAAAAACAAAGGAGAACAATGATGACCACATTTATAAAGAGGAGTAAGATATTGGGTCTATGGGGTGCAGCTATCATCAAACCAAACCTGTAAGATGGAGCTGCATAGCTCCCCATTTTTCTATCAAAGTTGCATATAACATTTTAAAGCTTCTGAAATTACTGTTGGGCTCAGGATAAATATGCTTCGCCACCTTTATCTCTCCATTTCTTAAGGACCATGAGTTATGAGAAAGTTACTATGAATAATAAAAGCCTAGAAAGACACAGATGGAATAATAAACAGCAGTATCAAGGGAATGAACCCCAACACCTCTTCAGGGTAAATTGTACTATATTTGGCTCTGTGATGGAAGGAATTTGAATGGTGATTCTTTTTAATTTTTATTATTTTTATTCATTTTACATGCCAACCACCGTTCTCCCTCCTTTCTCTCCCCCCCAACTACCTCCAACCTACCCCCATCTACTCCTAAGAAAGGGTAGTGGCACAGCCATTTCTGATGGGAACGACAAAAGTCATGAGGCTAGCACAGTTGTTTGACAAATGATCCAGCAAAACTGAGCCACATGATATCTACCTTGTCACCTTTGGTTTTATCTCCACCTGTTGCGTACTTCGAGTACTTTTAATATTTGTTCAATTTAGGGGTATTAAATTGATGGAAAATTCTTGTGAATCATTTATACATCTCCCAGGAATGCTATTTCTAAGCTTCCCCAGGAAGGTCCTGTACATATTACCCCTCACATTTTAGGGAGATATCCTCATCTACTTGAAGTCTTCCTTATGTCTAGGAGGTTCTGACACACATGAAGAAGACAGAGGCCTCTTTGTGAAGCTATGAGATGGTCTTGAAACATCTGTCTCTGCACTCATGCAGGAATAAAATATTCAAAACAAAACAAGATTTGGTAAACTAGAAGAGTTGACCACAGAAAAGACTGCAAGCCTCTTCCCACTATACCCTCAGTCAATTGTGTAGCATATACAGCAACAAAGTTAGATTAGCTGAAGTTACCTCTGCTCTACACAAAGACTCATATTGATGGGCAAAGAATATGTAGAAACATGATAAAAGAATGAAGCGTCATGAACTCCCTTTCTTAGAAAATTTAGCACATGTAGAGTCAATGTGGTATCATATGTCCAAGGAACAATAGAAATCCAGTATTAGACATACAGACAAATTCTATAAAGATATAAAATATGAACAATGTATTATGACAGAGTTTGGATAATAACTGCAGCAGCTTTCACTTGGGGCTATTTCTTGGGCACTCTGACCATTAAGAGTTAATAACACACCACTTGGGACATGGCAGAATGCCCGCAATGGCTTAAATATTGTTTTGGTCTATTGTCCTTATAGCCACAAAAGCTACCAGCCTGAGAACAGGCTATCATATGCCTCCAGATTCTTAAAAATTAGGTTATGGGGTTGATGACTGAAAATGGATATGAAAGATTAATTGTTTATCAAAGATGTCAAAACTTGAGGGAAAATGATTGGAGATGATAACTCTGTCCTGGCAGAGTTCATTAATGATGGCTAAAAGATGAGCAGAAGGAAGTGAAGCACATGTCCATACACAAAAATTATATGATCTATGTTTTGAAGCAATATGAGTGTATCACTGCTTACTGAATTCTGTATTAATAAAGAATCATTCTCCTGCTAGTTAGTCAGACTGCAAGATTCTCCAGACCATCATGGCCTTGCTCACTTCCTCCCTGGCCTACAACCCCTACTGGGCCCTGCATCTCTGCAAGGTATGTGCTTCCTTTCTGTCCATCTCTCTTATAAGGAATGAAGAAGCATTCTGTGTCTGATTTCTCCCTTCATCACTCTTGCATCTACCCATCCTCAGAGCCTACCCTCATCTGGCACGGGAAGGCCTCCAATGGAGAGTCAAGAAAGCCAGGCACATTCAGTTGAGTCAGGACTAAGCCCCCACCCCCATCAAGGCTAAACAAGGTATCCCACCATAGGCAATGGGCTTCAAAAAGCCAGCTAGGGATAGATCCTGGTCCCATTGCCAGGTATCCCACAAACAGACCAGTCTACAAATCTGTCACCCACATGCAGAGGGCCTGGTTCAGTCCCATGCAGGCTCCAGGTGTTCTGAAGGTTCATGCTGCCATTTCCTAACTATTATTACTAGAACAGCAATGAACATTGAGAGGCAGTACCTGTGAGGTAGGATGTCAAATCCTTTAGGCATATGCTAAGGAGTGGATACTGCTGGGTCATACGGTAGATTTATTTTTTTTATATTTTCTGGATTCTCAATACTGATTTCCAGAGTAGCTGTACAAATTTGGATTCCCACCAAAACTTATTGGGGGTTCTTCTTTCTCCAGAACCTCAACAACATTTGGTGTCAGTTGTTTTATTGATCTTAGCCATTCTAATTGAGATGAACAAGATGAAGTTTCAAAGTTATTTTAATTTGCTAGACAAGTATGGTTCTGTCCTAAATTCTAAGCCTTATTCTTATACCCACAGATATCATACCTCAACAAAGAAGCCTTCTTCACAGCAAATAAAGATCATAACATAACAGCATAACTGAATACAATGCAGATATTAATGGATTGTGGGGAGCCTAGCCTAAGTGGATACATCCATATCACAGTTCCTGCCTCTATAGCTCAGTGGATACCATGTAAGGGTGGGTACAAATAATTTAAGAGCTAGAATACCAGGAAGTCCATAGTCAAACAGTCTCTTTTAGAAATAGCTGCATTTGGACTATGCTGTAAAATAGTAACCAGAGAGTCTTAGTAATTGTTGTTAGTTTTGGGTAATCTAAAATGACAAATTGTCCCCTAAATTTCCAGAGACCTTTTTACCAAAAACTACAAGATCTTCAAGCTGTGTGATGTTTAAGGCAGAAGCACAGTGGTGATTTATTGTGGTAGTGATGGGGAGATAAATGTCTGCCTAGTCTTCTGAGTAACTCTTAGTCATCTCCTTAGATCCAAAGCAGGGGGCTTTATTTCTGTGAAGAGAAGAATCCTTGTGGCTTCCAAGGGAAAGAGATCTTCCTCTCTAAGCACAGAATCCCTGGGGACCTTTCCTTCCAAATAGCTCTTGTTTACATAGTAATGATGCAATATACTGGTTTCCTTGTGCAGAGGAGCTCGATTTGTTTAGCTTTGCTATACCACCCCTTAAAGCTTAAAAAATGACCTTTCAGGAGATCAAGGAAGTCAACATTCCAGCATGGATAGGGAGGGGACACATGAGCCCCCACCTCTGGTTGAGGAGTTAATGGGAGTTGATGGCTGTTAGAGAAGACAGTCTATTTTCTTTAAGGATGAGCCTAATGATAGCTTGCCCATGCCCTAGTAGATAATCTCACCTCCTTTAGCACATTATCACGACTATTATAGTATTGATAACAACAGTAATAATGAAAAGGACATGACGCATGGGAAATGGGTTAGTGGGTCCCAGGAGAGTCAGAAGGTGGTAATGGAGGAAATTAGGCATGTATCAATATATATATATATATATATATATATATATATATATATATATATTTCAAAGAATAAATACAAATATTTTTAAAGATATGAAATTAATTTGGAGGGGGAAATTAGTGGGTTGGGGAGGAGCTGGGTTGACTAAGATCAAAATGCATTATACACATGTATCAAATTCTCAAAGAATAAACAAAAATAATGAAATAAAATGAATACCTAAATATAAACAAAATAAATTGATAAATGTATGTCATTTGCATTTAAAATAGCTCTATATTGTGAAGTTCAAGTATTCAGGCATCAGACAAGAACAAAAAAGCCCCGCTGATATACTGAGTGTACACATAAAACCTTGATACCATTTCTGCTTCCAGTGACATGCACTGCAGCCCTTTGTTTAAAGGCAAAATGACTCCTGAAGAGTACATTTTACTTTTGCACAATAAGAGGCTTAGAAGCCTTGCAGTCTTGCATATTAGAGCCAGTAATGCAGCTTTCATGGTTATGTTTATTCTCTGCAAACATTACCCATAAGAGGGAAAATCACAAATCAGCTGAGATTTTGCCAAAAATAGCACTCAGTTTGTTCACTTTCTGTGAACTGTAGAGAACAATTAGCCTAAACTCTTTCAGACACATGAATCACATTGTTTGGTTCAGCTAGCAACTGTATGTGTTGATGATCTGATGGGCTGAAAGTCCTGTTTCTAGATTTATGAACTACTTGGTGTGTATATTTTTCTCTATGGGGCTTTCTGAGAGTCAAAGAGCATTGTCTGGTGTCAATCCAAATAAAGTTGTCCAGTATAAGGAATGATTGGGTGAGTGCCATGGCTAACTTGTAGTTTCTCAAGTGACTGAGGCAGTCACAAATATCCTGGAGCATTTTCCTGAGGTCATTCCAAGCCTCTAATTTAGTCATCATAAAACTTTATTTTCAAAGTGTCAGTTTGGATGACACTTTCATTAAAACCATGTTAATTTTAATAATGATGATAATTCTAGAGAGTGACAGCTTAGTAACATTAAGAGAAGGGGAAATGTTGCTGATTATGCAGCCTGGGATGTTGTCAGCATGGAGCATTACCAATCCTGTTGGCTCAAGTTCATCATAGCAGTCAGTTCTTAGGCTGGAACTTCAAACTAATCAGGTTTCTGGTTTTTTCTCTCTCCACAAATACCAGTCTGCCAGTTATTACCCTTGATTCCTTCTAACATGGAAATGTATTAATACCCTTGTTCAATTTCCCTAAGGCTGGACTCATGCTAAAACATCAAGATCTGTGTTTAGGCACAGCATTATTGTGAAGTCCCTTTTCAATGTTGCACCATTGAGGAAAGAGTTGACAAAAATAATGCAGTGTTGTTAATGGCATTCACAAATAATGAAAAAAATGGGTATGTAAAGTAGAAATATGGAAAAAGAACAGAATATGAAGTGCAGATATCCCATTTTATGTGTTGGTGTGCATGCATGTCTACTGTGTCTAGATATGAGTGCATGTGTTTATGTATATGTATATATTAGTTTGTGTATATAGACTCCTTATTTTCAATTTTTTCTGTAATAGAGTGATAAGTGCTGCAGGTGGGAGGAATAGGATTTGTTTGTTCACAAATAATGCTGAATAGACCAGCAAAAAAACCCGCAAACACAAGTTGGGTGCCTAACTCAAATATCTACTAGTGTAATTTCTCACTTAAAAATATTACCGATAAAATGTTAAAAGTACTTTGAGAAAAATAAATAATCTCAACCAAAAGATGGGGAATGCCTCTCTAAGAATAACACCATGGGGAAAAATCATAAAGAAAAATGTACATAGGCTTGATAAAATAAAACTATAAAATTGTTATACATCATAAGACATAAAATATTTAAAACCAACAACACATTAAGAAAAATATATTTCAAACACACAGAAAAGATATAGAGTTGATATATTTCAAGAACTTTAATAAATCAAAAAGCAATTCTCTAATAATAAAATGAACAAAGCAAATACTTTTCCACACGCATACTTAAACACAGCCATAGTACAAAAATGTATGATAAAAGAATATAAAATTTCCCAATGTAGCTAGTAAAACAAAGTTAAAGTTTAAAAATAATTATGTTTGTTTTCTACAAAATTGTCAGGGTTTAGAATAAAATGCCCAGTCTGATTCCGAGTTATGGTCTTCTTTCTTAATGTGGAGTAAAGATCTTGTTTTCAGGAAAAGTATCTTTCATGAAGTTTCCTTTAGGATTTGATTTCTTTTGCAATAAGCTTCATTTCAGGAAGGTGTGGTGACCCATAAAGAGTCACATACAGCATCTGGTGGGTGCAGGAGGCACCTGACACACATGGGTCTTTTGCATATTCACTGGTAGAGTCACCCAGAAGAGCACCTGTCTTGTGAAGTACAGGAGTTTGGAGCCAAGCAAGCTGTTAGTCAAAGCACCTGAAGCTCATTTCAACATGAACTATAGTACAAGGAACTTGGGGAGAATAGAGTTAGAGTGTTTAGGCTAGTTGATAGTCACATTAGTAGCACTTGGCATGTTGTACATATTTAAAATGTGTAATTTTATAAATACTGTATTAGTTACTTTTCTTGTGGCCGTGAAAAGACAGAAGTGATATAGGGGATGGGAAATCTGTGGATAGGGACTTCTTGGTTTAAGGGACTTTAGTTTAACATAATGAGAAAAGGCTTGATGACACAATTCTACTGAGGTGAGAGCTTGAGATGACTGATTATTGGAACTCATAGACATCCAGAAACAAAGTGTTTAGGACAACCAGAAGTATATCTTAATTATAATCCACAATGTGCTCCCAAGTTGCATGTAGCAACAGGGTAGACTCTACACTCTAAAACTTTTACAACTTTCCCCAGCAGCACCATTATCTGTAAGAGTAAGAGTCTACATGCATGAGCCTCTGGGGACACTTTTACAACCAAACTAATAATAAATAATAATATGGGACATTCTTGGCATTTATACATGAATGGCAGAAATGTAAGGGAGTTTCTACAGCAGATTCATAGAAGTTAAAGATTTCATGGGTATTATAACTGAACAACCATGATGCCATGAGAAGCCAATGTCTAGTTATGTCTCAATACTCTCCGTTGATCATATTTGGATAGAAGAAAACAAAATTGTTTAAAAAATTATTTACAGAGACCTGGGGAAAAGATTCAGTGATTAAAACTTGATTTGTAAGAAAGAGGACCTGAGTTTGATTCCAAGAGCACAACTAAAAATAATCTGGTTTTGGTGGTGTACATTTATAAACCCAGGGCAGGAACAGCGATAGTTGGAGCATCAGGTTTCATTGTTTAGTCCAACTAGCCAATTTGGTGAGTGCCAAGCCAGTGGTAGACCTAGATCAAAATGAAAGGTAGGTGGTACCTTAATAATGACACTATTTATTTTGTACACAGACTTACACTCACATATACAATACATACACAACATCACAGACACATACACAGAGGCACTTCCCATATGAATACATGAACACATGTGCATCTGCACACGGCAACCTTCATATAAATATAGTACACACACACACACACACACACACACACACACACACACACACACACACACACCTCACACCTATATTTAAAGCTAGTTGATACTTTTACCAAGAGATAAGGATGAGAGTGGAATCTGTTGTCATCAACACTAACCAATGCAAAAAGTGACCAGAATACATTTTGCTCATGGCATGAGTGAGATAAGTTCAGTGATCTGAAACAAATGATAACTCTATGATTCTCAGAAGACAAACACTCATAATTATTAGGAAGTAGAGGTCAAATGAAGTAACATGAAAATAAACATTTTATACTAGAAAGGACAATGAGGAAACTTTATTAAAATATTGCATTGCTGCCTCTCCTAACTAATACAAAAAGATACTAACAATTTCAGAGTATGTATATTGGTTACAGTCACAGGTAAACCTGGAGTAACAGTACCACCAAATAAACAAATAAATAAATGGAACAAAAATGGGAAAATAGGTTTACCTATGAACCAAAAATAATTTTTATTTTTTTTGCTTTCCTTCATCCTGGCTGCCCTCCCTTTAAAACCTGTTCTTTTTACTTTCTTCTCTTCCATTGTGTCCTTTAATATTCTCCTCCTTTATCCATCACTCAGAAAGTATTGATTCTGAGCTGGTTAATAAACTATTTGCGCGCATTAGAGAGAGATAGAATCCATGAAATTCAAATTTATTGTTACTCATCACTATGACCTCAAAGCGAGAATCCTTGAAAGTAGCCAACATGACACATGGTGATAAAATTTACAACTCTTCTAAATTTAAGCATTTCAGGATTACCAATCTTTATATGTAGGTTTATGACTTCCGTATAGATAGTAGAAGTTGGCAATGGTTTGGAAGATTATGGCACAAACTTCCACTGATGCAGGAACAAAAACTCTCCAGTCAGCAGTCAACAAGGTTAAAAACCATTGAGAAGACAGCAGCAAACACATTAGAGTATCAGGTGAAATCTTTCTAATGTTAGAGTGTAAATCAACAGAAGGTATCTGTATGCATTTTCTGCTCTCAGCTCACTAATATTCTAGGCCTCTAACTCTGAATTGGGCCCACATGACTGAGTTCCACTCTCTGATCTTCAAAGTGCATCTAGAGTTTGTAAAGCATTTTATAGGAACAAATAGCTCATAACAATTACCTTATAATAAATATCCTTATGTAGCCATATCTATCTACATCTATTTGTGCAAACATATATATCTTCATGGTTCCATTTCTCTAAAGAACAAAAATATATTCATATGTTCGTTTAGGGTAATTATGTTCCCTATGTAATTCTAGAACCTGGAGGCAGAAACAAAGATAGTGTGATTTGGAGGCCATTCAAGCAGAAATTACATGAGACACCATCAGAAGAAAAAAAATCAATAAACATCTGTATTGTAATGAATAATTTAAAAGATTATGCTATGCAGCTAATATATTTCATCTATTATCTAGGATATATATCCTTTTACTGGTAATGAATAACACCAACCAACAAGGTACCCAAATGCTAAGATTTTTGTGTAAACCTGGTTTGTGTGATAATAGACAGATATCATCAGACAGACAGCAGAAATAAGCTATAACATGGATGAATTTTTTATCTTTTCTAGAAATACTTTCCCTAGTTTCCCATTTCATGGATGGTATGGCTAACATATTTTAATAGCATATTTATTATTTACTTGTGTGTTCATTCATATGTGATGTGTGTGGTCTTTATAAGTGTCCTGTATCCACGTGAATATATATATATATATATATATATATATATATATATATATATATATCTGTCCTCAAGTTGACATTGGCAGGAGATATTCCAGGATTTCTTCCCATCTTTTTTGAGACAGGATCTGTTGCTCAATCCCAAGCTAATCAACTTAACTAGGCTGCCTGGCCAATTTCCTCTATACATTCTTCTGACTCTACCAACTCCACTCCAGCTTTGGGTTACAGCTATACATCACTGTTTTGGACTTTTATGTAACTTCTTATAGGTTATAATCAGATCTGTTTGGGGATGTTATTTTACAATGAAGATGTATTTCTGTGATTGGTGTAACAAAAAGTTGAACAAGAACTAGGCAGGAAGTATAGCCAAAACTTCCTGACAGAAAGATAACTCTGGGAAGCATAAAGATGGAGTCCTTAGCCAGACATAGGCAAATTATCTCTACTTTCTAAATTCTGTAAATAAAGAAGCATTCTGGATGATAGTCAGTCAGGATGCAAGATTCTCCCTAACATCATGGCCTGGCTTACTTCCTTCCATTGCCTACTCCTTACATCTCCTGTTGAGAACTGAATCTCTGACAGGGACATACTTCCTCTCTCCATCTCTCCTAAAATGAAGCTAAGAAGTGTCTCATGTCTGATTCCTCCCATTGCCACTCTTGCAGGCAGAGCTGGACTCCCACAAAACTTGGTGCCAGGGAAACACATAAGGATGACCCCTACTAAAACTCCTAGCAATGGTGGAAAGTGTGCCTGAACTGGCCATCTATGGTAAACAGAATGGTGACTTCACTAATTACCATCAGAGATTCTCTATCCAGTAACTGATAGAAACAGAGGCAAAGATCCACAGACAAGCTCTGTGCTGAGCTTTGAGAGTCTTATGGAAGAAAATGTGGAGGGATTGTATCATCCATGGGGGGTCATAATGGGGGAACCCACATTGACAGCTGACATGAACTCATGGGAGCTCATGGACAGATGCTGGGCCAAGAGAGAGTCTGCATGGGACAAATCTAGGCACTCTGTATGTGTGTGACAATCAAGTAGTTTGATCTCTTAGTAAGGCTTCTAAAAATGAGAGCAGGACATCTCCCTGGAGCTTAGCCAGAACCATTCTGCGGCAGTAGCTTAGCAGTCTAAGTTTTGGCTCTTGAGATCAGAGAAGGGTTCACATGCACAAAGAGCCAAGTCCAGACAGTGAAAAACATCTAAATGGACATAGCATGCTTTAAAATGTGTTTATATGCTTAAGAAAAAAAGCACATGAATTAAGATGGAGACTACATTTTTGTGTTTTACTTCCTGTTAACTCATGTAATATTATATCATTCTTGGGTCATTGATAGGGTTGAAGACTAGATAATTATAGCTATAATTTTCCTTGTTACCAAATTAAAAAAGAAACTTACAAAAGATGTGTAAATTGTATAAGATTGAGATATATAAAAGTTTAAGTTGTCTACCTAAGAAAATGTCTTAAGGTATAAAAAGATTTTCTTTAGGGTGATAGTTATGATAGAAAGTGGTTTAGATAGAAAACTTTGGACTCATGAAGATAGGGCAGATAATTCAGTATTTTCTCTGGATTAGTCAAATACATATGGACTGGATATTGTAAACGTAATTCTTATTTGTTAATTGTTTTTATTAAATGCAGTATTAATGTATTAGAATTAAAAACTTTTCCTTTTTATTTAGACAAAAAAAGGGGAAATGTTGTGGGACATTTGAATACTGTGAAGATGTATAGCTGTGATTTGTGATGTTCATAGCAGCATTATTTGTAATAGCCAGAACCTGGAAGCAAACTATATGCCCCTCAACTGAAGAATGGATAGAGAAAATGTGGTACATTTACACAATGGAATACTACTCAGCAGAAAAAAGAATAGAATCTTGAAATTTTCAGGAACATGGATGGAACTAGAAGAAACCATTCTGATCAAGGTAATCCAACCATAAAAAGACAAACATGATATGTACTCACTCATATGTGGATTTTAGACATAGAGCAAAGGATTGCCAGCCTACAATCCACACTGCCAGAGAAGCTAGTAAACAAGGAGGACCCTAAGAGAGAAATACATGGTCCCCTGGAGAAGGGGAAAGGGCCAAGATCTCCTGAGCAAATTGGGAGCACAGGAGGAGGGGGGAGGGAGCTAGGAGAATGAGAAGGGGAGAAGAGGAGGGGTGAGGAAGATAGGAGGGAGCAGAAAGTTTGAGTTGGGGGAAAAATAAAAGAAAACAAGAAAGGAGATACCATAATAGAGGGAGACATTTTGGGTTTACAGAGAAATCAGGCACTAGGGACATGTCTGGAGATCTACAAAGATAACACCAGCTAACAATCTAAGCAACAGAGGAGAGGCTACCTTAAATGCCCTCCCCTGATAATGAGATTGATGACTGTCTTATATGCCATCCTATAGCCTTCATCCAGCAGCTGGTGGAAGTAGAAGCAGATACCCACAACTAATCACTGAACTGAACTGGAATCCATTGGCAGAGAAGGACAAGTGATGAGCAAAGGTGTCCAGACCAGGCTAGTTAAACCCACAGAAACAGCTGACATGAACAATGGGGAGCTCTTGGCCCTAGACTAATAGCTGGGATATCAGCATGGTACTGATCCAGACCCCAGGAATGTGGGTTTTGGTGAGGAGAGCTCGGGAATCTAGGGGACTTCCTGTAGCAGTTCAGTATTTATCCCTAGCATAGGTGTGGACTTTGGGACCCCATTCCACATAGAAGGATACTCCCTGAGCCGAGACACACAGGGGTGGGCCTAGGCCCTATCCCAAAGGATATGATAGACTCTGATGATTCCCTATGGAAGGCCTCACCCTCCTTGTGGAGCAGAAAGGTTATGTGATAGGTAGGATTTTAGTTAGGGGGTGGCAGGGGAGGAGGGGAGGGAGTGGGAACTAGGATTGACATGTAAACCAATCTTGTTTCTAATTCAAATAAAAGAAAAGATCTCCTGGGTAACCTGGGAGGGGGAAGTTTCAAGGGAGGAGATGGGGAATGGAAACATGAAGGATCAAGAAGACCTAGTTGGGGAAAGAAGGAGTAGGGCAATGAAAGAGATATCTTGATAGAGGGAGCCATTATGGGGTTAGGGAGAGACCTGGTGGCAAGCCATGTGCCAGAACATAGATATTAATATAAATGGGTTAATTTAAGCTATAAGAGTTAGTGGGTCTAGCCTAATAATGGGACAAGATTTTATAATTAATATGAAATCTCCATTGTTTTTTGTGAGCCGGTGGCCAATGTAAAAGCATGCTACACACATCTTCATGTCTGTGAGGCTGGGATTTTACGTACTGAGCCACATCTGAGGCCCTTAATCACGAGGTTTAGACTAGTAGAGAGTTTATCATGTGTCACTGTTAATGTGTCTTCGATGTGTGTTATTAGTTTTGATGTATAATTTGTCTGCCAACTGCAAGCAGCACCATCTCTGGGTATGTGGGTCTAGGCTGTATAGAAAATGCAACTGAACAAGTTAAAGTACAGTGTACTTCCCTGGTCTCTACTTAAGTTTCTGCTGCAACTTTCTGCCTTGTTCTCCTGTCCTGTCTTCCTTCCGTGATGGATGGTGGCCTGAAAACTGAAATAAACATTTCCTCCTTCAAGTTGCTTTTGGACAGTGCTTTGTTACAGCCACAGAGAAACAAAATAGAACACTTGGCTTTTGTCAAAAAATTATGTTTTGAGATTTGATGGATAGTTTGGTCCATCTTGAGTGTTGTATAGCAGATACATTAACCTGAAGAGAATATCTAAATTCTATGATGATATGTGAATGTGTAGAAATTAGGTAGATGGTAAACATAAAAACAGAAAATAAACTATGGGAAATATTTCTTTAGTCATATTTTTAATGATTCATTTCAGTTTAGTGTATGTGATGCTCACACCCTCAGTGATATATCTATGTGAACCTATTGGCATATTTATAATTTCATTTCAAAAATAGCCTTTTTTCAGTGTTCTAATGAAGTACAGGTTTTAGTGATTCCTCTATTGAAAATAGATGTTATATTAACCTCTTTGCCTCCTACAGATTTCCCTCAGAAAACAAAGCAAAGCAAACAAATAAACATAAAAAAGACATGTTTTTTATGTCTACAGTCTCTGCACACTGTCTACCTTATCTATCTCTATGGTTTCCTGTACTTTGGTTTGCTCAACAACACTATGGTGAGTGTTTAATGTTTTAGATGACTTGGGAAAAATGGAACTCAAATAGGCCTCCATGCTGTTAACCTAAAATTTTGTGTGAACATATAGTATGTTATTGTAGACAGATGTTTCTGTCCTGCCCAGTCCTACAGCTGTTTGTCCCAAATAAATACACAGAGGTTATATATTAATTATAAACTGTTTGGCCTATGGCTCAGGCTTCTTATTGTCTAGCTCCCTCTTAATTATTAACTCATTTCTATTAATCTATGTATCTTCATGTAGTCTTAGCTTACTGCCTTCCCAGTAGCTACATGGTGTCTCCCCTGTGACTCTCTGTATTCCACTTCCAAGAATTCTCCTAGTCTGGTAGCCCTACCTATACTTCCTGCCTCGCTATATCCTGCCTGTCATTGGCTGAAACAGACTTATTCATTAACCACTAAGAGAAACATATATTCACAGCATACAGAATGACATCCCCATCAAGTAGAGTCTCATCTGTGTATCAATTCACTAAGGTTCTCAGTGAAAAAGAATATATTTAGGCCTGATGTTGCACTTACAGAGCCACAGTTTGTAGATATCAAGGTTTATAAAAATGCAGTTGAATAATAGCTGCATTCAAGGCTTTCATATACAAAAATTTAGAAGATTATAGCTTCTATAACCATCCTAACATCACAAAATTTTAATTTTTAACCCAGAGTTGTTTGCTACATGCATTTTTATGATGTCAGCCTTTATTATCATGTTTATCCTTTTTCCTTATAGTAAACTTTAAACAAAATGTTATTTGAAAATGCAGCCATTCCAGCTGAAGACGCTGCCAAATTCTTTACATCCTCAATGACCACAGCTATACCATCAACAGAACCTGCAGCTAGAAACAATTATACTAAAAAAACTAATGGACAGCATGCCAATTACCTAGATGGTTCAGATAAGAGAAATTTTTATTCATTTTTGCTCAATTAACTAACTCATAAGTAGAAATCATAACCTTAACATGATCATGAAACCAAAA
Source organism: Cricetulus griseus (assembly GCF_003668045.3). Classification (NCBI taxonomy): domain Eukaryota; kingdom Metazoa; phylum Chordata; class Mammalia; order Rodentia; family Cricetidae; genus Cricetulus; species Cricetulus griseus. Next base: position 18,333,627 of record NC_048603.1, on the reverse strand, counting down.
TTTGGGTTTTCTTGTCAAATTCCAAAATAAATACTTAGAAAAACTCAATTTCTTTTGCAAACATAATTCTGAAAACTATCTAATTGATTGTGAATTATTTTTCCAAAGTGTTAAAGTACTGTTAAGTAAATGGCACAGAATACACAGCTCCAAGGGAAAGTATAAGGTTTTGGATATACTCAATCCCAAGAGTTCCTTTATCCTTAGGCAGTCCATCATTTAATCCTATGTCTCCTTTTATCATCTCTAGTGCACTGCTAGTCTTCTGTCACTATAGGTAACTGTTCATTTACATTTTTTTAAAGAGAGATATGAAGTTGATGCATCCTGTGTCAACTGCTATCATAGACATATTACCTCCTTGAAAACCTAGTGAAGACACTAATTATATAAGTCACTAAATGCCTGCTGGAACCATCAGAGCATCAATAGTAGACAGATGAATGGAACAAAATAAAAGGCTAGATTTGTGATGAAAGTACATTATCAAATGTTTGAAGCAGAGAAGCATCAAAAATACTTTCATGGACCAGATATGGACACCATGTTCAGAAATACTTATTTTCCAGAGGTACCCAAGGAAGAAGTGTGACCCTGATCAAAAAGTTGGAAAGGGATTTTGCTTGTCTTCAAAAGAGAAAAGAGTAACAAGAGCCAACCTAATTAAGGATGATTTATCTTGCCAAGCCTAAAGTAGGGGCATGATATATGGGGTTTCTCTCTAAGGGGAGATTGTATAAGAAACACTTGCCATACATCGAGCTTTGCCAAGATCTATATAACAATTTCATTGCCAGCCAGAGAAGAATTGTCAGGCCACTGAACCACTACCCTGTGTTCCTCCATTAACCATGGAGAGTTCTGGTTCCTTTTCTTGTTGAAACCAAGAGCCATTAATTTAGTAGTTTCAAACTTTATACAACTTGTTACTTTAGTTCCAGGAGTCATCATCTGAAGTAGAACACATCAAAGTTGATGGAGCTGTTAATTCTTTCAGGCTTTCCAAAGACAGTATGTTTCCTTGTCCAGAGACAATGGTACACTTGTAGTTAATTGCTTGGCTTTGCTCTCCACCACTCAGTCCAGTAATATCAGGCTAAGAATTCCTCAGGCTCTCTATCTATTCTTGCTCATCCTACTTTCAGTTTTTACAACTCACAAAACTAAGTGAGTACATTGAGCTGCCAGGGAATTCAACATAATTAAAAGTAACTTTAAGGTCATAATTAACATATTCAAATCACTTGGGATGTGTCAGTCAAGGTTCTCTAGAGAAACAGAACCAATAGGACGAATGCCTGAGGGTTGGGAATCTAGTAGTTTCCCCATCTACAGAGCTGATTACCTCAGCAGTTGCAATCAGGCACTGGAATTCTGGAAGATTCCTGGAAAGCTGCTGTTCCTCAGTCAAGAATAAAATACTGGAAATTCTGATTCTCACATCAGTGTAAAAATCAGCATCAATAGAGAGGGGCAAGGACAAATCAGCAAAAGGCAAAGCATCTTCCTTTGCCATGTCCCTTTCTATCTGGGATGCCACAAGAGAGTGCACCATATTTGTGGTAGGTCACATCAAATATTGAAGTCAAGACAATTCCTCAATTAAGGCCATCGCCTCATGTGGTTCTAATCAATGGCATGTTAACATTACATCACACTAACCTGTTTCCAGATTCTGATCATCTGAACATGGTCATGTTGGAGAACAAGATACTGTCTACTACAGTATCAGTCAATAAGATGACCCCTGGGTGAAATTGTAAATCACAATGTTATATTAGAGATGCTGGTGCACTCTCTGTGCTCATGACAGTTTTCCCGCCAAAAGGAGGCATCACTGTGGTTGAATATGTTTACACTGAGTGACAGCTTATTTTAGTGTAAGCCTAGATAGGGACATCAGTATTTTAATTTTAATTTTGATGTGTGTGTCCTGTTGTTCTGTTAATTACTAAGAAGATCAACAATGCTTTATTTGAAGATATAGAACATAAAATTACTTATTTTAAATGTCACTGACAAAATTTTAAAATTTGAGATTTCATTTTAAAATGGTGTCTTATTCTAACTTATCTTTGTAGTTTGTTGTCATGAAAAAAGTGGAGCCACATGCTCACAGTGCTCTCTTACAGAGGTTTACAGTGGCTATCCTTGATGCCTCACTCCTGCCATGTGGTTCATCTCCTGTGCCTTGACAGACATTTCATATTGTCCTATCCACAGACTAATATATTGTGTGGTATATATGAGTTTGCCAACACATTTTATATTTGATGAATTGATTTGCAAAATCAGAGATTTGATTAAATACTTAGGACACATCCAAGTTTGATGGCTTACTACCTTTGTGGAATTATGCAAATAAATGTATCCCCTAGAAGGTGAAAAATTAATCATATATTAATTGAGAAAATAATGTCTTCCCAGTGGGTTACAGAGGAAATAAAGAAAAAAATTCATATAAACCTTATGGCATATGCCAGGCACATTAATGACTTTATGTTCAATAGAAAGGTGACTTTACCAGTACCCTGGATTTTGAATACACTGTCTAAGATTTTTAAAGACAACTGACAATACATAGTGATATTTTTAACATAAACATATATACCCTTTCCACCAAGAAACTTCAAGTCCAGACTGTCACGTAATTTTTTTTAAAAAAAAGGTTAAGTTCTTCTAGCATCATTTATTTCATAGACAGAAGCCAGAGACTTTCATAGACCATATGTCTACACAAATCAAGGAAAGAGATGTATGTGGAATTTATCATATCTACTCTTCTGTTAACTATTGTGCCAAGAAAAGTAATTTGGAAACTCATATTCACAATGATTATCATAGTAAAATATCAAAATAAGGGTCCAAGGAAGAAGTGAGATCTTGAATTCAAAATATTATTTGTCTTTAGTGTTCAACTAATCTTAGGTTTGGCTATCCCTTATTGTGTTATAGTCCTGCTACTGCTATGATTCATTAAAAAGACCCACAACTTTCTGAGTTTAGAAAGATAGTTTACATATTTGACCTCATTTGATTCTCAATAATACTGTGAGATTCACTTTATTTTGATGATGGGAACTCAAAGCTGAGAACCTAAAGTAATTATGGTAATACATATCTCACTTTACTTTTTAGAAAATAATATTGGAAAAATGAATGGATTGATATTGGAGATGGGAATTGAACAGGCGCAAGTAACAGAAGGTAGCTGAGCTCCAGGGAATCTCCTTTGTCCAGTTCCCATCCCTGTATCACGCTCCATACCTATCTCTGCTGGCACTAGTTTCATCAATAGATCCATTTGACAACAATCAAAATTGTGGCAGAAATATATTCATTGTTCAGAGAGGATTTACCATGGGCTGGTATTGTCCTTGGAATGTTTCATTTTTGTGACCCACAATTGCACTTGTGATATAAAAGTATAATAATTTTATAGAAATAAAATAAATAATAAAATATAATAAAAAACAAATTTTACAAATATATAAATTTATTGGGAGCAGAATCAGGATCTGTCTCAAACCTGTATAATACTAAAAGCTATAATAATCAGTTACCAGATTTTGTGCTAAATTTCCTCTGAAGAAAAAATATTTGTTAACTTCCTACAAGCAAATACCTAGGGCAGCTTTATAGAAGGGCTTCAACAGGGGTGATGTATCAGATTCTATTTTTTTTAACAGAGAAAGTCGTTATCAACAGTGCATCATAGCTAATATGTTAGTGATCCTCAATGAACACCCCCTGTTTTCTAAAACATATACTTCAATTTTCCACTGTTGTCAAAAGTATAGTCTTTGGGTAACTTAGATAGAAGACCCTCTGAGCTTGGCCTTCTGATGAAGAGAGCAGTCTTACCCAGCATGTTTCTTCCACAGCAAAAATTAGAGTCAATCCCTTGCTGAGGCAGGGATACTATGGCTTGAACTCTACATAGGGTTATCTTAGGGGTCATTCTACTCCAGATCTCCCCCAGGATATCTACCAAAGTCCCATATCATAGACACATCATACTATAACTCGTCTGACAATGTTGCTTTTCTACTCGGGGCATCATTTCAAAGAAGAGTTACTAACAAACATCTCCCACAAAAATACTTAATTTTTTCTTCCCAAAAAGGAAGAACATGACCCAAAGGAATCATGATTGAAAACAGACCAGAGATACAAAATCAAAAATGAGATTTTTAAGTCTCCCTCCCTCCCTCCCTCCCTCTCTCCCTCCCTCCCTCCCTCCCTCCCTCCCTCCCTCCCTCCCTCCCTCCCTCCCTCCCCCTCTCTCCCTCTTGCTTCCTTTCTTCCTCTATATTTCACCCCTATACTTTATTCATAACTGTGTCTCATAATGTTCTCAAACAAGCTAAGGTCATGTGACAGAAAGTATTAAAGCCCCTGACTAAGAAGAAGCCAGAAGCTAATAGCTCAGAAATTCTGGAAAATGTGCAACATGTAGAACAGCAAGGCACGACCAAAACAGTTGTGTAACACAAGTGTGAGGGAGATGAAGATGAGGTTCTAAGAGATCCAACTCATCCTCCTGCAATCCTATTCAAAGTTTTTTCAGAAGAAAAGCCCAACAGATTTATAAGGGGTACGTTTCCTGGTGGGAGGCCTTATTTTATAGAACAAGTGAATGAAGGACTCCAAAAGTTGAACAATAGGAGAACATATAGTGTGCTATCCAAATTCTGACTCCCAATGTTGGACTGCAGCACCCATTCTCTGAGCCAGGACAGTTTCTAATGCTAGTCCAGCATATTTTCTTGCCCAGCATTCCTTAGGACCAGAGGGAGAAGCCTCATAGATATTACAATCCTCCTTTGAGGGTGAGGTCATCTTTCTAGTCATGTGAGAGCTACAAAACCCAGGATTATTTGACTCAAATAGCTTTCTTTGATGGATACAGTTTTGTTCCTGAACTTTCCCAAGTCTTCTCAGAAGGGCTTGTTGTGCCTATATGATCATTTACTTTTTCACTTCCTAATGACACTGTTATCTATGCACACCAATTCCTACAAAACCTGCAGTGAGTAATAGGGTATGAACTTCTCTTGTGACAAATGAAATATGGAACACAGAAGCTAAAATTCCACGTTGTTTTTTCTCCATGCATTGGAGTTAAGCATTGTAAGAGCATTATGGTTTGTATCTGTTTTTTTTTTTTTTCAAACAACAGAGTTTACTTTCCAGCACATGATTTTTTTGGATAGATACACTCATTTTTGGAAAGAGGAGCAAAACTACACTCAACTGTGCTTTGTGGAAGCCATCTTTTGTGGAGTTCTTTATAGCATTGTTCCTTGAACTCTCTGACTTAGGACTCCTTTCCTAATTTCCTGGAATTGCAAAGCCTCGCATTTAAGGATATCAAAACAAGTAAGAGGAAAATGTCATGCATGCTTTCAAGAGATTGTCTGGACAACATAATACTGTTGTCCATCCAACTATGAGTACTTTGATTCCAAGTTAGTTACAGATGATCTGAACAAATGAGATAATCTCACAAAGAGAAGGAGCAGGATCAAAAGAGAAAACAGAGAAAGGAGCAGAGTGGAAACCATAAAATGCTTGCCCCTTCAAAGAGTGTACTCTGCATTAGCAGTATCCTTATTTATAGGAACATTTTACAAATGTGTCTGGAAAGTCTACTCATGCTGAAATGCAAAAGACCAAGATCATGACCCTATGTAATATTTTCAGAGAAGGAGACTTGAAAACTGTATTCCATAGACATGGCACTCTTGTCGTCAAGAAGGTAGGAACAACTGTTTTAAAGAAGGCTAGCTTGCCTACTGCCAAGGAAAGGCTGAACAGGATGGAAAACCTCATATCAGGGCAGTTGTGGGAGCAACAAAGAAAGTTCAAGAAAAAAATAATGAAAGGATGCATTGCATGTGAAAGAAGGAAAAACATGCCATTCAGGAGAGAATAAATATTGCAGGAAGCCCATGTGTATGAGTTTAGGGCAATGACTTCTTTCTGGATAAAATTGTCATATTCCTGGAAGTTTGTAGGTGATAAGGCTCTCCTATATTTCTTTTACAGCCTAGTTTTCATGATTCTGAGTCTCATTTGCAAGTCAGTACAGATATCTAACCTGGCTACTTGTTCACTCATTATTATTAAAGATACTTAGGGGTTGATCTTTACAATGGACATAATATATAAGACCCACCTGACACAAGATTTGTCTCACTAGTGACTGTTAATGCTTAAACTGTACTCATTGTGTAGTAGGTTCTGTAATAAGAGCATTACATATTGTCACTCAGTTCTTACAAGACACCCTGGTAACGTTTCTTTATCCTTCATCTCAGTGATAAAGTGAACATGACTTAGAGAGAAGCAAAAGAAGTATCATTAAAATAACAGCTATATATAGGATGTAACCAGGCCCCCTGAATGTGGGTGTCAGTTAGGAGGCCAGAGAAGTCTATGGGGCCTCTCATAGTGAAACAGTATTTATCCCTAGTGTACAAATGGATATTGGGAGCCCATTCCCTTGGCTGAGAGATACTCTCTCAGCCATGACACAAGGGGGAGGGCCTAGACCTAGGCTTTGATGATCCCCCATGTAAGGCCTCACCCTTTCTATTCAGCAGAAGATGGATGAGATGGGGGTGGTGGTGGGGGGAATGGAAGAATGGGAGGGAAAGGGAACTGGGATTGATATATAAAATGAGGTTGTTCCTAACTTAAATAAAAAGTTTAAAAATAGCAGCTATTTTAAGTAATAAACTGTAGCATCCTTACTGTTACACAGACTTTAACCTATAATGACTTGCTGAATTCTCATGACTTCCTATAACTCCCAGGTCATGTATAATGATGTTCCAAAATATGAACAGGGTTTTACAAGTTCTCTGCATGGAAACTGATAAATAATACTAAAACTTCATAAAAATAGGATACAAAGTTTGGTGGGGTGGATATGGAAAGACTCAGGGCAGGGAAATGAATATGATTAAGATGCACAGTATGACATTCTCAAAGAACTAACTTCAAAGAAAACAAACTGCAACAACAACGAAAACCTCTAAGGCCCATATAGATTCTAAGAATCTTCCATAATTTGGGATGTATATTCCTATATGAGTATATGTGAATGCCTGAGAGGCCAGACCAGAGCAACAGATCTGGTGTCTCTGGACTTACAGATCTATGTGTGTTATGCAATGTAAGTTCTAGGACCTGAACTCCTCTCCTCATAATTAAGAAGCAAGTGGTCCTATGATGGTGAGGCCTGGGCAATCTATGGGGCCTCTGGCAGTTGGTAAGTATTGATGCCTAGTGTACAAATGGACATTGGGAACCTATTCCCTATAGAAGGATACTCTCTCAGCCTAGACCCACAGGAGAGGCCCTAGGCCCTGCTCCAAATGATATGACAGACTTTGAAGATCCCCCATGGAAGGTCTCACCCTCCCTGAGGAGTAGAAAGGGAATGGGATGGGGGCTTGGTAGAGGGGGGAAAGGAGAGGAGGGGAGGAAGAGGGAACTGTGATTGACATGTAAAATAAGCTTGTTTCTAATTTTTTTTAAAAAAAAGAAGCAAGTGTTCTTAACTACTGAGCCGTCTCTCCAGTCCCATATAACCAGTTTTGACCTGCCTGTTTCCTGATATATTGCACATACTCAATAATCCTTCACTTCCAGTTTTCACCCACATCAACCCTAATGGCAACCTAATATTGATTGAGGGTGTTCTGGCAATATGAGAGAAAAAAAGTAGAGATCACCCCACATGTTCCTGGCATGAGGACTGACTTGTGATTCAGAGAAATCTTTGATTTGGAAATCACAAAGGTTGGTTTTCTTATTTTATTGATTAGTGAATATGACTTGATTTTAGACATATTGAGGAGAAACATTAAGTGAAGGAGTGAGGTAAACTTATCATTAAGCTTCAGGTAAATGGTCTTCCTCTGGTACAAAATGGCAGGTTTTTTTTCCATTTAGAAAATAATACAGTACCTACAAGCCTGCAAGAAGGTAAGATACTTGCTGCCAGGCTATACCCCCATTCCCACCACCCACTGGACACTGTTCCACCAAGGCCCACTCTTCCACCCAACCCCATGCACCTCAACATCCTCCATGTGGCCAAACATTCCCCACAACTCAAGCAGTCTACCTAGGCATAGGTGCAAATCACACCAGTTGGAAAATCATGTGAGTGTCTAGCCTCTCAGATGGACAGTCCCAAAGTCAAGACCCTAACTAAACCAAGAGGCACAACCTGTGCCACTCTCTTTCCTAATACAGCACCAGCAAGGCAGCTGGGCCATGCCCCCACATCTTGTGGAAATTCACTGCTGTGGTGATATACTATTTATGATTTATTAAAGCTTGCCTGAGGGTACAGAAAGCAAAGCTAGCCACTTTAGAAAGGTAATGTTATGATGACCACCTCTTGGGTTTATGCTGTGCATCAGCTTTGAATGCTTGGGACAGAATTGCAGAAATAGGAAAGAAAATTGAGTGATTTACAAAAGTTATAGAGGGACCAAAGGAAGCCTTCATGGATTTCTTACAAAGACTGTCATCAGCAATAAATAGAATGATATCAGACATTGAAGCCACAAGAATAATAATTGAAACTATGGCTTTTGAAAATGCTAATTCCCCATGGGAAGCCTTACACTCTCTGAGGGGTGGAAGAGGTGGAGTGGGGTGAAAGTGGAGGAGAGGAGGGAGTGAGATTGGTATATAAAATGAGAAAAGATTGTTTTAAAGTAAAAAAATGATAAAAAACATAGTAAAAGAATGGCAATCATATCAAAAGCAATCTAGAGATTCAATGCAATCCCCATCAAAATCTCAACACAGTTCTTCACAGACCTCAAAAGTAATGAATTTCATATGGAAAAACAAGAAACCCAGGATAGCTAAAATAGTTCTGTGCAACAACAGAACTTCTGCAGGTATCACCATCCCTGAATTCAAACTCTACTATAGAGATATAGTAATAAAAAAGTTTGGTATTAGCATAAAACAAGGGAATGGGGTGATGAAAACATGAGGGAGCAAGATAGTCGAGTTGCAGGCAGGAATGAGGGGGAGAGTACTGAAAGAGATACATTGATAGAGGGTACCATTATGGGATTGGGGAGAAACCTGGTGCCAGGGAAACTACAAGGAACCCACAAGGCTGACCCCATCCAAGAAAGGGTAACTGGCCTTGTGACTACCATAATTTTCATCATAGAGCCTTAATTCAGTATTTGATGGAAAAGATGCAGAGATCCACATCGAAGCACTGGACCAAGTTTGAGGCGCCCAGTTAAAGAGGGGATGGAAGGGTTATATGAACAAGTGGGGTCAAGGTCATGATGGGGCAATCCACAGAGCTCCCATAAGCTAACCTGAGCTTATGGGAGCTCTCAGACTCTGTACATAAAGCTAGGGAGAAGGCTAGACCCTCTGCCTGTGGATGACATTTGTGTACCTTGGTCTTTTCTGGGTCCCCTAGCAGTGGGATTAGGACTTGTTCCTGATACATGAGCTGGGTCTTTGGAACCTATACCCTATGGTGGGACGCCTTGTTAAGCCTTGATGCAGTGGGGAGGAGCTTGGTTCTACCTCAACTTGACATGACATGCTTTGTTGATTCCATGGTAGGCCTTACTCCATCTGAATAGAGGAGTAGATGGGAAGGGGGGAAGAGGGGAGTTGCAAATAGGAATAAAAGAGGAAGAAGACCTATGGTTGGTATGTAAGGTAAAAATAATTAGTATTTAAAAAGAAGAATATATTTGGTGAAATATAACAAGACAGAAATAAAATTCTGCATAGCAAAATTTCAAGAAACAAAAAGAAAGAAAATGATTGCAGCAGAGATCCAGCACGTTGCACTGCCTCTTCTCATACTCGCAATATGGAAGAACTTAGTGACACAGGAGAAGTCATTGACATTTATCAAATTTACATTTCTCCATGCCTCACATTGAGCATCTATAAGTCATTCCTGCCCTCTAGCATGTTTTTTTGTTATGGTGGTTTTGTATAAACAGACATTTCCTTATCTCTAAACTACTTGCCTTTTTAAATTTGTTTATACATTATATGTAACCTTCACGTCCTACCAGCCTATTAGAAATGCTGGCTCTTATCTGACCCTGGAAAGCAGTTTACCTGCTGCAATTTCTTCCCAGAAAATCTATCCATTTTTTCAAAAACACCATGCCTGTAACTATAACCAGCAAAAAAATAAGTATAAAATGAAGGTGGATTTTCATTGGCATCTTTATCTTTATATTTTTATTTCATTTTCTTTCTTTTGTGATCTAACTTTAGATAACTTTTCAAAGTGATCTAGCTTTAGATCACTTTGGTAGCATATGCTGGATATGTTGGCAATTGGCATTTGTTGTAAGCTTTGCCTGGGAAAATACATGAATGAACCCACTTTAAAATAGGGTAATAAGTAATATTACATTTTACATTTTCTTTGGTAGAGCAAAGCAGCAATGGTAGTAGCTTTGAAAGTAAGCAAACAAGAATAAATTATAAAATGATTTGGATTTTTAAGAACAATCTTTAAAGACCACAAATATTTTTCGTATATAGTATTCTTTATTCATGTTTAGGACAAAGCTGATGTAGACTTGTACAGTCATGCATGGTAAATGTTCTAGCAATATTTCAAACAGCAGCATAGATGAATTTCAAAAATACATCATAGTAGAACTCTATCTTTCTTAGGTACCTAGTACCCAATCCTCAGCCTAAAGATTTTCTGTTTTCAGTCTATGTCTATCTCATAAATTACATCATAAATATTGACTTGCCTTATTGACTACCTTTTATAGTTAATATGATGTACTGCTAAATAAAGCTATCAGGTAGAGTATCAGAGTCAACAGGCTCTACCCAGATACAGAGAAATATTGCAGGTGATTAAATGCACAATTGCTCTCAGGAAAAAAACAGCTCTGTACGTAAACTTTATACAATAATACCACTGCTGAAAGACTAGTGATAGATGAAGGAAAAATGGAAAGCGAACAACTTAGCATAAATTAATATAGAGTTTAAGGATAGTGGTATTGCTCATAAACAGAAAGTTCAAAATTAATGTCCCACTGTTTGAGTATCAGATCTGACAGGACTACATGTACAGGTCTATACTGCATGCTTCCTCAAAAATACCCATGGAAATCATCACAAAGTGGGGGCATTCTATAGTCCATTGGACAATGTACTCTTGAGAAGCTGTGTCAGCCCAAGGAAGCATAATGTTTTGAGATGTGGTTTAATTGCATATCAATTGTCCTTAATCATACTCTAATTTTGGCACTGTAGACAACAGGTATCATTTTGAGTTTTCCTTTTTAAGAAATAAAAGAAAGCCACATTAAAAAAAATCCTCCTATTCCTTCCATCACATTGACCTCTCAGAGGGAAGTTGGAAATTAAGAAAATCCATAGAGGGACTCAGAGGTGTATGGATTTGGAGGTTAAATGGATATGACATTTTACCCTAATACTAGTTTTTACAAGCTGAAATACTTTTTATTGGCTAGTCAGATTTTCCAATTTTATTCTTTTCATCTTTTATCTGGAGATAAGAATTTTGTATTATACAGTAAAGACACACAATATCTTGAAAAATCCCTTGACCTGTTAACTCCTCAATAAAAGAAATATGAGTATTAACACTAAGGATTATATCAGCAGAGCTGATTGCTTTATTCATAATCTCATGTGTAGCTTGCATAAATATCACACCTTTAAATTAAAGTTAGGAACCCATGAAAGCCTATATAAATGATTATGCAAACATTTGATTTTTATGACTTACATATTTTTTGTGTTGACTATTTTGAAACTACATTATAGTCATTAATTTCACTTAAAAAAACCTTCTGCCTCTTTTCCTTAATTTCCAAGGATTCTAAAATTTTTACATCCCATTTGGTTGATAAATCATTTTGCTGAAAGGAAGAGTCTTGAAAATGTAATCTCTGTAATGGTGTTGCCTGCCTTTTGCTGTTCTTGTTTTTTGTCTCTTAAAACTGGGTCTTATTCTATAACCAAAGCTTTCCTGGACATAAAGCCATAATGGTCTCAAACTTATGATAATTCTCCCACCTCAGCTTACAAATGCTGCTGCCTTATCTGAAACTCTTGTGAGCATTTGTTTGCTCAGTGATGGTACTACCTTTTAATTACCACACCATTGTCTAGAACAGTGGTTTTCAACCTTCCCAATGCTGTGACCCTTTAACAAAGTTCCATTTTGTGGTAACCCCAACCAAAAAAATTATTTCCTTGATATTTTATAGCTGTAATTTTGTTACATAATACTGTTATGAACCATAATGTAAATGTGTGATATGCAGAATATCTGATATGTGACCCCTGTGAAAGGGTCATTCAACCCCTCAAAGAGGTCATAACCCAAAGAGTGGGAACCACTAGTCTAGAACTATATAACATATATGAAATCAATATGTTACAGTTTGTTTTCTGCTGCTTTAAAACATTCATGACTTAAAGCAACTTGGGGAGTATTGAGTTTGCTTGGCTTACACTTTCATGTCATAATGTGTCATTGAGAGAAACCAGAACCATAAATCGAGTGTAGTAACCTAACCAGAAAATATGGTGTTGAGGATGCGGCCCACTAGTTTGTTCTTTAGCTTGTTCCTTGGTTCATTTTCACATAGTATTTTTTATAAAGCCAAGGAAAAGCTTCCCAGTGGTGGCACTGCCAACAGGGATTACAAAGTTTGAGGTCAAAATATTTGTTTCCAACTTCTCTCATGCCAGAAAGTTGAGGGGTTGTATGGATATAATTACAAGGAAAAAAAAGAAAAATCAAAATGATGAGTAACTTTCTTTTATATTGAAAATAGATTTAGAAGACAACAGTTATTGTTGCTGATGTTAGACTTCAATCTGTGCCTAAGAAATCTTCTAACTTCTACCTTTTGAGTACCCATGGCTACAGGCAAGTGCCACCACATTATTGGGAGTAAACATTTATTTAAAAGCAGTGGACTGGGGCTGAAGGTCAGGGTCAGAGCACTTTCTATGTCTGGACTTAATACCCATAAACCAACAAGCAATAAAAACATTACAATATTGGTCATTTTTACCCAATTTCAGTGTTATTTCATCCCTGAATTAAACTAGACTAAGCCAACAGGCTATACTATGTATAAGTTCTGAGCCATCTACTTCATGATATTTATTTCTATTAGACAATAATGTTGTTCATTCAGACATTTTAAATATTTGCTCTATATATGATAACATGTTTAGATTAAAAATGTAGCTTTTATAATTTGAAAATCATAAGGCATGTGGAGAAATGGTGCGATTTGGCCTTTTTTAAGAGATGAAGAACAGGTGGGAATATTATTCTCAAATAACTTGTAACACACACTAATAAGAAAAAATAGCCCTCTATATTCATAGAGGGGGATGGAGTATATACCAGAATATCCTCAAACTTTCCACTATAATGTAATTACCCCCACCCCTACTATCACATTTAAAAAAATTTCCCCCTTGCAATAGAGTGAGTGAGCAATTATAGTATTTTTGCCAAATGGATCTTATTGTCTTGACAATGATGTGATGCATTCAAGTGAAAACAAACATATGCTGAATTCTGTCTACAATGGAAAGACGTAGCTATTAGGCTGCAAAGACTGTTCTGCTCTTATGGTATTTCCCAGAAATAACTCTTCATGCAGGCATTTATTCACTGAAAAATATAATTAGCTCTTTCTGGGATCCACCTACTGCAGTGTTCAAAGTGCCAGTTCACAGAAGAATAAACTGCAAGTCCTGGCTATGTGAACTGTGCACAGTGATAAAAAGCAGAAAGCAGTTTTTGAGACATTCCTATTCATAACTGTACATGTGTCCATTTATTAGGATGCTGTGTTCCTGAGGCACCATGCAATACATGCATGAGATTAGAGGACTGATTTCTATTGGATTCTTCTCCTTAAATACTAAACATAGTGCCTAGAATATAGATGATATAAATAGTAAATAAATAGAGGTAAATATTAATTTAGATAATTATTCCTTTAGGCATTGGTAAAGTTCCTTTAGTGATGTCTTTAACAGATATACAGTTAGTAAATACTTAGAACTTGGTAAACAGATGTTCCTGACTGAGTTAATAGTTTCTACTGAAGGTTTTAGTAAGCATGGATCTCCTTTTCTCATTAATATCCTGTCTAATAATAAAATGGGCCTTTGGAACTGATTATTAAATACACAATCACATCATCTTCTAACTGGAAAGGCATCTGTATAAGATAAACTTCCTGGAACATCCTTGGGCTGTGATGGCCTCATGAGATAATATCATTGAATAGCTTCATTAGTTGATATAGGTCAAGTATATACTTGGCTAAAAGGAGAGTTGAGAGAGCATTTTCATCCAGTGTAGATGAGACCTTCTAGATTAGGTGAATCTCCTCTTCTAAGACTGTTGCTAGGAAACAAAAGAAAAAAGATATGTTCACTACCCATAGTAGCAATTTTTAAATGAAAATAACAATAAGTAGAATAATGGTGCTAATGATAATAGCAAAGTCAGATGAATATGTAAGAGATTGCAGTTTCATCATCTCTGCAATTTCCAAGCCATTGGTCTCACTTGTTGAATGGTACAAAAACACAGAGCATTTTTAAATATTATAATTAATTAAATGTATACAAATCCCCATTTGTACCATTGATTAATATTATAATGTGTAAATTAAAATAACAACTGGAGATGTATCCAGAGAAAATTATTTTTTGAAATCAGATTTGAGTATAACCTAAACATCATCTCACTCAACCATTAACCCATGGAATTCAGCCTTATCATCAAAAAAATTATCCATCTTTCATCTTTTGTAAGCATCTTCACAGGGATATGTATGATTCATTTCACTTGACTGTCCTCTAGATGCTGCAAAACCAACAGCAACAACAGCATATGTTATCAGAGTGGCTTAAACAGCCACACTTTAACCCCTTTCCATGTTTTTTTTTTTAATTAATGATAAAACCAATACATTAAATGAGCATTAGAAAAAGAAATGCAAACCTCAAAGTTACATATCATTGAAGAATTTGGGGGATTAATTTGTCAAATACATAGTGACAATTTATCTATCTATCTATCTATCTATCTATCTATCATCTATTTGTATGGGTATTTTATCTGTATATCTCTTCACCCAATGTGTGCCTGCTACCTATTGAGGTCAGAAGAGGGTGTCAGACCCCTTGGAATTGGAATTAAAGATGTTTATGTGCCTTGATGTGGGTACTGGGAATCAAATATGGGTCCTCTGAAAGATCAGCCCATCCATTGAGTCATCCAGTCAGCTCCTGGTGGCAGACTTTAAATAGAGAGATAGAAGTAGACACAAGAGAGAAAATCAAGGTGTTCTAAGAATAGTGAGAAACCCAGAGTTAAGTAGTCCATGGAAAGGGGGTACTACCTTAGAAATTTCAGGGCTATGAACTTGAGTTTGTTTTGTTAAAGACACCCACAGCTAAGGAAATGGAGGAACATTTTTCACAGCGACACACACACACACTCCCAATTCTGTTTTTTTTTTTTATTATAACAATCGTT
The DNA here is from genome assembly GCF_003668045.3 of Cricetulus griseus. Lineage (NCBI taxonomy): Eukaryota > Metazoa > Chordata > Mammalia > Rodentia > Cricetidae > Cricetulus > Cricetulus griseus. The sequence continues at coordinate 18,318,020 of NC_048603.1, read as the reverse complement.
TTTTATTTTACATACCAATCCCAGTTCCTCCTCCCCTATTCTCACTCCTCCCACCTCCTCCCCCTCAATCTCCATCCACTCCTCAGAGAGAATTGAGGCCTCCCATGGCATTCCCCAATTCTAATAATAGTGTTTGAGCTACTTCTGTCTTAAATAGGGCTATGCCTCAGAAATTAGTGTCATTGTAAGACTCAAAAGATAAATTCTGGAGACTGGGTGAGTTAGAATTCAGTGTGTACAAATGCCTGGATTGTCTCAGGATTATGTTGTTTCCTAGGCTGGAAACCCATGCTGAAATCCATGTATAGTGTGACATATTCTTTCTGCAGTGATCATATTGGGCATGTTCATTCTTACAGGAACATTAGAAGGTTAGTTGTAGTGAAGATGAAATTATCTGATTTGATAGTTTATGGAACATTATCATATTCTCATGAGTTGTGGGTATTCCCTTGCTTGGTAGAGTTCTCTAGTCCAGTCATTGCATAGCCTGGCTTAATTATACCAAAAAAATCATGTGAAGTCCACAAGAACTTGGATTTGCTTGTAGGTCCTAGTAATAACTGGTTGTAAGCACATGCACAAATCACCAAATACAACACATGTCTTATTTTCTGGATAAGGAATTACAGCACAAATAATAAAAAGCCAGAGACAGATATGGGGGTTCAAGCTGAAGGTCAGAGAAGCAAAGCAGCCAGCCACTAGCTCTTACCTCTACCTCAGACTGAAAGGGCAGTTGTATCCTAATTGCATCTCCAAACTGCACTGCTCCTCATACTCACTGAGACTGCAATGCATTTCTGTCCTCTCCTGCCTTATATCCTCTCTCTCCTCAGCCATATCACTCCTGTTTCCACATCTCTATGTTGGGATTAAAGTGTGAGCTCTGTTTCTCTTTTAGACTGATTCACTCTCATGTATCCCAGGGTGGCCTTGAACTCACAGAGATCCATCTGCCTCTGTCTCCAGAGTGCTAGGATTAGGGGCTTGCCTCACTACAGCCCGGCTTCTATGGCTAACTAGTATTGCTGCTGGGATTAAAGGTGTATACCACCACTGCCTAGTGTTTATGGCTGACTACTATGGGTACCTTTGCACTCTGATCTTCATGCAAGCTTTATTTGTTAGATCACAAAGAAAATATTACCACAACTAATGAATAAAATTTCCTCTGACAAGGTAATTATGACAACTTCAATAGTTTTTAGTTGCACACACACACAAAAAAAACATTTTTGGGTAGATGAGGTATCTTTGTTCATGCATTGAGATTGCTATCATAAAGTCAAGCTTTCCCAGATCATGAAAGAATTGGACAAATTGAATTTAAAACCATTGTCATGTGATTAGACTTCCAAAATAAAGCTTGAAACTCAACTTTCCAATAAAAGAGAAAAACCTGGTAATTTCTATTTCTATGAGCCAAGAGAATGTTGGAGCCATGGCTACAAGAGAATGTTGTTTTGTCATTGTTAATAAAGCATCTGTATAATCCAATGGCCTATATTAGATTGCACATATCTGTGTGGATCCACACATGCTTATGTATGATACATGTATAGGCATAAAGATTATTTTTTTATTCCTAGATATTTGCAAATGAATGCATATGCATGTGCATATCCATGCCCACAAATAAGTGTGTGCACATTGTCCATTTATACAATTTCACATTGAACTCTATCTATAGTGTTTTATTCACACACAAGTCATATTCATTTTTCTTCATACTTTAATAAGTTTGAATGTTTGAGCTTGAAGTGTAATTGATTTTTGATGAGGAGGGGTTATGATAAAGCCTCCCATAAATGGATAGATATCAAGGAGGGCATGATTGGAAACATGGGGAGCTGATACTGATATATGCTGTATTTGTTAAAAATGGCTTGTATTTTGAAGGTTAAATAATAATTTACCTCCTTGTGAAAACTGGGAATAGTATCACAAGATGTTCTACAAAGCAAGGATATACTGAAACATATGCAGAGAAGTAGTAAGTCCATGACTTTTCTTTTACTTTACATATGCTGATAACTGTGGTGACAAGTTTGCTTCACTGAAATGATGGAAAAGTCATAGAAAACCCAGCATGATTATGACTTCATCCATGTATAGACATTAGCTAGGGAATTGAGGGCTGACAAGCAGTTCTGTGATCTCAAAGATGTGGGTTGTTTTAGTATTCAAGCCTCATTTTGCATTTCCCTATGATCACTGGGAACTCATTCATTCCCAGTCTTCAGGAAGAAGGAAAGTGAGCAGAATGATGAGGTCATTGCTCCTTGTAATGCCAGCTGCTCAGAAGAAGGAGTCATTATTCCCAAATGACACCCCACCTGTATGTTGTTGAATATGCATCATTACCAGGTAGGTATATGTGGTTTGAAATGAGTATTTTCTGATTCTGAATAAAACTAAGAAATCGAATTGCGGTCCACTACAAGAGGACAAAGCATTTAAATATTTGAGCCTAGAAGAAGGACCATTCTCATTAAAATCATCACACAGAACCAGGTGGTGGCAGCTCATGCCTTTAATTCCAGCACTCAGGAGGCAGAGGCAGGTGGATCTCTATGAGTTCCAGGCCTGCCTAGTCTACAAACTACACATAGAAATGCTGTATCGAAAAACCAATCATCATCATCATCATCATCATCATCATCATCATTATCACACAGGGAAACTTGGATAATTGATACAATGTTACCTTTTAGAACTTTGGACACTGAAGTGACATAATACTTGACAAGGACATTTTAGTCTGGAACAGAACCATCCAGGATGCCAGATGCTGCCTCTTTCCTAAAAACTACTTTAAATTTTTATTAAAAATATTCTTGAGATCTGATTCTCTTTTCTTTGTACCATGAACATAAGTATATAATTAGAGGGCTGTAGTTTCACTGGTTGGTTTTTTTGTGTCAACATGACACAAGCTAGAGTTATCAGAGAGGAAGGAGCCCTAGTTAAGAAAATGCCTTAATGAGATCTATCTTTAACAGATTTTCTCAATTAGTGACCAATGTGGGAAGGGCTCAGCCTATGGTGGTTAGTGCCATCCCTGGGCTAGTTAGTGGTCCTGGGTTCTATAAGAAAGCAAGCTGAACAAGCTAAGGGAAGTAAGCTGGTAAGCAGCACCCCTCCATGGCCTCCTGCCTCCAGGTCCTTGTCCTGCTTGTGTTCCTGTCTTGGCTTCCTCCAATAATGGACTATGATCTGGAAGTGTAAGTCAAATAAACCCTTTACCCCCAGCTTCCTTTTCGGTCATAGTGTTTCTTTACAACAATAGAAACATTAAGACAGTAGCTTCTACAGAGAAACACATCTTTCTCATCTATTTCATGATAATTTCATTTTCAACCTTCTTAGGAACAATGATGTTCTCTCTGTGTGACATTTAGCCCTCCCCTTTAATTTTCACTTTTTACTATCTTCAATGTTCTGAATACCTACCAATTAAACCACAGCCCCTCCATATTGTCTTGACCCCATATGTTCCTAGAATAATCCTCTTCCAGCTTCCAGCTCAAGGTTATGCTTTGTGGTTTGGTGTGTGTGTGTGTGTGTGTGTGTGTGTGTGTGTGTGTGTGTGTGTGTGTGTGTGTGTGTGTGTTTATTGAGTACATATGCATGTTCTCATGCATAGGGAGTAACGAAGCAAATGTGTGAGTGCCTGTGGAGGCTAGAGGTCCACATCAAATGTCTTCTTTGATCACTCCCCCATTTTATTTTTTTTTCAGATTTTTTTATTTGAATTAGAAACAAGATTGTTTTATATGACAATCCCAGTTCCCTTCTCCCTCCCCTCCTCTCCTACCACCCCCCCAACTAAAACCCTACCTATCACATATTCTTTCTGCTCCCCCTAGATGGTGAGGCCTTCCATAGGGTGTCATCAGAGTCTATTGTATCTTTTGGGATAGGGCCTAAGCCCACCCCCGTGTGTCTTGACTCAGGGAGTATTCCTCTATATGGAATGGGCTCCCAAAGTCCACACCTATGCTAGGGATAAGTACTGAACCACCACAGGAGGTCGTGTCGATTTCCAAGGTTTCCAAACTGAAACCATGTTCCTGGGGTCTGGATCAGTCCCATGCTGGTATCCCAGCTATCCGTCTGGGGAGCAAGAGTTCCCCGATGTTCAGGTCAGCTGTTTCTGTGGGTTTCACCAGCCTGGTCTGGACCACTTTGCTCTTCATTCATCCTTCTCTGCATCTGGGTTTCAGTTCAGTTCAGTGATTAGTTGTGAGTGTCTGCTTCTACCACCAGCTTCTGGATGAGGACTATCGGGTGGCATATAAGTCAGTCATCAATCTCATTACCCGGGGAGAGCATTTAAGGTAGCCTCTCCTCTGTTGATTAGATTGTTAGCTGATGTTATCTTTGTAGATCCCCAGACATTTCCCTAGTGCCTGATTTCTCTGTTAACCTAAAATGTCTCCCTCCATTATGGTGTGAACCCAGAACTTGCCTACCCAGAAAGTTTTATGCCTTCTTGGCATTTACATGGATTCTAGGGATCCTAACTTGGTTCCTCACACTTACACAGAAAGTTCTTGATCCACAGAGTAATTTCCCCAGCCTCTATCATTGTATTTCATTTTTCTACATTCTCATGTTCCATCTCATACCACCAGTCTGACTCAGAATTCTTCCCCACAGCTCATAAAACATCTCTTTGAATTTACCAATGGCTGATGTGTTATCACTTCCAAACCCTAAGTTTTTCAGTCCTCAGATTTGTTGGCATCCAAAGCCCCATTCACCCAATTGATCATTTCCTCTTTTTGAAATGCTTTGGCCACCATAAATTCCCTACCTTCTGCTTTGTTGTTGTTGTTGTTGTTGTTGTTGTTGTTGTTGTTGTTGTTTTGTCAAGTAAGCTATTACTGCTAACCTCAACCATATCTGTTGCTAATCATTTATTATTTGCTTCTGCCTCTCAGGCTCTCTTCTCCCATTTGTAATCTTGACCACATCACAACCATAGTAAAAACCTGCTTCTAAGTGGAAGGCATGTTTTTACATATGCCAATATTTTCTACATGTGCCCTCCAAATCTGATTTTATTTTTTCTTAAGTCATGAAAAATTTAGGATACCTAAAAGCAACTTACTATTTCCAAGGAATGTTTTCAATATTTACTGAATAGTATTTCTATACACTCACTTAAGCAAATAGACAAACCCTTATTCCCTGTTTCCACCTTCCACTCAATCTCTGAAACAGCTTTACTGAGTTCACTCCTTAAATACTCCCCATATTTTTTTTCAAAGCTAAGGCACCCTGGTTTACATTATCATTTTCTCTCATCTGGATGCTGCAATTTTCTGCTAATTAGAGTATTCACATTTCCTTCTCTAATTTGCTAGTCCTCCCTCCTCCTCACCCTTACCCTATTTCCATCTGTTCCCCAAAAGACAGCAAAGAGGTTGTAATCACACCACACATGCACACTGACTTAAGACATAAAAATGACTTTACACTGCCCTGAGGGTAAAGATGAAACTCCACAATGCAGCTATGATTGCCAACCTCCTTCTCTTGATGCACAGCATACCACCTTCCTCACAATGAGGGGACAGTTTCTGAATTTAGGCTGTAAGATCCAGGCTTCAAAGTTTCTGAGTCACAGGACACTCACTCAGTATGCGTTTACCTTACCTCCAATTCCACTCCATCCATCCCTTCTGCTTTAACTGGATAGACCTTTGCTAGCATTGTCAGGCTTTGCTGATTCTCTGCATTTAAACAGGCACACCATTACACAAAGACATAGTAAGCACCACTAGTACTGTGGATAAAGAAAAGGCAGCCGATCTTAAATGGCATTGCTTTGTTGATATGTGTACATTTAAGCGGTATCAAAACATCAGAGGAGCCTCATCCTATGGAAAAGTATATTCCGGCATCTCCTGCTCTATTTTTTGTGAGGGAATATCAACCTACTGTTCTCAATGACCTTATCAATTTCTGAATGATAGACTTCTTGGAATTCACAGATTTTCTAAAGGGAAGGGAATGCATTCCTTCATGCCAGACTCATGTACTGGCTGTGCCTGGTTCCACTGAGTATCCTCTTTTTTTCAATCCAGGCCTGATAAGACAGGAATCAGATTATACTTAACTATAGCTTGTAAAGTAGATAAATATTTCTCTATTGGGTAAAATTTTATATTGAATTAGGAGAAAAATAAGCCTCATTTTAAAGTACCTAAAGGTATAGAATATAAAAATGAAGATATAGTCTATTAATTTCTGTAGCTTAAGTTTGTTCCATTGTTGGAAATAACCACCAAATTCATATGTGAATGGTATTTTATGGTTGAGCTTTTGATAATTAGCTAAGATTAGATAATTTCAAGAAAGTAGTGCCTCATGATAACCTTGGTGATTTTATGACAACCTAGAGACATGATCTAGCTTGCTTGCTTTGCTGGATGACATGGTGCCCTACAGCATGCTACAAGCCAACAAGAGAGCCTTTCACAGATGTTAACAAGATGCAGGTGCTCTGCTTTGGACAGTCTCCAGAACTATGAGCTCAATAAACTTGTATCATTTATATATTACCCAGTTTGGTATTTTGTTATAACAACAGAAAATGAAGTAAGACATCTGTGATATTAAAGTTTCATGTGGTGGGAGACGTGTCTAAGTAAAATGATGGCTAAAAAGTGTCCTTACGGAGGAACTATTGAAACATAAGTTTACAAAACCCATTTATGTCCTCTAAACACCTTCATACAATCCCATTTCCTTATCTTTAGAAAGGAATGCAGTCACTCTTTGGGAAACAGCTTGCCAAGTCCTTGCACATATGTAAATCCATGTGAGTTAAATATCATCTGATGCATTCTCTTTTTTATCTCTTTGAGAACACTTTCTGAGGGTCACTGACAATGTCCATCCACATCAGAGTTTATAATGCTCTAAAGGCAGAATATTTTTCAATCTTGCTGAGTCCATACACTAAAATTCAAGTTTGCCTTTGTTGTGTAATGACTATTGATAAAGTCTTCCCAGGACATACCTGTTAAGACTGTGTGTCTTAAGAAATGATATTAGTAGACGTATGGGATCCTTAAGGGACAGGGCTTTAATAAAGAGATAGGACTTAATGGATGATTATTAGTCTCTGGGGGGTGTGTTGTTAGAATGGAGCATGTGATCCTGGTCTCTCCATCTTTCTCTTTATTCTGATCCATAATGTGTGCAGTCTGCTATAGGATCCATTTTGATAAGAGTTGCCTTGAGTTACATTAACCCAAGGTACAACTATAGAACCACTAAACCATGTACAGGAACCCCCACTACTATCTGTTAAAAATATTATTTCTCTTTAGAAGTTAATTGCCTCTTGTATTTTGTTGTAGTAACATTAAAGGTATCTAACTTAACTTTATATTATTTGTATCTGACACCAACTGGAAGGTCAATGCTTAATAATAAATGAAATATAAGCTACAATTGATTAATGCCACTAGTGTTTACAGATACTAGGGTTTAACTTTAATCATGTGGCCATGAAATAACTCTTTTGTATAGCTGTTCATATTACCACAAAGTCTATGAGATAAAGGAGAAATATGGCTTGATATAGGTCATGCACATGAAAAATGACATGCCATACTACTATGATCTATTTGTTCTCATGTATACTTATTTTATATTTGAGGGTCATACACGCTCACCCTAGAAATGTAGTAATCCCAATATATTATATTAAGCACAGTCATACCATATCTTTTTGTGCAGTTGCTTCAGCACATTAACATACATAAAATCACCAGCATGTACCACTGATACCAAAAAAATACCTGCAGTGTGACTGATTGCATGAAGGCAAAAATTGTTTATCTGCTGATGGTTCAGTGATCAATTCATAGTATTCCATAATTCTGAAAAACAAAATCCAGTAAAACTCTCATACGTTAACTGCTGATACTCTGGAGACTTAATATAAAAAGTAGGAGAGCTAGGTGTTAGTATGTTGACTGGAAATAAGAATGGTACAGGGAGTTTGGGAAAGTCTGCCATATCCTCCTGGCAGTATCTGTAGATCAGAACACAGAAGTGGATATAAACACAGCAAGATAATTCTATGCCCTCCACTCTCTTGGAAATCCCAGAAGGTACAGGATCGATAAGGCCCCATCTATATTAAAGCCAATGCATCACACTTCAGTAGATTCAAGACAGATTCCCAATGAGAAATCCAGTCTGCACAACTCTATTTCAGCTTCTAGTGCAGAATCCTGTGGGTCTATTTGCTATGATCCAGATAATAACACAGTGATGACTGTGTTTATGTGTCTTCTTGCCTGAGCCAAAAAGTCAAGCATGCTCACTGTTCCTGCCACAGTGTTTGTAGACAAAAATAATACATAAATCAGCAAAATGAATGAAAGTAGGTGTCTTTCATGAGTGTGAGTGGAACTCATATAATGAAGGTCTGAGAAAGGAAAAGTGCTCGCAATGTCCAGAAGGCAAGATTCCTCTTTCCTGATGGCTTTTGAGCTGGGACGTGAGCTAACTCCCTAGATTAGGTTTTGAACAACAACAACAACAAAATGGTGTCCTACATGTCCATCATTCTCAGTTATCTGCATCCTGCAATGTGTCCTTTTCTATAATCACAGAAAATATGCATTTAGAATGCATCTTTTGGGCATATGTATGTGTGTGTGCATAAAATTAATATGATTCATACATCACTATCAAATATAGATCGTAAATTCACTCTACTATCTAGTTTTTATTCATGTCTATTGGCCAGTCTATTAACTTACTATTTATTATCTATCAACTCATTGAGTCTGGCTTTCTACATACACACACACATACACACACACACACACACACATATATATATATGTATCATCAATATGTTTATGTATCTAGGCTCATAGATAATTGAAAGATAAACATTTTGTTGATTTTTCTTCATGAATAATAAAATTATGTTTACTTTTGTGATTCTATTTGTGGTGGCTATTCTCAGTGGTCAGCTTGACTATGTCTGAAATGAATTAAAACCCTAGTAGCTGGGAACACCTACAAGGGAATTTTTCTTAAATCACTTGAAGTGGGAAGGACACCTTTAACCCAGATCTTCAATCTGGGCCTTGCCTTCTGGTGTCATCCTGTAGAAAGAATATGGAAGAAGGAAGGTTTGTCTCTTTGCCTGATTATTCTCATTCTAGGTGGCAAGTTCATTCCTTCTCTTGCATTAGACTCTGCTTCTTCAGGATTCTTCAGGTATATACTGAAGACCAGTTGTTGCATCTCATCATTTACCTCCTGACAAATCAGTACTTGTCAAGGGAATTTGAGCATAAGTGTCACTCTACACTCTGGGAAATGGATCACAACCAAACAGCCACACTTTACTTCTGATGGTTTGATTAGGTACAAAATATGGTCTAAATGAATTTAAAACAAACAAAAAAAACCCACTGTGTCAAAGATGCTACTAAAGAGGGGGCAGAAAAGTATATCAGAATTAACAACAGCAGAATACCTGAGGAATGATTTTTTTGGAGAGACTATTCACTGAGGAAGAATGGTTACTGCATCTAGTTTCAACTTCTACATTGGCTTTTGTTAAGACTTATGAATTATTACACCTTAATCTTGCCATTTCTGAGTTCACACAGATGGACCAGGTACTCCTGTGTTTCCTAGGTAGAGGGATGTGTAGTTATATTTAAAAAGCAGTGTACTTCATCAGTGACTTATTGTATCCCCTCAAGGTTTAAATGTCCTGCTTTTGGAAGTGTCCACTCCACTATTCTGTAAGCAACAGACAATAATAAGGGACATTGCTTCAGGATGATTGGCATCCATAGAAAAATAAGGTGTCTTCAGGGCTCCTTTGCTTCCTAAATTCATTTCTAGCTTATGACAGTGAACAGGGAAGATCTTTTCCCTCATCGTAATTAACATGCTAAAACTCCGCACCATTAAAACAAATTTTATCTGATACTTCATCGTCCATATTCTATTTCAGGATTCTGTTAGGAATCCTCTTGAGGCATTGGCTTGCTTGAAAAATGTTATTTCAATTAGTTGGATATCATTCTTTACAAGATTTAGGTCAAATGAGGGGCAGTGCTAAATCCAAACCAAACAATATGTGTCTGCAATAAATTTCCGTTCCTGAATTATTCATGCACAATGGCATAGGTGACTCCTGAAGCATTCTGAATTAAGTAGAATTGATTTCTCACTTTTTTATGCTCTGTTGTACAAGCCTTTTTGTACTTTTACTTCTCCCTAACAAATAAAGTATTGATTCATCTCCGCAGAACATGTTTTATTTAAACTTTGGTCTTTGTCAGCAACTTCGTCCTTCCTTGGTACCCACAATTCTCTATTTCAACTTCCCAATTGTCTTTTGATCTTGAAGGTGAAGTTCTTTAACCTGGCTGTTTAGCCTGAAGTAACAGTAGACTTGGCGGAAAACCCACCTAGAGCTATATCCCAGTGCCATTTGGCATTCATTTGGGGATTCTAACTCCATTAGACATCCAAAAACAGTATCCTAAAAAGTGTTGTTTCTTTGAAGGAACTTAGAAATTAACAAGGGACATTATTCATGATTTTTTTCTTAACACTATTACATCTTTCTATCTTATAACCATGAAAAATCAAACATGTCCATAGGTAGACTGGGAAGAAACTGAGTACAGACACAATCTTAACATGAGACACATGGCCTGAATAAATGTTATACTTAAACAAATACTTGTCTAGCAAATGAATGAATCAATTTTGTATTATGGTTTACTTTGGCTCTCTAAAGTAGTTGACAGAACTTGAGAACAAGCCCCAGGCACACAGCTTGTAGTTGTTGACTCACTTTCTAGCATCTAAGATATATAGATATAGATAGTATAGTACATACCTATTTGATATGCAGTATATAAATATGATATATATGATATATATGTATATGTATGTATCATATCCTATCAACCATATTTACCACCCACTCCTCTCTTCCAGTTCTTACCAGATTCTACAAGTTCCCAACTTCAGGATCTCTGAGTTTTCAAGTATAGCCAGTTAGTGCATAACCAAATAGTTCTGTTACTACTGCCCATATATACATGGTTTTGTGGGGCCATCCTCAGAAAAATGGTCAACCTATCACAAACCATATGCTAAAAGAAAATGGATGCTCTCTCCTATGGTAACTATAGACCAATAATTTTATATAACATTTTATATAATTTTATATATAAATATTTTATATAAAGAAATAATTATATATATAAAATTTTATGTATAAAAATTATATAATTTTATATAAAATATAATATATAAAACTTATATAATTTTCAATAATTTTATATAAAAAGAAAATATGCAACAATTGAATAAAATAAGAAATAATTTGTTTCAGGAGACCTGACTTCCTACCTTAGATCTTCAGCTAAATTTGGCAACCTGGACTTCGGTCTAAGTTTTCCACTTGGGCTAAGAAACCAGTATTTTAGACAAAGTCTTCTTTTGGTCTCCATTTTCCAGCTTATGCACACAGAATAAAGCAAATATGCTTATAGTGGTTTACCATTGCATGGTTGGAGTCAGGCTTTCTGTCCTCTTCTTATCAAGGGTCCATATGGACTGCAAGTATCCCCTGGCTAAATTTCTGTACACTCATCCACTGTGAACTAGCCACTCTATGTGGTCTTGAAACAAGCTGTCTTCTGCTTGCAGACTTGCTGTTGAAAATATCTAGTTATCCTCTCAGACACACAGCATCTTTTCACATAACATCTCCTTCTTTCTTTGGCCAAAGCATAGTTTCTGATATCAATCCTGTGCCCTTTGGAATGACTGAAGATATCCACTATTCAACATGTGGGAATAGCTTTCCCTTGGAAGGCATGGGATGATCTATATAGCCTGTAGCATCTCTCTAAGTCTTCTGTTGCGCACAGTTCTGCAGCCCATTCCCTGGGCACAGTGTGGCTTTGTACTAAGACAAATACTCATGATGCAGAGCTGAGGAGGGCACACATTGCTGGTGTTTGGTGGCTTCAGTGGGAGATACATATAAACAGTCTTTTGCATATAAGTAGATCATAGCTACTCACATGGATGTCTCCCACACCAATGTTCTCTTTGGGTATCAACCTGTATAAGCAGTCATATGGAAAAGCATGGCACTTTCAGGACCATGTGGCTTAGCAATGGCATTTTAAAATAGTCTTCTCTTTGTAATTTAATGGCATTTTAAATTTAAATTATAAGCCTTGTTTTCATTCTCTTTCCCAGTTTCCTTAAGTGTTACTTCCTTAGAGGAACTATAATTGCAAACCTCAGACCACACTTTCTACATGAGTAGTTCTTCCTCTGAAACTTAGTGCTGAGCACTGAGTTAAATCCCCAGAGCTCACCAATCTTCCCTCAAGTGTTTTGTACCCTTGGTGAGTATTTCTTGTATCTTGGTGATGTCCTCATGAAAAGCATTTGCAGGCACCTTTCCTCCTGAGGTTTAGGCATACTTCTTTTATTCCTTTTGCTTTACAGGATGATAGTTTTAATAAGTCATAACAGATATGTTGTATATTCTATCTGTTCTTCACAAAAACTAGTTTCCCTTCAACATGCCTAGAGCTCCTTGACCCCGCATGTCCTCCAATCACTTCCACGGGAAAAGTGGCTTTCTTAACTTCAGTTTCTTTAGTTTGGTCTACTTTCTGTAAAACAAAAAGACCAACAAGCAGGCAAAAACACTAAAAATGTATTTCCAAATATATGTTTCTATTCTTCCCCAAGTGCATCATCTACCAATAAATAATTCAAACATCCTATCTCGTGCCTTGGAAGGAATGATGTTCTGGCCTGCCATGCTTGTGCTTAAATCTCTTGCGGAACACATGTGCTCATCAGTTTTTATGGACTTTCTCTGCATTCGGATTTGGATTGTGAGAACAGACCTGGAAATCTGACTCAGGACTCCAAACAATTGAGCAGTGGTCTACGGGCAAATCAATTGCTCCCTCAAGAGGTGAGAGCTGTGAATGAGAAAACTGATAAAATAAAGTAAAATAAAATAAAATAAAAATTGGCAGCCTGTCATGATTTACGGTTACTGTCTTTGGTGTAGTAAACCTAATCACACTGGTTACTACTTCACTATATTCGCTGCCGGAGTCCATTAGAAGAGTCTAATTTACACTGCAGTGTAATTCATCTGTTTTATTAAGGTTACGCTTGTATTTATGTTAGAAGTGAAAGCGGCCTCTGGCTCAGTGTTATAGAGTCATTCTGTGAAAATGCCACAGGGCACAGCAGTTAATAAACCTAGAACTAGATTACAGGACCCATATTGTTGACATTTGACAACTTTAAAGTGAGTGTCATTGCATTGATGCACAATCTTATAAAAATAGACATTAGCATCATCATTACTAGCCCATTCCAAATAATTACAGATCCCATTTACAGAAGCAGATAAAGGGTCTTTGCATATACTTTATTGAAAATGTTGGCTTTTAAAGCTTCCTCTAACTTCTTCGAAATAAAACTTAACTTCATTTGAGCTTGTGTTGAGAGTAAGAAAATCACCTCATTAAAGAACAGTGACAATTTAAAGATGAAGATTCCATGATTAAGGTATGTCATCATTACAGAAAGATTAGAAATTTCCATCAAAATATGCTTTAGCTACTCAAAAATTTTTGAGAAGTTCTGTGGGTTGCTGAGAGCCAGCTCACCTCTACTATAAATAACCAGTAGTTCTAGCTGACAGGACACTGTCCATGCAGCTCCCTTAGTGATGCTCACAGACCAGCATTCTTATATTGAAGAATGCTAGTCACTCCCTGGATGTCTTACAAGAACTTTGTTTCAAAGAGCTCATTAGTTGCCCTGGGATATGGACAGAAAAATATTTTCTGGAAGAGAAAATTGAGGACTGAAGGAAAGAATGAGTTGTTACAAATTATAATTCATAACACACAGAAGAGGCTGAAGAAATAAGTAAACAACATATTATTGAAAAGGCAAAGGCAGTTTTCAGTTTATTAATTTTTGCCTCATGGACAGAACATCAATTTGACACAAGATAGACTTTCATTTGAATCTGGGTATTAAAACTCACATTCAATGAGAAAATTGCTTTGCCTAATGGCTGACTTGTACAAGGTACACCATGAAAACTTTGATCAATACCATTAAAGACAAAGAGGGTAATATCAAGACCTAATACAGTGCCTTCTATCTTATAGAAAATCATCAATATTTATAGAATGTGTGAGTAAGTTTTCCCAGATTTGTTTTTAATAGGACATTTCAAGGAACATCAGAGAATAGCACTGATATAAAGAAAGTGTCAGAGTTTGGGGACTCCTGAGGAGTGTGAGACAGCCATTTTCAGACAGTGGGGATCACTAGAAATGGCATGATGTGGGGGAAAAAGGCAGCTCAAATATAGACACAAATTCAGTCATTGACTCTGTCTTTAGTCTTTTGTTTAGTATTGGTAAATTCACCTGCTTGGGTTTCTGTCTCTTCGTTTTAAAAATAAGATAACAAGATATGGACACCTGTGATTTCCTTGCAATATTAAAATTCCATAATTCATCATCCATGAAAATATCCATACTTCAGATGTGGAACTATCATATTTCAGAGGGATTCGGGGAAGTACCTTCATTATTTAAATCAGATGAATGTTTCTAAAGAATGATTCACTATCATAAGTTCTTTCCCAATCCAATCAGATACTGATTCTTATATCCAATGCACCTAAGAAATACTCAAAACCACAAACATTTCTCAGTTACTACAACCAATTAGTAATTTAATGATATGTCAGTTCTGGTCAGGATCCATGGGATTTCTGAATGCATTTCTCTAACTCTATGTTTATCCAGTGAATTTTCTGTATTTACTACAATGTAGGTGACTCAATCTTTATTCACTTGAAGTTTTGACATAGATAATTGCCCCTTGTAGTTTATTAGCAAGAAAATATGAAAAATAGAAAAGAATCTGGTTCATTATAAATAGTCCAAATAATAGTTATATGATATTTTACATAGAGTATTAGTCTCACAACTCAGATAATCATGTCAAAAATAAAGTTTCAATATTTTATGGCTTCTATGTTTCCTATGCTTGCCTGCATGTATCTATGTGTATATATCCTGTGCACATGACTGATAAGGATATCTGATTTCCAGTAACTGGACTTACATATATTTGTGAGCCATCATGTGATGCTTGGAACAAAGAAACAGGTCCTCTGAAAGAACAGTAAACTATTGGGTCATCTCTCCATCCCTTAAATAACTAGTTTATCCAAATATCTACTTCATATTAGGGTTGATAGTCAGTGGTCTCCTGAAGAGTAGCTAGAGTAATAAAGCTGTTGGAAGCCCACTGGGTTCCACTTGCCCCTGATTCCCTTTTAATACTGCTTATCAGTCTACAGTTGTTGGGAATAAAACTCTCAGTAATCTAGGCTTTTATGTGTATTTCAAATTTGACATAAAATTGCATCAATTTAAACAGTTTCTCATTCTCCACCAGCTGTCACATCCCGTGACAGTTATCATTTCCAACCATTATCATTTCCAACCCCCTTTCTCCAGGGACTTTCTACCACATATTCTGCCACACTGTATCTCCAGGGAAGACCTCTCTTTCTCCCTTCTCCCCCCCCTCTCTCTCTCTCTCCTTCTCTTTCTCTCTTTCTGTCTCTCCCCCTCTTTCTCTGTTTCACTTTCACTAATATATATGTATTCAAATTTAGCTTTTTATTGATTCTTTGTGGATTTCACATCATGCATCTCAATATCACTCATCTCTCCATCATTCTCCATCTTCTCTCCACCCTTGCAACTCAAAATTTCAAAGAAAAGAAAAATATAGAAGAGAAAAATCTTCTCACTGAGTTACACGGTCCTTTAGTCCCTATATTATTACTTGCAAGTGTTCATTGCATTGATTTGTTGGTCTGGTTTGAGGTCTGTGGTTTTTGCTACATCATCAGTATTTGGCTTTTGTTGGGCCTCCTCTTGGATATCCTATTGTTGTCCTGTGTCATGGAGATCCTGCAACTTTGGAACTTCAGACCAACCTCTTCATATGCTCCAGAAGATCATAGATGGGGTGGATCTTGGGATGGGCCAACTCATAGCTCTGGTTCTGAGTATGGGTGATTTCTGGGTTGGTCAGCCCTCCAGCTCTCCTTCATTCTCAACACCAGGGTGAGTTTTCCAGTATTTCCATGGCTAGCTCACCCTGTGTAGTAAGCAGCAAGAGGCAGAGCCAATTCTTCTGCTCTCATGTCCTCCAGGTTGGCTCATCCACATTGACACCACCAGTGCTGCCTAGTGCTGCAGCTGATAGGAATCTGGGCCACCTCTCTCTCTAGTATTCTCAGAGATGGCTTCCCCACCTTCCACAGACCTCAAGAGGCATTGGGTGAGGCACTTTTCTCCCTTGCCCTTACCATCACGTGGTAGGGCAAGGCTTCCTTTCTAACAGTCACATTCTTGGAGCCAGCTCATCCATGCCTCCATTAATGGGGTCAGATCTACTGTGCTGCCCAGGCAAGATGCAGTGCCCACTCTCCCTAGTTGCATCTGGTGAGGGGGGTCAGGTTCAGCTCTCTCATCTGTGGCAAGTCACAAGGGGGAGGGCATCTTTTTCTCTCCCTTACCACCACATGGCTCACAAGGGATGCAAGGCCAGCTCTCCCACTGTCAGTGCAGGCTCACCTGTGCACCCACCAGCAGGATCAACACCACTGCACTTCCCAATTGAGGTACAGAGCCTTCTGAGTGCTGAAGGCAGATAGGGGCAAGAGGCAAGCGGAAGACATCTCTCTCCTGTTCGCCTTGCATATGCTAGCTCTCCCTCCAGGTCGGCTCACCAACACCACAGCCAGAAGCGTCACCTCTGTGAGTTGCACAGGTGAGGTACAGGGCCTACTTTCCAAAGTGCTAGAGCTGGTGAGGTGTCTGGTCAGCTCACAGGTTCTCCTGTCCTCAGGGCCAGCTATCCCACCTGCCAAAGGTGGTGAGGAGTGGAGGACATTCTCCCCTTTTACACCCCCATATGGCAGATGAGAGGAAGGGCCAAATCTCCCATGCTCACATTCTCGGGGCCAACTGGCAGCGTCACTGGTGATAGAATCAGTTCCATTGTACTGCCTAAGAGAGGTGCATGGCCTGCTTTCTCTAGTGCTGCAGGTGGCAAGGGGCAAGCAGGACAGGGCATCTTCTCCTCATTGTCACCACCACCATATGATAGATGGGGGTTGGGGACCAGGCCTCCCACTCTCATGCCCTCAGGGCCAGCCTACCCACATCCCTACCAACAAGGTCAGCTCTATCATGTTGCCCAGGTAAGGTACAGGACCTTCTTGCTCCCTCCAGTTCTGTTGCAGTGAAGGGTAGGACCAGTTTTCCCTAGTGTTGCAGCTAATGAGGGGCAGGGACAGATCCAACTCTGTGCAACCTTATCCTCTTCTCTTTCAGTGGTAGCAGGAGCCATGGAGATCAACACAGAAGAGGGCTGCACCAGGGCCATGCATGGGTGGAGATATGGCCCTTGGACGCAGCTCAGGCCTGAACAGCACCATGGCCTATGGTGGCAAATAGGTCACCCACCTCAGCCCACTTCTCACTGCCTTCACCTCTTTGGAATTGCCTCTCTCCACAAGACATGAACCATTCTATCTCTTTGCCTTCCATACCCACCTTATATTTGCTTACAATATTAGAGCCCATCAGGTGCTGGTTAGGCCTGTGTTTTCTCTTTCAGACCCAGGGCAGAGAGTCCTGGACCAGCATGTGGATCTTTGTCTCCCACTCATTTGCACTGGTGATGTGAGGTTTCTGTCTTCTCTTTCGGGCCATGGTGTACAGTTTAAAAAAAAAAAGAGGACATTTATCCAGATGTCTGGACTGATGAGGTGATTTTGCTGAAAGAGCAAAAATGGTGCCTGACAGCCTGGCACCAGAGGTACCTGACAGGCTCATGGGTGAATTCTTTACACTCTTTCTCTAGGGACCTGGGACAGAGCTATATTGGTCCTCCAGAGCCTGCCAGGCTTGGAAACCAGGAAAGACATGAAAGACATCTCTTAACACACTGAGATATGGAAGTGGAACATGGTGCACATCAGTTATTGAGGCTATTTTAGAAATTCTAGCCAAGCACACAAGACAAGTGCAGCAAGAACCCACACAGTGGAAAGGAAGAAGTAAACCTATTTCATTTTCACCTAAAATAAAAATGTTGCAGACATGTCAAAGATATGTGTAAAAAGTGACTTTAATTTTAAAATAAGTTAAAGAAAATAGACACACAAAATCAATGTCCCAATATTAATTACGTTCCTGAATAATTGAGGTGTCATAAATGTTAGTAAGAGAATGTTTAAATAAATAAGTACACAGCATGAAATAAATGCACATATATAGTAGTTTCAAAATCACAGTACAGGGATAATTTTATCTGTGAGCAAGTAATAGCATGAACTAGTAAATATGATATGCTTCCAAAATAATTTAACTGAACACATGAAAAGACATTGTTATTGTGGTTTGCAAGTGTCAACACACAGATTCTGAGACACAGAAACATATGTTAAATGTGATAGAAATAAGTATTAATACAGCAAAAGATATCAAAATGGGTGTTTCTAAGAAAAGAGTATGGTTATTTAAATTTTCAGAAATTCTTAAATTCATTTGGAAACAGGAGCTCCTGTTGTCTCACTCCCCTCTGCCTCCTTCACTATGAACTTTCTCAGAGGCACTGCTTTCTAGGCTTGTGCTATGTGACAGTCCCTCTTCCATGTCTTTGCTCTAAAGTGACCAACTTGTCTTTCTTCACTTGTTTCAAATCTATGACCCCCCCAAAGCAGTACTCTGATCTTCACATAAAAAATAGCTTATATCATTCTCTGTCCTCTTTGGCCTGTTCAACATTTCTTTATTGAATTCAGAGATGACTGGGGCTAGAGTACTCTCATTTTCTCTTTATTATTAACCTGCCTTGGAATGTGTGATCAGAAAATATGATGCTCATATCCATGCAATCTGATTGCACAGAATCAGCTGGCTCATATTAGTAACTAGGTAAGTAAGAACTGAGAGAATAAATTAACTAATACATAAAACACAGACATTGTTATTTGGTGACTGTGATGGTGAATGTATAAGAGGGAAAATAAAATAAACCTCATTGCTTTACTAAAGCTCAAGGCTGAGCAAAGTTCACTCAGCATTCCATTCTGGAGTTTTCCTCTATGTGTGTTTGCATTTTTAGACTTAAGTACATTCAGAGAACCTGTGCAATATCCACAGTGTCCTGTCCACATGTCCCATTCCAGCATAGGGTACCTCATCCAAGCAATGACCCCTATATGACTATACTCACTACATTACCCTGACAAAGTGTCTAGAATTCTCAGAACTTCAAATTTTATTCTGCAACTAGTCCTAATCTTTAGGATTCTCTTTAATCTACTTCTTGCCCTTAATATTTTCTCATTGTGCTTTATTACTCTTATGATTTTGAAAACACAACTATGTTAGTTGAAAAGAGGGGCAGGGTCTTATACTCATCAAAAATTACCCCAAGTAATGAAGCCAAATGATCATCATAACTTTGAAACATGAATGGAATCCAAGTGGACTCCAAATAATTGGATAACAGTATACTATTAGGCTGTTTGGTGATTGTTACCAAAATCATGGTTAATACAATGAATAATGATTAATGAATTAATGAATTAATAATTAATGAATTAATGAATTAATATGAAGGTTCATCACTGAGTGTTAAATGTGTCCCACGCTGAGATTCAGTAGGCTGGTAGGTCACTCAGTGTTCACTGTGGATGTCAGAATTGGTTTTGTGTTATGCAGGCTGTCACCCCCACCAAAGCCTCCAGCATAGGCAGATTATTCTCTCCTGAAGTGTGTTCAAACTTGGATCAAAATGAAAGAGCTTCAACTAGATGAAGGGAAGGGCAGGCATCACTTCCACAGCAACAAGCCACAACTCCGGGTTGGTTAATCCATCACCAATACACCCATTTAAACAATGATCAAAAATAAAAAGCAAACAGAAGTACATTTTAGGACTCATATAATTTTAAGAAAAATATGGTTTTGTATCTCAAGAGGCATGAGGTCAACCCTGCCATAGGATGGTGTACTTTTATGAAGCATGAGTGCCCTTTCTGGGATTCCCAGTTTTGCAAAGTATCTAAGTCTAATTAAATCCCTTTGTGAAAACTTTAAATACACTTAATTAAAATAGGTAGACTCAGGATGATTAATTCTAAAAGTAAGTAGGTTAAAGTGCAGGCTCATTTCTTCTGCTAATTAGTTGAAGGATGATCTTCCTTGCCAAGGGGCCAAATGGCAGGAGATTCATTTCTTCATTTCAAATCTGTTTTTAAATGTCTTTTTGAAGCCTTTAGGCTTTGGAATTTAAATTCTATAAAAATTGAATGCCGAGGATTATTTCTTCTTATTTTATGCTTAGTTAAACACAAGACAGGGCTCAGTAAGATTCAAGGATTATAGAGTGCCCAATGGCTGTTGAATCCATACACTTGGTCAGCAAAACTGGCCACGTGGCAATTTTATGTGCTCTTCAATACTCTTGAGAGAGTAGCCTAGTTTCATCTGTTATGATCATTTTCAAAAACTGTGACTCTCTCATTTAAGTTTTGATACTTTGAAATACTGAACTTGGCATTGACATGGCAGATTCTCCCTGACTTTAGCCATAAATGTCCTTATGGTCTTAATCTCCTGTCTCTAGAAGGTTGAAAGGATGACATGATTAGAGTTGTGTGGAAGAGTCTTCTCAGTATGGGTCCTGTAATTATTTTGAATTCTGTTTCTATAATAATAAATAATATTCCCCTGTTACATTACACGTTTATGGTAAATGCCTTCTAGAAACTGCATGTTGATATCTTGTGTAGATTTGCATCAGACAGCTTCTGTTTCCTTCTATTTTCTCTTCATAATGTGATAGAGATGTGCAGTAACCTGATGAAATGTCTCAAAAGTCTCTTAAATGAGTCTATGTATAATAATATAAAATTTTCTTCATGAAATTTTACCACCCTACAATTCATAAAAGCTGTGAATTTGAAAGAAGGTATCTGGCACAGCTGATGACATGGTGATAGGCATCTTCATCATAAAAGGCTAAGTTCCAAGCAGTACTTTCTTCCCAAATGAGGTATATTCAATTGGTCTCACATTCATTTTAATATTGTCTTCTTGTAGGTCTATGTTCGTTGTCAGTCTTAATTAGGGTAGGGTTTCTGTCTTTCAGGGAGAGGATACAAGTCTGAGTATGGTACATAGTTATGTTTCATATATGGCATATGGCATATAAATATAATCTAGACATAAATCAATATGCTGAAAGAATAACCAGGCAGAGGTGTGTGTGTGTGTGTGTGTGTGTGTGTGTGTGTGTGTGTGTGTGTGTGTGTGTGTGTGTAAGATAGCCTATCTGCCATTCCTTATTGCCAATCACCTTGGTATGTCTTGTTTCACATTTTTTATTTGTTCGTTTTATATTTTGAGACAGGATCTTTGATGGGCCCGCCATTATTCATGTAGGTTAGCCTGGCTGACTGGTGAGCCACAAGGATCAGCCTTCTTCAGGTAGGATTATAAACATATGTCACCTTGCCCAGTTTTTGTTACAAGGGGTCTGGGGTCTAATCAATGGTTCTTAGACTTGCATAGCCAGTGTTTTCCTAACTGAAATACTTCTAGAGTCTCTAAAACAATTTTTCATTTATTTTGAAATATTTATTAAAGTCCCTGTTCTAGACTCTGAAGCAAACTATAGTTCTGCTTGGTGGCTTACTTTTAAATGATAAAATTATATTTAAATGCACAAAGCTGAGTACAGTTCTTGAATAACTTATCATTTTCTCTAGTTTTTAAATTATTTTATTATGTGCATGTGCATGTGTTTGAGTATGGGGATTTTGCATATGAGTACAGTGCAAGGGGAGGCCAGAAAGGGACTTAGTATCCCCTATACTCTAGGGTATAGAGCTTGAGCTATCAGTGGTTGTCAGCTGATTAATATGGGAACTATGAGCCAAACTTGGGTCCCCTGAAAGAACAGAATACACTTTGAACTGATGGTCCATGTATCCAGTCCCTCAACTAACATACTTTTAAAACAAACTTTATTTTAGAAAGGTTTTGGGTTTATAACAAAAAATAACAAGAATTTATAGAAATGTTCCATTCATCTTACCCATATGTGTTATCTCCTTCAATATCAGTCTCCCCCATCAGTATACTATACTTATTACAGTTGGAGATTTCAACAGCATGCTTCTCTACAACTCAAGACAGACTGTCTTGATGATGTGCATTATAAAGACTCCAGTGACTGTACAAAGACATGTGTCTGTCATATAGCATCAGAACAGCACTTTCAGTGCCTACAAATCTTTCTCTTCCTTCTTGCTTACATATCAATTCTGATACCTATTTCCTTCCACATAAAGTTGTGGCAACTGAAATTGTACCTTTGGAAATTAAGGATCCCGTCTGATACATTTTTGCATTCACTGTCCCGTGTCTAAACTTGACTTGCCATAACTTATTAAGTATGAGATACTCCTAAAACATACAAATAAGTCACTAACTTCCAGATAATTGTCTGGATTTTCCAGGGAGTGCCCTATACTCATAAACGGTGGCTATTTGCAACTCAACTGAATGTATGAAAATATAGAAGTTCGATGACTAGTTGAATCTGTGTCCCCAAATTCATTATCCACTATTCCTGCTTTGACTGCTATCTTGCCCTTTCTTCATTATCTTGTCAAGTAGAGATTAAGGGCATCCCTTCTTTCTCTGACATCTCAGGGAAGTATTCTCCAGAGAGAAAAGCATAAGGTAGTACAAGCCTCTAGTCTGTCAAGGATATAAAGACATTTGAAGAGATATCCCTCACCAGTGTTTCCTGGGATCTATAGCAGTAGCTTAGTCTAAGGAGAAATTAACATCTGTAAATGTGAAAACTACATACTGAGCTAAAGGTTAAAATTTGTGGTCTAGGAACCTTTGTTAATCTGCCCAACATGTTTCTTCTAAATACAAAAATGTGCTGCTGTTGTGTTTTAATCTGGTTTTATTTTTCCATTTACACACCTGCTTTGACATATCTTTTTTTTTAATTTTATGCACTACTGGAATCACATAAAAAGGAATAAAAGAAGATGGAAGGAAATAAAGTGAGCTTTTGAGCCTAGTTATCACATGTTCAAAGAAGGCTGTGAAGAATAAAATAATGCATCTTAGTTACTTTGTAAATTTTTAAATAAGTATTCCTAGATGCTAACTCGAATTCAAGCTATTAAAGTCCAAGAGAAGTCTCCCCCGCACCCCCAAAGACCAATAGTCACATATGTAATGAACAAGAATGCTTTATTTATCCAAGGTTGGGTGGCAAATAGCGGCCCCCAAAGGAGGTCACAACCCCTTTTAAGAGAAGATAGGGGAAATTCCAGGGAGGAGGGACTAATCTGAGGCTGACTGATGGAGGAAAATTAGTCTGGGGGCTGACAGGTGAGAGCTGATTGTTGGGAAGCCTATTGGTTAGGGGCTTTGGGCAGCAGGGTAGGGAAAGCTATCTTTAGCTAGAAGGCTAGGGAGTGCCTGTTGAGCCAGCAAAGGGGCTTTAGAAGCCTGCTGAGTCAGTAGAAAGGGCCATAGGGTGCCTTCCCAACTAGCAGAAAGGCAGTGGGGCTCCTGCTGATTGGTTGACCCTAATTTGTGGTTTTCCTGAGAGCTCTGACACTTTCCAGGGAATGAAACTAAAGGCTGCTCTGTGGGCCATCAGGAGAGCCTGTTTTGGCTCTGGTTTGCCCCCTTCTCCCCAAACCCTCTCATAAGCCATAGTCAATTAGTTACATTGTCTATGTATAGAATTGAAAAGTTCTAGAAGTTTCTAAAAAATACTATTACCACTACTGTTAATCACATAAAAACAGTAAAAGAGAAAAAAAATAACAAAATCCCAAATAGCAGAAACTAAAAATAAAGATTAGAACATGATAGAAATCTAAATTGATATTCTGGGATTTCACAGGCAAATAGGTGTAATTCTATCTTAAAAGCTTTAAATAATATGAGGGATAAGGATGGTCAGGTTGGGGGCAGGAAGGAAGGGGAGAGCAATGAACAAGATATCTTGATTAGGGGGTGCCATTATAGGGTTAGGGAAAAACCTGATGCCAGGGAAATTCCCATGATCCCACAAGGATGACCCCAGCTAAGACTTCAGCAATAGTGTCTATAATGACATTGGTACCTAACGATGAAAAGCTCTTCCTTATAGCACAAGTGGAATGTGTATCAGACTTGGCTCTGGGTTTAATGGTCTCATTTTTCTAACTCAGAATTTAGTGCAGACACCCTGGTAGTATGCAGTTCCTGCAGATGTAGTCCATGATTCAAACTTCAAGAAAAATGTCATCGTTTTACGAAACTCACCAAAGTTTAGGTACTCTTAATGAGATAATAAAATGATCCCAAATCTTACATGTATAGAATACTTATTATTCTCTCTTTTAAATATTAATTGGGATAAATACCAGTATTTTTCAGATCTTGTTCATGGTAAACTAAAAAGCCACTATATCCTAAGCCTAGAGTGTTAAATTTTCAAATTTATATACTCTGAAGTACTTAATGAATTGAAATTAAGTAGTTTATAAATCATGGTACTACAGTTATCGATGACTTACTGACTCTAAAGTTTCACTCATATAAGCATGAATAGAAAAAGGAAAAACACAGGTTAAAATCAGTATGTAGAACTTTAGTCCCTCCTGACAATTCTGTCCAAAATTCAAAGGTGCAATAAAATATCTTCTATTTTACAAGCAATCCTTAAACTGCATCTCTTATCAGCTCAGTAACTTTGAGTTTTGTTTGATTAGACATCCTTAGACATATGTCTTAAAAATTAAATCTATCTCTACTTTCCCAGCTGACAACCTAATAGCCAAAACTAACTTCCCTCTGCTTCCTCTTTTTACATTCTACTCCATTAAGAACAAGGATTATGTTTCCAAGCTTATGATATTAAACTCGCCCATATTTTCTTAGTCATCGTAAATTCTATGAAGTGCACATTTAATCAATCTTTGGCAGAATAATGAGATAATTCTGCTGGTAAGCTGTTGAGGTGCAATAACCATGCTGTTGAATTAGAGATTCTTAAATTGGCTGGGCTAAAATTTAGTTTGACATTTTTTTCTCATTCTTCTAACTTTTAAATACATGTTTTGCAAGGCTGGCATTTAACTCACATAAATATTTCTCTCATTGCAGAAAAGAAATCTCATTTTACAAGCATTTTCAATCAGAAATGGTATATAGGAATTGAATTTGTAAGTAATATAAAGGTTGCCATTTGGTACAATGAAGCTATTTTAGCATATAGTTACAAATGTGACATGTAGTCACTTATAACCTTCTTCATATGACCTAAGACTTTCCTGTTGTTTCTGAGGCCCCAGATCCAACTACATTTACCAGGAAAGATTTAGGGATTGCTGTCTCTATAGGAACCATCTAAGTGTTACAAGTGCTACAGGAGGACACAAAGGACAGTATCAGACTGTTAAGAGTTACAAACCACTTTACCATATGATATTGAATAAGATCCAAAGAACAATTACTAGCAACACCATTCTGGGACAGTTCAGATTCAAACTGTCTGTGTATACATTAATCAACAGAAATGTTTAAAGAGTTAAACCAATGAAAAAGTAACCAACATCTTAGAAATAAGTGCTTGTATTTGGGGGTGGGGACAGAGTAAATTCTGATTTTTTTTATTGAACAATTGAAGGCTTTCCTGTAACCTACTTACAGGATACCTATGGAAGCTAAGTAGATATACAAGAGGAATACTTTATAGGAAATAAATAATACTGAATCCAGACCATGTATCTCATGAGTTACCAATGACAAGGGATCAAGAAAGGTAGAAACAGTAGACAAAGATAACAAGAGTCTGAATAATAACCAGAATGAAAAACCCCTGGAGAAAAATGTGCATTCAAACAAGAAATTGCACATTAGTTTTTGAAGTTGCTTAGTTGTTTATCATTGATTAGACAATAATGGGATAATGTTCTTGTTCACTGTAAAGATTTGTCATATTGGTTTAATAAAACACTGATTGTTCAGTAGCCAGGCAGGAAGTATAGGTGGAGCTACCAGACTAGGAGAACTCTGAGAGGATGAAAAGCAGAGAGAAGTCCCCAGCCAGACACCAAGAAAGCAAGATGAGAATCCCTTACTGAGAAAAGATACCAAGCCACATAGCTAAAAATAGATAAGAATTATGTGTTAATTTATGTTGTAAGAGTTTGTTAGTAATAAGCCTGAGCAATAGGCCAGATTATAGTCAGTGTAAGCCTCTATCTTTTTATTTGGGACTGAATGGGCTGCAGGACTTGGCAGGACAGAAACTTCCATCTACAAGACAAAGCAACTCATATTTGAAAGACAAATGGACTTTGGGAGCCCATTCCCTATGGAGGGATACTATTGAAGCCCAGATACAGCAAGGAGGGCTTAGGCCCTCCCCCATACCATATGACAGACATTGAAGGTCCCTGGTGGAGGGCCTCACTATCCCTGGGGAGGAGTTTGGGTATGGATGGGGGGATTGCTGAGGGAATGTGGGATAATAGGAGATCGAGGGAATGGGGGTGGATGGATATGTAAATATGAGTGATAATTAAAGAATTTAAATTAAAAAATTACATGATAATATAAAAATTTTAAAAAAGAAATACCAGTGGGCATAAGAGAAAAGGAAATTCTATAAGGAGTGGCAGAACCATGTCAAAGCAAGAGGATGAAGATACTGATGATTCATTTGGCTTCCAAGGAGATTTTCCTTATAACATCACTAAAGCAGGTCACAATTTATTGCCACATTTAGAGAACCTTCCTTCTAGACAACACATAACTTTATTTGAAGATGAAGTGGTTGAAAAAATACACATGTTTATGGAACTTAGAATACAAGAAGAAAAAATATCCCTGATAGAACCCTGTTTTGATGTCATCCTGCTATGCACTGCTGTGTGATATGAGGGAGAGGAACATGGGTTTGTCTGGTCAAATAAAGTCAGGGAATCAGATAACTCAGATGGGTCAGGCAAATTTCTCTGAGGATGAGATTGGAAAGTAGTTTCTCAATGGTTGGAAGTTCTAAGACCACAAGGGTTGTGTGTCCTGGGATTAATGGTTGACCAAAGGATATGTTGACCAAAGGACACAGTGGTTTGAGCATCCCATGGGGAATGCTATAGATAGATCTGAGAAGTAGGTGAGATTCAGATCACAAAGGCTTGATAATATTTTTTCTTATATTAAGTGATAGTAGAGATTTTAACCTAGAGAGTTAAGTGATGCAAATTAAGCTTTAATATAATCTGACCAGTGTGAATAAAATAGTCTAAAAAGGCTCAGTTAGGTTTGGCTATAGACCAGCTAGGAGGTCCAGATAAGAAAGAAAACAAATGAACCAAACCTTGAGGTTGAAGATTAATGGAGAAAATGGGGGAGAAATCAGCTGCTTAAAAATATATATATATATATATATATATATATATATATATATATACTATATATATTTAAAATTATGTAGAAAAGTGTTCTAAGAAAGATAGGTTTCTAAAAATAATTTCCTATATTTTAACTTGTCTGACTAAAAAGTATGTGTATACCTTAATTATGTGTAGACCTTAATTATATCTAGTTTATGAAACACAAAAACACAGGAACATATAAATGAGAAAAAATACCCTACATTATACTAGATTATCAAGACAAACCTATTTCTAGACATAATTATGCAGCTTTGTAAAATTAGTATCTTATTAGAAGTATAATTGTATTTTAACTTCTGTTAAAGGTTTTTTCGAATATACAAAGCACCACAAAAAGCATAATTTTAATGAATTATACTACTTTGTCTTAGAAAATTACCGTAACTTACTAAAATAGTGACTTTTTATGAGGCAATTGGATTATTTCTATACTTTTTATATGTAAAATATTGCTATTGTAAGGAATCTTTCTTTAACACTTTGTAAATATTTCTGAATAGTTATCTTGTTTTAAATCATGGAAAGTACAGTAATAAAAGCATATGCCTTCACTATAGCTCTTGTTATGGTACAAAGTTTTCTTCTAGAAATTTTGTTACAAATTATAATTTCACCAAGCATATGCTCATATAAGACCACTCTTCACCACTGACTATAGTGGGAAATTACCAATACGGAGTCAGGTAGAAATATAAGGGTATTTAATAGGGAAAAGCCTTACTTACAGAGCGACCTAGGCAGCCGGTGGCAGCAGCCTGTACAGCAAGAAGCAAAAGAGAAACCGAAACAGAAAACGCAGTCCCACTACGTCACTCTGACCACGCCCTCACAAGCCTGGTCAGGCACACCTGTAGCCAGCCCCTAAGAAGGCGTGACTACAGCTTCCCCTACAACTGACTCTTGGTTTTCTTATATATCAGCTCAAAGATGTAATGTAAATTGATATAGAAGATTCTCAGATTATTTTCTCCATGGACTAAATACACACATCTGATTGTGGTGGCCACCCCAGTAGAGAAATCAACCTATGGAGAAGAGAAAAAACTGGAAGCTATTCATAAAATTCTACAAATTTTCCACTCTGTGTATGCCACAGAGAAGGAAAAATATGGATTGTTGGGAAATGTTGCATAGCTTAAACAATATAAAAGACTTATAAAGATAAATAATATAAAGTTTGATAAACATTACCACAGTCTTTGGGGCCGTGGGTGAGTTCAGTGGTAGTTTCCAAGCAGATACAAGTCTTGAACATTGTAGCTAGCAATGAATAAATAATTAAATAAGCACATTGGAGATTTTGAAATTTTTTCATATTTTAGAAATTGCTTATAGATTATCAATTTATATTGATAGTAATATCCAATATTCTGGATTAATGTCATTCTTTTCTTTAAAGTTAAGAAGACAGACTCAGAATACTTTAGTGACCAACTCAAAGTAGTACAGTTAATGGCAACTATAGGGAACTGATTAAAACCTTCACACATGTTTCTATTAAAGTCAAATATTTTTATTTAAATATCTATACCTAAACCCATGTATAATTGTATTTATAATTAACAGTGTGAACTTATTTGGAGTATGTGGTAGTCAAGATAGATTTTTGTCTGCTTTTAAATAGGGATAATATTAAATTTAATTCATTAACTTTAATTAAATCTAAAATGAAGTTAAATTTCATAAAATCAAATTATGAAAACATTTATTGTTTAATTTGCTATCCTAACCATAAGAATAGTACTCACATATTTTCTAAGCACAAATATTGTTGAAGTTACATTACTGTATATTTTTATAAAGTACAATATAAAACAAGTAATGCTGGTCCCCAACCCAAAGTAAATGATAGTCTATGACAATGTCTGTTTCTGATCAAGACTGACATATCATTTTACTCCTTTTCTCTGCCTTACTTTGACAATTTTAAGTTATTTCTTTCTGTAGCTACTTTAGAAATTCAGATCTCTACATTAAGGCTATTGAGACATTCTTCTGGTTCTCCAAATTGATGCCTAAAATAAATGTGAAAAACCAAGCCATAGAGGGAAAGACATGGAGTCCTGGTATCAATTCTGGACATGAGGATAATGTAATTATGTTTGACAGCCCCAGAAAATTATAATGATGTCCAGTAAGCATGCCCAGGGACAAGTTACAAGGAATATAAACAAAGCATCAAGTATAGTCTTTTGACAGCAGAACTTCAAAGTCAAATTAGAGCTCAGTTGTATCTGAGTTTGTTGTTACAGTCCATTCAGCCCTCAGGATACAACCAATGGAATTTTCTAAAATTTGTTTTAATTATCTTAGTAGCCGTCATTCCACTTCAGAGTATGCAATGAAGATAAGCTGTCATGTGCCATGTCTCCTTCAAGACAATTTGATATTCATTGTGTTAGTGTTAACAGAGCATATATGCAAAGATGCTAATCTTGGAATAAAGAAATACATATATATTGAAATATGACACCAAATAACTAGACACTTGTCCTTCCACCAGCCACTGGGATCTTGACATTTAGATTTTTCAATGTGTCAGATATGGAAAAGAACTGCACATTCTGTTTTAGTAAAGACATTATAAAAGACAGAAAGGACCATGTGTCTGTCATTTTAAACCCATGAGTGTTCCCTTTGTAAAGACTGTGTCTCTGAGGAAATAACAGCTAATATGAAGATACTTCAGGAACTTCTGAGATTGAGTGTGTTCATGTGAGGTACACACCTGTCCATATCTCTTGGGCATTTTCACCTTATCCATAATAAAACAGAAGGAAAATTTAATTATCCACAGAGTGAACACCTGCTCCAGTACAATGGCATTCCAAGACATATTGATTATATTATTAATGTAGGCTTTGTATGATCTATTAACATTTCCACCATTTTCTTCTAAATGACTATTTCCCAGTTATTTCACACCTTGCATGCATATTTTTTACTCTATTTTTCTCCAGCGTATTTTCTGGAGGAGACGTACATCACAAGCATCTTTGATTTCTTTCAGTATCTATTCAATACTCTTCTCTTATTTTTCCCTTTATATCCATAACCTTTCAAATCTAAACAGTATTGGCTCATTTAAATTAGTAGGCACTGACTTTATTCTTGGTGGCATGCTGCATGAAGGGAGGTAGACTACATGAGATACCAAAGTAAGAATAAATAGCCTGTTAATGCACTTGGCAAATTATACTAAATTGTAAGATGCAGCAAAGACAGAGCAAACAGAGTTATAATGCAGATGGACTTTGAGGGGGAGATAATAGCAAAATTAGATTTGGTAAGAAATAAATTTACTGAGAAGCAATTGTTCTGAGCATAATTGCTGAAGGTGGTGATGAATGGAAAGGTGCAGTAAGAGGAATACAGTGTCAGCCTGTAATAGATTGAACAACCCTACAGGCATGGACCAAAAACTGGAACATGTAGCTATACTTTTCTCATTGTATATAGGAAATGTATTTACTAGTGAGTCTTCCAAACTGTGACTGTGAAAGTCCATGCTAAATGTAGCATGATGGTTATTCTAAGACTTAAAAACCTGGAGGTAAATGGTATGTAAATAAGACACAGTTCTTCTTTTCCTAAGAAAACCCACAGTTTACAGTGGCCGATAAGCAGGTGCACACTTAATTTTATATCAAGTGGGAGAAGCAAAGTAGATACACCTCTACCATCTAGGAAAACCTTGAAAGGTGACTGGATGTTTTGGATCTTTGACATCTAGAGACTGAGTTGAAATTGGCCAGATGAAAATTAACAATAAAATAAAAGAAGAAAAATTACTCGAGTGAGACATGACCATAGGATACCCAACCACTTGTCTTCTGTTATAGTCCTTTCTTTTGAAGTTGCCCTATTCAATGAACCCCATTAAAATGTACCTCTGCTTCTGAAGTACAAGTGTTCATCCTTCCTCCAAGGCAAGGCACTTTTATTTGCCAGTGTTCCATGTGTTCCCATTTGGATGAAGAGATTTTCTTCTTTTTAATTTAAGGTATTGCCCCAACGAAAATTCCACATTGGCCTGTTAATCTACTCACAACAATTCATCCCTTGGACTAGGCTTAGTCTCCCTTTTCCATTTCTGAAAATATCCACTTCTTATCCAATGTAGTAATCATTACAATTCTACTTTTTCAGATAGTTTAGAAACAGTGCCTGGAGCTACTTTAGAACACACATAAGCATGTAACCCTGGTTAGGATTTTAATCAGTTTGTTGAATAAGTGACTGATGGACAGGTCTATTGCTTCTAGAAAAAAAATCAGATGTGCAGAAGGATGTTGTGGCAGACACACATTTGGGTATCTTTGCTTGTGGATCTATATGAATCAGAAACAACTGAGACCCAGTTCTGCCATTTCGCATGACTCTAATCTGTTCACATTGTCCCACTGATCAATGATAAAACAAACATCCCTCAGACTTAAAGATAAAATGGGATGCTAGGTGTCAAAATGTCTAGTGTAATGTCTGATATGCCCCCAAGTAATAGAAATTTTATCTCCTTTCCTTTATTTATCTTGACCCTCAGAAAGATGTGTCCAAAGGTCCAAGTTTAGGCGACTGAGCACCTGCTGTCTACAAGCACCGTGTGGAAACAGTTGTCCATTTGTTAACAAAGAAAAGTGAGATGGTGAACCAAGATGCGGTAAGCAACATGAAACTCACAAAGGCTCATAGTTAGACAGCTACACTGAATGAGAAATCATTTAGGAAACATAATTAATTAGTATACTTCTTTTTTCATGATATTATATATTATTCTCTCTCAACATTTCTTTGGAAAATGCCAATGCATTTTATCCACTATGAGTAGAACTTAGGGTGGTGTCTTCATAGGCATCCATGGGATGAGCCCAGAGTACCATATTTCAGCTAAATGAATTCATGCCTGCAGGTAGCTGAACCTTACTGTTCCTCTTCGAAAAAGAAGCATTTTGGTGGAGGCTCAGAAATGAATAAAACTATAATGAAAACCACTTTCCAGAGCCCAATATATAATGTTCAAATTGAGCCTCTTTTCACTTAATTACCAGCTATATAAGCAAAGAGTCCCTAATGGTTGCCATTGTGTTATCAGATATAAAAAATGAAAAGAAACAGCATATATTTTGTAGACCTATCTAAATGGATTCAGTGTCTCCACTGAGAAACTAAGAGCTTAGAAGAATGAAAATAATGCATGTTATGGGTTTCTTTATTTTATTATTATTATTTTAATTAAAAAGCATTAGCATTTCATGTATGAGTGATAGATGTCAAATAAATGGAATTAGGGTTATTGTTAAGGCTTCAGTAAGTCAAGCAATTTCAATCAGTCATTTATGCTCTTTCTAAACTTGGCATACTAATTAAACAGAAGTGTTAATATTTAAAAATTCATTTGGCTTTTGAGAACAAGCACAAAATAAGGATAACCACACAGAAGTGTTGAGGCACCTAAACATGAAAAAACATGTAAAATCTTTCACCACGGTTAGAAAATACCTGTTGTCAGACATTCTGGTGCAAGATAGGAATGAAGCATTTGAAGCAAAAATGGCTTTACCAGCAGTGCAGACACAGTGAGAAGCATAGTCAGTTCCACAGGGTGTGTCTTTCTTCACACTTTACACATACACTCAGGCTCTCATTCCCCCTTGGTTCATTTCTTCCACTTTCTTGGCTCAAGTTATAAAGCCTAGGAATTACATTTATCTTACCAGACTCTCCCAAGATTCTCTTCCTTTCTAGACTGAGTTTCAAGCAGTTGCTGAAATATGTTTATTCAGATTTGACCTGTAGCTCCACTTATTTTAGATACAAGTTTGGATAGAATGAGAAAGGTGGAAAATACAGCCCGGCTCTGTCCCAGTGCCTTAGTTTCTTTTCTGTTGCTGTGATAAGACAACATGATCAAGGCAATTAATAAAATAAACTATGTCCTTTGGCTTGGGGTTTCATAACTGGGAGTACAGGAGTCTCTTGAAACCTCAAATATATAATATATCAATACAACCTGCTGAGTCCACTTTGTATAGCTCATATTTCTATGTTTAAGGCTGACCACTTGGTGTTAAATAACCAATTAGGATACTTATCCCTAGGAAGATCCATCCTCTTTCTCTCAAAAGTCATTAATGCCTGTAGCTCTTCACCCAAGGTTAGGGTCTTGTGACATGCCCCTTATCTACATTTGCATGTAAACTCGTGTTGTCATTGTGCAATTGTATTTAAGAGTAGGGTGATTTTGAGATTTCATGTATACAGCTGTCCTATTTAGAAGACACTCACTGAAGACACCTGTTCTTCTGCCTCTTACAATCTTCCTCTCCTGTCTTTGATGTTCCCTGAACCTTAGTGTAGATAATTGTGTTGTAAATGTGTCACTTGGTGCTGAGCACCCCAGAATGATGACATTGCATATCCAGTTATCAAAATCACTATTGGGGTGCTTCTTTCTATTCTACCAACACATTGTTGTTTTGTCTACCTACTGAGGACTTTCTAACTAAGCTTTCTTTAGAGGGTAGATCAGCTGGTTTTTTTCAGGAATAATAACCATCATAATACTATTTCTTAATTTTTGATAAACACACATTTGCATTATTTTCATATACTGAAATTATTAATTTACCTTTTTTCTCTGAAACTTATAGGTCCTTCTGTGAACTAAAAAATGGGTAGAAATAGTTTTCTTTTTAGAAACTGTATAGATCATCCCTTCTCTTAGCTCCTCTGCATACTTTTTTGTTAAGCCAATGCAGCATAAGCCTAACATCCTTCACATTAATGGATGATTGATGAGGAAGAAGTAAACCCTCCCCTTGCTTTCTTCATTTTCCCTGTAAACACCTCATGTCCAAGGAGAGTTAAAGCATTTCAAAAATGATATGAACCACTGAGTGCAGTAAAAGTAAGGAGGTTAATTTTAATTAATAAATCTTGAACTCCCGAAGGAAAAATTTCACCTCATCCAATTATGTAACTTCTACCCACTTCAGACTCTCTAATGAGTTACTGAGACTGTACCTCATGCCGTTTCTTGTTGTGAACTGTTCTTTCTGAAAGGTGATATGCTGTCTTTTATCATGTTTCTCCAATGTGTTTTATTTCTTCTTGCTTCGATACACTATAGTTTTTTAATATACAGTCCAAGTACCATCTCAGTTTGTCAAAGTCCCCTCTGCTTTCTTATAATGATGTGTCTGCATCTCCACTAAGAATCTTAGCTTTATTCTCTTCCCATCATAGACTCCTTATGTTTTTGCTGTTAGTTTCTACTTGATAAGAGATTCTTCGGGCAACATGGTACAGTAAACCTCTCCCTTCATCTGTTTTTCATGTTTTTGGCTTCTGCACTAGCCCCGGAGACTCCTCTTGCACATCCTTGGCTGTCAGTCACTCCATTTACTTCATTTCACCCATTACAACTTATATTATGTCTTCTTTCCTGTTCTTGTCATTTCCCTACTTCCTTTATCCTGAAAACATATTCTTACCATAAGAATAAAAGTATCAACTGATTTTAGCAGTACCTGGAGAGCAACTGGCCCAGTAGCAGTCTCAGTAATATTTGTTGTACAGTGTCTTTCAAAGTAACCCAAGAGAAACCATCCATCCTAGAGACTGGAAGAAATCTTCTACCCTTCAGTCTTTCTCTTCACTTATATCCCCTGTCCACGTTGGGAACATAGAGATGCTTCAGGGTCTACAGGATTACTATCATCACCCAGGGAAGAGAATTTCCTGTTGTCCCTCATTTGGTTGTACCTGATTATTTTAGAAATGGACCTAATTAGAATATGGCTCATTTTATAAACTGAGTTAGGGTGAAATACAATTAGTTAAATTTAAATGATGTATATTTTAATCTATTTTCCTGGCATACTCCTGTAATGTCAGCACTGAAGAGATAGAGGAAGGTGGATCCAAATTTCAAAGTGTCCTTCAATAAATCCTTGGTTAATTCTCTACATTTTTCACTATTTCAAAATTTAAAAGATTTTACTGTACAAATATAATTTATGTGGCTTTGCAAACTATGTAAACTTTATGTAGCAGACTAACATGGTATTAGGCAAGTTCAAATACCCAGTCTAACTTCAATAGTTATAGTAGAATATTATGTAGAATAATATTGACCAGTTTACTAATTTATTACTCGAATGGGATGGCGTTCATGTAATTTCCCTCCAAATTGAAGAACATTCATCAAAAGCTGGGTGCTATCATTTAAATAATGGTCAAGTGGTCCTCACTTCATCAAATTCTAACTAGAACAGCATGAGGATTATCTTACCCATAGGACTGTGTTCTCAGTGGGAAATTTTGTATATTTGGCAACTTACTTCACTGGATTTGTTTGAACAGCTCATTCAAATCAGGTCCAGTAGAAGATCAGCATTGAAATGAGTAGGATTATGTTTCAAATTAGTGGAGTACAAAGGAATTAAAAAGATTGCACATTAAATACTTTCCTGTGAAGAGTTTGAAAAATCAAAATGCAGAATAACAAAACTAAGCAGGAACTAATTCCAGCCCCTTGAAATATACAACTCACACTCCAAGCCCAAAACTCCTCTACACTTCTTTTTAAGTGTGCACATTTCAAAATAAGCAGCTTTAGATCATAGAAAATGAATGAGAGAAACAAAATAACTTTTAACCTCATGATTTCATGAACTTGATTTTAAAAACAAGTAACTCAATAAATTACAGAAAGAGAAAGACAGACAGAGATAAAGACACACAGAGAGATAGAGATTGAGACAGAGAGAGATGGAGACAGAGATACAGGGACAAAACTCATTATGTTATGCACATTAGGGTAAATAAAATCATCCAAGCCCAGAAAGAAAATCCTGCATGATTTCACTTTCATTAGAAATTTTTAACTTACTTTCATAGAAAGTCACACATCCACAACCCTCTGGCCACATATACCCCTTCTTGTCTCTGCTGAGAAAGTCTACCATGAGCAGATTTCTGTAACAGAGATCACCAATGCCTATTTTGAGACATTCAGATATATATTTTCATTAAATTAGTTCTCTTCCTTTAGAGACCTCTCACTAATACACAGCTCAAAGGAAGGAATTAGTGTGTAACTACTGGAGT
This sequence comes from Cricetulus griseus, assembly GCF_003668045.3. Lineage (NCBI taxonomy): Eukaryota > Metazoa > Chordata > Mammalia > Rodentia > Cricetidae > Cricetulus > Cricetulus griseus. The sequence continues at coordinate 18,281,227 of NC_048603.1, read as the reverse complement.
AAAGCAAGTGCATTCCAGTAAGAAAAACAGAAAACCCTGCAATGCCACATTCAGAGTCTAAGGCTTTAATTTTAAAGGAATCAAATGGTACCAGCTTTCCAGTCTGCAATGTATATATCCATCCATCCCTTGGGCTGATTCTATGCCCTTATTCCATCTCTCCTTGGCAGATGTCTCATAGATATGGTTTTCTCCAACATCTTTGTGTTTCCAACTTAACCCAAGTTGCATTTTCATAGTTTCACACTGCAGCCACTCAGGATGACATCCTGCCTACTCAGGGTTTTCATTCAGGGATTCCATTGCCACATGCTACCTGGACTCAATGGTTTTCTAAATCCCTAAGATCCCTTCATTCATATGTCCTTCTTACTTCTAAACTCAGGAGTGCTTATAGACAATAATGACAGATTTTCAGCTGCCAGTTTCAGATGGACCTTAAATCACATTAGCAGCAGCTTTTATATACAGTTGCTTTGTAGGAGTATTAAATGTCCTACAATCCTTGCAGGTTGAAAGGTTAGTTGGTTGGGATCTTGCCTTTGAGGAAACCTTACCTCCATTATAGATTAGAGAAGGAGGTCTCTCACTAATCTTAACAATTACAGCCTCTATTTTAGCACAAGCCTTAGCTGTAACATTAAGCTTCCTCGTGCTGTTTTCCTTTCCACACTTTCCTTTTTTCATTTCATTCTGACCTATTTTTCATTATAGACCTGTGTAAGTACGTTCAATAACAACGGCATAATAGATTCAACTTTATGCTGTCTTGAAATTTCCTCCAACAAAGAAATTAGTTCATTATTTTTAAATTTAGGCTCAGGCAACTTCATAGAATGTGGGTAGATGATATTCAGAGCCTTTGCCTACATAGCACACAAAAAGATCTCTAGCAGAGTTGCTAATATTGTTCCCCTCTTAAAACCATGAGATGGGCCCCTGCAGTCTTCATTCCTCTTAGTATTACAATCATCCACCCTTCTAGAATGGCCTTAAGACTCTGATTAAAGCACTTAACTAGTCAAAGTTCCAACATCTCCCACATTCTAGAAATAAACATGCCCATGCTCTCCACAGCAACAGCCCATCCTCTGGTACAAATTCTGTATTATTTGCCTGTCTGCTACTATGATAAAGTAACATGACCCATAGCAACTTACATGAGAAAGAGATTGTTTTGGCTTAGGTTATTATTGTGGCCAGGAGACATGGCAACAAGCAGCAAGCACACAGACAGGAACAGGAGGCTGAGCAAACACATCTTTCTTTATAAGCAGAAAACAGAAAAAAACAAACTAGAAGTGAAGTGAAGCTATGAACGCTTAAAGCCTGCCTCCAATGATGCACTTTCTCAAAAAATTCCCCAAATAGTGCCATGAACCAAGGACCCAATGTTTAGCAACCAGAGCCTAAGGGAGGCATTTCTATTTAAACCACCATGCTGCCTTTACACAGACAACAGTTAAGGAAGTATGACCACACAGTACAGTGAAGTAGATGTTAAAGGAGAGGAAAGCACAATGCAAATTGAAAGATTCTTTGTGGAAAATAAGTACAAACATCTATATGTCTATGTACCATCTAGCTGTGTGTCTTGGGACAGCATTAAGTATCAAAGAAGGCTTGCTTAAATATATTGCCTCCAGCTAGGAGGAGATGGTGCAAGGCTTTAATTTCCAGAGGCAAGGGCAAGTGGACCTCTAAAAGTTCGAGGCCAGCCTGGTCTATAGAGAGAGATCCAAGATAGCCAAGGATACACAGAGAAACTGTCTCCAAAAAATTAAGTTTTTATAAACATGGTCTCTAAATTGATATGAAATAGAAGGATGAATAAAGTAAATATCAGATTAACAGATATGAGCTATGTAGACAAAGAGATTTATGCATTAAAAGATTAATAACAAAGATCTACATGGCACAAAAATGAACCCCAATGCATATGATGGATTGGGGGGAATAACAGTTGTTAACATCAATCCCTTGTTTCTAATGTTCAATCATATAAAATATTTGTAACAGGACAGTGTGTTAAGATTAGAAGTGTGAATAGGAAGTAAGAACAATTTATTTCCTGTTCCTTTTGTGTAAAACTAAAGGTGTACTACTGAGTAGAGTCTATTATTGCTTTTTTGCTACCATGTAAGTACTCTACACTGAGCTGCACTCCAGTTCTGAAGTTAATGACTCTTTAACAAGCTTACAGAGGTGATTCTACTGAGACAACACAAAATAGGAGTGTCTGCTTATAACTTATAATATTTATGGGATGCATGATGAAAAGGGAACCTGAGAAGTCACTAGCAGATGGACCATGAAGACTCATATGGGGTGATCAAAGTATGAGGGTCAAGGCCCATGAGATACTAAATTAATTCATCGGTGGATATAACATGTTCGTATTTGTTGTTTTACTTTCTTTTTTCTGACATCCTTTGACGAACTCTAAGAAATGCCAAGAGAATAATCAAGATTGAAGGAAGAGTCACCTTTCAGAAAGTCCAGATATGAGTTTGGGTCAGACCCTGGAGTTTAGCTAGAGCTGCATAATACAAGCAGAGAAGGAACATCTAGCTACCTGGAGGGGCTGAGGACATCCTCTCTGTACTAGTCATTTTCCTCTTCATTGTGACAAAATAAATAAATAAAAGAAACAAATTAGCAGAAGGGTTTGTGTTAGCTTGCTGATTTGTGGCAGGGAAGGGGTTGCCTCTGAACCTTTATCTAAGCTGTGATGGAAGAGAATGTGGCACAACTTACTATATATCTAAAGGTTTGAGAGCATAGACTGAGACTAGATCAGTCATGGAAGTGCTATTTTATAGCACATAAGGCTATCCAGAGTGCACTACATACCCAAGTCAGACTTCACCTCCTCACAGTTCTACAACCTGCTAATGGAGAGTCACCAGCTAATAACTGTGTTAAACCTAAAACAAAACCATAAACATACAGTGGACACTTCTCATTCAAAGTATAGTCTTGCATAAGCAACCACCTATGTGTATTATTGGACATGTTTGGTAGAAGATGTACACATGTGAGATGATAAACCTGTGCCCATATCAGTCTTGCTCTCTATGAACATTCAAAATAGAGGCCTCTATCCCCATTATTTATGGTTTGTGGACACTGGGAAGTAGCTGTCTCAAATTCCTTGTAGTCATACAGGTCTGTCACAGCCCTGTTCAAGATTTTATTCAAATATTCAACAGAAATTAGTTCCCATGGGCTATGTGGGGATGCCAAGATAAATATCAGAAACTCAATTTAGACATGCACCATCTGGAGAAAGTGCAAACATATAAACAAGAAACTGTGCTCCATTAATGGAAAACTAGACTGTGGTAATTTAAATGAAATGCCCACATATGCTCATGTATTTGAACATTTGGTGGCACTGTTTGAGGGATACTATGGAATCATTGGAGGTGTGGCCTTGCTGAAGGAGGTATATCATTGAGGATGGGATTGGAGTGTTTATAGATGGAAATGTGATCTCTCAGCTTCCTGCTCTGGGCACCTACTGCTATGCTTCCTTCATTATTATGGATTCATCCTTCCTCTAGAATGATAAGCTAAAATAAACTCTTTCTTCTCTAAGTCACATTTGGTAATTGTATTTTATCACAGCAACGGAAATGTAACTAAACACCAACGGAGTAAAATTCTGAGATTTTATCTGTTCTTGTGACAAAGCGAAGGATTCATAAAGGGAGCCAGAAACCTAAGACTGAAAATATGATTTAAAATCTCTTAGAGGAGGGATGGGTATTCAAGTAGAGGATGGAGAAGAGATTCCTGAGACCACATGCTAGGGCTGGTGAAAGATAGAAAAGATAGACTTAAGCTATTTGGAAACTGAATGGGAAAAGTCCCATCCTAGTTTTAGGACCAGAGAACCATTGTTAACAAAACATCCTGGGAGTGCCTGAGTGTAGGAAGTCAGTGGGCAATGAAATAAAAGAAAAAAAAAGGAAATTAACAACTTGTGATGGAAAATTTTCAGGATGACTACATGAAGACTGGAAGACAGGTGGTATTAACATTCCACTTGGGAAGTTTAAACAAGTCTAAGGAATAATGAGTCAGGTCTGTGGTGCTAGATGATGAGACAAAAAGTACTATCTTTTTTAATATTAAAAGGTAACATATTGTCATATACAATATAATATGGGTATTCCAACAATGCCTATATTCACAATGGAGAGACTGAAAACATAGTAGCTGCTCAATCTATGAGGATGTATCATTAGGCCATCCTAATGATATATGCCTGGAGGATTCCTGGAGAGCCAGGAGTATTCAGTCTATGGTGAATGGATGAACATACTTGGCTCTGATGTCACCAAAGAATTACAGCAGTAGATGAACAGGGTAGATGACCTCGACAGCAAGGGATGAATGAAGTGTAAATAACTTGACAGCAATACAAAGGAAAGAAGGAAGAAAGAACAAAGCTTTTACCAATGGACCTCTCTTTATTGGCTGAGACTAACATGTAGCCCATATTTAGTGTGGATATTTCCACACAAAACCTGATCCAAAGAAATCACTTATAGGTATGACCAGAGTCTTATTGCTTAGTTGACTCCAGATCAGGTCAAGTTGACAACCAAGATTTACCATCACAGAAGGTTTATTTATTTATTTATTTATTTATTTATTTATTTATTAGTTCTAGTTAGGGAACAAGCTTGTTTCACATGTAAGTCCCTTCTCCCTCTCCCTCCCCTCACCCCCATCCCTAGGGCCAGAATGTAACCCTTCATGTGGGATGGGCTCTCAAAGTCCCTTCTTGCACCAGAGAAAAATACTAATCCACCACCAGAGGCTCCCTGGAGTGCAGAGGCTCCTTACTGACATCCATGTTCAGGGGTCTGGATCAGTCTTGTACTGGCCTCCCCGACAGCATCTGGGGTCGATGTGTTCTCCCTTGTTCAGGCCAAACTGTTCCTGTGGGTTTCTTCAACTTGGTACAGACCCAGAAGGAATGTTTTTTATCTTAAAGTTTAGTTAATAGTACCTGGCTTTGGGTTGTAGAAATTAAATAACAACAACAAAAACTAAAGTTAAAATGATATTGAGTGAGAAACAGAATGAACAGGTCTGATCAAAATCAGTTTCTATGTTTCTCAAAGTTCTCAATGTCCTCAATCTTTTTATTAAAAATAATGTCTTTTTATGGGAGTGGCCAGAATATGAAGTCAAGCACAATACTTAATTGTAGAATGGATGGGTGAATGAATGAATGAATAAATGAATTATCTAGGAATCATCCAGCGGATGTCCTCCTCTCAACCTTTCAGCTGTGTCTGATTCCTCAGGTACAAGCTTATTTATACTGTCAGTTCACTAGTGTCATATCTGCTTGTGAAGAACTCTGGCAAAGTTGATACTGCTAGACAACCCATTTGTACTTTTTGTCCTTTGATTGTAATTAATGAGATTAATTGTTTATCTGCATCCCTATTATGCTTTGATGAGGCCCACATGAGTGCATTTCCAGGAATATAGGTATTTAGTATTAGTGTGTTGTCTTATTGGGAGAGCAATGTTATTATACTGCTTCATTAATGCCAGTACATGTGGTTCAATTAAGATTTACAAATTAGGTTTAATTAAGGTTTATAAGCAGTGAGGTGAACTCCTAGCTATGATCAAACTGCTGATTTCTTTCCTTTCTTCTTTTTTTCTCTTCTATCTTCCTACTTGTAATTATAAAAATCATGTAAGTGCTAGAGCTGGGACATGAAAGTTATTCTCTGGGAATCTGATTCCACCTACTGTCCTGGTATTTCCTGTCTAAATTAGACCTGGGGCTTAGTCACCAGAAAATATACCACATCTGGGAAATACCAAATAACTACTGAAAAACAAAAAATAAAAAAGACAAACAAACAAAAAACTCACAGACATTGGTGCCAAACATTTTACAACAGCTGTGTTATTTTGTGTCAGAATTCTTAATGTCTATCTATAAGGAAAAGAAGGAAGAGGGGATGGGGGAAAAGAGAGAGAGTGACAAAGAAAACTTTCCAATATATTATTACAGAAAATAATTCATAAAAAACATACAGTAGCTGAATTTTAAGTTTAAGAAATGACAGCTATCATTGATAAGGAGAGAGTTTATTTTGGCTTACTGTTCCATAAGGATGAGAATCCATCACAGCAGAGAGTCATGGCCCACAAGCTACAGGCATAGCTTCAATAACAAGAAGCTGAGAGACCACACCTTCAACTGCAAACACAAAGCAAAGAAAGAGAGCTGGAAATGGGGTTGATCTGCAAACTCTCAAAGTCTGCCCCCCAGTGATGTATTTACTACAGCAAGGCTTCATCTCCCCATTAATCTCCCCAGAGAGTGGCACCAATCTGGGACCAAAAGTTCAAATACCTGAGCTTATAATGGACACTTCTCATTCAAACCACCATAAGCTACACATAATTAAACTTTGCTAGATTTTATTTAACTTAAAAAAAAAAGACAGTCTTGCTACATAACTATGATTGTCAGGAACTAAGATTTACCTCCCTTACTTAGATTATAAAAAGATAAGTTTAAAGATTTCTGCTATTACAACTGGCTTAGTTTTTCTTAAAGTGATGTCATTAGCTTATTCCCTCTCTGTTATTCAAAGGAATATGATCATGCCACAAAAAAAAAAAAAAACATGATAACAGGAAGATGCCCAGACATGTCATCTAAGTGCATATTCACTTTACAGTTTTCCCTGTCACACTAGTCTACCATCACAAAGACTCCATATTTATGTCTTGATGAAAGACTAATTGTGCATACCCTACAAAAGCTTCTTGGTGCATACATAGTATAAGTAGAGGGAATTATGTATTTGGTTTATAGTCATTATTTTGTCTAAATAAATGAGAAGCTAGTATGGATGGTACTATCCTGTGGATGTTCCTCGGCATGAAAACAATAGTAAGAAAAGAAAGTATGGCTGATGAATTGTTATTAATGACAAACAAAGCAGCACTGGGAATAAAATTGCTTTGAAAGACAGTAAGTACCTGGACATGATGTTGCTACTTCATAACATTATGGCCTTAGAGTGCCTGTCTGTGAGTCACAAATTTCTTGGCTTAATAAAAAGAAATGTGGGGACATTGCTTTTTGCTTTGACTTCTAAACATCATTAACAAAGTCTAAGGAAACATTGAACATAAGACTGTGAAAGATGGAAAAATGCCTCTTAAATTGTATATGGCTGCATAAACATAAGGAGTTATTATTATGTTGATTATCATTGATGACAGTCTGGACAAATGTGATAATTACACTCATAAAATGAAGATGCTTTACTCTAGACATTCAGGAGAGGTTTATTCTTCTAAAAAGAGCGATTATAAGCACAAAATATTCCTTTTTATTAGTGCTGCAATAACTGTTCCATGTAATATTAATAACAATAATAAAATGTTAGCTACTTCCACATTATTTTCAGGGAAAATGAACACAAGAGCTAAAAAGTTGAGTGAGCAAAGCTTGTTCCTTTTAACGATATCAATAAAAAAAAGCAAGAGATGTTCAAATAAATCTGTTTCCAACACCCCTACTATGCAATGCTTCTAGGTCATTTGTAACCTCCTTTTGTTGCCAGGCACTATGGGTGACTACAATTGATGTCTCAGTAAGAATTTCTATGATGAGCCCTAAAGCTGAAATGTTCTCTGTTATCCAATAGACAGTACTCTCCCAAATTGTCTCAGAACTGTCCATTGATATTTATCAGTGCCTTTGGATATCATCCTCAGATAAATTATTTTACCTGCCCCTCAAGCATATATCCAGCTAGTGTAGGGGAAAAGAATGCTAGGAAGAGTATATTAGTCAGAGCTCTCTAGAGGAATAGAACTTAAGGAACATATATGTATATTTGTAATTTATATTTTGTTATAAATACATATACATATATGGAATTTATTAGAATGTTTTACAGGCTGTGATAAGGCTAGCCCAACAATGGCTAACTACCAACAAAAGTTCCAAGAATCTATGAGGTGGGATGTCTCAGCTGGTCTTCAGTATACACCAGAGTCCTGAAGTAGGCCATAAATCCACTGAAGGAATGAACTTGCTAACAAGAGTGAGACAAGCAAGAATGAAGTGAGTTTCTTTTTTCCATGTACTTTAAATAGGCTACCAGAAAGTGTGATGAAAATTAAGTGTGTATATTCCCATCTCAAAGATCTGGATTAGAAGTGAGTCTTCCCATTTCAGTGATTTAATTAAGAAGTCCCTCAGAGGTATGCCTGTCCATTTGCATTTTAGTTAATTCCAGATGTAGTCAAGCTGACAACCAAAAATAGCCATCCCAAAGAGGGAACTTATTCTTGTAGCAACCTGTCTCCTGGCAGCATTTCTGCATAGATTTCATTGAACAGATAGTGGATTCATGGTTAGATACCTTGATACTCTTATTCTACCTGTCACCTAAGACCTGGCATTAACTCTTTCAGGGAGAAATGATTTATTGTGGCTCATGGTTTCAAATGTTCAATCCATCATGGTATGGAAAATATGGCCAGAGACGATCTCATTAAGGTAGGCAAACATCAGAGAAAGAATAAGAAAATGATGACTCAGGTGTGCTTCCTCTATCCCATAAAAGGATACACTGTCTTCCATAATAGTGACAAGAACTGAGGACCAAGTGTTCAAAGTGCAACCCTGAGGGGGGATAACTCAGATGCCAACTATAAGATTATGCGACACTAAAAGGGAGGGTATTTCATGAAACCTAATCAGGCCCTGCCATAATTTTATCACAGAAAAAGGCTGCTTTTATTAGCCTGATAACAGATGCATCAGCATCTAGTGTCAGCATTCTGTCCTTTCCTGTCTGCTCAGTGTTCTCCTCTATCTGGTATTCTTGATAGCATCACACATCTGTGTGGTTCTTCCTTTAGAATTTGTAAAACCCATTAACATCAGGTGGCCCCCAACATCCTTGTCAAGGCTGATGCTATGATGACAGAGCAGTGGGAACACTTAGAAACTTGTACATATGCAAATGACCATTATTTAAATGACAAGAGGCAACAGAAAGAAATGGCAACGCAATTTGATTGACCTTTTTTTTTTTTGAGAAAGAACAAATAACTCGTTAATATTCTTTGCCCCCACCTGTGAGACAAGCACAATTTTATGTACTTAGGGGATATAGTATTTGGCTTACAATAGGCATCTACAAAAGCCCACAGCAAATGGTACATCCCAAGTAAAAGACAAACCTGATGCCATCACTATTCATATTACTTTGCTAATATGACAATCCAGGCTTTATGTTGTTTTTAAAAGAGAAGAAATTAAATGGAAAAGATGAATAAGTTCTAACTCAGTGCATTTTTCTATTGTGCTACATTTCAAGCTATATCAGTCATTTTGCTACATCTATCTCTCAATGCAAGTTTTTGTTGCCTGGACTATGAAGAAACAAATCAACACAGCATTAATAATTAAGGAGAGATTATCACTTCTGCAACTACCTTCTTGGGAAAGCAAAGATTGAAAATTACCTCTGGTTCAGTCCTTCAAGCAGCAAACATGCAAACACATTTCTACAAAACTTCTGGCTGGTTACCCTCCAGTCCAGATTCAGTCCATACTATGGTTATTCAATATTTCAGAGATTGACAGAGCTACCTTGCATGAGAAAATGTCAAATCATACTGAATTTAATTTTCATCTCATAGAATTCATGCAGCAAGATTTGATCAGACCTGAACCTACACTTTTAACAACTTATCACATCTTTTTAAGAAAGCTACATGTAGATTTTATTACAAGTTCACTTTAATGAAACAGTGTTTAGAATGTTAAAAAAAAACAATTTGCTGACTGTCAAAAGCTACCTGCCTATGCAGAATTAACATAAAGCCATGAGAAATACTGTATTCTAATTTCTTTGGGGAGTGGTGATCAATGTTCTTGCAGTTTGTGCCATCAAATTCATGATACTAAAATGAATTAATGTGTTTTAGGAAGACTGTAACTTGTACATAGACATAACATTAATTAAAGGAGCACATAAACTTGCTGAGGTGTCCTGAAGGAGGATGTTCTCCACACTTGGGTATTTGAACCCTTTATCTCTAGGCAGTAGTAATGTTTTTCGAGGAGCTGCAACCATGCTAAGTCTTGTTTTACTATCAGTTCCTTCCCCACTTCTGTGTGCAGTGGAAGACATGAACCCTTAGCTTCCTGCTCATGACACTAAGCTTGCTCTTTTCTCCCATGCCTCCTCAGTAGCCTTCCAGACTGGTATCCCTCTGGAACTATAAGCCACAATGAACTCTTCTATGACTTGTCTTTGACTATAATGTTTGTTCGAAATAATAGAAAAATAAGTAAAACACATACTCTGTTAAAAATGGATTTACTTATTGTTAGATTTTTGCTCAAATTAGAAATGAAGAAGAGGCACAAGATGAGACATGAGACTATTAGACATATTAACCAGTTTATTATAGGCCTGGAAGAGTAGAGAGACTAAGAGAGAAGAGAAACAGCGTAAATGGCTAGAGGCAGAGAGAGGGGAGGAGAAGAGAAGAGAAGAGAAGAGAGAGTATAAGTGGGAAGGAGTGTGTCTTTTTTCTTTTTTCTTTTTTTTCTTTTCTTTTCTTTTTTTTTTTTTTTTTGGTTTTTTGAGACAGGGTTTCTCTGTGTAGCTTTGGAGCTTATCCTGGCACTTGCTCTGGAGACCAGGCTGGCCTCGAACTCACAGAGATCTGCCTGCCTCTGCCTCCCGAGTGTTGGAATTAAAGGCGCACACCACCAATGCCCCGATAGGAGTCTGTCTTTTAAAGGGGTCCTTTGCACCTGCTTGCAGACTTAGTTCCCGTGGAACCCTGGCCTGACCAGGGTACTGTCTGAGTGGATTCCACCAGGTAACAGAGGAAGGCCAGCATAATGCCTGAACCTTTCACTTATTATTGAAATATATTTTATTATAAAAGTTAGGGTTAAAACAAACTGCTTAGGCAGTTAATGTAGTTCAGTGGATAAAGTATTTTCCTAGCATATATAGTACTCTGGATTCCATCCCCAACATTGCATAAACTTGGGCAGGTACAGTGTCTCAAATCTAACATACTTAGAAGGAGGAGGGGACAAAGAAGGAGGATCAAGACTTCAGGGTTACTTACTATTACACAGCTAGGGTGAGTTTGGGGCAAGAAATTCTGTCTTAAAAGTTATTAATCAAAGTCAGGTTAAATGTGATATGCTGCTTAAAGACAAATTACACTGAATTTAACTTTCAAGTATAGATTCTAACCAATTGATGGCATCAAAGTTGTTCCTCAATTACAAATAATCCCCTTAGGGTTGAATCTGGGGTTCAGTTCATGGTAGAATAGTGGACTAGCATGTGCAAGGGCTTTAAATGATATGTAAAACTAAAAAACACATGAACAAATACAATTTATTTTAAATATGTGTTTTAACTGTCCACATTTCATCTTATTCAAATACCTCTCTCCAGAATTTCTTTCTTCAATCAGAGTTATACTGCTAATTATTTTCTCACACACTAAATCAATAAAATTATTTCTGAAAGTCTTTAAATATACCACAGGTTATATTGATACTGCTTCACTAAGGAAAGCTGCCTAAGTTTTCTGAGACAGGAAAACCATCTTTTAGACTATGGATTCTGGAGTTAAATTTCATTTGATACCATGCCTCACTACTTTTGTCATCTTAATCAAGAAACTAAGTCTCTGTAAACTTCATTTGTTTTCTCATTGGTGAAACTAGTCTTGAATTTCTCATATTTTTTAATAAAGGATGGGTAAACTGATCTACCCAAAGTATTCAACTATGTTTGCCTGGCATGATGAATCATTAAATTAATATTGATAATTCACTATCTTTTAACTGCAATTAATACTTGGAAATGCTAAATGGAAGTACTCATCTCCTTTACCAAAGATCTCTGGGCTATGGCATGGATATGAAATACCTCAGAGGTACAAATGATACAAGGCCTAGCACTCTTGTTTTGATCATATGAAAAGAGACTAGGGACTGATGAGGCGGCTTAGCAGTTAAGATAAACCATCACTTAACTTAAGCCTCTATCAGCTCTTGAGAGGATGCAGGTTCAATTTGCAGCACCCACATGGCAGCTCACAAACATCTGTATCTCTACTTTCCAGGTATCCAACATCTTCTGGTCTCCACAGGGACTGCTTATACTTAGTGCACCTACAAGTACGTAAGCAAGCAAATACTCACACACATAAAATAAAACTAAATGCTTTTAGCAAAGGAGAATAAAGACAAAGGGAAAGGACAAAAGCTTTCCTGACTGTTCTTGGTGATTTTCTTAAGCTGATGTGATATAAAAGAGAAGGAATGAATGAAATCAATGAAGCTTCTCAAAGGAGAAAACTTTGGCATGCTGAAATATTTCAAGATATAAATTTCATCATTTCCAATTTATCAAGATTGATTTTATTAACTAATATTTTGAAGCATTTGTTTTATTTATTAAGACAAAGCCAGCACTGCTGCATCTCAATTTTAGTTATAATTAATGACAGTATTATGAAAATTAATGATTTTTTCCATTATCCATATGACATCATCAATACTAATGTCCTGTTTACTGTTGCTCTGCTGGAGGTAGCTAAAAGAGCCTGAATTTGAAGAAGGAAAAAAGCCACCAGAAAAGATGAATGTTCATGCCAATCAAATTCTTGAAGTGCACAGAATATTTGATTCTGAGATGATCAACAAGCAATTTTAAACAAGAAACCAGAATTCCTAAAGGTCAGATATCATTCACTCAGCTAACATTAAACACTTGACTGATACTGTGTAATGACATTATCTAAATATATCATCTGAGAGTGGTTTTCCACTGGGATATCACTTCTGTTTCAGGGCTCTCATCAAAGGCATAGGGAATGAGAAAATGAGCAAGTAAAAAATTCAAGAAATAGTAAGGAGGTAAAAATTTAAATATTTTAATTGCTTAATAACCACTGAACCCACAAAAATAAAATAAGAGGCTTTCATTCAGTACACTGGGATTCTGAGTCTACAGATACCATTACTGGGATGATGAAAAGAACCAAGATTTCTTAGTTGTGCATGCTTCTGGATGTAAAAGAGCATGTGAAGAAACACCAGATAAGTGTGCTTCCTCACAGGAGCAGAATGAAAACAAAACTAGCACTCATGAAAAGGAAAACCAGCTAAAAACTGAACAACATTATTTATACTGGTATTGATTTGAAAGATTTCATATAAATAAATGATAGATGGGATATTACAAATTTGATATTGAACTTAATAAACATGAACAGTATCTTATAAAGTCTTCCTGGGGGGGGGCAGAACATCAAACAACATAAATATCTCACACATGCTGAAGAATTAGAAGATCAGCATTTGTGCTTATTTGCCCAACTTCTCAGGTCACGCCATCTTGTTCCCTACCCTGCTGGTGGGCACAGAGGATCCTTTAGGAAGTCATGAAATGGAAAGAATCAATAACTCCTCAGTATGGCTGCCTCAAAGAAAGTCAAATAAAAGACACATTTAAAGAAAGGCATACGATGTGTCCTCTCTGTTAGGTCAAAAATGAGCCCCCAAGTGGAAGCACAGGTGATAATGTTTTAAGATGATAATCCTGGATGGGAGTTTTTCTAGGCAACTGAAACCAAGAACATTTCTCAGAAACTCTTAATGGCTAGCTGAATGTTCCAAGCTGCAACTGTCAGTATCTTCTGTCTGAAGGAGTTCCCATACAAGCTACCTGGATGTTCTAGCTCCTACCCATCTAAAACCCAAGAAATTTTTGCAGCTGGTTGGTATTCTCTGCTCTCTGAGGTAGCCCAGGGGTCTGCCCCAATAAACTGCTTCACTCACTACAGAGTGGTTTTTAATCAGTAGTTTCTTGCTATGCTTACTTTCATTCCCTTAGGCAGATTATGTTTTTGTTTTTTTTTTTTTGTTTTTTTGCTGGTGTTTTTTGTTTGTTTTGTTTTTGTTTCTGCCTAGATCCGGGAACTTACTTGATTATCTTGCTGACAAATCACTACCTTGACTTCCAATCACTACCTTGACTCAGTCAAGTTCTAAATTATATTTTAATAAGTCCCTTTCAACTGTAAGCACCAGGAAAACATGGATTTGCTGTGAAAGGGTGACTTATTTTCAGTCACATATCACCAGTCACTGGACTTCCCTATTATACTATAGGGAAGTATAGATGTATAGATGTATAGATATATAGATGTACATAAACTACTAAAAAAAATAGAGTACAATTCTAAATGATCCCCATGAAGTAAATAAAACACTTCACTTATTCTTGGGGACCTCAACTAACTGCCAATATACTAACTTAAAATATCCAGATTCTCAAATAATTCATGATGTCATGTTAAGTTTTGAAGAAACCTCCTGCCTAACAAGTACAATAAAACTGATAAAGTCATCACTGTAGCTGGCTTAGCAGAATATAACTATGAGTCTCATCCATGGATTGCATTTTAAGTAATACAATTTTAATTGATTGAGTAATATAAATTGGGTTTTGAGATAAAAATTTTTGAAGCAATTGTTTTCTGTTCCTCTTATCTAACAGTTTTATACCATTCGATAACCCATAAAGGAAAGAACTTTGCTTATCTTGTTCATTATCATCTGTATAAATGGAAGTCTAGACAGAGAGTGTGATGCTTTGAATGTAATTGGCCCCCAGAATCTCATAGGGAGTGTCACTTTCAGGAGGTATGGCTTTGTTTGAGTAGGCATGGGTCTGTTAGAGGAAATGTGTCACAGGCTTTAGGTTTTCTATGCTCAGGATACCAGCCAGTATCTCAGTCCACTTCCTGTTGCCTGCAAGATGTAGGACTCTCAGCTATTCTTCCAGCACATGTCAGCCTGCATGCCATTATGCTCCCTGAAATGATGATAATGGACTGAACCTCTGAAACCATAAGTGAGCCCCCTCAATTAAATGTTTTCCTTGTAAGAGTTGCTGTTGTCATGGTGTCTTTTCTCTGCAACAGTAACCCTAACAAAAACACATAGTAAACAAATTATAATTCTGGAGAACATATCATAATCAAATAAACTACATGTATGTGTGTAACATTAAAAATACATGCAATATTTACCATACAAGATACTCTTTAGAATAACAATAATAAAAATAATATGAATAAAATTTCGAAGACAAGTTACTTTCTTACTCAGATTAATTACAAAAAAATGTAATTCTGATGACAAGAAGAGAAAACACTTTATTGGCCCTATGACTCCATATTTTTGATAGACAGAGGACAGCAATAATTTATGTTCTAATTCCTAGAATAAAATAATATTTCTCCCTTCCACTTCTTTCTCCTCCTCCCCTTCTCAATGTCCTTCTGCTTCTTTTCCCCCTCTCTCCCTACTCTTCCCCTTTTCTTTCTGTTTCTCCTAAGTCAATGGAATAACAAACTCCAAAATCCAAAAAGCTAAATATATACAGTTGCAATCCTCCAGTGAGAAAAGACAAGATGCACAAAACATTAACAAGAAAATTATAATGGATACTCTTTAAGAAAATAAAGAGTGGATGCTGCTAACAGAGTATCACTGTAGGATCTGAGATTATACTTGCCACAATATACCTACTGCCATCAGCTCTTATCCCTCCTGGACCTTAAGATATTTCTATCATGGTCTATACACTGGCGTTTCACCTGTAACCACCAAAGGCACATAGTATCAGTTGCAGGACTCTAAGCAGGACCCAGTGTCATGTCCCTCATATCCAAGCATGTTAGCATATCAATAGCATGAAACTTGTTGCTGGAAGGTCCTACATTAAATAGTATTTGCCACTAAAAATCTTAAGGACATTCCAATCATGTGTCATTCCCTAGCATTGCTACTTATTTATAGGTAGTTGTCAATAGCAGAGCTCATCTTAGCAGAAGAATGTAAGCATTCAGGGTGAGTCATCCCTCCCTTTGATGCAGTTAATCCCTGAGCTAGTATAATTATAGACTAGATTATGTGATGTTGCCAGTGTATATACAGTATCTACCTGTTGATAGTGCCTGACTGCCTATGTTGTCTTTAGAGATAAAAGGGCTTCCCAAACATGTAATCGCATGCACGCCTCTGGAAGACATCAATTGCATCTACAGAAAGTTGTATGGAGACTACACTAGCCTCGTGTATCTTATCACAAGAAGACCTTAAGAGTCAACTGGTGGTTTGAAAGAAAATGGCCTCCACAGGGAGTGGCACTATTAGGAGGTGTGGCTTTGTTGGAGTAGGTACACCTTTGTTGGAAAAAGTTTGTCACTGTGGGAGTAGGCTTTGAGATTTCTATATGCTCAAGCAATGCCCAATGTCATAGACCACTTTCTGTTGCTTGTGGGTCAAGATGTAGTACTCTCTGCTTCTTTCTCAGGGCCATGTCTGTCTGTAGGCCACCATGTCCCACCATAATGATAATGGACTAAACCTCTAAAAATATGTTACCTCAATTAAATGTTTTTCCTTTATAAGAGTTGCTGTATAGGGTCAGGCAGTTGTGATGCATGCCTTTAATCACAGCACTTGAGGGGGCAGAGGCAGGTAGATCTCTGTGAATTCAAGGCCAAGCTACACAGAGAAATCATGTATGGAACAAACAAACAAACAAACAAAAAGAGTTGCTGTATTCATGGTGCTTCTTCACAGCAATGGAAGCCCTAAGACAAGCCTCTAATTACAAAAAATATTTTGTAGAGACAAGTGGTCCTGTAGGTATGTACTTTGAAAAACAGGTAGACAAAAAATGTGAAAAACGTAAAAAATAAAGTAAACTAATAAAAAGTAAGGTATATGACCTCTCCAAAGGAACACATACAGAACAGAAACTTGCTAGCATCTTATTCACAAAAAAAAGAAAATTACAAAATACTTCATAAATATTTCAGTATGATGAGTCTAAAGAAATAAAATGATATACAAGTAAACCTAGGATATTCTTTGAAATTGGGTAAATAATAGATGCTATAAATAACAGACTCGTAGAAGAAAAAAAGAGTTCATGAAATGTAACCAAAGAGAGATATTTAATTGAATATCCTAATAAATCAAATAATTACTACATATGAAATCTTCAACAACAGAATGGATTAATCAGAATAAATCTCTGAGCTTGAAGATAAGTCCTTTTGCATATGCTATTTAGACAAGAAATGAACAAAAAAGAAAGGAAGAGAAAATAAAAATAAAGAAACACTAGATTCATGGCACTCTACAAAAATTAATATTTGGTTCACAGAGACTCTTGTAGGAATGAAAAGATAAAGTTAAAGACAGTAATCAGTAATAACTAATGTTGGCAAAGACATGGGATCCCACAGAACCGCCAATCTAAATAGAATGGGATACATATTATTCTTTGTTTTGTAGATTCTGACCAAATTGTAAAAGATTCAATTAAACAAAGAACTTTAATGGTGGTGATGGAAACAATACCAAGTTACATTGATAGAAACAACTCAGCAGAAATTAAAAGGGCAGGGCTGGGGGTTGGATATGTTCACTGTTTTAAAAAAAAACGGGGGAGAACTTGTTACACTAAAATATTACAAATGGAAATTCTCTGCCTTTTAAAAACAAGAAAAAATGTTTCCAGGAAAGCTCAAGCTAAGGAAATTCACCTTTGACAGACCGACTACATAAGACACACCTAGAGAGTTCTCCGTCTGCAGGTGAAAGGATGGTAGCCACAGTGTTTATAAAACATGGAAAAACAAAGGTAGATGGTAAACAAAATCAACCAATGGAATGTCAAGGGCAAATTGTTCCTCAATAATAATATCCTTGAATCCATACCGAAGTACCTGACAAAGAGGTATAAAGTGGACAATTGAGTCAAAAGTATAAGGCCCAACTGCACTCAACACACACGAAACTCATTTCAGTAATTAAAACACATACAGGCTAAAATTACAGTGCTGGGAAAAGATATTCCATACAAGTAGCAACAAAATGCAATCAAGAGATGTTATTATAGCATGAGATAAGAAAGACTTTAGCTGTGAATTTATAAAAAAAGCAAAAGAAAAATTTCTTAAAAACAGGTTAAACAGACATTATGAGTACACAGTAGGCTAGCAGTTTTAAGTGTTAAGTGACCTCAAGGTGTATTATTAACTCTGGCTCTAAGGTTGCACAAGGTTTCCAGTCCCTTAGAATGCAAGAAATATTTTCAGAATATTGCATTGTCACAAAGGAAAAAAAGGGGGATTATTGAAGTTACCACATCAGGAGTGGTAAGGAATGTAGGAAGTTATTAGGGTGAATACATTCACAATGTATAAAATTGACATCTTTTAAAACAAACACTTTTAATAGTGATTAACAACATTTAACAATGCTTAGCATGCTAATAAGACCCTAAGATGTTTGGGTCGATCTGGTCAGCAGCAGTGGGATTGTTTTCTGACTGTTTGGCTTTCTTAGAATCACATGGTTATCAGTTTAGAGTACAGAGTGTAGTGGGACATTTTAGGCTGATTTTAAAAGAAATCAAGCTACTAAACAGCTGTCTAATAGCCAGAGTGATGGAGTTGACATGTCTATTTAACAAGAAGAGCAGAGGTCTTCTCAACAATGATACACCAATGTAGGACAAATCCAGTCCACAGCATGTCTAGTTTTTCACTTGAAAAATGGTGGTAAAAGAGTTGAGAGTTACACTTGATTAGATTTTCCATGAAAATTAAGAGGTAAATCCTGTTCTTTTTGCTATTCTCTGAGGGTATCAGATACAAACTCCTCATAAGCTTTTATATATGGGAGGAATTCGACATATTTGTTCTTTGTGTACCCTTTAAAATTTTGTGATAATTTCTTTCTAACTTTGGACTTATCTAACTTCCTGATGTGCCAGTTCTCTCTTTCACTGAAAACATACCATTTATAATTGTGTTCTAATTGTTACATGGATTTTACAAAGACTGTAGGAGAAACTACTGGCCAGCCTACCCAAGCCACAGTAGCCCTGCCCAGTTGCCTAGGCCGGCCTGCATGAGCATGTGCAGCAGGCACTTCCTCTCTGAGCCAAGCCTGCCTCTATGCCCAGAGACTGCTGATGAAGAGACACCTGACCAGAGACACCAGTGAGGAAAGGACCACACAGCAGAGTCAGCTTCCCGAGCCAATAGGACCTTGGTAGGGGGTATAAAGGCAGGACTAACTTCTTTAATAAATGAATCTGCAGCATGCTTTGCTACTCACTGACTCCCAGTGTCTGAGTCCTTGGTGCTGTGTCTTCTCATGCCCTCCCACAAGGGGTGTCCAAACAGGGTAACCCATAACAGCAGAAAATTCCTATCATGTGATTAGCAACCTCTTGGCTTGAGGAGTGATAAAAATTCTTTTGTAATGATTTCACAGCCACAGCTTTGCAAACTTGTCACTTAAATTCATGCAATAAAATTCGTGTTCATGTGTGTCAGGAGGCTGTCCAATGAGGGCATTATTCAGTGACAAACACCACAAGAGGAAATTTATTTGGCAGGTATTCACAAAAATACCTCAATGTTTTTAGTTCAATACTCTATTTCCTTTTTTCACATATTAGGTAAGCAGATCAAATGGCTTTATTGCACAATCCTTGGCCTTAAGTAATTTTCACATATAGGTCATTCCACAAGGTGAGGAGCCCCATGCCATGTCTGCATAATCCACAGAAGAGGCCCAGGAACTCCTGAGCTTTACTCCTAGAGTGTAGGTGATTTAACATTAGGCAGGTTATAGGTCACTTTTCTGGGTCACTACCTGCTCCCAATGGCAATGACTCTGATACTGAAATTCGTTGTTAAATCCCAATTCCTGACAAGTCCACTTTCCATCAAATTATTTTCAGCATTGAAGTAATTTATCATAAGGCCATGTCAACCATTCCATGAGAAAGACTCAGGATCAGATTTAGGCACATATGCAAATAAGATGAAAGAGAAATAGAGAGAATCTATCTTTGCCAAAAGTATACTGTGACTGTCAGCCAGGGAGCAGAATTCAGACTTTTCATGACCTATGTATGTGATAGCTGATGACCCTTAGGATAATGAATACAAGAGTGATGTAAATGATGTAAGTTTCCAACCCTTTTTCATCATTCCCTTTTATCTCTGTCTGCTTCATTTAGTAATTACCTCTTTTTTTATTCTGCATGCTCTAGACACACTGTACTTGGCAGAGTAAAAAGAACATGATCTTTAGAGATGACTGGATTTGATACCTAACAACCTGGACACTATTTTCAGTCTCTATAAATACAGGCAATAGGAGATGTAGCCAGGGCTTCCCTGAAAATTGTATGAGCACAAGCCTGAAGGGTATGTCACATCTTAAATGAAATATTAAATGAAAACTTAAATGAAATACCATGCTTGGTTATTTACTTCTAGTAGTTTTGTTTTTATTGTTATTTCGTGTGCCTCTGGTGGCATCTTTCATTCTCTGGACATCCTTGTTTGGTTGACATTTTCTTTCTGTCACTCTTGACTCAGAGGAATGATTTCCTTGAATTTTTTCTCGCTCTTTTCTTCCAACTATAGCTTTTCATTCAGGTGATTTCTAGTTTTCAGTCTGTTCATTCTTTGGTTTCTCTTCATGTTTCTTACTTATTCTTGTGCTTCAGTGTTTCTTCCCGTGAATATTTCTTATATTTCCTTTTATTTCCATATTGTGATAAACTTTCTTCCTTGCTTCTGGCCTTCTTATAGTGGGCCCTTCTCTATTACAACTGACTGACTCACACCCCTTTGATCCCAGGCTTCAGGCTTCAGCATTCTGGATTCTGTTCAGTTGGCTGTTTCTGAAACCTTTCTTTGTTTGACTCTCACTTTCTGCATTTTATAATCTTCCTTATTTCTTTTCTCCTTAAACTTCACACTTCCTACATTAAAATCACTATGTATCCTTAGTCCACACAGCGGAAAATGGGGTTCTGCTCTGTGAGGAACTGTACACACTCTATCCACCTCTGGCTGATTTTGACCTTGATTTCACTTGGGTGATCTACAAGCTGTTATGCCATTTGCATGAGTCAAGCCTCTGCTGATGCCACGTTAATGATCCACACCACTGCTTCTCAGTCATTGGCTTCATATTTTACTCACTGTGAGCACTGTTCCCAGAAACTCACAATCTTTCATTGCAATACAGCAGGTGACACAAGCAGAATTTGTTATAAAACAAAGCAAACTGAGAAATAGGTCACTGCTGAATTAATAACAAAAGGTCAAAATTCTTGTGGAAGAAAGATGAAAACTTTGAGGTTTGGGAAAACAAAACCTTGCATACCTTTTTGTTGGAGGTCACATTCAGTGAAATATCAACATCATTTTGTATTGGAAAAAACTAATATGTAGGTTGAAGTAGTTTGTTCAGTGTCAGTCAGCGCTGATACCTGCATGAGTCTGAATTCAAATACGTAGCTTGGCACATTTGTTTCTGGTTAGGAAGAAGTAATTATGGAAGACACGACTACTTATCCTTCAACAAATATAGATAAACATATTGACAAGATTTATCAAACTTTCAATTTTTGTAATTAGTGAGAACATGTAGAGATGAACCAATATTGAAGTAATTTAAAATGCCCTTTAAAGTGAACAGACTGACTTCTGCCACTTACTTTTTATTTTCATATGTTCTTTTCTTTCTTTCCTATTTTTTCACATGTGCTGACCACGTATTAACTGTTGGGTTTACCATAACTTGATATTTAATCAAGGACAAAACAGCCATCAGAAGATCTATTAGTACTGTTTGCTGGCATTAGCAGTTAGATACAAAAGCATTCCCACCACAATCTATGGTGGCATGATAGGGGAGGCAGCAGCTGGACTGAGCACACAGATTAAAGACACAGATGACTAGGAAAACAGCCTGCTTTGACATAAATCTGTAGTAAATGCATGCAGCCTCTGATCCTGAGAAATTTGTTCAAATCAGAACTTGCAAAAATACAGACAAATAAGCATAAATTCAAATTTACTAAAGTATAAAATTATCAGGAGTGAAGGACTCAGACAAATAGAAACTCAACAAGCAATACCAGAATAGGCATCTGGCTACATGATAGTGCTCAGATGTAGATACATAGGAACATAAGAACAGCAGGATCTAAGACAGATCATCTGCAAAGGACAGAACTTCCATCTACAGAGACACAAAACAACAAAGGCAAAAAGAATCCATTTCAATTGAGCACAGATCATAGTGGATCACAGAAACTGAAGCAACAATCAGGAACCCTATATGAATCTGATCTGGTCCTATGCATATATGTAATGGTTGTGTAGCTCAGGGCTTTTGTGTGACTCTCAACAGTGGGAGTCCTATTATCTCTGACTCTTTTGCCTGCCCTTGGTACCTGTTTCTTCATACTAGGCTGCTCCATCCAATCTTGAGAGGAGAGTTTTGCCCAGTCTTACTGCATCTTGTTATGCCATGTTCAGTTAATATCCCTGGGAGGCCTGCTCTTTTCTGAAATAAAATGAGAGGAGTAAATATGGAGAAGAAAGGAGGTGGGGGAGGGAATGGGAGGAGGAGATGAAGGAGAAACTGTAGTAGGGATGTTATATATGGGAGAATTGCTAAAAAAATAAATAAAACTTTATTTTAAACAATCTAAATTTATAATTCAATCTTTAGTCTGGTGAAATTTCTGAACAGACCCCAAATGCGTCTTTTCTAGGGAAGAAAAAGGTTGGTCTTCACTTCATGTAATTTATGACTGTACATATATGATTACAATTTCCAGAATTATTATGAGTTACAGCAAGAAAGCAAGACACTTCTGTGAAAGTATACAGATTATTATTGAGGTAAAACATGTTGAAAACAATAAAAAGGAAGCAAAGGGTAGATTTATAAATGCATGCCTACCAGGGCCAGAGCTGAGGTGATAACAGGTGCTGAGTGTGATGGCTGGAGGCAAAACTAAGGTCTTTCTCAACAGAAGTATATCTTCTAGGACATAATGGATGGATCATTCGTAACCTTGGTTTCAGCTTGAGGCTCATTCACAAAGTTAGGGCAGGATGAAATTACTGTGGTAGCCAGTGGCATCTGACTGAATCTGTGAGGATCCTGTATCTAATGAGTGCCACCTGAGGAGCTCAGGCCATGACATAGGAGTAGACAGCATTAGTGGAATCAGGAAATATAACTGGAAATCAAGGAAAAATGACAAAAAGAAGGGGCTGTAGATCAGATCCACTTATCCCCTGAACCAAAGAGAAGAATTTTAAAATAAATATTAAAATTTGACAAAGGCATTTCTCCCTTCTAAGTTGTATCCCTGTCTAGATCACTCTTTCCATGCTAATAGCATTAACTTTTGAGTTTGTAGACTCATCCTGCAGCTATTGGTGTATAGACGTGAACATAAACACTGGGTAATAAAGGCATATTAGTGATTTACTTTCTCTACTGGGATTAGGGACAAGGGTGTGTAGGTGAATATCCAATCATGAAACTCATGATTGGATATTCACTCATTATCTTTAAGACTTTAAGCTAAGGATACAATCACCTCATTGGACTGTTGTTTACTGAACTGCAACTTATAAATAGCATGCCTTTTCCACATAACTATTTGAAGATCAAAAAGAGAATATCTCCTAAGATAATTTGAAAAATCTATAATGAGGTTTCCAGATTATTTTAAATAGCTTTCCCCTGTTAAATTGCATTTAAAAACTTGTTTTAGACATTGAACATTGAGTTTCTTAGAAAGTTAATGTCTTATTCCTTTACACATCTCTAATATTCAAAACAATACCATGCTGTCTATATTTATTTGATGCACTTAATTAAACTAGAACTTATGTCTAGCCAATTGTTTAGCCACTTCATTCATTTAAAATGTTTGTCAAATGCACACCATGTCATTTGAGAGATTATTCTGAGACTTCTAAAAGGAAGGTGATGAGGTGTTCCAATATTATTTTTACACTAGCATCTCAGTTGTCTGACAATAAAATCCATCCCTTCAGCTGCCTGCAGCTGGGATGCTTGGTTAATGAAAAGCTCTAGCTTCATTGTTTTTAGCATCATGGCCAAATCCAGACACCAGTGATTGTATGAGTTAAAACACAAGTTTCTAAAATTTGACACATAAACCTATTCCCATTCTTTTTTAAAAATACTCCCATGAGTCTTTGTCATCCAGGGTGCTAGTCTCAACTCCATTATATGATAACTTTAATTTGTATGCAGATAGTTATAAACAGTTTTCTATTTTATGTTGAAGTTGTGATACTGACACCTTAAATCTGTGGCTAGAACCCCTTCTTTATGATAATGTTAAGATATAAAATACCAATCAAAGTTTGATGTTTTATGTTTTCATTTTTCTATTGACCATCAATATACAAGTGTGTGCCAGCCTATTTGTAAAGACTTAATATGTAATATTTTGTTTAATCATCCTAATAACTCCATAAGAAAATATCAAGATACACTTTCATCAATCACCACCACCATCAGCATCGCTTTAAGTGCATAATTGAGAAAGAAATTTAAATGTTTCTACTATCATAGGCCCTCTGAATGATTCAGGGAAGTTCAAAGCCAGAAATGTCTACACAGAACTTGGGTGTGATTTGGACCTGACTTACAGACAGTTGCTCATAATCTCTGTGTTTGATGCTCTATTATTATATTATTTGAATGAGACCTCATTTTAGCTCTACCTTGAACTTATAGATTTATCCAGTAAAAAAGTATTGGAATTGGCATGCCTCAGGTTATTATCCTTTCACATGGCTCCTATAGACACTTCCCACATTCCTATAAGTACTTGAATTTCTCTATTGGAAAGTTGTGTGCAGGGCCAAGCAAATTAAAAAAAAAAGCAACAATTATAGTGTGCCATCATGTCAAAAATGGATTGTGGATCTGTGTCTAGTTTCATCAATTACTGGATGAGGACTCTATGAAGATAGTTGGAGTATTTATTCATCAATCTGATTACAGGGGTAGGCCAGTTAAGGCATCCTCTCTACTATTGCTAGGAGTCTTAGTTGGGGTTATCCTCATGGATTCTTGGGAGTTACCCTAGCACCAGGTTTCCTCCTAAGCCCATATGTGGGAGACAGTTGTGAAGCTTAGAATAGCTGAGAGGCCCCTAGCAATAGGACCACAATACAAACCTGGTACATGAGCTAACTTATCAAAGCTCATTCCTTTGATGTCATGCTCAGTGGCAGTAGGACCACGATATAATCCCAGCACATGAGCTAGCTTGTTGGAGCCCACTCCCCATAGTGGGATGCCATGCTGAGTCTTAATGCATGGGAGACAGGCCTGCCCCTGCTCCAACCTATTTTGCCAGACTATGTTGACTCATCATGGGAGGCCTTACCTGTGAGGTGGAGTGGACTTGGGGCAGGGTAAAGGGTAAGTAAGGGGGTGGGAGGAGGTATAAGGGGTGAGAAGAGGGGTGGGAGGAGAACTGTGATAGGAATGTACAATGAAATAAAAAAATAGTACTTATTAAAATAACATACAAAATAATGGAAAGAACAAAACGTTCACTTTCCCTGGTTTTTCTGGAGAAATCACTAAGAGGAGAACATAACATTACAATATTAGTCTCAGAGATGACATATATCATGAAAATTGCACAAAATAATGTTAACGTACTCTTTTAAGGGGAGACTGATGTCACAGAGAATTCATGAAGGTCAGAAATCAACTTGGAGGATTTGGTTCTCTCCTTCAAACATGTGGATTTTGAGGATCAAATTCAGCTCCTCAGGCTTGTTGGCAAGTGCCTTCCCTACCAAGCCATCACTCTAGCCCTGGACTTTTATATTTTATAGGTCTAGATTACTTGAGAACAGTCTACTCTAGCTTCCTATGTGACAAGGGAGGTTTGTTGCTATCTCCTCTTAAAATCTGAAACTGTCCCTTTCTTGAGATACTCCACTCAACTAGAATACAAATAAAGGAAAGGAAATAAGTAATGGTTAAAAATACTAACCAGTAGGAGTTGGAAGTAGAGGAAAGGGCTTGATCAATCAGATGGTACCCTTGGCCAGAAAAATATTTGTATCAGCACATGAAGATTTTATTCAGGATCCAATAAATGAAACTCATAAATTTTTAATCCACAATGAAAAAAGTACTTGATTTGAATTGGTAAGGAAATTCTTTTGCTAAGTACAGCAGTCTCTAGACATTCGTAGATAAATTCGTAGTTAGGAGGCTTGAATTTCATAAATTCCCATGTAATTTCTAAGTCATTTTAAAATAATAATACTATCATTTCACATCTTCATTTACCAAACTAAACTAAAGTGCTACTTTCTAGTGCCAACCACATATCTGATTAGTGACATGCCTTCCACAATGTTTCTGAGCTGCTGGTATGAAATTATTTCATAATTTATGTGTGAATATATGAAAGTATTTTGAAGTACTATGAGGACAAGATTGGCAAGCTTTCTCTGCAAGGAAACACCTTAAACTGCTGCTACTTCAATTTTCTGTTTTTCTGTCTACAGTATAGACTGCATATACACAGAGATGAATGCAAATGAGTAAGTGTTCAATATAAACAGACATGAGGGAAATACATTTTTTGGATACCTACTATGTGTGTGTTAGTGTGGGAGGTAATTAGAACTTCTGTTCAACAGGCTCATTCTTTTATAAATATTTTTCCTTCTGTCACTAACACCACCTTTGCTTCAGCATTCACAGGACATTCATAGACTACTTAATTGCTTTGCAATCTAGAAGTTATATTTCACAATATCAAATATAAATCATAAATTCATAAATCAAAGGTCAGAATGTCATTTAGTATTTCTGTCAAGGTTTGAACCTGCTTTTATTTAACACAAGGGCCGTCATACCTCACTCCACTGTGTCGTACACTTTTCCTACCATGAACTGTCTTTAGCTTCTTCTGAATTCATTCCCAGCTATTTGTTTTCAATGTGGCAATGAGGAAAAAATAGCAAAATTCCATCATGTCTAGAAAATACCTAGTCTTGTGATAATTTTGCAATTTGTTTTCTTTGTTTCAGATATGTGTCTACAGAAAAGAGGTTCTGGGTGCCTGGAGTGGATTGAAAGTAGATTTTTATTTGTTTAAAATTACTACACCAGCTTTCCTTGACATTTGCTGTTAATTATTCATTGGGAAATGCAGAAATGTGTCAACACGATGTTTGTCATTGGTTATTTAGAGGCTCAGGTTGACAGATCTTGGCAGAATCTTTGAAAGATGTATCTGCCATGGCTGCTTCCAACCTCCTTATTTATTTTGTATTCTCATGTGTGTGAAATAAAATAAAGCCTTCTGATGAGGAGATAAACAGCAAAGACAACTATTTTCTATGGAATTAGCAGTCCTGCAACCCTGATTGATAGAAAGGTGGACATAAATCCTGTTTGCCCTGCACTGTCCAGGAAAAAGTGATACAGAAAGAGGGAGAAAATGCAGTTCATCCATGAAGAGAGCATGGTAATGTGATCCAGACTCTAATGACCGCAAAGATTATCACAAGGAGAACCCTCAGTTCCTCTCTATACCCTCTATATGCTACATCAAGCCACAAACTTAAAATAAAGCCCTAAAAGTACAAGTCATAAACGCTGCTCAGACATAACCTATGATCTGATATGGATGTCTCACTGTATCAGGTGTATGTCCTATCAAACATCTATTTCTAAGGAATCTTTTCAGACAATGCTATGCAGTTCCAGATATCCCTCATGGAAGAGATGCCTAACTGACTGAGTTAGTTATGTAAACTCACCTAAGTTCACAGAATCACTTTCATCATTTCTTCATTTTTAATTGCAAAATGAACATTTAAATCATGCAGCCCATTGCTCAAAGCTACCTAGGGCTACCTTGGTCTATATAACAAGTACCAGTGCTGCATGTACTATGTCCTATGATGAAAGTGTATGGTGTCTTCAGGAACAGAGTTTGCCATACAGTTCTGGTATTTTACAAATTCTTAGTCAGTTTTATTTTCTCCAACTTGACAGAAAGATTTTTCTCTTCTCATTCCCTTTTCCTAACCAGACTGGTCACCATGAAATTTCTGGAAGCACCACAGACAGTTTACCCCAAAGATACTTTTCTGGCTTCTTCTGCCTGAGTTCTCTTTCCTCTTACAGTCATATTGTTTTCTCTATTTCCTCAGTGAAAGTCTGTTCCATCATCACACAATAAAGGACCTTCCCTACCCATTCCATTTAAATGGCTCCACCTCCACACCTTAGCAACCTTAACCGTTGCCAAGATAAAGTCCACAGCATCAGTCATTCAAAGAGCAGATGTGTAGGGGAGAAGATGATCTGAATTGTATACTTCTGATGTGAGTTTGTCAAGGTCCAGAGGAAGGCTGAAGTTAATTTTTCCAGATCCTCATTTATCAAGATGAGACATTTAACTTTTATCCCGACTCCCCCTGAAAATTTATTGGAGACTATTGAGAGATAACAGCACAATATACTTCACATATTTAACAGATTGTTCTGGTACTAGATGGAAAATGTATCAGGAGGTGAAATGATAAAAGCAAAACCACTATGCTAAAGCTCTGAGAAGACTGGAGACTTTCAGTGTGCATACACCCACTTGATGTCACATTCCCTCAAGGGGTGAATTATACAATCATTTCAATTTAAACAACTAAACACTAGAGGAAGTAAGTGATGAATCTAATAAGTTAGAAAGCAATAAATCAACTAAAACTTCATCATAGAAAAATTTTAACAAATTAATAATAAATGCTTTCTTAAGGGACCCTGGATCTATATAGGTGACATATCTACTACATGGCTAAGGCCAGAATTCAGTCTCATGTTCAAGGCTACAAAAATTTCAGGATAATTTATCCATTAGTAATATATATTATTATCCAGAATATATATATGTCCCAGAGGAAAAATGTTTTTAAGAGACATTCCAAGACAGCATGGCATGGGTCATCAAAGAAAAGTTAATGCTTGCTTGGGATTTATTTAAGACCTAGAAAAGTGGAAGAATAAGACATAGAAGACATGAAAGGAGTTTGTTAAGTCCAAAAGCAGTTCAGGAAGCAAAAGGAAACTTTGATTAAACAAATATCCTTTTGGTTACTAGTAGTTTTGCTTGACCCAGGAAAGGGTGTTTGAGAGAATGAAACAGAATGAAGTTTAAGTTCTTTCTATTTTTACATTGTGATTTTGTGCTTGAGTTAAGGCATGAAAGACTCTTCTATGAACTGTGCTGGTCTGTTGGAGTTCCTCAGAGATTCAGCCAGAACATGATGTAACACATGAAGTCAGTATGGGAGAAAAGCATGATATTTGTTTTGCATTAGAGGCAGGGACTTGAGCATCCCAGAATACCATGTCCACAGCCCCTGTTCTGCTTTGTCTTGCATAAAAAACACCTTTGTGTAGCTGGGCAATGGTAGTGCACACCTGTAATCCCAGCACTCAGGAGGCAGAGGCAGGAGAATCTCTGTGAGTTCAAGGCCAGCCTGGTCTACAGAGTGAGTGCCAAGGCAGGCTCCAAAGCTACACAGAGAAACCCTGTCTCAGAAAATGAATAAATAAACATCTTTGTGCTTGTATGTGTATGCTAACAAGTGTGATCCTCAGTGTGATCTCTGAGGAACAGAAAGAGGTGTGGAGGTGAATGTTAGCTTCTTCCTGCCTGTGTGTTTTTCAGAAAACTGAATAATTTCTAAATAATATGGCAGATGATATTAAATGACAAGATCTATAGGTTGGAATTAATTATTTTTAAGACAAACCTAGGCCTTTCATTTTGTGTATTTCTCCATGATCAACTCATTCACTTGACTGTTCA
The DNA here is from genome assembly GCF_003668045.3 of Cricetulus griseus. Classification (NCBI taxonomy): domain Eukaryota; kingdom Metazoa; phylum Chordata; class Mammalia; order Rodentia; family Cricetidae; genus Cricetulus; species Cricetulus griseus. The sequence continues at coordinate 18,251,348 of NC_048603.1, read as the reverse complement.
ACCAGTGTCGCTGAAGGCCTTTTCTTCATCTGTTATGGCTGAGTAGCAAAGGTGGCTTAAGTAACAAAAATGTATGTTGCTAAATGCTGGAGGCTAAACAGTCCAAGATCAAGGTACTGGCAGACTTGTGGTCTGCTGAGCTCTTTCCTTTGCCTTTGTAGGTGGAAATCTCACTGTTTGCTCATGTTTACCTTTTCTGGTTTATGGTCTTAGATACTGAGAGAGTGGGTTAGTGTGGGAAGAGGAGAGAGAAAGGGAGGTGCCATATGTGTTGTTGCTGTTTTGGTGCTTGGAATAAAATTTAGGTCCTCAAATCACATAGACCATGTTGGAGTCCCTCCTTCATGATCTAATTGATAAAGTAGTTTCTGATGTTAAGGTTCTTGAGGAAACTGTAGAGAAATCAATCATAGATAGGATTATTAAAATTAAGATTAGAAGGCATGAGCATTTTGGTGATACAGTCTAAGCATGATCATAGAACTGAATGAAAGGTGAGGAAAGTGAAGGAAATGTGACAAAATTATTTTGAAATTATTACCTGTGGCTAAGCAAGAGTCCTCCATGAGAATCCTGAAAATTATCTTGGAAGCTGTGGCAGAACATGACAATATGCTTAATGAAACAGCATTGAGCAAAACCCACTTTGAAAGCCGACCTGCCGAAGAACTTAGAAAAGAGAGACTCTAAGACAACTTAGAGACAAGTCCTGAAAAATGAGGATAAGGTAGTCTACTTAAGTCCTAAAATAACTTAATCTCTGATGTGGAAAGATTATATACAAAATGCACTCTACAAATGAATCAAAATGGCCCATAGAAAACCTGGTCTTTTGACAAGGTCATGATGTCTTTCAGAAACTACGTGACTACAGGTGTCTCTGAGACTGGATTGTGAATACTGATACAGATTTTGACTATCTAATTCAGGACTAATATGATAATACTTTCTAAAATAGGCTTATGGTCAATAGTAAAATTAAAGAATAAACAAATTAACAGAGAATGTATTTAATAATTAACAATTACTGTGTCTTTTCTGAATACAGTATTTGAATGTGTCTCCTTATCCTCAAAGGAGTTGGTGTCACTTGCACAGCCAAGTTTTATACACACTTGTACATGTCTATACAAATGCCTCAACTCTTAGCAGAAAAGATGAAACAAATATATATCCATATTTTTGGTTTTTTAATTTTTATAAATTTTGTACATGTATACAATGAAATATGCTCATATCTTATACCTCCAACTCCTCCCATAACTGCCACAATATACATTACTCTAAACTTTAAGTCTTTAATTTATTTTTATAATTAACTAAACCTAGTTAGTGGTAGACATATGTTCACACATATAGGGCATCCACGGGAGCATAAGAAATGGTCAGTGACCCCATCATCAGCAAGTGTAATTCTCTCTCCTACATCAGGTATCCACAGACAGCAGTTCATCAGGAGGGGATAGGGTTGGAGATCCCATTTATGCTGGAATTTTGGCTGGCTCAGTCTTGTATAGGCCTTGTACAGGTAACTATAGCTGCTAGGAGTTCAGGGTAGTAATAGACATGTGTGTAGAAGACATTATTTCAATTTTTTCTCCCTCCAGCCCTTACATTCTTTCTTCCTCCTCTCCTGTTAGGTCCTCTGAGCTTCAGAGGTGATAAAATTAATATAGACATCTTGTGTATAGATTAGAATCCAGTCTCTTATTCATAGAACTTTTAAAAAAAGAGTTGGTTTTTGTTTTTATTCACCAAGCTATATGGGACAGCCTGTATATATATGTGCCTCTGTTTAGCAATGAAAACAAAATAAAATAAATTTTCTGCATAGACACAGGATATCCAACTCTGTGACTGTTTCTTACCTATGCATTTATTTGGTACAAAGAGACTTTGCCAATTGAGAACTAAGCCCTTAGTTCATAGATTCCCAGGACTCTACACATTGCACTGAATGACACTGAATCTTAAACAGCTTTGATCAATAGAACTTTTATTCATGATGCAGATACTGAGGAAGAACAGTTTGCTACTGAGGTCCAAAAAAGGCCATGAGTATAAATGCAGGATTTTCAAATTTTTAAAAATTAATTTGTACTTTAATTTTAACCATTTCATGTGAGTGGTAGCTGTCATAGGAACCATAACAGTAGCAAAATCTGAGCCTCTTACATCTAGAAACACATAGCATGGATCATCTTTATTTTAAGAGGGAAGAAGCATAAGATGCAGAAAAACTGATGCAGTTACTATATAAATTGCTCCCAGGGAGTCCCCTTCTTTGCACTTGTCTCTGTCCCTTTCAGTGCTGTTGCAAATGGAGTGTAAAGCTATGAGAGCCTTGAGAACTATAGAGACTTTTCTTCTTGTCTGTTGTAAGCAGTTTCTATAAGAAATTAATCTGAGAAGGGATACATCTGCCTTGAAGTCATTGTCTTCTATTTTCTCCTTACCCTCTTTCCACCTCCAAGAATTCAGCTAAGATGATAATATGCTTTTGTATTTGCTTGCATTTTAGCCTTAGGAAGGAGCAAAAAGAAAGCATAGCTAAGCTGTAAGATCAGAATTCAGTTGTTTTATTTGTCATTTGAACAAATTTTTTAAAAAATTTTGGTTGTCAATAAAATTGGAAACAGCCACTTCTGTGAAGTCAAAGGTTCAAAGATGTTTCCTAATGAGGCACCTATAAGTACTTAGAATTAAAAGTTATTGCTTGTTCAACAATAAAATGAAATGAATAGAAAATACTTGGATTAGAAGTCAACTTGTAGAAACTAAACTTGGAGCTGAACTGGAAAACTCATCAGTCCCAACATTTAAAGTAGTGATAATGATCTTCATAGACATAACATTTTTTTTCAGCAGTCTCAATTCTTATCTTTCATAAAAAAAAAAAAATCACTTGGCCAGGTATATGATGTTAAGCTCAAATGTCAGAATTTTGCGAATGTAGAAAGGTCATGTGAAGTCAATGAAACCTGTCACTGACACAGGAGCTCTCTGAAAATTACGAAGGGTTGGTCTTATCAAATGAACCATTCAAGATGAAAATGTCAGTTTTAGCAGATGACAGCTTCTGTTTTGATGAGAGTAGCAAGTGGTATGAATTTCATAAAGATCGAATTAAATTACATTAATTTAAATTTTTTTTATTTTAAGTTCACCCCATAGTCTATTAGAAATACAAACATCTTTACTTCAGGATGAAAGGAGTGAAAAGAATTGTCTCTTACTTTGTTAAAAAAAATATTATTATATTCTCAGTGCAAGTTCTGCAGATTGACATGTTTATGGTATATAGTCCCTGTTTTTAGAGAATTGCTAGAACAGTAGTTCTCAATCTTCCTAATGCTGTCACACCATTCCTCTTCTTATGATAACCCAAACATAAAATTATTTTTGTTGCTAATTCATAACTGTAATTTTGCTACTATTATGAATTATTATGTAAATGTCTGATATGCAGGGTATCAGATATGCAAACCCTGTGAAAGGAATCACGACCCAGAGGTCGAGAACCACTGTGCTAGAGTAATATAGAGAGTCAAATATGAAAATGACTGTAGCATGATGAGTACAAGAAATGTGGAAACTCAGAAGACAGAGTCAGATTTGGAGGAAAGTGAGGAAAGCATGCACTTTCTTAGCAACTTTTACTGGCCCTATGTCAAATCAGAATGTGGTTGGTTACCGCCATAACTTTCTTGTCACCTTGGTAGTAACTGGCATTTTTTTGTGTTGGGACCCAGCCCCCACGGGTCTCTCTCTCTCTCTCTCTCTCTCTCTCTCTCTCTCTCTCTCTCTCGTTTTTCAAGACAGGATTTCTCTGTGTAGCTTTGGAGCCTATCCTGGCACTCACTCTGGAGACCAGGCTGGCCTCAAACTCACAGAGATCTGCCTGCCTCTGCCTCTGGAGTGCTAGGATTAAAGGCTTGAGCCACCAATGCCTGGCCCATGGGGTCTCTATGAGTTGTTTTCCAGCATAACCACAGGTACCTCCTGTGTTCCTGGCCTCACCCCACTAGCATCAACATCCTGTTGTGAACCCTTACTGTTGGGTACAAACCCGACCTACAGGCCTGTGCTGACCTTTTTTTACTTCCTGTTTTGAAACATTGTGCCTTGCCCCATCCCCTTCCTGCTTTGTTGGCCTTGGGCAGGGGTTGTGGTTTCCTTGTTTATCATAGGGTGTGGGAATGTGTTCTGCTAGCAGGTGGTAATTTTCCATTTCCTCTTGTTATGATTGTATATAAACTGCTGGCTGCAATAAACCCATGGCATTTGCTTCTACTGAATGACCCTGAGTTGTGTCCTTCTTAATCTGCAGACTCTTACCTGGTCTGGTTCTTCGGTCGCTGGTGCCGGTAACATTTTTGCCATTTCAATGCTATAATATCTATCAGGTTTCACAGCTGGCTAAGACTTTATTTTACTTCATTTGCCTGGTAATTTACATAGATTTCTAGTAGTTGGGAAGCTAGCTAGTAGAGCTGAAGCTTCCAACTCCTTTTTCTTTGATTCAGTATATCTTCAGCAATTGGTCTTGCCACCAAGTTCTGGAGAGCAACCAAGAACAATGGAGGTAGCCTATAAATTTTGGGGGTCTGTGGGACCCCACTGGTGAACAATTTAAAAGAAATGACCTGTACCTGGCATTACGTTTGTTATTTGATAGCCTCTGGTTTCTGGGAAAGACATTCTAGTCCCAGTTATCTTGAACATAAACCACAAGAATCTTAGACTATAACATGCAGGTAACTGAGAAATATATATATTTTTTTCTTTTTTTAAAGTTTCATTGATTTTATAATAATGGCAGTCACAATGATGTCAAAGCCAATACCTTTGGCTTGACTCCTAAATCATGTTCTTCTGACTTACAGTTTGCTGGGTCTACTGTTTTCACACATGATACAAGATAGCCTAGAATGTACATGTATTAATAAACTTTATAATTCAAATGTGACAAATGCTGCAATAGGAAGAATTGTTTTAACTGTATTTTACTTAAAGTTTTCTCAAATTTTAATAAGTCCTTTACACAGGTGCATTATGTTAATAGTTTTATACTTGTATCTTTGTTACTTAATATTTTATTAACTCAGATAATTAGAAAACTTTACTTTTTAATTTATCTGTATGTTAGTATCCAGAAATAAATTCACTAAACTTTATCAAACTATTGAGTTAATATTATGTGTACTTAGATTAATACTGAGTGCTTAGCCATGAAATTATATATATACAAGTAACACTCTGGAGATGACACTGTGGGTACATACTTTATCACTGAGTGGTCAACTCTAAAATCACATGCATAAAGGCAACACTAAATGGACTTTGCAGAGTCTAGTTATATATTATGTAATATATATATATATATATATATGTGTGTGTGTGTGTGTGTGTGTGTGTGTGTGTACATGCAACAATAACAATTAGAGAAAACAGGTCATGATTACTAGAGAGGGCAAGGGGTACATAGGAAGGATTGAAGAGAGGAAAAAGAAAAAGAAAATTATACCATATTTTAATTTTAAAATTAATTGAAATGTATTTTATTTTAAACAGAAAAAGAGATAAATTAAATGAACTTCATCTTGCCTGAGCTCAGATAGCTAATGTGAGGAAAAGTCCTGGCAAAGAACAATACTTCCAACTGACCCTTTGCAAGGCTGAGAATCTGATTAAAACTTCAATGCAGGGAGGATAGGATATTGCATGCCCAAAATCAAACTACCTTGGCACATCTTTAACCCCTTTTCTAGCCATTTATTTTCTTCTTCTTTACCTGATATAAAAATGCTTGTGATCATTAGGTAAATCTTTTAAAATGTAGAAGTAGACATCTAGTTTCCAGCCATCCAAAAAGGCTAGGAATGCTGCCAGATAGCACCTAGGATCAGTAGCAGAGATTGTCCTACTTTTCTGTAACCCATCTACTTAAAGTTTTCAAGGATGTATATGAATGGTGACTTAATTTATAAATTTCTTTGTTTTGTTAGTATAAAAAGGCTTTATTAAACTGTTACCACATTAGAAAGAATTTGGGTTAACCTAAATCTTCATTATGGGGCCATGGTCACTTATATTTGGTGCTACATAAACTATCTTATATCCACTTTGAAGTTAAAGATTGTGGTCTTACATTGACACTAGTAAGTTGTAGAACTTGATTGGAAATGCAGCTTTCTATGTGGTTTTCTTTTTCTACTGTACAGGTTTTGTGATGTATGCTATAGCACTGACAGTCTAGAATCAACCACCTCAGTGTCAGTGACCAAGGCAGGCCAGTTGATACTGGACCTTAAGGCAAATGAAGTTACAATGTTGTCTAACTGTGGTAGCATGTACTCAGGAAGAAATAAGTGTGGAAAGAGATGACAAAAGCTTCAAGAAGGAAGAAGAAAAGGACTGTGTCTGTGTTGTAGAGGATAGGTAGGCACACCATACTCTAGCCAGGACCAGTAGGGAAATTTATCTCAGAGTTGCTTCATTATACATTTTAAGGTTTTGAATGCCACCTGTACTTATAGTTCCTTGTTCTACGCTTCACAACTTAATGGTGTTATGCAAGTCCTCTCAGTCCAAAAGAGTACAGAAAATAAGTCAATATGTGCCAACTGGGTGAAGACTACAGCAAGTAGCAGAAAACCAAGTGTACAAACTATTTTCAACCAAATCCCCACAAGATGTGTTTTTGAGGTACAATGTAGGATGGTTTTGTTTCTAGAGTCTCCTCTAAAGCAAGCCACCTGGAATGAAATATGAAGACTAATGCTTTTTTCGTATACTTATCAACCAGGTACAAACACAGGGGAACAACTCTTTTTTTTACCTCCTGTTCTCCTTAATACCAGTGTTTACCAGATTCTATTCTGCTGTTAAAGTCCACATGCAGTAATCATTGCAGATCCGGTATCTGAGTATGCCTACACATGTGTACACACTTCTCATTTATCTGGAAATTGAACTAACTCAGACTTTGTTTGAATTTATCACACACACATACACACACACACACACACACACACACACACACACACACATTTAAAAAAAATGGTGAGGTGTGAGGCTCAAATCTGTCTCAAGGATTGACTGCCAAGCTTGGTAATCATAAGATATGCTTATACATCAGTCATTATTTTGCACTATTTACATGTTTTAAGGAGTTGGCAAGTAGGTTTATTGTGGGTTTGGCCAAAACACAAGCTATGGTCAGCAATCTGTTTCCCTAGTTTCATCTTAATAATACAATTCTTTATCTTCAGAAACATCATTCTTGTTTTTATGAAATAAATTCAATTCCCATTCAAATTCAAGGGTTAATAAACATGCCATTGTCTTGTAGTTTGTTGGGAGTTCAAATGGACAAAAAAGTTTTCAGAACTTCCAGATATTTATGCTAAATTTTTCTTTCATCTTCTCTAAACAAAATGAACTTCAAAATGTCACTTAACCAAGTTTCCCAAACAATACATCTCAAAGCAGACATCTGGAGGCACATCATTTTGATGAAAATTGATATGGACAACATTTCTAGGTTAAAAAGAAGAAAATTCCTTTGTCCAAATCTCACAATTTCCCAGATACAGTTGGGAGTATTTTATTTCTCAGGATAAAAAAATTAAAATGTTCTGTCTCAGCATCCTTGGTGATAGTCATGGTGTGTGGGCATTCCAGTGTTCCATATGTCTGTGCTGAACTCAGACATGTTTAATTCAAGTTACAACAAATAAGAAGTTTCTTCTTCCTGCCATTCTGTCTACAACAAGCTCCAATTTCATGCTGAACCTCACAACCAGGAAGTAATGTTGCATATCAAATATGATCATTGAGAAAGAACAGTCCCATACAGCAGTCCAGGGCACCTACAAGCTTCCCAACAAAGCCTGCTCGACTTGGCAATATCCCCCACCCAATTCCTGTCACTAGTACTTGTGCAAACCGCTGCATTTTTCTGTAATAATATGTCATCATTAACCATATGTCTTCCTTCCACCTCTTTTTTCTTTCTTTAGCAATTCTCCACCATTAATTTTTAGTGCAGTTTCCAGAAGACAGTTGGCTCCCATCCAAATGTAATGAGGTTGAGATTCGTGAAGTTCGATAATTGTCAGGGGAAGAATAGAAATGCAGTAAAATGTGGGCATGCCTCTCAGCAATCATAGATGGACTGAAGCTTCCCAGTCTGGACACTCCATTTAAATAAGGGTTGCTGGGGTCATAAGGAGGCCCCAGCTCGATATCAGTTAACTAGCAACCACCATTGATAAATGTCAGGAATATAGTAATAAAGATTAAGGCATTAGCACCAGTTTTCACAGAATGCATTATATCTTCAGTTTCGTTATTTAATTTAAATTGGCAATATATTGAATGCCTGAATATGATTAACACTGTGCTAAAATCTGTGAAAATGAAATGTTAAATTAGGGTATCTGCTTTGAAGTATGTCCTATTCATCCCCATTCTTCTGGGGAAGAGGTATCTGAAATGCTATTACTGTTGGTAGCATAGGAATTGCCCCAGCAGGCTATGGAAGAAAAAAAAATGACTGCTTTCATTTGAAGGTAGGATCCACTGTGGTTATTTTTGAAGATTCAGCTTTGGAAACAACAGTCTAGAGCATCTCTGACTATGACAAAGGCAATGAAGAACAAAAATTCCACTTTTACTTAATTTGAATTAAATTCATTTACATTTATTTAGTTTATTATTGGAAACATTTATTTATGCTCATGACTCTTTGTGTTTGGGAATCTTCTGTATATTCTAACAAATCTAAAAACAGACCATAGCTCCTCTAAAAATGTCTTCACTGACCAGAGATATGCTCATTCAATGTATAGAATACATGTTAGGTTATAAGACTCATACAGAAGCAATGCATGTAATCTCTCCCAGAATGATTATATTGACCACAATGTAAAATGATAGCATTTTAGATGTTTTAGTTATCTGAACATGAAGATGAAAGTTAAGTTTCTTATTTCACATTTAAACATTGTGGTTACTAGAAAAATCCCTATTACATATTTGGCTCCATTGTATTGATATCACAAAGAAAACTTTTAATGAAGTCCATGCCCCTGCTTCTTGGTGGTGTTCTATATCTGGCCAAAGTCATTATTCTGGCTGTGTCATCAAATTTTCCTCACACCTCAAATCTCACAGTCTAGTGTTTGAGTCCAGGGCCAAAGAGATGTGCACTAGCAGTGCTTAACATTGCACCCTCCATGTGACTTAGATACCACTTAACAAAAATATATTTTAAAGATTCACACTTCTGTATTTTGTATTTTGGACTTTAAAATTATTTGTCTTACTTTTGAGACTATAGTATCTTCCCCCTTTCCTTTATCTCCCTCTAAACCCTCTCATACAACCCACCTGGTTCTCTTTCAAATTCACAAGCTTTTAAAAATTAATTGTTGTTACATACATAAATGCAGTCCAGATTTCTAAACATAAATATAACCTTCTCATTCTGTATAGTGTTAGTTGCATGTTTGTTTTCAGGACTGGTCGTGTGGTATGGGATAACCAGTTGGTGTGCTCTTTCCTGGGAAAGATTAGTTCTACTCTTGGCACTCCTTAGTTTCCTGTAGTTCTTTGTGTAGGGATGAACCTAGGTATATTTATTGTCACTGTTTTTGTTCAACTCCTGTTTGGGAGGCCATGTTGGTGAGCAGTTATGGGTGTAGCTTCTAATATTACAGAGGCCTAAAGCAAAATCCTAATCCTTTGGCTCCTGCAATCTTCTCACCTCTTCTTCTTCTTCAGTGTTCTGTAACATTGCGGCGTCCACCCTTGACCAGCAAGAAAGACGCCACACCGAGGAATCTTCTTCAACACAGTTTAATCGGGAACCTCTTTGCTTTGTACAATGTATAATGGAGGCGGGCCCCGGGCCGAGGGAGACGGGGCCTGATATAGTCTACATCTACCAATCACCTAACCCTACGTGGCGCGCCAGGATAGGTTGTCTCCAAGCAGAATTAAGAGGATACATGACCTCTACCATATTTGGAGTTGTTTACCACAGAGAGCGCTCGCCGTCGGGCTGGCGGGGCGGAAACCGGCGCCATCTTTTGGGTGCGGTTTTCTGCAGCTCCCTACAGTTCCCCCTTTTTGTTTTAATATTATAGGAGTAGCAGTATCTATCTGTTGTCAGATTTCAGTCATCTCTGTCTTAGGTTCAACCCCAGTGTCCCTATCTTACCCGTCAAAGAGTCACTGTGTCGCCCTCACAGGCTCATGTCTTAGGTTGAAGGGAACACATGTATGCTTATTCGCTCAGCATGAGGGTAGGTGCCCGTCATTGAGCATGACTGATTCAGATACGCATTACTCACTCAGCAAGGGCGAGACAGACATCTATTTGTCTGTCAGCATGGATAACCATGCTTGAGGGGACTGTCCTGCTTCCACAGCAGCAAAGGCCTGTACCAACATAGCAGCTTGGGATTTTTGCGACTTCCTGATCCTGCATAGGCACCACAAGCAAACAAAAATGGCTAACAGCATCATGGAAAACATAACCCCTACTCCAGCCCATTCCTTAACTAAACTAAAGGCTTGTGCAATCATGGTATTACTTCTCTGCTGTGTGACCCTCATCCTGCAGATACACCATAAGGCTATGAAACTAACTAGGATAAGCATTCCTCCCAGGGCACCCATTCCTGCCCACTCTTTCAGATGATTCATGGCTTGAGTGATCCACGCAGACAGTCCTTCCGCAACCAAGATGTCGACCCTGGTGGAATTCACATGCACTATGGAGAGTCTCAGCTCCTGCATCAGCTTTTCAAAATCCCCAGACCAGTTGCCTAGAAGATACTATGAAGGTTGTTTAGACATGTTTGCTGCTAAAGAATAATTCTGATAGGAAACAGCTGTTATACACAAACCAGGCATTCTCCATTCACATCCCAACTGTGCCAGTTACCATAAAGTATCCAATTGTTCCTGCAATAGATCAATGTGTTGATTCAAAACCATAATGCCACCTTTTAATTGAGCATTAAGTGTAGATTGGATATCCAATGCAATCTCCATATGCTAAGTGCAGCAATTTCAACTCCTTACTAGTTAAGAGAATGTCATCCATATAGTGAACACATCTCACAGCAGGGTATTTCTCTCTAATAGGAGCAATAGCATGACACACAAAAAGCTGACACATAGTGGGGCTATTGGCCATACCCTGGGGTAAAACCACCCACTCATATAATGGTATGGAGAATAGAAGGTAAAGTAAAAGCAAACCTAACACTATCCTGCACACATCACAAATCAGGTTCTTCATAATTGGGTAGGGCTGACAGCAATGGTAAACCACGCTGCACAGGCCCCATGACTTGCATCTATTTATTTCCTTCAGCTGTTCTAACGTCTCCTGCCCCTCTTCTACAGCCTTGCGGCATCTTTGATCCTCTAGACAGCTGCGAACCATCTTCCAAATAGGCCACGTCCCTGGCTTCAGCGTTCCCTGTGCCCAGACAAAATCTAGATCTTTTCCAAGCTTGTCCCAACTATCCACAGTGAGGTTGCCCGAGGCTGCGATGTTAAAAAGCAGCCAAATGACCACTATAATAGCGGGGTCCATCAACTTACTCTCACTCTGCAAATTAAAGCAGAAGCGAAGTTTTTTACTTTCGGTTCGCTTTTGTCGCGAACAGTGTTGCTCCTTTCCGGAGACTTTACCGCCTCTTTCCCGAGGGTTTTGTTGCTCCTTTACTGGAGACTTTATCGCCTCTTTCCCGAGGACCTTGGTGCTCCTTTACCGGAGACCTATCTCCGCATTCACCGCGGACTTTACAGTTCCACTTACCTTGGGAACTTACCGGCGCCGCCCCGACTGTGAGAAGTTCTGAATTCCCCGTACGGGCCACCACTTGCGGCGTCCACCCTTGACCAGCAAGAAAGACGCCACACCGAGGAATCTTCTTCAAACACAGTTTAATCGGGAACCTCTTTGCTTTGTACAATGTATAATGGAGGCGGCCCCGGGCCGAGGGAGACGGGGCCTGATATAGTCTACATCTACCAATCACCTAACCCTACGTGGCGCGCCAGGATAGGTTGTCTCCAAGCAGAATTAAGAGGATACATGACCTCTACCATATTTGGAGTTGTTTACCACAGAGAGCGCTCGCCGTCGGGCTGGCGGAGGGCGGAAACCGGCGCCATCTTTTGGGTGCGGTTTTCTGCAGCTCCCTACATAACATGAATAATAAAAACCCAGAGACAGATATTGGGGTTCAAGCTGAAGATCAGAGAAGCAAAACACCCAGCCACTAGCTCTTACCTCTACCTCAGACTTAAAGGGTGATCCTGTCTCCAGGAATCCTTGGCATGGCTGGAGATTGAATGCCAAAGACTGAATACTGAAAACCTGCATGACTCCCTGAACTCCTGTCTTTATACCTCTCTAGTGTTGGGATTAAAGGTGTACACCACCACTGACCAGCCTCTATGGCTAACTAGTGTAGCTGCTGGGATTAAAGATGTGTACCACCACTGCCTGGTCTCTATGGCCATGGCTATCTTTCCATTCTGAACTTCAGGAGAGCTTTCTTAGATCATAAACAACATATCATCACAATGTTCCCTGTTCTTTCAGTGTAGTAGTTGTTTTGCAGACGTATCTACTGGGTTTGGGCTCCACAAGTCTGCATTTTGATTGGTTAAGATTTTTCTTTAGTGGTCTCTGTCTATTGCAGAGAGAAGTTTTCTTTATGTGGAGTGAGGACTATACTTGCCTGTGGGTATAAGGACCAATATTTAGCATATAGTAGGGATTATGAAGGTTTAGTAAAGTTGTGGCTTAAAAGGGACCATTTCCAGGATAGGGGAGCAAAAAGTGGAATATCTGGGTACAAGTGATCTGCTCTGGAATGGAAAATGGGGGAGGCTCTAATTAGGGAAAAGGTGGGGATAAGTACAGAATAAGTAGAGAGGAAGGTAAAATAACTGCCTGTTGGAAAAAGTCATGTAATCATACTATTACATATCCCTTACCCCCCAAAAGTGAAATATATGCAACTCTGTATGTGAATATACATATATAGTTAAAATAAAATTTTCTTGTCTAGGCTGACCATGCCCTCTCCAAGAGCAAAAGACCAACTACCTAAGAAAATCCTCAAGACAAGGCAGGAGAAACCTTTTGAGCTGTTTAGGGATGCCCAAGAGACTATCAGAATTTTACAGACTATTGCTATTGCCCTTGGTTTCCCCCTAGAGGTGGAAGAAAAGTCCATATTGCTGAAGACACCATGCATTTCATGAACAGAGGATACAGAGCTGGAACTAACCCAAATGCCTCCTCCCTGGGGACTAGATTTTATAGTATTGGAAAGTGCCATCCATATAAATTTCCAAGTGAGGGAACAACCAACAGTCACACCAACTATGATGCCTATGAACCACAAGGACAGCCAACATGGCATGATAACCCTAATTGTGCAGCATTAGCGTGCATTTCTTGGTGGTTATCACCAGCTTTGGTATTAGAACACATTCAACAAGAGGGAAAACATGATTGGTACTAGAAACCTAGCCAACTACCCAGGGTTAGTGATGTTGTAGAATTTGGAAGAGAATCTACAACATCTCACTTTTAATCATAACGATACTGAAAGGGAGACATATACTACTTTGTTTAGGATTAGAAGACTAGTGACAATGTAAAAGCAATAAGGTTGGTATCAGATAACAAATTGCATAAAATAGTTGAATATTACCTGACAAGATCAACTACTGATATTTTTGCTAGAAAGAGGACTCATAAGAACCCCCATATACTATATGGTAAGTACAGACATTCTTATGACTAATAGTCTCTGTAAGACTCTGCTATCCTTAATAGATTTGAGATTGATAATCAACTCACCTGCTTAGAGAAGAACTCATGTACCTGTCTGGGAGTTTTTTATGAATATTGCACTAGCACTAGAACACTGGTAGAAGAGTGCCATTGCCCTAGAATATGAGGCAACACCTCCACCTAGTGGCTGCTTTGCCAAGTTAAAAACAGTCTCCTAGACAGGCATTAAGGGTGAATACTGAGTGTGAGCATCATCACTCATTCATCATAGACCTCCCTCCATTTACACTGCAACAATAATGGTCTTTCTGTCTGGGGACATATATATAAAGAAAGAGAGTGTCATAGGAATGTTTAACAATATAACTATACTGTTAGAATCATTTTTAAATTAAGATACTATGCATTTATAAAATGCCTTTGGTAAATCCAGGCAGACTTCTAGGTAGGTATCTTTGTGCCTGACTTTGATTAGCAGAATTGGAAGTGTTAAGAGGAGATGCAGAAAAAAAACAAACACAAGAAAAAATAGCAAATGTTGCCTTTGTTTCAAAGAGGATGAGCCTATCCTGTTGAATGTGTGTTATAAACTAGAACTTCTATCTGTAAACAGAGACATAAATAGCCAACATCAATTACAAACAAACCAATGTGGTATGCAGGGGCTGAGTCCATAGGAAAATCAAAGAAAAGTGTAGACATTTGTTATGTTTATGAACTTTAGAGGGAAAAAAAACTTGTTAGGAAATAACAAGTCTCCAGTCAGCCTGGTATGAAGTGGGGCATCCAGCATTAGTCAGATGCTGAGTGGCTTAAATTACACACCCTCAGTATGTTGTTATTTTAACTTGCTGAACTATATTTTCTCAGCTTTATAACTATAGAATTAGAAACATAGATCCTTTAAACAATAGGTTGCAAAACTTTTTGGATCATTTATCTGTGGTGCTAGGTTTGGAGAAGTCTGGAAGGGACTCCCTCTTCTTTGTACCAGCTCCAAGGGTGAAGTTGAGGGCTTTATTTCTGCTAGAGAGTACCACAAATCTGTGTTCAGTGCTTCTGGGGAAAGCATACATATTTTTATGTATGAACATTTTGTGTTTACGTTTGTGTGTGTGTGTGTAGGTGTATGTATGTTTAGGTATAAGTATTGTGTGGGTGAACAGGCATATGTGTGTGTGTGTGTGTGTGTGTGTGTGTGTGTGTGTGTGTGTGTGTGTGTATCATATGTATGTGTGGTGTATATGTGGTTTGTGTGTGTGTGGTATGTATGTGGGGTGTGTGTGTGTGTGTGTGTGCATGTAAGACAGAGGTTAATGTCAAGTGACTTCTGGAATTACTCTCCACTTATATATTTACGTTGAATTGTAGTTAAAAAGGTTGGGTAGTCAGGGAAAGCAAAATGAGATCCCTGAAATGGTAGCTGTAAGGATTCTGACATTATGCTGGCCTGCCCCTGTCAGCTGGCAGAATGTACTCAGGCAGTATTCTGGTCAGTCCAGGGTTCCATGACTACTAGTCTGTATGTAGGTGCAAAGAACTCCTTTAAAAGAAAGACTCCCACCCACTTATGTTCTCTCTTTCCTGCTGTTCCCCTGGGAAGACAGGACTTTTCCTGTCTCCCTCTTCTCTTCTGTCCTCTCTCTGTCTCTGTTTCTGTGTCTCCTTATCTCTTTTCTTTCTCCCCTTTCCCTTTCTAATAAAACTTCTCTCACTTAAGCTCTGTGTGCCTGGCATGTTTGTCCCCCACTGCGGTCACCCTCACCCTTCATGGAATCTGCCAAGGTTCCCCTTGTGATTTATCATAACAGTAGCTTCTTGTTCCCAGAAGACACTGTAAGGAGAAACCAAAGAAAAGCACAGGGGTGGGTTTCTAGGCAGAACCAATAGCATAAAGGGGAGGATCAAGTTCTATAAAATACCAAGGTCAGCAACAAATGAATTTCCAGACTTAGTTTTCACCCATGTAGATAAGTTAAACTGTTATCCTTCCTCTGCAGCTTGATCTTCTGTCTTTTCCAGGCATTCAGACTTACCTATTCACCAGAGAACAAGGTAAAAAGACCCCTAGACAACCATCAACACCCCTATTAGAGTCTTTTCCTTGAACCCAGAACTCACAGAGTTTGCTAACATAGTTTAGCCAGCTTACTCCCAATCTCTCAGTATTTTGATTTCAGGCTGGCTACAACTCTAAGCTGGGATTTATGTGTGTGCTGTGGATCCAAGCTTCAGTCCTCAGTGTGGCATGACAAGTGCTTTAACCTCTAAACTCTGTCCTAGGTTCCTAATTGTTATAGACTTTAAAAGCCTCACACTCCTCCTCCTCCTTTTTCTTCTATAGTATTTTCACAGTCACTCTCTATCAAAGGCAGAAACAAGTGGTAGGGACTCTTTCCAGATGATTTCAGTAGGAAAAGCAAAATTCAGGTCCAAGAGATGCCAAGAAGAATAATACGTCAAAAAGAAAACAAAGCCAGTCTTGCAAGTTCTAAGAAACTAGAGGGCTATTTGAGTAAATAGCCCTCTCATAATGAAGTAGACTACAACACACATTTACACTAATAAGATAGACCTATAGATGAGAGCTATCTGAATGTTTATCCCTGCACTGACCTTTTACTGTGATACTTGGTAATCAGCTTGTTATCTATACATGTGAAAGAAATCAAGAGGGGTCTTAAAGAGTTAGGATGTGGAGGATGGCTACAATACTAATGGCACAGCAGACATCTCATTCCCTCACTCATTAGAGGCATCACAATATCTAACCTTCAACACATTTTTTTCCCATATAAGAGTCTGAAGTCCAGAACACTTGGATAAAGTAAGATCAAAAAGCTGTAAACGTGGTTCTAGGACCTTCACAGAGATCTCACTATGAGTGTTATCTCCAAGGCCCGGAGCTGCAGGATGCAGCTCAGTAACAGTGGAATGCGAGTCAAGTAGGCATTTCTGGACTTGATATCCAGCACCAATAGGAAAATAGACAGGAATAGAAAAAAGAATGACAAAGCTGCCCACTGTGCCTCTGTAATGACACACACTCTCTGTTACTAATTTACCTGTAACCAGCTACTTGGAGGAACTAGTCGTTCTTTCCTTTTCCTTGATGGGAGATATTGGGTCTGAAGCCCCTGGGGAGGCAGCAGGTGATGAAACAACACACAAGTGTCAGTTAGGCTTAGTTCCTGGCTCCATGGTCTACTTCCTCAAACCATTCTGTACAGGCAAGTATCTGAATTCTATTCTTTTCCATTCTTTTATCTTGGCCCTCAGTAATTTCCCTCATTTCCTTGAAATCTGAAAAATGTATCCAAAGAAAATATAATTAGGAAAAATACCCCTCTCCATTCTCCATTCTCCAAAGCCAAAAAGAAAATTGAATTTGAAAAAAGGCCTGAGTGTGGCGGGAGCAGGGTAAAACACCCTTTCTTGCTGGTTCCCTTTTTCATATTCGGAAAGCCTTACCTGAACCCCTGTGAGGATACAGAAACTGCAGATCTTATCTCCACTCACAGTTGTTCCTTTGGTCACTCTCATCCAAACACCTTAGTCACAAGTAATTGGATTTCCTCAGACCAGAGGAGCTGGCATTTTTGTGATAATGAAGTTGTGTGCTGGGGCTTGTTTGACATTAAAGGTGATTTGCAAATGCATTACAGAAAACCCCTACTTGGGAAAATACATTAAGGAAGGGTGGGTTTAATTTCCAAGAGATACACTGAGCCATCCAAAGGGTACTAAATGTGGCATGTAAGCAAACTCTTGATATGTCACTTGTTGCCTAAAACTCAGGGAAAATTGAAAAAAAAAGTCATTTTAAATTTCAGGGCCATTTTACATTTTCCTTATGTCTGCATACCAAAATAGCAGGAAGCTACTTCCAAATCAAACAATGAAGAGGGCAAAGGGGGACAAGACAAAAAACAAAACAAAACAAAACAAAAAACATAAATGAATACTCACAACCAGGAAATAAAACCAATCCTAAATTTGGATATGATTATTTAAAGAAAGGTCTCATCAACTAAGGGGAATTCACAGATGTATGAAAAGGGTAGAAATATATAAAATACCATTGCAGATTTTGTTTAAATAAATTATTTGACGATGCCTGACATTTAGAACAAATACAATTTGCATTCATATATGAGTTCAGTTCTCACTTGAGGGTAATTTGGGTAGAAATAACAAAGAATATTCCTTTTGTTGTTTAAGAAATGTAGTTTTAGAACATTTATTACTATTATAAATGAGTAATTCAGCAGAGATGCTCACTGAGAAAAATACAGGCTGTATGACATTTTCAAACATTTAACCCTCACTTTAAAACACACATGTTAAGTAGGGTGTAGTGGATCATAATTTGGGGAAGCAGAAGCAGGGGGTTATCTCCAGTTCCAAGTCAAAGTTTGGGCTACAAAATGTGTTATAGACTAACCTAAACTATAGGTTGAGACTCTATCTCAAATTAATAAACAAACTAAAATCCTGAAAAAGTTTATGTATGCACAAAAATTATCAGGTAGATTTCTTCAGGGAATTCTTTGTAAAAGGAAAAACACAGAAAGAAAAAAAAATAGACCAGATAGACCAGAAGTCACACAGTGAAAGAAAATGGGAAACTGCAAATGTAACCATTTATAATTCAATAACATAAAAATATACAACTTATAATTTGCAGATTATTTTAATCTTTGAAAATGTAAAGACACTTGTATGTATAAAACATAACACATGCCTTTTCCAACAAAATTTGGTTGAAGAAATTCAGGCCATAAACAAGGAAATACAATCTGAATACCACATAGTAGGTCTGTACCTGATCTTGATACCTTGATCTTAGGTCCCACAAGTTTGGATCAACTGTCTCTGAGGGTTTTCCTGTCATGCTCTTGAGACCCCCTTCCTGTGGTGATCTATTATTTATGATTTATTAAAGCTTGCCTGAAGATTCAGAAAGCAAAGTCAGCTATAAGCCATAGAAGTCAGGCACACACCTTAAATCCCAGGACTCAGTTTTAAGAGGTAGACGGATCTCTGTTGGTTCAATCTCAGCACTTGGTCTCACACGTCTTTAATCCCAGCACTAGACATGTATAAAAGATAGGAGAAGGGTCTTCGGTAAGCTTAGTCTCAGGAGTCTCTTCAGCCATGCTAAGAAGAGGCTACAGTCTGAGGTTCAGTGGAGCTAGGATTGCCTTTCACTCTGAGGGAAGAGGTAAGAGCTAGGGGCCAGCTGCTTGGCTTTTCTGATCTTCAGCTTGAAGCTTGAACCCCAATATCAGTCTCTAGGTCTTCTATTTTTGTGCTACACTTGCTCTTATAACCCCTCCTCCTTCTCCTTGATTGGACTCCCCATAGCTAATCCTGGTGCTTAGCTATGGGTCTCTGCATCTGCTTCCATCAGATACTGGATGAAGATTCTGTGATAACAGTTAGGGTTATGTACTCTCTCATATGTGTATACTAGATGTAAAGCAAAGGGTAACCAGACCACAATTCACATCTCCAGAGAAGCTAGGTGATAAAGAGCTCCCTAAGAGGGACACAAGTATTGCTCTGTGAAGGAGAAATAGATGAGATGTCCTAGGTAAACTGGGAGTAGGGGAGAGTAGAGGGGAAGAGATGGGAACATGAGTGATCAGGATGGTTAAGTTGGGGGCCGGAAGGTGGGCATAGGATTCTCTGAAGTTGTTGGCCTTTAGGGAGAGGGAGGTCATGGGCTCTCAGAAACTGACTCCTTCCATCTGCATAAACAGGAAGCACTCTTGACCACTGATCCATGTCTCTATTCCATTTGTACATTTGCTTGAGAATGAAATAGCTTATCATTGTCAGTCTTTTCATTTTCATTATATTTTTCAGATTTCCTTTTTTTATTGTTTGAGAATTTCACATATACATATAGTATATTTTGGCCAAATTCACCCTCTTCTTTCCCTCCTCTAGAATACCAATTGTTATACCCAGATGGGGGAGTCACCACAAAACCAACAAGGAGACTGAATTCTGTATGTAAAAGCAAAAAGCCTTTCTTCAAGCTTGAATTTAGACTATCTGTCTGATGCAGGCTGAGAGCAGAGAGTGTCCAGCCCAGGTGGGTTAGGTTTTTGTCATAATAGAGGTTGGGGAGGGAGTGCCCAGAGAATTTGGTCAGTTTTAGGGACATTCTGATGCTGTTTTGAGTTGTTTACCTTCCTGCTTAAGGAACTTTCCTGCAGGATGGAAGCTGTTACACAACCATGGGCATGTGACCAGGGTTATCCACAGAGGCCAGAAGAGAGAGTAGGATATCCTGGAACTGGAGGTACAAGTGGTTTACAGTCACCTTACCTGGGTGGTTTCATGGATTCTGGTAATTGAATTGCAGTCCTCTGAAAGAGCAGTATATACTCAACCATTGAGCAATCCCTCTAGCCCTGTACTTCCATTTTGGTTGTTTTTTTTGTTTTTTCTGATTATATTGATTGCTTTCTGTGTTAGAGTACTTATGCTTAACTTTTCACATTCCATTAGTTATAAGATTTTATTATTTCACAGAAAATGTTGCAAAATATGTTTCTTTTATCCCTTCCACAAACAGTGACATCTCCTGTACTTTGGTCACATGTAATGCAGATACACATATCCCAGTCTCACTAAAAACACTAGAAAATGTTACAATCCGTGTTCTGGGACACACATATATTTAGAAGACATAAGATATTATTTTTTTCATGTTTATCTAATTGTTCATCTTTACTCTTGAGCTCTGTATGTCTTCAAAGTCCCTTGTTACCTATTTAAGTTCAGCTTCTTTAAGTCTTCCTAAATATTTTCAAGCTAAGCATGGTGTTTCCCAGTTGTAATAACTGTCAGTACCCAAGACACAGGGGCAGGAGTTCTGTGGTGAGTTCCTGTTAGCCTGATCTACCTTGTGACACTCCATCCCAAAACAATGTTTTTTCAAGAAGGTCAACATGTTCCATACTTGAAATATTATATACTTTTGCTTCATTGAAAAAAAAGCCGGAACTATGGTGGTACATGCATTTATTCTAAGTACTTGGGCACTTGGGAGGCAGAGGCAGGCATATCTCTATGAGTTTGGTCTGGTCCACAAAGCAAGTTCCAGGGCAGCCTGGGCTGTTACACAGAGAATCTTGTCTCAAGAAAAAAAAAAAAAAAAAAACAAGCTCTGATTTTATTTCTTTAGGCCTGGAAAACTGTGAGTGTAGAGCACATTTGAGTATAACATAATGGTCAATATTTGTATTGAACTTATTTTTTAGTATTTTCTGGTTTCCCCATGGTTTCTAATGGGAAGTCACAATCATTCAACCATCTGCTATGTCCTTTGTTCTGGCTGCTTTCAAGACTTCCTTATATTTCTATGTTTTAACCTAGTTAATGTTTTCATTGGTTGGCATGTTCTGAGGTTCTTAAAACTGTGAATTCAAATTGTTGATATGTGGAATTTTTATTTAAAATCTCTATTTTAGCTGACGATAAATCATCATTGAATGTCTCACAATCAATCAACAAAGACGCTGAAGGAAGGAATGCTAAAACTCATCCTCCCCACACAAAGCATCATGAAAACTGGCACAGATGTTACAGGGACACCATCAGAGATAACCATACAGACACAGTCTGCAGCCAATCAAAAGTCCTTATTCAGGACAATCTTGACTATATTTGGGTATTTGGTACCCAAGTATAGTGCCTAGTATTTAAGGTAAGGGTTTTTTCCTTCTTTTCGTTCTTATTTTTAAGGTAAACACCACCTCCTTGAATCTCATTCAGAAGCTGTAGGGGGATGTTTTGTGCAAGGAAGCAGTTTATAGAAAGCTAAGTGGTTAACCGGAGGGGGAGATTTGTTCAAACACACAGTTTAACACAGCTAAGATGTTAGCTGGGGTGAACTTGTCTTGGGCTTCCAAGAAGAGAGTTGGGCAAATTTTCCCTGGGATTCTTCTTCAAAGAGATCAAATCCTACCTAGTTCAACCTGAAACAGCCTCTGCAAGTATGCAAGTCAGAAAATCTGCCACCCTGTTTTTCCCTGTCACACAAGTGATCATAATAACTTTTCAGAAGTCTCAAAATTGCATAAATCTGGTGGCAATCTGGGGAGTGTTCATTAAAAATAATAGCTGAATGTCAAAAACATTTTCCTACAAGCATCTCAGATGTGACCTTTATGTTTTAACAGTTCTTCTCTCATTGGGAGTGGATAATGCATATCGATTCTCCTTCAGTTCCTTCTCTTACCCATTCTGTTGTGCCATCCACAGCATTCATTTTTATTTCAGGTTCTGCATGACTTTCTCTCATCAGTTCTTACTGTGGTTACTTCTTTCTCAATTTTTGTTGCTTGTACCTGAAATGTTTCTTTCTTTCTTCTTTTTAAATTTTATTTTATGGTTGTTTTGTGTGCATGCCTATTACCTAAGAAAGCCAGAAGAGTCCATTGGATCTCCTAGAACTGGAGTCACAGTTGTGAGCTGCCATGTGGGTGTTGAAACTGAGCCCAGGTCCTCTGCAGGAATAGTCAGTGCTCTTAATCATTGAGCCACCTCTCTAGCTCCCACGGTTACTTCCTGGTAGCTGATTTCTGAACTGAATGCTTCTCTTTTAGCAGTCTTCAGATATAGATCTCCTTACCTTGTGGGAATTCTGAGAATAGCTGATTTACAGGCATTTCTAGTTAGTGATAATTTCACTACCTTATTATTTTAGGTTTGGCTTCTCTTTGTGGAAAGCAGATGAAACTCTGAGTATATGTTATTGACATGGGCACAGACATGTGAGACTGATGGCTCAGTCTCATAGCGTTGACAAAGCCTTCTCCTGATGGGAGTATGGATGTTGGTAAAAAGCTGACCCTTATCTAAAACCAGTGTGTGCAGTAAGTATTAAATGCAGCTTCCTTCTCCATGAAGACCAAGACTGCTTCACTACAGAGACCACCTACCAAGATTATCTAACTCCCTCTATCCCCTGTTCAGACACTATATAAAGTCCTCTTTCAGGCTGTATATAATACACTTGATGAGTTTCTGGGCTGCTTTTGGTACATTTCTATCAGTGCACATACCTCACTGATCCCAGCTTTTCTATGTGTATGTCTGTTGTTTCTTCACTCCCTGCAGCCTCTGTTAGCCATCCAAGGATTACTTTTATTTTGAGAACTGATATTTTATTTTAATACATTTTACATATGAATTAATTTTGATTTTTAATGTGGACACTGTGCATATTATTTTATGAAGATAGCGGGTCCTATTTTGCTCCTATTGTTGTGCCTGAAGTCTGGACTCCCCAAACCACCAAGAGACCAGAGCTAATGCAAAAGCAAAGAATCATTTTAATTATGAGTTAACGCAGTTCCTCTGTCAATCAGACACATCAGGTAGAGTAGGATGGACCCTGAGCAGCAGTGGACGGGGGGAATATATTGGGGGGGTAGAGCAAAGGGGATATCTGGGGGTCTGCTAGCTACATAGTAACAGTCTCAGGAGGGCACAACTCCAGGATGAGGAAACATGTCCTGAGTAGATTGGCCAGGTGAAGCTGTAGAAATGTTGCTATGCCTGGAAGCCATGTAAGGGCTGCTGCTACCCACTGCATTCTATTATCAATAAAGCACATCCAAAACCCATGAGCTACCTTCTGATTAGTTCCTTCCCATGTGGAGGGTATCTGCCAGTTTCTTCCCAGTAATTAGGGCTAGGTCCAGCATGGCCAGGGGTGGGCAGGCTCAGCACATCCTGCTAAGTCAGGGGCCTACATCTTGCTGGGTCTTTTCTGCAGCCTGTCATGGCTGCCAAAGCAGGGAGCTGGGTGAGAGTCTGGGCCCTTCTTCACCTATAAAGAAAGAATATTGGTATTTTGGTATTTTGTTTGGGGAGTGGGCAGGAAATTAAGATAGGAAGGTTCTGAACCCAACTTCTCCCATCTGATATCTGTGTGGCTCAAATCTAAGTCACATACATAAGCATTGTCATGTAACTTTAGTCTGATTCATGTGTATGTGGCTTCATAGATAGACTACAGCCAGTGTGTTTAATTCTAATTAGTGACTCTGGGGTTAATTTGAGATTGTGATGCAGGTCAAATATGAGTTCAATTTCCCAAAACATTCTAATATTAGTTTAAGTCTTATACATCCATCAATAAAAGTGTTTGTGAGATATTCATCAATGTATTAAGCAGACCCATTTCCTAGTTATCAGTAATCTCTAATAATCCTTGTGTTAGTATCTACTGATCTCTAGCATCTAGTTTTCCCCCTTCCTCTGATAAGTTACATGGTTTGTCAAAATATAAAATCTACCTTCCAAACTGGGCGTAATCATTGACACAAACTTAGAAAAGGGGGAAAAAGAGAAGGAGGAGGAAAAGAGAACAAAATAATAGGATGAAAGAAATTAGAACTTGGGTCACCACATTTTTCCCAGACTAAAGTTCACTTTTTCTTGATTTACTTCATATAACCCTCAGGTACATTTTGGCATGTTGTTTGTTTCAAGACCAACTATGTCTTATGTTACAAATCCATATTTATTACTATAGCACTATATCTATGCATGATTAGCGGTATTAAATTTCAATCTAGCAATGACTCATTGAATTACTACTACATAAATATATTGTTTCAGAAATTATTTAGACAAATGCGGATATCTGTAATTTTAAGGAGATACATATTTAATAAGACACTTATCTCTATGCATGCATAACCCTCATTTTATATGTGAACTGCCAGAGGACAGGTAGCTTTATGGCATATTGTATCCAATAGATTCTGACTTTATTTATTCTGCCAAGGGATTCAACAAAACCTTTAAATGCTGGGCTATGTTCATTCAAACTCAAACAAAAATGTCAACGATTTTATGTTAGGGGAAAAAGGGGTAAAAATAGGTGAGCAAGAAAGGTGGAGTGACAATTTGGGTGGCTACAGAATTAACTAGTAGGTGTCTGGGAAGCAAACAAGTCTTTGAGCACACTAAAAGGAGCTTGAATTTCATCTCATACACAAAGGTAGTAGTATTTGGTGGTTAAATACCAGAGCTAAAGAATTAACTAGAAGGTGTCTGGGAAGTGAACAAGTCTTTGAGCATACTAAAAGGAGCTTGAATTTCATCTCATACACAAAGGTAGTAATATTTGGTGGTTAAAGACCAGAGCTAAACACCAGGTGTTGGTGGCGCACGCCTTTAATCCCAGCACTTGGGAGGCAGAAGCAGGCAGATCTCTGTGAGTCGAGACCACCCTGGTCCACAAGAGCTAGTTCCAGGACAGCCTCCAAAGCCACAGAGAAACCACCCTGTCTCGAAAGACCAAAAAAAAAAAAAAAAAAAAAAAAAAAAAAAAAAAAAAAAAGACCAGAGCTAAAACCTTAAAGCTTTTGAAATGAAACATATAAATGTACTTTTTATTTCTTGCCTAAGAACCCAGCAAACACTTCCTAGGGCCATTCAATAGATTTGTGCTGGCTTCCTGCTATATGCCAGTGGCTAAGCCAAGTTCTTCCTAACTTCACTGCATCACGTAAACTGACACCATGGATGTATAAGCAAGGAAGAAAAATCTTAATTTCAGAAATAGGCCTCCTCATGTCTATGGTGATTGGCTTTTTAATTTTCCTCTTTGACTACATTCTCTGTGGAAACAGAGCGCTGGATTTACCTTTGTTCCTTCTGCTAAATTCAGATTTACTTTTGGAGAAAATAAATAAAGGAAACATTTCCCAAGAGCAGCAACTTATGCAGGACAGGAAGAGCAAGAGTGAGCATCTTTCATTCAGTTTGTAGTTGCAACCCAAGGACTATGAGCTTTCACATGCATTGCCCCTGTTCCTTCTTTGTACAGAGTGAGTGTTTGCTCAACAAACTTTGGTATTTGGGAACAATTTCCAGAGACTTTCTACATAATACAGGAGTCATAAACTACTGCTCTCTGCTGAGCTCTGTTTTTAAAATGGATTTTTAGTTTGCTAGAAGCAATTTTGAGACTAATTAAAAGTTTAATAAATAAACATAATCTATTATTAGTCAAATTATAATGCAGTGATGTTTTAGAACTGGAGCCACTATGCTGCATGGTGAATTCCTCAATAAATTATGCATGAGCAACTTGGAATTGCTTACCTCAATTTGGACAGTGCCCGATATTAAAGTGTACTGTGTAATTCAGTTTGTAGTTTGAGGGCATAATAGGGAGAAAGAAACACAGCTCTTGTTTATTTTGGCATTCGTCTTGCTTTTTAATTGTGTTTTAAAAGTTATTTATCTGTTTACCTTTTATTTTTCTATTAATTGTGGCCATCGAACTATTAAAATACAAATCCACTTCAGTGGAAATAAAAATGAAAACTGTTATAGAAAAGCAATTTTTCCCCACAAATTTCATCTCACAAGGCTCTACAAAAATTTGCTCAAATACATATTTGTTTCAAAATAATCTATTTGAAGTTTTAACCCAAAGGCATGTTAGTTGCTGGTGAAATTATTAGAAATAGAGGATTTTTCTTTTGTATGTGTATGTGAAAATGCACATTTACATATGCATTGGGAACAGATTCTGATGCATAAACTAGGCAAAATAAAATATAATGAGGTAAGTACATTAATAAGGAGAATAGAGGGTTCAGTACTAGGTAAGTCTTCCCAAGTGTGAATCGAAGCATCAGAGAATGGGGAGATAGACTTGCTCTGCTGAAGCAGAGCAGAGATGGCACTGGAAACTAGGTAGCATCTTAGACACATTAAATAGAGGTGCTGATTAAACAGTTTCTTCCTGAAAAAAAAAATGTCTTGTTTCTTCAACTTGACTTGGTATTACGATGTAAGCAGCCACCTGATTTTTCAGTCCATCTGCATTTCAATGTATGTGTTCATGCACCGCTGAGTCACAATTATACTGCTGTTCACATTCTGAACTGAGATGGCTGTTAGCTTTGTATGTTCTCATTTAACAGTTATTAGCACATCTACGTCAGTGATATCAGTCCACTTCTCTGTGGAAGGTCTTGGAAACTTCACTATAACCTTTACTCATGTCCTCTTTAAGACAGTAAAGGCAGAAAGAAGATTCAGGCAGAGAAAGTGAATTTCTAAGTCTGCTTTAAGTACTTTGAGACAGTCCATCATGGAGACTAGATGTGGCATTGAAAGAGGAGGAAAAGGATGTAAGGGTCTTACAATATTGTGAGATTCTAAGAAACTGTCAGGAATACAGCCCTGTGTCCACTGTATCTAACAACCCATGACCTCTTTCATAACATGGGTAAGAAGAGGAAATATGTTTTTTTTGGGGGGGGTGGAGGAGGGTCATATTTCCTGATGTGTAAGAGAAAGCAAGCTGACAAACCACTTATGCAATAGGATGGGCAACATAAGGGGAAAACTCTTTCATATCAATGATTTGATTGGGGTTAGGCTCATTCTGATCTTAGAGGGTGAAGGACAATGAGAGACACAATTTGGTGTGACCTTTACTTAAGCAATGACACAAACACCAAAGGACATGAATCACTCCAACTTTTCCAGGTCTGCAAAAATGCATTGCCAGCCATATATGAGAGAAAAGAAAAGCATTCTCCACCCACTACCAAGTCAAGGCAAAGGTAAGAATGAATAATACTTTTATGTTATCCAGAGGCAACACTGGTGACAGGTTGCTCCATCTGCAGTATGTGTGGGAAACTTAACTTACAACATGAAATACTGAAGATGGGAAATTTTCCAGAAATCGTGTAAGGGAGCAAGTCAAGAATCAGACAGTAAATATCTGATCTATAGATCATATAAAGAGAGGCAATCCATTCTGTTTTGCTTGTTTGTTAATTTTTTTGTGTGTGTTCTTCCCAGCATGAAGCATTAATTAATACAGAAGCAACCTCAACATGTAGTGTCATTCAAGGAATACCCTGCCCGTTCTCAGTAGGCAGGGTAGACAGAAGCAGGTAAGAAAGTTAGTAGAGCAAGCTAAGAAATTAGAACCTTGTCAGATTAAAAAATGTGCCTGTTTTGACTGTGTCTGGAGGTTTAATACTGAGAGACTTGTCCACCAGGACTTGAGGGACATTATGTTTAATTTCCATTAAAACACAATAGAATAAAATATGTCAGCATTGACATATTGACCCAGGTGATCTTAAAATCATTGTCATTAATGAGAGAGAAAGTAAAGAGGTACAGAAGAACAAAATAAGAAAATCAAGTTTGAAACCCACATACAAGGATGAACATTTCATACTCTGAAGCATTAATCTGACACTGAGCAAGAAGACCAGCTGTGTGTTTGAAAGACTAGAAAACACAACCAAGGACTGAAGATGGGTTTTGTTATTTGTTTTAGTCTTTCTCAGTTTCTGAGCCTTTCAGGGTCCAAATGCAGGCTCCTCAGACTACATGTTCCCTAGGGAGGGAAGTTTTCTGAATACTGCTTTCAGATGTGATAACATAATGAGAGAAAGGACCAGATATAAGAGCAGAAACTGAACAAGGGTGGAGAAGCTCCTCTCAGATAACCAAGGAGTCTGTTTTCTCTGATTCTGAAAACAAGTCCCACCCATGGGATCCCACATTGTCTCAGGAAAAGGATGGAAGAAAGCTTCTCCCACTCTTCTGGTCTCGGGCTGAACCCAGAGCTGTCAGACTCAATGTTGAAATTTTCGCTTACAGATCTAAGGCTTCCAGGTTAGATACAGTCACTGAAGGAGATGTGGGTTCTCTAGAGAGAAGAGATTGAAGCAGATAAATAGATTCCATTCTATTTATCTAGAAAACCTGCTTATCCTAATGCTCAGTCTGGCCATTATGTCATTTGACTAAACAGGCAGCTGTTCCTCATCTCACACACACCACCATCACCACTACCACCACCACCACCAAAAGAGTTTAGTACTTAATCCTGTACCTTCCTGTATTTCATTTCCTTGGTGACAAAACCTGAACAGGAACATCATTATTAAAGAAGGCATACTGACAACTTTGTCATGTAACTATACAATTTATTCCCCAGAAGACACTCTCTGTGCTGTCCCACCCCACAGAACTGATTTTCAAGACAGAAATATTTCTACATGCATGCCTTATTTTCTAAAGTGTAGCACACATCAGCTCTCAATAATGTTCTATTAAGGAATTTAATTAAAACGTCTTCACTAAGATGTATTTTGAACTGTGGTTCAAACTATTAGTCATTTAGTCATTTACAGCATGTCTCAGGTATTCATTCCTTTATGCTGCTAAGCACCTCTGAGACCATTTCATGTGCCCCCCCCCCCCGCTTAATGAGAGACTCTGTTCCTGCCCTGCCTTTGTGTTACAATGTCCTTTCCTATTTAACATTACAAAAAAAATAAAAATCATGAAAAATATGTTAAAGTTGGGGAAATGTTAAAAAGCAAATGGGGAAAAAATGTAATTAATTTGTGCCTCTCATGATTCATTTTGTAGCATTCCATTTGTTTATTTTTAAAGGTTAGCACCTGCTTCTCAGTAACGAAAAAATAAATTTTGTCCAGAAGGCTTTTCTTTGAAAACCGTATAACTGTGGCCAATTATGTGGACAGTATGAGGTTTTTTGAAGCAGTGTGAGAACCTGCAAATGGGTGAGGGAGAAGGAGAAGGACACAACTTCTGTCTTGATTGCAGAGTCACATTCTTATCACACCCATGACAGCTGCTCGGCTTCACGAAAACTTGGCAATAAAGCAGTGATTAAATCCATTGTTTCTGTTCTGTTTTGTTTTCTCACTATCATTTTTTTAATGCCCAGATGTTTGGCATCTTGGAGTGACAGTGCTCAGCTGAGTTTTTATGCATGCCTGTCCATGTGCACGCACATGAGCATTTTTTCGGTTTCATTTTACATCAGAGATACAGTACAAAAGCAATACCCCTGCAAGCTCCATTCCTAGACTGTCACCCCCAATCTACCACCTGTAGGTCCATTCTTAATACCAAACCCTCCACACCCAGATTTGCAATTGCAAAGACAAAATCAGTGTTAACTCCACTCCATGTGCAAACATGTATCCACAAGTACAAGTCAGGAGAAATTTCAGAACAAAAATCAGAAGTAAAATGGAAGGAACATGGGACAATATAACCTCAGTCTCCTCAGCACCTAGAAAAACATACTCCAAACAGTGGTATACAAAAGATACTGCAACTATCCAAGATGAAGATTGAGTCTCCAGTGATGGATACCATGAGGCATTGAGTAGGGTCTCTATCATCAATACTAGATGGAGACAGAACTGTCATCCTGCAGAGGGAAACCTGGGTACATCCAGGTTCCTGTCAGTCAGTTTCAGCCCAGGGGTGCATTTGTCCTGACAGATTACCAACATCTGTGGAATGTGGACTGGCCTGTTTGTATTATCAGTTTCCAGAAAGTATTTATTTTATTTTACTTTTTAATCTTTATTGAAAATAAATTCTGCTTACATACAATACATCCCGACCACAATTTCTCCTCTCATCACTCCTTCCAGCTCCCAGCCACCTCTCCTCTCCCCAAGATCTACCCCCCAACCATTTCCTCTTTATAAAAGGGCAGGCCTCCGAGAGATACACATGACCAGATACAACTACCAGAAACAAAACAAAAATAAATCATTTTCATTCAAAGGTTCAAAAATCACTACAATGCCAGTTGTATTCTAAATATACAAACATGCATGTTTGCTTCAGAGAAGTACACTTTCATGATACACTAATACATGTAGCATTGCATGAGGAGGTTCTTAGAAATTTTGGATTCAGCCAGATTCCAAGACTCAGGACCAGGAGGCCTTACTCAGGTGACTTGTGAACACTTCAGGAAACTAAGGAGAAAAGAGTGAGCCACTTCCATGCTTAGTGTTTAAAATGATGCTATAGCTTATTTTGAGGTCCAGGACTCCTGCTTAGTGAATGGAGACTCTACTTCACATATAAAATGTTTTATTGAATTTAATAGTGCTGTGGAATTTATTTTTGATTTACTTTAAATTAATTGATTTAAAATTAAAGAGCACTTTGGAAACTATTACAAGGAAATCATTTTTATTAAACAGCAACAAACAAACAAACAAAACAAATGGCAAATGCCCTCCCCATCCTGACTGTAGCTTGGGAAAATTCTGAACTAAAGGCATTGGCTTAGGGACTAGATTGTTGTGTGATCAACTTTGTGGATAGAAAGTAACAAGTGGGAACCAGGGCAGTAGAGAAATGAGTGGTTTTAGGATATATATATATATATATATATATATATATATATATATATATATGTGTGTGTGTGTGTGTGTGTGTGTGTGTGTGTGTGTGTGTGTGTGTGTATTATTTATATATGTATGTATTCTTGGTTCTCTTGAGTTTTTGGCAGATGACCCAGAATCATTTTGATAATAGACTAAAGAGCAGATTTCCTATTGAGGTTAATGGGATTAGGCAATTGGATTAGAAGCATAGGCCTCTACATCTATAAAAGCAAAGATCACTGGAGTCTACATTTCCCCTCTTCTTCCTATTAATCTGCACATCATCTCACAGACAGTTTACAAATTGATGCATCTCCAGGGCTCTTTCTGAATCTTCTCATTATTATGCTTAACTCAAAACAGGTTGTTTCTATAGGCATAGTTAACATATCTTGGGAAACACTATAGTGTAGTTGAATGTTCTTCTAATAAAAAGGTAAGAGATTAAAATACATGAAGTTAAGGTAACTCACAATCAGATCAATTTGCTTAAGGGAAGTGATCCTATATTGGTTGAAAATACAGAACTACTCAACATTGCATTTTTTAAACTAACTTATTGACACTTCCTCTTAGGCCAAAGACAAACTAAAGAAGAATTTTGCTTCCTCAAATTCCAAGAGAATTTTAAAAGCACTCCATGACACTTGCTGTGTTTGGTTCTAGTCCCCTCCAGATTCCCTATGTGAAGGTTGCTCTTAGATTATTGTCTCTGGATACACATTGTTGTTTTATTGCATGGTCACTAGACTTGCTTATTCAGGCTTATGACTAGATTCTCCATCCTCTAATCCTGAGTGTAGCACCCACTCTTTACCATCCTATCATTTCATGACTGAATTTGCCCAATCAAGAACAAAAGTCAAATATTTTCTACAGCTCTTTCCATGATCTTGGATATTGAACCCTAGATAAACAGAGTAGAATGCTACAGTAACAAATATGCTCCCAGACTAGCTACATAGAAGGAAAAGATGTACCCCAGGCCAAGGGAAGAAATGTCCTTTTATCATGCTACTTGAAATTTATCCCCATGGGAAGTGTCATATAAAAATTATGAATAGAGGGCTTATGAGACAGCTCAGCAGGTAAAGATATTGGCTGCTTAGCCTTGATGATATAAATCTGACCCCTATCCCCAGGACTCATGTGAAAGACAGAGAACTGATTCCCACAAGTTGTGCTCTGACCACCACATGTGCACCACACACACACACACACACACACACACACACTACAAACACACACACACCATAAATAAACATAAAAATAAAAGTTATTTTATGTGAATGTAAAATAGTCAAGATATATTTTGTTAATCTTCAAAACATTGTAGCTTTAGTGACTGCTCATTCCATTCATTTGTATTGGTTTTATCTAGTTAGGCGATCATGCCTAATTTTAGTACTCATTAGAGAGGATGATCCAACTGTGTGTTGTTTTGAGCAGCCACAGAAACTGTAACAATTAGCCTCCATTGTACCATTCACTGCTATAAATCATACAGGAAGAAAGTGATCTGAAATTTGGCTTTTAGTTTACTGTTTAAAAAAAAAAAGCCTTTGAGTAAAGTAAATTCACCAAAAAATAATAGAAAAGGAAATTCCATTGTGCAAAACAAACACTAGTTGTTTATGAAATATTTCACCTGGATATAGTATTTTCTGAACTTTGTTATTAGAGTCCATTTAATATTCTCAGCATTATAATCCTATTCTAAATTATGCAATTCACTACCTACTACCCTCATCTCCAGACTCCTGTTCTTTGATAGCAATATTACATGGCTCATAACACACCTCATTGGTAGTCACAATTGCACATTCAGAGCCTGAGCCACTTAGTAAACCAGATGTGATATCTACACTCTCTTTAATTAAAGTTTCCGTTTCTTCCCCTATTAAAGCATCATCAGACCATGCTGTCTTCAGTTTGTGAATCTGCTGACACCATGTTACTAAGGGAAGCAATTGGTGCTGACAGAATAAAGATGGGTTTGGAAGAGGAGCAGACTGAGACAGAAGGCACAATGAGCAAGATTCCATTTTCCCAAAGGGAAAAGCGTAGGTCTTAGTTGCTGTGCCCTTCAGAATATGGAACAGCTGGTTAACCATTATAAGATGGGGATACACATGCACACCTGGCACAAAGTTAAAAGGGTAGATACATTCACTTTGGAAGGTTGAAACTGACTCTGAAGATAGCCAAGTTTCCATGTGGTCAAGCATATGAGGGGATGGTTTAGAAAAGGGCAGGTTGCTGAAAAAGGTTTTTAGCTTTATTGGTGTTTTCTTGCAGCTATTAAACTAGAATCTGAGATGTTCTTTCTCTTCCCCTTCCTTTCTTTCTTCTTTCTGTTCTTTCCTTTCTTTCTCTCACTCCAGTTCTTCCTGGCCTGTCTTCTCATAGGACGTCCAGTAGGTAAGAGCAGGTGAATCCTTAACAGGATAACTAGGTATAGGCAGAGTCCTCAAATTCATGAACCTGCTGTATAATGCTATTCTTCAAAGCCAAGAGACATTAAACAGAATTTTCTGTCCTAGATGTGAGTTGTTGATCAGGGGAAATCTCAGAGGCATGTAAAGGCATGCAGGTTCTTTTCACTCCTTTTGGTTACCCACCAGACCTAGTTGAAAAGTCTCTATTGCATCTTCATTCAAAATATAGAGAAACTAAAGTAGAAATAAGATGGGATATTTTTCTTTGCTGGCTAGTTTTCACAGTCCTAGAAGCTGCTATGTAGCGACTAAGAGACAAGAGACATCATTAGAATTAATCAGTTGGGCATCCTATAAAATATAATGCCAAACTGTAAGGTAAGAAGCGCCAAATGGAACAATAGTGGCATAATTATAAAGGAAGTATCCCATTGCTTTATGATTGGATTTTAGAATCACTCTACAGGAGAATATTCAATCTAATATTATAAACCCAGTCAAGAATTTGTAACTTGGGACCAGGTGTGGCCCCAAGTTGTTTAATTCCAACAATTGAGAGGCAGTTGAATATCTATGAGTTCAGGGCCAGCCTGGTTTATATAACAAGCTCCAGGCTAGCCGTGTGTGTGTGTGTGTGTGTGTGTGTGTGTGTGTGTGTGTGTGTGTGACCATGATTTGACAAGACTTAGTTTTTATTAGGGAAATTATTACCACTTGTAGATAACTAATTTGAGAGGATCACAAACTGCTTTGTTTTTTTTTTTAATTGAAGATTCTTATTTCATTTTAAATTTTGTGTGTGTGTGTGTGTGTGTGTGTGTGTGTGTGTGTGTGTGTGTGTAGACTGGTGTAAGGATACTTGCACTTGAGTTAAATTACCCACAGAAACCCAAAGAGAGAGTTGGTTTCCCTGCAGCTGGAGTTACAGAAAGTTAACTACCCAACATAAACATAAATGTTAACTCGTGGTCAAACTGAGGCAAATTCAGGTTTTCTGAGAAATCAGTATGTGCTCCTGACCTTCCTTCTAACTGTTTGTGGTCATACGTGGACACTGATACTACTCTTTGAAATGAGCAGTGGCGAATTCAGGGTCTCACAACAGTTCTAGATACTGAAATACTGACTATTAATGAGGATTCAACCAAAAATAGGACATTTCTAGGACTGATCAAACAAACAAACAAACAAAAAAGACTCATGAAACATTGCTGAAGAGGGGGGCAGAGTGAATGTAAGAGCTGGAAAAAGAGAGAGAGAGAGAGAGAGAGAAGGGGACAGAGAGAGAGAGAGAGAGAGAGAGAGAGAGAGAGAGAGAGAGAGACTGTGAAATGCTAGCTTTTGTGAGGGACACAGGCATTTCAATCAATTTCTTAAAAGCTAAGTTTGCCTACATTTGGCCTGCATCAGTTGTGGCTGTCATTAGTCCGTGGATTAGGGAAAGGCTTATGGGGTCCTCTTGCTGTATTGCTAGCTACTGGTAGAATACTAGGCATGGGGAATCAGTGTCTTCAATTGTATATCCATGATTAGCCAACCAAATAACAATTGACGTTTCCAAATCCATGTTTACACAGACAACCCTGATTAAACTCAGGGTGTCATAAAACAAAACAGAAAAGCATGAATATATGAGTCTTGAAGGGAAAGTGGGGACAGTTCACAGGGATGGGAGTGACATAAGAGAGACTTGGATGTGAGAATAACCATAAAAAATGTGTTTCACATGACTAAAAGTGTCAAAAGGTAATAAAAATAATAATAAAAACAAGTCAAAGCAATTGAAATATATAAGAAGTTTTGGAGATGAAGGTGGGAAAAATACTTCCTTGATTTCTAAGGTTCAGAGCTATTTTATTTTATATCAGTGGAATTTAAAAGAAAATGGATTCATGTTTTCTGAGAAAGGGAAATCAAATGAATATTCGATTATTTAGCATGAGTCATAAGCACTGGGGCTTGTGGCCAGCTGAGATCCTTTTTAATATAAATTCTTCCTTTTAAGTCCATGTAGACTGATGCCCTCACATTAGCAAGTACCTAGCTCTTTCTATATCAAAGAGAGATTTATTAAATTTAATAGACCAGAATACTATTACATAAAGAATACTGTCCCTTAGCTGCAATGAAGTCACTCAACCAACTGATGGCTATGCTCATTTTCTGACCACTTTGCATTTTCTATCACCGATACTGTTCAGAATCAGATCTGGACTCATTTGCTGAGTGCAGTGCCTCATATGCCTTCATGATTCTAATATCTACAGGGTAAGAAACCCAGAGCCTCAGTATTATAATGATTTTTGTTGTTATTGTTGTTGTTAATTGTTTATTTGGTGTTTTCTTGATGATTAGTTTTTGATACATTTTTTTTTGCAATAAAAGTTATAGTGACAACAGGCCTTCCTCCCAATATCACCATGTTTGGGTCACAATAGCTTTTGCAAAATTACATTAAATGACTTATGTGCAAAGTGACAGATAGTTTTCTTGACAAAAATTATCTGATGAGATAGAGGCTTTGTTTTTACTTGTGGGTTGAGAGGGTGCAATTCATCATGTTGAGAAAGCATAACAAAATTTATGGTTGTGAGTATAGAAGCTGAGACCCATCTTATTTGGCCAGCAGGATAAACAGAGAACAAGAGATACCATCTCTCATCTCTATTTTCGCCATTTTCTTTTATCCAGTCTATAAGCATAGTCCAAGGAGTAGCACTGCCTATCTTCAAAGAAGGTTTTATAGCTTCATATAAACTTCCTCATCATCACACCCAAACATTTTCCTTATTAATGCCCTAGACATATTATAATTTAGTATAGTTTGTAGTCAGAGATAACCATCAGAGTTCTGAGGTTCATGGCTGACTGTCATGGATAATGGTGTGGTATTCTTTTATGGAAATTTCAGCATTCATAGTTTGTATATTCAGCCTCATATTACCCAAAAGGTGAGTCCAAAATGTGAGTATAAGCCACTGGGGAAATTCATTATTATTAATTCATTATTAACCAAGTTTAAACTTTGATCAGGTGATTAGAGAAATGGCTCAGTGGTTAAGAGTACTTACTGCTCTTTCAGAGTACCCAGGTTCAGTTCCCAGCACCCACATGGCAGCTTACAACTATCCAGAACTCCAGTTCCATGGGACCTGACACCCTCTCTGACCTCAGAGGGCACAAGAGCCACATGTGATAACCACAAATGATACACAGGCAAAACATTCATACAAATAAAATAAAGTGATCTAAAAAGAGAAAAAAGTTATAAACTTTGATCAAAATATATCCAAGCTTTCATTGACTCTAATCAAGTACAACTTCAAATATTGGATAGGGCTCTTATGGATTTTATTCCCTTTGGCTCCATCACCCAAGTTCCATACTAGTGTTTAAAACTTTTTCTTCTTTCTAGACTTATCAAAACATTATCAGTATTTTTGACTATGTTCAACACCACCTGTGAGATCCTAGAAGATCCTAACGTTATGAGATAACATACCAGCCTTCACCCTAATTCACTATGAACTCTTCAAGATTTCAATTTTGCCCTTAAGAATCATATTTTCAAACAGGCTTACAATAGCAAACATAGACTTATACCTATGGAGCAGCTCTCAATCCAAACAGAAAGCAGTTGGTTAGACCCACTATCAACTTACCTCTACAACAGTCGGTAATTCTTGACTGCCTGGTTGATGTTGCAGCACACAGAGTCTACAGCTGAGTAAGACTTCTGATGAAAATTTTACTAAAGCAGCCTACAGAACAGTCTCTAGAAATATGAGGGCTAGCCAGCTGGACAGAATCTTCCAGCCAATTCCTAGCTTCATTTTCATATCCTGCAACCCAAAGATATGGTACCTTCAGCAATAAGATCTTACCATCCAAACATGGTAGGCAATGAGCTGACATTACAATGCTTTTATTGTTTTGTGTGCTTCTTTGGTCTTCCTGATCAACTACTTCAAGGGAGACAGCTTACTCTGGCATTGGGATGTCACTTTGTGTGTGTGTGTGTGTGTGTGTGTGTGTGTGTGTGTGTGTGTGTGTGTGTGTGTGTTTTATTTGAATTAGAAACAAGATGATTTTACATGTTAATCCCAGTTCCCTCTCCCTCCCCTCCTCCCCTACACCTCCCAACTAAAACCCTACCTATCATATATCCTTTCTGCTTCCCCTGGAGGGTGAGGCCTTCCATAGGGTATCATCAGAGTCTGTCTTGTCTTTTGGGATAGGGCCTAGGCCCACCCCTGTGTGTCTTGGCTCAAGGAGTATCCCTCTATGTGGAATGGGCTCCCAAAGTCCGCACCTATGCTAGGGATAAGTACTGAACTACTATAGGAGGTCCTGTAGACTTCTGAGGTTTCCTCACTGAAACCCACATTCCTGGGGTCTGGATCAATCCCATGCTGGTATCCCAGCTATTAGTCTGGGGACCAAGAGCTCCCTGATGTTCAGGTCAGCTGTTTCTGTGAGCTTCACCAGCCTGGTCTGGACCCCTTTGCTCTTCACTCATCCTTCTCTGTAACTGGATTCCAGTTCAGTTCAGTGATTAGCTGTGGGTGTCTGCTTCTCCTTCTACCAGCTGCTGAATGAGGGCTATTGGGTAGCATATAAGTCAGTCATCAATCTCATTATCAGGGGAGGGCATTTAAGGTAGCCTCTCCTTTGTTGCTTAGATTGTTAGCTAGTGTCATCTTTGTAGATCTCCAGATATTTCTCTAGTGCCTGATTCTCTGTAACCCTAAAATGTCTCCCTCTATTATGGTATCTCCATTCTTGTTTACTTCAATTCTTCCCCTACTCAAACTTTCTGCTCCTCATGTCTTCCAGATATCATTTAATGTCACATATCTTCTAGGTCCAGCTTGGAAGATAATAAGCCATAGTAATGGAGCTACTGTGATTGTTTTACTTAATGAACATGATGTAGCACTCTTCTAAATAACTATGTTTATCCCTATAGATTAGAGTTGCCTTCAGCTTTTCTTTTTTTGGCCAGTTTTTTGTTTGTTTGTTTGTTTTGTTTTGTTTTGTTTTGTCAGAGAAGCTCTTACATATGGTGACCATAACTGAATAGACTCATATCATGATCTTGTCATTAAACCTAACAAATTGAAATGGCTCATAAAAACAAACAAAATATGAAAATAGAAAGGATACTAGATAAAAAGAGGAAGTAGAGAGCAGATATGTTAGGAAATAAGAGTTTACATGATAAATCATATTGTGTATACCTAGGAAATCATCATAAAGAAATCCATTATTGCATATAATTAATATATACTAAAACAATTTTTACTTTTCTTTTAATGGTCTAACTCCGAAACACTTTTGGCTTGGGTTGAAACTTGGAAACTTGGATCTATGCCAAATGTATTATGCTTATAGACTTCAAGTATAAACATAGGACCAAATGCTTGGATTCTACCTATGCATTGCCTCCAAGCTTCTTCAGCTAAAAATTCATAAACATTTACTGACATGTAAGGAAGGGATTTTTTGGGTCCAAACATTATCATCATCATTATTGTTATTATTATTATCATTATTATTTGATATTTATCACCATGGCGCTCTCTCTTTTTCTCTGTCTCTGTCTCTGTCTCTGTCTCTGTCTCTGTCTCTGTCTGTCTGTCTCTCTCTCTCTCTCTCTCTCTCTCTCTCTCTCTCTTTCTCTCTCTCTCTCGGTTTTTGAAGACAGGGTTTCTCTGTGGCTTTGGAGCCTGTCCTGGAACTCTCTCTGTAGACCAGGCTGGCCTGGAATTCACAGAGATCGACCTGTCTCTGCCTCCTGAGTGCTGGGATTAAAGGCGTGTGCCAACAGTGCCCAGCTAAGGCCATCTCTTGTGCTTTTTTCCCACATCAAACATTTGTAGGTAGATGAGAAGCCAGATTTTATGGAGGAAAATATGTCCATAATGTACATATAACCTTTCTCAACATAAAATTGTTTCCTTGTTTTACATTTTTCAGTGCTGGAACCAAATCTTGGTTCTTTTTTTTTTCCAGACAAGGTTTCTCTGTGTAGCTTTGGAGCCTATCCTGGCACTCGCTCTGGAGACCAGGCTGGCCTTGAACTCACAGAGATAAGCCTGCCTCTGCCTCCCGAGTGCTGGGATTAAAGGTGTGAGCCACCAACACACGGCCAAATCTTGGTTCTTAAGGAAAATATTTCACTGAAAAGAACAGTATTTATTTTAGGTCACTTAGAAGAAATAACTTACAAAATGCCTAATACATTGAGACACATGCAAAACACCACACAAAGGGTTGTTGGCAGACTGTTGTGTTTCTTCTGAGATATCATAAATATCATAATATAATATACAGCATACAATGAGCTTTTCATATTATCAAGACATGAAAACAAAAGAGGAACCAATTAAATGTGTTTTCAAATGAGAAAGAACACAAAACAAAGTCATCACACTAAATCATCTCTCAATGGTATCCTGCAAACTACCTGAAGTTCTGACCCTGTTCATTCTTGGTAGGCTGCACAGTATTGAATGCGGAGTCATGATGAACTTAGGGAGCAAACTGAGACCAGTACATGATGGAACGAAAAGGGAGACATAAAAAGTCTCTGAGATTGAAGTATAGAGAGCCATAGGTACAGAAAGACCTGAGGTAGATAAAGATAGTATTTAATGACAGAAAATTAAAAGTCAGACAGGGTAAAGTTCTTCATGAGTTGTACAGCTAATTGATAAAGAATCCAAGGTCTAATTGATAAGGAATCCAAGGTATGCATCACAAATATGACTCCAAGTTATCTTCAGGTAATACTTCCTAAAACATGTCGTCTCGTGCTACACATGTGTAAATGTTTGTGCTGGACTATCACAAAAGTATCACTTCTTTTATGCACATTTTTCTTTATAAGTGAGGTATTTGATATGATTATATGTGTATGGCTATATTAGCATTCATAAAACATTAACACAGGCATACATTTTAAATATACACAATTATGTAGATGTTTTTATTTTTGATATTATGATATCATTACATTTTCCCCTTCCCTTTCCTTCCTCCAAATCCTTGCATATACCCCTTCCTGCTCTTCTTCAAATGCCAAGTCACTATTGCAACAATGAACTAATCATTATTGACTTTATATCAGGACCATAAAATAAGCAACATTGCTATTAGTTGGAATACATTTTCAAGTACTCCAAGTAGCTTTCCAGTAGATAATCAAGAAGCATCATTATTTTAAAAGTTCTATAGATGAAATTGTGTCTAACACACATGATTAACATCTTTAAAAGTACCACAGCATTTTATATTTACCTGTCAGGGGAGATACCATGATCAGGAAGGTGGTTTTACCAGGGCGGGTGAGGATTATCCATTGCACTCTGGATGTGGTGACTCCTGAGATTTCCCCAAATGCAGGAAACTTGACTGCATAATTTGTGGTAGTAGGGGACTATCTTTTCTCTCTCCCCTAAAAATAAATAAATAAATAAATACTACATCATTTTATGCCATTATCTCAGCCTTCCCAAGAGAGAGTTCTATTTTTAATTTTTATTTAAATTAAAAACAATCTTATTTTACATACCAATCCCAGTTCCTTCTCCCTAATTTCCTGCCATTACCTCACCATCCCCCATCCCACCCTCTCCATCCTCTCCTCAGGGAGGATGAGGTCTCCCATGGGAGATCATTAAAGTCTGTCCCATCCTTTGGGGCAGGATCAAGGCTGTCCAGTGTATCTAGGCTGAGAGAGTATCCCTCCACAGGGAATGAGCTCCCAGAGCCCATTTGTGCACTAGGGATAAATACTGGTTCCACTGCCAGAGGCCCTATAGACTGCCCAGGCCCCACAACTGACACACAAGTTCAGGGGGTCGGGTTAGGTTTTATGCTGATTCCCCAGCTGTCAGTCTGTGGTCTGTGAGTTCCCTCTTGCTCAGGTCTGCTGTTTCTGTGGGTTTCCACAGAGGGAGTTCTATTAACACAACAATGAACTCAACCCTAGGAATCAAGAGGCAATTCACCAAAGCACTTTCTCACTGGAAAATACTCAGGTATGAGCTCAGTTCAAATATATTAGGATTTCTCTCATCTAAAATGATCCTCAGCAAAGAAAGTTGCTGTGTTTTGTTTTGGTTTGTAGCTAAGGAAAACTGCAAATAAAAGAAGGTTAATTGACCTAACCAGGACTATGAAGTTACAGGACAGACTCCAAGCTAAATGGGGGCTTGCCTTCCTGCAAATCCAGTGATCTATGCCTATAAGGCTAATTAATAGTAGCCTTATGACTAATTATACTGATTACAAGCTCCTTGGAGTTTGGAAGGCCTTGTAATCTGCTCACCTTCATTAAATGCTTCTTGGAAAAAGTAATGAGAGAAAGTAGGTTAGTAGCCCAGAATCGGTACCAGGTATTTCTGGATTAGAATTTTAGCTCACCCTTCCTCTGCATAACGTAGTCTTCTGCAAATAATTTAATCCACATACCTTATGACTCAGCACCTTCACAGCAATGCATAACACACTAGGTTTTATGATGAACAGTCACAAGCAAGGGAAGTACTGACTCTTGACAGAAGTTTGTCATTTGTTAAGTCAGTAAAAGAAAACAGAGTAAAAAGTTCACTTGTATATGCAGAGGGGGTCTGGGTAATATCTTAGACAAGATGACAAATGAATTGGGATTCAAAAAGAAATTGGAAGTTGCAAGCTCATGAGAAGGGGAAACTTCAAGATACAGTGAACACTGTGTACAAAGAGAGGTGACATAGTCATTAACTGGAAACCCCACATCAGCAGTAATGTTTTATCCATCTCCTCACAGCAAATTAGAGGCCTTATCAAACAGTATTTCTGCTTAGAATAAAGGTTCATGAAGATGAGGATTATAATGAAAGGCCTGCTCCAAAGAAGGACAAATTTAAAATGGTCTTTTTGTGATTCACAACCTGTTTCATTTTCTACAATGAGTAGGCAAGGAAGGATTGTTTTTTGGCAATATTTTAACTGTCTAAAGGTCTTCCTACCTTTACTATTCAGAGTACAAATTCCTCTAGATAGGGAGTTGAGAAAATTAAGAGCCTCTTAT
The DNA here is from genome assembly GCF_003668045.3 of Cricetulus griseus. NCBI lineage: Eukaryota > Metazoa > Chordata > Mammalia > Rodentia > Cricetidae > Cricetulus > Cricetulus griseus. Next base: position 18,208,742 of record NC_048603.1, on the reverse strand, counting down.
AATGTTAACTCATGATAATTTTCTTCTTCCTGTGCTAACACTCTGGAATTCCAAGTGGCCTAGAATGGTAGGTATGAAGTACAATGTACAGAGAGCTGGGCTTGGAGGTATTTCAAAGAAGAGTCCCAGAGGAGAACATTGTTAGTGCCTGTAAAACACATTGGCTAAGTTGTTTTCAGCTTAATTTAGTGCTTTCAAAATTCAGGGGAATACTAATTGGCAACTTACCCTTCTCTATTCACCAAAGCCATTTGGTAGGAAAAATATTTAAATCTTACCAGTTATTATGTTTGTTGAAGTTATGGTGTACTTGCGAATACTTTAGCTTGGGAAGAGTTACTGCAGATGAATGGGTACATTTTGGTGATAGCCACTTGTTCTTCTGGATTAGCTTAATCTTTATGATGTTCATGTTTGCAGAAATAATACACAAGGTAAAACAGTCAAAAATGAATAGAAGGTTTTTCTATGGGGACTGTTTTTCTATCCAGAGGTTGATTCCCGTGTGTAAGACATTTCCATAAAACAGTTACATCTAGGTCACTAAGCACCTGTCTTTTAATGCTAGAAAATTTGATGTTCTGTTTCCATGGAGCCAAGAAGTGCTGGAAGATAGGATTGTTCCCAGATTACAGGAATATTTTAATCTTAGTGTTCTACTGCCATGAAGAGACACTATGGCAACAGCAACCCTTATAAAAGAAAACATTTAATTGGGGCTGGCTGGCTTCCAGTTCATAGGTTTAGTAGTCCATTGCAGGCAAACAGGGTGCAGGAGAGGTAGCTGAGAATTCTATATCTACATTGGCAGGTAGCAGGAAGAAACAGTGACACTGGGCCTGGCTTGAGCTTCTGAAACCCCAGAGCCTATCATGTGTGACATACTGCCTCCAGCAAGGCCATACCTATTTCAATAAGGCCACACCTCTTAATAGTGATACTTCCTGTACACCTATATGGCCTGGGCAATTTTCATTTAAACCACCACACAGAGGTCATGGATTTGAAAGTGTTGGGCAACTAGTGGGAGTTAGAGGGGGAGAATTTAAGGTAGAAATGACAATACAGCAGTCACATGTGAAGCAAACATACAAAAAAATGCATGTAAAACAAACTCCCCTGTAATTCAAGGGAAATTGAAGAAAGACATTGATTGTTCACTCAGCTCATATCTACTTTATATTATATCTCAAAGAAACCTGGGACAAGTCTTACCCAGTACCTGTGGCTCCTCCCAGCACTTCTCACCCTGCCCCCTACCCTAAACCTCTCCCCCCCTCAGGCTGGGCTTCCTCTTCCCTGCCCCTGAGCGTGATCCTATCTATATAACTCAGCCATTTCCGCCATGCTGATCTCTTGTCCTCTTGCCCCAGTCTACCTCTCTTTGTCAATGACTCCTCTCTTACTCTCTTTCCTCTCATGTCTGGTTTAGTCTTCTGGCCATGTTGAACCTTGACACTTCTCTCTGCCTGCTTTTCTTCCTTAAATCTACAATAAAAATCTTCATAATTTAGTCATGTCCTCCTTTCATTTCATTTTTTCATTACCTTTGATGACCATATTAGGGAAGTTTTATTTTGGAATTGCTTTCCCCCAAAAGAGTAACTTGTCCTGTTCTGTGTTCCACCCAAGAAATGGGATGTGCAATAGTCCAAATCAATTTGGTTTCCATATGAAGAAACTTATCATTAGATCTTTAATTGCAAGGAAAGACCATTCAAGTACTGTATATGCATTTCATGTTTGACTATGTACTTAGAGAAAAAGAGAATCAAGAGAATATGCATATGTGCATACATATATGGAAAGAAAAACAGAGAGAAAGAGGAAGAAGGAGGGGGGGAGGGAGAGAAAGATTAGGAAAAGCAGCTGATGTAAGTGAAGAAGGGTAATTAGACACACCTACTACAAGCCATAGATACCCAAGAATCAGTAACAATCACACTGACTCCATAGTCAGTTGAAGAAGATAATAATACCTATATTGTTAGCATTACTTTAAAAATGTAAACCATAATAATTTCCACAAAACCCTGAGTAATACATATTATCTATTATCACTTAATAGATACTCCATAAATGGCAGCCAAGGCAGAGAGAAAAAAATGAGGGAAAAAATGAAGAGCAGGGATGGGGAGATAACTCTCTTTATTCTTTTCTCCAACCAACTCTATATTTTTCAGAAATTAAGTAACAACAAAAGAGTGGAACACCGCCAGCTGTCAATGGACAATTTTAACTATAGATTTATCTATATATTCAAGTTACATAGCAGGCTATGGATGCCTATTGATTTTTCTGCTCTGAAATAGATGGTTTTGTTTAGCTCTGAAAAAGTGAACATTTTTTCTGACACCAACTGCTTGTTTAATAGTTTAGGAATAATCTATATTGCATTAAGAAGATGACTTATTACAACCCACCTTCTGTTGTCTAGTGAACTATTGATTTAAGGCAGTTTTGCCCTTCTAGAGCATCTAATAAATTGGTCCCAATCGTCAGTGGCATGTTGTATACTCATTCCTCACTGTATAAATGTCGGTCTTGCATATTTTAGAACACATCCTTAGATTTGTTTCCTTGACAAGATCCTTCCCTTTTAAACCTCTCTGGTGAAGCAGTCACTGATTTTTTTAATAACCCACATAAAATTTTTAGATAAGTAGAGGGCATCACAATCAATATTCATAGCATGATTTATCAGGACAAGGACTGTCTCACTGAGTCCTCCCTGTAAATCCAGGGAGTAGAGTAGTTAGCACAGTCATCGATCTCCTGGATATTTTAAACAGGTGTTAATGGGCTTGAAATGTGTAGTGGCAATGAATCACCTGCCTGTGATGTAGGTAGTTAGAGACTTTATTAGCTCAAATGCTTCAAATACCCTTTGCCTTTTCCTCCTTCCCTCCAACCCCCAGAGGCAGCCCTGTCCCATTCATCTGAACTCAGTGGCTCTTCTCATGAATTCCTCCTTCCCAGGAAGGTTTGGCTCTTGCTTGGCTGGAAAGTCCATTGATCTTTATTATGGATGCTGTGCCCTCCTTAATATCAGTGAGGACACTAATTTGAGTTTATACTATCTGTGTAATCCTTATTCATTTTCCCTACAGGCACAGTTTTCCGAGACAGATTATGTTCCCTTCTTATTCTAGATGACTATGTAAGAATTTGATTGGCATGTAGATAATGTCCAGGACTTTCTATGAAGTTCTCTACAATAAATGCATTTGTTTAATAGTTATGGGGTAATCTATATTTCATCAAGAAGATGACTTTTTAAAATTTACAGAAGTTGATAAAATGTATAGAAGTACACCAAATGAGTCACTAACCACTTTTAGGAATCTTAGATTAGATACCACAAAATGATTGTTAATTGAATAAATATATGAATTAGTAACAACAAAACAACAAACAAATAAATAAACACTTTCTTCTAGAGAATTCTGATGGTCATATTCTTTTCTCTAGGCACAGTGACTCCAATCTGGTTTGTTCTCATTGAGGCCATTTGTTATTCTTACCATAATGCCTTCCAAAGAAGACAGAGTAATTATTTTTTAAAAAGAAGCTATAATATTTATTTGAACCTTTTGGAAAGCTTGTTGACCTTTGAAGTAAAATGAAGAGCCCTCACTATTTCCTTTAAATTATCGGATTGCTTTTTATTAGATATTTAGTGTGTGTGTGTGTGTGTGTGTGTGTGTGTGTGTGTGTGTGTGTGTGTGTGCGAGCAACTTGCATGTGAGGACTTGAGGAGCCAAAAGAGATCTTCGGGTCCCCTGTTGTTGGAGATACAATCTGACTTGGTGCTGTGAGCCAAACCTGGTTCTTCTGGATGAACACAAAGTACTCATATCTGCTAAGTCATCTCCCCATCTATCTTACAGATTGCATGTCCTTGAATGTTACAATAATAAGTAATATTGGAAACCTTAAATTCCAGCCTTCTACACCTAATAGTTGATAAAAAAGGTCCAACACAACATTTGCTCTTTCTATTTTGTTTATCTGAGATATCATCTGTTAAACTGAGGCACTCATAGCCTGACTCTTAAAGCCAGAAGGACTGGTTTACCCTCATATGCTAAAGAGCAGCAGTAGAGCCAGCAGAACACTTGATTGGTTTCTTCACCCACAGACTGGGAAGATTGGTGATCAGAGAACTTTATGATTTGTGATTCTAACTCTGAAACAGGAAAATATTACCAGGATGTCCATTTTATTTTATGACAATGTATAACAGGAGTATGTAGACAAAGAATCTCTGTGATTGGGAAAGTTTATTTTGATAAATTTTCAGATGACAAGTCAAATAGACCATCTTGGGAATGTTGGAAGTAATTAAGGGGTCTTAACATTCTCAAGCACAGCATGGGGGATAAGGGCAAATTATGTCAAATTCGGTGCAAAATGCTGCTGTGCCACTTTGAGTTCAGTTTGAAGAGGTTGCCATGGAAATTTCTATCATATCCTGAACTTGCAGTAAGTGTATCACCACTCACTAGTTGGCTTGTTTCTCCTAAGAATGAAGAGGAGAGGGATAGGGCACAATTGCAGATATGACCTCAACAGCTTCAATCCTAAACACAGTTCATGTTTCATTGATCCCTCAAGATTCCAAATGTAGAGAGGACACGGGCAAGATGGCGACGGTGGCTGGCGTGCTGCGGGGACTGGAGGCAGGTGTCTGGACTTCTGAAGAGGCATTTTCACCATTCGGCGCCCGCGGCACTGCGGTTGACAGTTTGCAAAGCTATTAATCAAGGTATGGATGAAGAACTAGAAAGAGATGAAAATTTATTTCTGCTTGGCGAAGAAGTTGCCCAGTATGTTGATGCATATAAGATTAGCAGAGGCCTATGGAAAAAAATACGGTGACAAGAGGATCATAGATGCCCCCATATCAGAGATGGGCTTTGCTGGAATTGCTGTTGATGCAGCTATGGCTGGGCTGCGACCTATCTGTGAATTAATGACCTTCAACTTCTCTATGCAAGCCATTGACCAGGTTATAAACTCAGCTGCTAAGACTTACTACATGTCTGCCGGCCTCCAGCCTGTGCCCATAGCATTCAGGGAGCCCAATAGTGCCTCAGCAGGTGTAGCTGCTCAGCATTCACAATGCTTTGCTGCATGGTATGGGCACTGCCCAGGTTTGAGAATGGTCAGCCCCTGGAATTCCGAGGATGCAAAAGGACTTATTAAATCGGTCATTCAGGATGATAATCCAGTGAGGATGCTAGAGAATGAACTAATGTATGGAGTTGCATTTGAACTTCCTACAGAAGCGCACTCAAAAGATTTTCTGATTCCTATAGGAAAAGCACTGTAGTTTCCCATTCAAGACCAGTGGGCCACTGCCTATTGTCTAAGGATGGAATTGAATGTGAGGTGACAAATTTGCATACTATCAGACCAATGGACGTTGAACCCATAGAAGCCAGTGTCATGAAGACAAATCACCTTGTAACGGTGGAAGGAGGCTGGCCATAATTTGGAATAGGAGCTGAGATTTGTGCTAGAATCATGGAAGGCCCTGTGTTCAATTTCCTTGATGTTCCTGCTGTTCATGTCACTGGTGCTGATGTCCCTATGCCTTATGCAAAGATCCTAGAAGACAACTCCATACCTCAGGTTAAAGACATCACATTTGCAGTAATGAAGACATTGAATGTCTAATTTTGAGTTTGAATATCAAGTCATTAAAATTTATTTAAAATATTTATTGGGACATCATCTGATGTGTACTGAGAAACTTTCCTAGTTATAAAGTCAATGCTAAAGCAGCAGCAGGTCTCTCTGTACTGATAAGAAGCTTAAATGTGTTTATGAGTGGAAAACTCCACTCCCTGCCCTTTGTCTGTTATGGTTGGTCTAGTCTTTAAATAAGATTAATATAAATATTTCCCCTCTTTTACTACAAGGGGCAAGAATGTTGCAGAGTCCTGATGAAAGATATACCCCCAGAAGATATACTTTTATGTTTTAAAAGTATATTATCTACACTTGCTTTTAAGTTGTTTTGGTAAGGAATAAAGGGGATTTCTACCTATGAGTAATTGTGCCTCCCCAAGGATTCTCTATGTAACAGTTCTGGCTGTCTGGGTTATCACTTTGTAGACCAGGCTGGCCTCAAACTCAGAGAGATCTGCTTGCCTCTGCCTCCCAAATGTTTCAATTAAAGGTGTGTGCTGACATCACTGTTATAATCTAGGCAAACCTGGACCCGCCTCTTACCCACCTGCACATGGCAGGTGTATATACCCTGGATCTTTAAAATCCACCTACTTCCATTCTCTTTCCCTTTCTCTTTCCCGCTGTTTCTCTGGGGCAGACAGGACTTTTCCTGTCTCCCTCTTCTCTTCTGTCCTCTCTCTGTCTCTGTGTCTCTTTACCTCTTTTCTCTTTCCTCCCCCTACCTTCCCTTTCTAATAAAATTCTCATTAAAAAATTCCAAATGTAATGTAATAAACTTCTGATTCCATACAATTGAATATATATAGTCTCATATAATTACATAATACATATACAAGATATAATGACAGAACTTCTAATTCAATGAGAGATTGATGCAATATCTAAGTAAATACTCTAATTTTGAGCAGCAACAGAAAGAGGAAATATTCTTTCTCATGCCATGTTTTGTGACACTTTTGCCAGAACCTATGAGCATCATCTGGTTCACATTAATTTCTTCGTAACTTGGTATTTCACTTGGGGTGTTTGCCAGTCAGCTTTCTGACTGAGGTAAATATCTGAGACAGTATCAGTTTAGAGGAAGAAGTTTTACTTTGGCACACTATTTCAGAGACTTTCATCCATTTAGTTTGATAGTTTTATTGCTGTGAGCCTGAGGTGGGGCTGAAATCCATAGCAGGGTGCAAGCATGTGATAGAGCAGTGTTGCTTATTTCTTGGTAGACAGAAAGGAGAGAAAATTATACAGGAAGGGGCAGGGAATAAGACTCCCTCAAGGACTTGTCAACAGATATCTGTTTCCTCCAGTGACCCCCCATAGCTCTTAAAGTTTTTACCTTATCTAAACATCACTGGATGGGGACCAAGACTTCACAACATGAATTGTGAGGATGCTTCCTTTTCAAACTCTAGCATTTCTTACACTCACTTCATATTACAGAAAACAATTGGTCCATCTCTACCAGTTCACAAGGTTTCAACAATTCCAGAATTTCTCAAAAGTCCACATTCAAAGTTTTCCCTTAGACTTAAGTTCTTAGCCATGATCTCTCACTTTAACTAAAAATTGCAGTTACATATTCCCAACATATAATAAGATAAAGTAAATCTTTTCATACCAAAATAGACAAATGGATTTGGGTGTAGTAGCCTATGTCTTTAATATCAGCATGTAGAGTCAGAAGTAGGAAGGGCATGGAATCAAGGCCACCCTTGTCTTCACAGTGAGTTTGAGGATATCTTTGGACACAGGAGATGGTGTCCAAAAATTGTGAATGTTACAGAGGTAAGACATAAACCTGGCAGGACAACTATTAAACTCTATAGCTTCTTGCCTGCCTTTGAAGCAACTTAAATGGGAAATGGGAAAATGATGAGAAACTATCTATTACAACCTTACAGATAACGTGATTTATGACTTTTCCCTTAGGCTGCTCCACTAGTCTCCTGTAGTTTCTTTCAGTAGATATTCCAAAGTTTCTAGCACTTTTAACTTCCCTGTTTCAACTGTGTCTTCAGCTTCATCCTCACAGCCTCCTGGGATATCATGACTATCATATCAGTGCAGTTTTTCAAGGACCCTGTCAGTTTAATGAATTGACTATTTTCCTTCAAAATCTTGGACTTTTTCATGACCTCATACTCTTGAATTCTGCATACCTGTAAAACAAGGTTCCTGTGTGTGATATCTGCACTTGCTGCCAGCTTGAACAGTACCTGGGCTCCTTTAGTCAATAGTTGCTTCTGAGTGCCTGGTTGATTGGATGCAAGAAAACAATTTTCCAGGCATCATTGTGTGAGCTAAGTGTGATGGAGCTTTTGTTTCAGAAGAAAGTTATCAAACTCTTTAAAACTTAAATGCTTGGACTTGCTGGGTCCATCCAATTGCTGAAATATTGTAAAGATATCTTTTGTATTGTTCTAGTGCAAAGTGTATGCCTGTGCTTTAATACAGCTTATCTTTTAACAGTTGTACCTTCTTAGACTCAATTTTACTCATACCCATTTCTTTTCTTTTACAACTACAAAATTTTCAAATTTTCTGCTCTCTATTAATATCATGCATCTCATTAAAAGCATTGAATAAACCCCATGCCACAGCATGAATTCTGAAATGCCTGAAGATGTCTGTTTCTACATCAATTATTCAGTTGCCTTTAAACTTAGCCTACCACAAAATCTTAGGTCATCCATTCACACAAGTTCTTTGCCTCATTGTACATGAATGTACTCTAGTCCAATGAACCATAGATTCTCTTTTCCTATTGGTACATTCAGGACAAGAGCCTTTTCTGTATTCATTCCCATCAGCATTCCTGTCTTCCTAAACTAGGAATCTGCACATACAACCTCCTAAAGCATTTTCTATCCTGCATCACTAAACATTTCAAATCTCTAACACAATCTAAAGGTTTAGGAGCAACTTATTTAGGTAGGCATAACTACTCACTCACATACCATTGTTTATATAGCTTTACTTTGATAAGTGCCTGGAAAAAAGTGAACTTAAAGGAAGGATTGATGGGAGAAGTCCTTCTGTGTATATGCTTGTCTTATTGGTTGAATAAAGCATTCTTGGCCAATAGGGAATCAAGATTGGTGGGACTAGGAGTCAAGGAGGATTCTGGGAAATATAGTAAACACCATGTGATCCTGGGAAGAGAGGACGCACAAGGCTGGTATCTTCAGTAAGATAAGTCTTTATAAAAATATATAGATTAGTAGTTATGGTTGATACTTAAGACAGAGCCAGCAAATAAGAAATTTTAGTCATTGGCCAGCAGCATGTAACTAATATAAGTCTCTATGTGTTATTTGGGGGGCCCTGAAGTGGCAGCAGAACCGAGTGGCTGGTGGAAAGAGTTATTGTTACAAAGGATGGTTTGTTTGTTCACTATACTAAGAGTTTCTATTCATTGTCAGCTGAGTCTTTTACTATGTACTTGAGATGAGGTTTATCACCATGGCTGGGATCCTGTGGTGTGACCTAGTTACTCATCTCATGGTGAATAGGAATCAGAAGGAGCACTTGAAATGGGTTTTGCTGAAAACTCCAGAGTACATAGCATAGCAATGCTTGATATTGAAGGAACCAGCTCCCCTTTCGGCAGCCATAACAGCCAAACACGTGCTTGCCATAAACTTGCCTTGGTCACTTAGAGGTCAGATGCCTGCCTTGTGACAAGGAACCAATCAGAAGTTAGTCACTAGAAAGTCAGATGCCTGTCTCGTGACAAGGAACCCATCTGAAGTTAGTTACTCACTAGAAAGTCAGATGCCTGCCTCATGACAAGGAACCAATCAGAAGTTAGCTGGTGGTGCTATGCTTTACGACTCTGGGACTCTGGGTGTGCTTTACGGACAAGCGCACAGCAATGACGCACAAAGCATAGCAACCACCCTGGGAGGGCCTATGGGCCATAACAACCAGTTGACCAATCAACACAGGGCAAGCCCTCCAAGCCTGGAGGCACACCAATCGTGAGTCTGTGCGTACCCCCTAGACACTCCCCTTAAGCTGCCCTACAAGATCTGTACACAGCGGGTTCGAGCTATCTTTTCTAGCCATCCGCCATGGCAGGTGGGTGAAAGACCCGAGCTAACATGGGGTTAGCTCTCGTTAAATTACAATAAAGCCTCATGCAGTTTGCAGCAAGCTCTTGAATCTGCCTGGTGATTGGGGTGACCGCAGTCGTGGCCTGGGATCCCAGATACCTGAGTTTTCCGGGGGTCTAACAATATGATAGAATGTTTAACATGACCTCACACAGTGACTTCTGAAAATCTAATGGAATGAATGCAAAGCCCAATGATCAAGTGTGACAACTATCTAAGGCTCAGTGAATCCCCATTACCTACTTGTGCTACCCATTGGATGTTGCCCTCTCTGTAGACACACAAAACAGTACTTATTTTACAGACAAGGCACACTACTATTTCTTCTGGCAATAAAGAATACTGCCATCTAAAGAAAAACATCTCCCTGTGGTAATGCAAAAGAAAAACTGACTTCATCTTTCTCCTCCTAGGATTTTAAAGATACTCTGATACATTTGACCCATCAAAAGCCAACATCGTATGCTGCTGAGTCCTAATGGCTCCTTCGGGGGAGGTCATGAGAAGGCGTAAAGTGAACATCATAGATGTTGGAAGTTAGGTGAAAGGAAAAACAGCAGACTCATTTATTTATCAATGTGTAGAAAATTCTTAGCCCCCAGGTGTTCTGATCAGTTGATTTTGTGTAGTCGCCTCTCATTGGCTGGGCAGGACCACTGACAGTGACTATCAGACTCCAAGTTAGCTCTTCTCTAGATCTGGTAGGATTTAACTTCCTACAAATATAGGCCCCACAACAAATTACATCTTAGTTCAAAAGATGCCAAATGGGGCTGGAGAGATGGATCATCAGTTAAGAGTATGCAGTGGACCCATGTACAGTTCCAAACACCCAGGTTAAGTACCCAAGTTCACAGCCATCTCTAACTCCAATTTTAGGGCATCTGACATATTCTTCCAGGACCTGAAGAATATAATATAATATATTATATATTATAATATAATCATGTATACAAACACAGACTCAGTTAGAGACATATGCTCATAATGTGAAAAATAAATAAAATCTTTCTTAAAATTTGAAAAGTGATAAAGTGCGGTAATATATTATTTATGATCTAATACAGCTTGCCTGGAGATCAGAATGCAAAGGTAGCCACAGCCATAGAGACAGGAAGTGTTGGTACACACCTTTAATCCCAGAAGCCATACTAGTTAGCCATAGAAGCTGGGCAGTGATAGTGCATGTCTTTAATACCAGTGCTAGAAACATATACAAACCATGAGCAGGGTCTCAGAGGTGGCATTCAGTCTTATGCAGTTAGTTTCCAGGCCCATCAAGGACAGGATTTCCCCGGCCTTATTAGAAGTAAGAGCTCTCTGATGGCTTGACTGCTTTGTTTCTCTGATCTTCAGCTTGAACCCCAATATCTGCCTGAGTATTTTTTATTTGTGTTATAACAAAGAGCAAAAATAAAACAATTGAAGCCATCAGTCAATTGTGTTGAAGCTGTGGTGAGGGAGGAAGGAAATTTAATGGACAGTCCTTCATGAAAGTTCTTACATCTGGATTACCTGTCTAGTTATGCCAGTGTTTTCACTTACTGTGTGTATTTTCAAATTACTTTGGTATACTGTTTGTCATAATTTGCTTTGGCTCCTGTCATTAGAGACCATGTACATTGAACCCATGTTTACTGTTACTGCTTAATTTTACTCTATCCTCATGGTTTCTTTGGAAGAATCTCAATAAGAAAAATAAGTCAAAGTTTTTCCAAGTCTATATAACCCTCGAGCAGACATTTTCCAAAGTCCATGCAGCTAGTTAATGAAAGTGTGATGATGGATGTGATCAAAGATACATGTTGCAACTGAACAACAACTGTATAAGAAAAATAGAAATAATTACCATACAAATGATGAAATTCACATTTATTTGGGTCCCATTTACTTTTTTCATGCAAAGTGCATTACTGCATTTTAAGCTAAGCAAGGTAAAATAAAATATGAAATAGATTTACTTATTTCTCAAAATATATTATATATTTAATTATGCAAGAGAATTTATAACTGAAATATAAAGCATATGCACATACATACACAAACACACATATAAACTTCATATGTGTGTATATGAACTGTGTCTGATTATTAACTGAGATGTCAACAATGAAGTCTGTAAATTATAAACTGAACTGTTCCCTTACTGAGATTTTCCCAGTTGAAAGCTGGCTTGCAGAGAGCTATAGTTTGGGAATCCTTATAAAGTATTAAAGCAACCTATTAGTATTTTTAAAAGGTTCTTCATATATGTAACCTGCCAAGGATCTAAGGAGAAAGATACACCTTCTGGACACCAATTTTCTACAATGCTAAATGATATGGGATAATTAACTCTTTATGTTTGAAGGAACTATATCTTTATGCAGCTTGCAAATGTATTTTAGGAAGGGAGAATACTGCAAACATGAAGATCAATTATATTGACCCAGACTGTCATTATGAAAGCATTTAACTTGTTATCATCACTAGGGACCAAAGGGTAATCCTTATAACTGAAGTGCTAATATAGCCCTGCTTAGTGAGCACATTCAGTCATCACCCCATATGTCAGAATGACTTTATAAAATAACTTGCAGATTTTATATTAGTCAATGTATTTCTATGCCATGATAGTTCAAAATTCCATCCACAAACTAAAATTCTACCCATGTAACTCATTTTCATGATAGTCTTGCCAATTTCAAAAAACAGCTAAGATAATGGGATCAAACTGTAAATCCATAATCATTCATATATCAACCATTTTTAAAATTGATTTACTGATATGTCCTGAGGGAAGAGGATCATTACCTCACCCTGGATTTCCTGGAAATATAGAAAAGTTGTTGCATCCTAGGATCCACGCCAAAAACATGAAAATTATGAACCAAATTTTGTTTGGCTATTGTTTTGAACCCATGTTGATTTCTACTCTGGTGCGCTTGGAAATTTATTTTAACTCCATGCTTAAAATTCTCATGGATGATAGACAACAAGACATAACACAAGAGAAGTGAATGCTTCTAACCCCTTTCTAATACCACAGGGCTTATAGTTGGCACTAAAATCTACTTTTAAAAGGGAATTTTATTGGATTTCCGTGGTGAGGCTTGCACTATGTTTTTTTATTATGGTATTACTTTATTATGGTATTACTATTTATTCCAGTTTACTATTAAATAATGCTGGCATTAGTGCTCTGTCATTGAAATCATATGAAGAATTATATTGGATAACATTCAATAGTCTCAAAAATATTTGACCTACATATATTTGAGTGTACAAAATTAAAATCAATCATATCATAGGAGATCATTTAGTCTCAGTAGCAAGGTAAATTATTTCTCCAGTGTTTGTATGTTGAAGTCCTAGCCTTCAATGATTTAGGGAGGGATTATGTCTAGAAACAAGAATTTTTGTACCTGTAAATGGGCCTAAAATAAGGTCATTTTGGAGTGCATTGGTTATCACAAAATGTCTAGTGTCTCTCAGAGAGAGAACTGAGAAGTAACAAAGAGAGGAGGGAGGAGAGAGAGAGAGAGAGAGAGAGAGAGAGAGAGAGAGAGAGAGAGAGAGAGAGAAATTAAAGGTATCTGAAAAGAAATAGGCACTAAGGTGAGTTTTTAAGCCAAGAACACTAGTGACTTTCCTATGTATTTGTTTGCTATGTTGCATTTGTTAACACATTCCTAACAAAACATATTTATAACAATTAATAAGTGCCTTTATTTATTATATTTTATCAACTAAGTCCTTTGAGATCTTAATTTTGGTCTGAAGGTTGTATAGTTTTATAAAATGGGATAAGAATGTTTCCTTTTACCTCATATTGATTGATAACACAATAATTGCTATCACTTAAAAGCTTGTGAGAGTCTACCTGGGATCTTTTTAAGCTGGTTTCCATTTATTTTTATTTGAGTTACCTATCATTCTATTTAGATTTTCTGTTCAGTGCCAAATAAATACTGAGCATAGATGTTCTGAAATAAATCTTTGATATTAATCTGACTTAAACTTTTTCATTATAAACTGATTCTATGTGTTCATTAAATCTCAATATAGTGTAGATTCATATTTTCACTGTAAATGTCATTTACTTATATGCATCAGCACTTTAAATTACTGTTACATACAGAAATGTGTATTTTGTTTCACTTTTTCTATGTCTCTTCTCTAGTTCATTCCTTCTATAACCCTTCTGTTGAATTAATATTTATAGCTCACATCTATACCAAGGAGGACAAACAAAGAAAGAAATGATAAAATAGTAAAATTAAAGAAATAATTTCGTATCTACTTAAATATGAAACTACTTTGCTTGCAGAAGACACAAAGATATTTAGGATATAGCATTATAAATGACTGAATTATTCAAGGCCAAAAATACCATTTAGCCATAAATATCAATTATTATGCTTATAGGTTGTAGTGATAAGTGAATAACTAAAGTTAATATGTCACAGAAATAAAATACAAAAACCTAATTCCTTCATTTGTTTGTTTTTTTTTCTTGGCTTTCTTTGCTTTCTTTAAGGGATTTATTGATTTCTTTGTAATTTTTTGTCTTTTGCTCAATTTCTATAAAGGAATATTTCACCTCTTCTTTAAGAGCCTCTATCACCTTCATAAAGTAATTTTAAGTTCATTTTCTTATGTTCTAACTGCATTTGGAATGTTAAGGTCTTGCTGTAGTAGGGTCACTGGGTTCTGCTAGTGTCTTATTGCTCTTTTAGTTGTTGAATATATTCTTACCTAGTGTTTACTCATTCTTTTCTTCCAATTGGTGTGGCTTGTGCTTGTGCCTGGTTTTACAACTGGTGTGGTGTGCATCTGTGTCTATGTAGTCTGCTGGTGTTGCAGGGGAGGGCTGGGCATGGGGAGGATGTTCAGGAGCATGGGCTTGGTTGGCAGATGGATCTCAGAGGGACAATGTCCAGTGGATGCCATGTTGGGGGCACAGACTGGAGGCAGGTCTCTCCCCTGCTTTCCCTCTTCTTTCACAATCTTCCTGCCTCCACTTCAACAGCATTCCCTGAACCATGAGGATACAGGTACTTGATGTTTTTGGTATTGAAGGGGTAATTACTCTGTTTGCTCCTTTTAACATTGGAAAGGAAGTCTTTTACCTTCTTCCCCTCTTTTAATGGGGGTATCACAATCTTTGAGCACTAAAACTTGGGTGGATTCAGTATTTAATGAATGCCCTCCTGACCTATCTCCTTTTTTTTTCTTATTTCCTCAGTTCACACTCCTCTTCTCAGGTACAAACCCACATTAGCTACAGGCCCACACAATGTTTTATTCCTTCGCCCACAAAAATCTAATGGGCTGGACACCCACTGGGATTCTGGAAGAAAGACAAAAGTGGAAGCTTATTAGCTCTAGGGAAACAGAACTGAAGAGTTCTCTTTTAGTCAACCTTTGGGCTACTTTCTCATTCCAATGTCTGTTTGCTCCTCTGTCAGCTTTGTGATCAAGTTCCTGAGCTTGGAATATTCACCAGCTACTGAATGCCAGAGACATCTCTTTCATTCATTCAAACATGAACTGAGACCCATTGAGGAGTGATTCTGAAATTTCTAAACACTGAATAAGTTAGGAATAAAGCCTCAGCCTCATTATGGGAAAGTGAAATAAATGTGGGCTTTGGAATCAAAGTTGCTGGACCTGACCCTTATTGTGACTCTGGTATTTTTGTTGTAGTTGTTATTGTTGTTGTTGTTGTTGATTTTTTAGATATATGAGCAAGTTTCTTGATCTCTCTGAGCCTCACTGCTTATGAGTGTTGTTGTCTTTTAAAAATTAGATTGTAAGAACCTTTACTGTAATGGCTAAATCACATACTGCCCATATCAGGCTTGTATTAGGTACTTAGTAAATACTGATTCCACATAATTGATTTTGAAAACACTTTAAAATATGAAATAGAAAAATATGAGTCCTGGCTGAGGTGCTATGAAGCAGCTGAAAGTACTGAGACAAATGTCAAAAGGTTTATATGCATATGTGTATATATTATGCATTATACATGTATGCATACAATTATAATATACATATTAATATATTTAAAGGTTCTAACAGTTTTTTCTTTGGTTGTCACATTTTGAAAAATGTTGTATTATTCTTCTACAGAAAGCAATATGAAAATACTGTTGTATAGTACAATATATGACTATTTTGTGTTTGAGGAAAGTGGTAGTGGATGAGAAAGAATGATTTCCATTCAGTATTCTAGGACATGTCAGCTGGTGAAACAACTACTAAGTATGTTTTAAGAAATAGTTTCTCCTTAAAATTTGATAGATTAATTTTACTAGATGTAAATTTTTCACTGGTATTTCTTTCCATTTAGTTTGGTTTTCTTTTAAATATTTTGCTGCACATTGTTTCTTGTTAGATGGTAATAAAAGTGTGTGGTGATACTGTGTTTGTATTCTAACAAATCAAGATTCCATGAAGATCAGAAGGCAGAGCTAGCCACTAGTTAACTATAGAGGTCTGGAGGTCTGTACAGACAGACTGGAAGTGATATGACTATGTAGCGAGAGGAATAGAATGAAGGAGAAAACAGGAACTTGGTCTCTTTTCAGTTTGGAGATTTTGTGGATGTGATAACTCTGGTGGCTGGCTGCTCTACTTCTCTGATCTTTCAGATTTCACCCCCTAATATCTACTCCAGGGTTTTATTATTAAGACCAGTTAGAACTCATGCTACATACCAAGATGAAGCAGGACCAAGCCCCCCCCCCCCGTATCAAGGCTGAGCAAGGTATCCATGATTTACAAAGTGAGTTCAAGGACAGCTAGTACTACATAGAAAGACTCTATCTCAAAAGAATAAATAGATAAATACCTGTCAACTTCCCCATTTCCATTTGCCTCTGAGCATTTCTCATAAGAACATGTCCAGTTATTCTTTTCTTAATTTGTGGCATTATTCTAAAGTCATAATTTCAAAACTTATAACCTATGAAAAATGCCTTTCCAAATCACCTTCAGTCTTGATTTTTATGTTCCTTTTAATTTTTGCATAGGCATACACACACACACACACACACACACACACACACACACACACACACACACACACACGTCACCTGTCCCTGTGATGGTCATCTGCAGATTCTGATGGTATGATTACATGAAAGGCAAGTATGTCAAATGGAAACCACCCATGAATTTTGCATTTTGATCTTGTGTGTGTATGTGTGTGTTCAGGTGTGTAAAGGTGTGTGTCTGTGTGTGAGTGCACATGTAAATTCTCTGTTGTAGTTCTTCAGGCTCTGTGCACCTTGTTTATTGAGACGGTTTCTCTCACAGGCCTAAAATTGTCAAGTACTCTAGGCTTCCTGGCCAGCAGCTGCTATGTGGCTGTCTTGATCTCCCCATTGCTGGGATTACACACCCACACCACTATACTAGCATTTTTTTTTCATGCAGGTTCTGTGGTATGAACTGAAGTCCACATTGATACACAGGGAATGCTTCACCAAGAGAGTTATCTCCCCGGCTCTGCATTTGTGTCTTTTCCTGGATGGCTGATATTCAGTCATCATCCTACCAATGTGTTGTCTACAGCTTCCAACCAGCTACATGGTCACAAGGATGAGCAACTGAGGCTTCATAGTGTACTGAGCTGAGTGAGGGGCAGAGATATCTGGAAGTTTATAGGTGCCCAGTGGATGCTTTAAATTATATTTAACTTCCAGTGGGTGAATGGGGGGTATAACTTCATCACAAGTTAGGGGAAAAAACTTCATTATAAGTAATTTGTCACAAAAATGGTGTTATTTATGTTTCATATCAACTAATCAAGTTAAATATCATTGTATTAGAGGTACTCAGCTGTTTTGGTCCATAGCTCCTCAACACTTGAATTTTTCATAATTGTATATTGTACCTTGCTCTTATCACTCCTGGCCATATGCCAGTAATTCTCTCTAGGCCTGTAACTGCTATGTCATATATTTCTTGTTTTTAAAATAGACTCTCTGCTAAAATTTTGTATCACTGATGAGTTGTCATTTATAGATAACACAGTAGTAAATTAACTATGTGCTGTGTTTCATATATTCTACATGTTGTTTTAGGTTAAACTGGAAGAAAAAATAACAAATGTGAATATTTGTGATTATCTTATACATTTTAATTCAATATTTTGATTATATTTCTCCTCTTGTTGCATACATATTACCTTTCAACACTGAAAGATAGAGGGTAGGGAAAAAGCTTTATTTCTCCATGTTCCATGACTGAGGCATGTTATGTGTTCAGTATTATGGTCTAGCAATCAAATTCTGGAGGGTGATCAAGATCAATGGCAACAGTCTATGACCATACTGAATGATACATCAAAATGAGGTAACCTATTCCTGGCACTGGCTTTTTTGTTTGATAGCCTATCAAGTCTAGGAGTGCCATTATTCCCTCATTGTAGGGTATCTCCAATTGAGCTCTGGTCATTTAAGTATATGTATACATTTTAGGAAGTTCCTAAGATAGTTGGTTGCTGCATGACTTTCTCTAAGGCTGTCCCACACTCCCTTCTAAACTTGCCTTTCCAAATGCCCTGTAGCAAGTACTTATCTGCAGGGTCCTGTGGTCATCTATATAACTTATATTCAGTAATAATTTTGACATTTTGTTACATTTCGTTAATGATACCAACATGTTATTGAGTTTAACCACTTTAAAATCGTGAGCTGTTCATTACTATTGTCTCACTTTTCTTTGATTTTTCTTTTTTTTTTCCAAATGTAATTTCAGCTTGGTGACAATCTAAATGATGAGTTCACTACATATCTATCATTTTGTTAGAAATAATTTTGCGTTTTACTTCACTGCTTTAGTTTCCATTTATCTATATTGGACATTTTTTAAACTCCCTCAATCTCTTGAATATATTGAAATAAAGTTATTTTAATTATAATTTCATGCTTTCTAAATTAAAATTCAAGAAAAAAATATGTTACAAAAGGTGCCAGGAAATAAAATAAGGAACTAAAAGTGCTTTGCTAAATATAAATATAGCTAAGTGAATTATTTAAATTCATTTTATTAGTTCTTTGAGAATTTTGCACAATGCATTTTTATCATACTCACTCACTCCATCCCCAATTCCTCCCATATCCATCATTTCTTTTCTATCTACTCACCTTAGTGACACCCCCCATTTTTATAAATTCATAGTCCAGGTTGTGCTGCCAATACAACCTTGGATGTTGTTGTATTAACTGGAGAGTGTGCCCACCAGAGCCTTCACTCTCAAAAACAAAAACAGAAGATAAAGCAAACGACAAATAATGTATTGCTCTCTCAGCAGGTATAAAGTACCAATAGCTTATAAGATAGGGATTGTACTTTGTGTCCACCTCCATTCTCCATGCTGGGACTTTGTCAGACTTGAGCCTACACAGGTTTTGTAAATATTGCCATAATCACTGTGAATCTGTATAAGCAGCTGCCTTGCTGTGCCAGGGAAACATAGTTTTCTTGTAGCCATATACCTATGACTCCTACAATTGTTTTGTTACCTCTTATATCATGATCCCTAAGCCTTGGATTGAGTGGATATGACATAGATGTTGACTTTTTAAGACTGTGCATTCTACAGTCTCTTATTATTTGCAACTTGAACAGCTGTAGGTCTCTATATTAATCACCAGCTACTGCAAAAAGTCATTTCTCTAATGAGAGTTGACTGATGCACTAATCTATGGGTATAACAATAAGCTATTAGTACTCATTTTAAACCACTGTCCATTTTGCAGAGTGTCTTTGTTAGGGTTACTTATTGCTGTGATGAAACACCATTATCTAAAGCAACAAGGGGAAGAAAGGGTTTATTTCACCCACTGATGATAAAACAGTTCATCATCAAATGTACAAATTCAAACAGAGAAGGAACCCGGAGGCAGGAGCTGATGCAGTGTCCATAAAGGACAGCTGCTTACTACCTTGCCAAGCCTGCTTTCTTACAGAACCCAAAACTACCAGCTCATGGGCAGCACCACCCACAGTGATGTCACCCATTGGTTATCAATCAAGAAAATGTATTTAGAGGTGAAAGAGTGAATATGATTGAACTCATTGGCACAGTTAAGGACTTTCTGCAAAGTACTATACTAGCTCAGGGATTAAGACCAACAATTAGTAAATGGGAAGTCATGAAAGTAAAAACTTTCTCTATAGCAAAGAACACTATCATTTAAGTAGAGGCAGCCAAAAGAGAAAAAAAATAGTGCTTATACATCTAACAAAGGGTTAGTATCTAGAATATATAATTCAATGTATTATTATTGATATTTATTTTCTGATAATCCTTTTAAAATTAATGTGAGTTTAAGGAATTTACTAGTATTATTTTATAATAAAAACAGAAGCCTATAGCTTATAGTGATTAAGATATGGATCTAAGTTCTGTGAAGAATAATAATTAAATTAATGAAATTAATCCCCAAAGAATATTCATTAACTAATAGTCTATTTAGGAAGGAAAACCATTTTCAGTGGAATATAAAGGTAAGCCCTAAAAGGCAAATGGAATTCATATTTAATATTCATGGCTCCCTAATTACCAAAAAGGACAAAAAACTTGGGCTTTAAGAACATCCTTCTTAAAAAGTTTAATAGCATGGGCTGTGCTTATGTTCACTGAGCCAAAGTTGTAAGCAGATATTTAAGTATTATTTCTCATTTTGTGAAAAGTCATTCTCAAAAATTGTACTTTCTCTAGCACATTGAGGCTGCATCAAAGGACCTGGCTGGTGGTCTTTAACTGTGTGTTTCCTGAAGAACTCTCTGACAGTACATTAGTCCTCTCCCAACAAAGAATAGTAATGAGATCCACAGTAGGTTTCCAAAAATACTTGCCACTTAATTGAGGATATTTGTTAATGCCATTATTGGGTAAGACACTCCACATTGCCTTGTTCTGAAGAATGTAGAACCTGGAGTGAGATTTTAGTTTTACTTTTTATCTGTTTAGCAATTTTTGATATAATTATATCATTTCCCTCTCCCCTTACCTTTCTCAATACCCACTCACATAGCCCCTGGCTATCTTTCTGATTCATGGCCTCTTTTTCTTTAATTGGTGATATTAGTGGTGGTGGTAGCAGCAGTAGTGCTTGTGTGTGTGTGTGTGTGTGTGTATGTGTGTGTGTGTGTGTGTGTGTGTGTGTGTGTGTGTGTGTTCCTAAACATATAATAAGAACTGATTAATTTATTTAATGTTGCTTGTATGAATGTTTTCAGGGCTGCCTGTTTAGTTTTGAATAATCAATTGTTATGATCTTTCCTGGAGAAGAATATTTCTCCCACTTTTCATGTGAACTACAAAGGAAGGGAAGCAACTAGTAGTCTTACCCACTGTGACACCTATGAACAACAGCAATATGCAGCATGGCACAATAATTCTAAAGATGCAGTACTGGCATGAATACCTTTTGTGGTAACCAGTGAGAAGGAAACCAAGCCTGGTAGTGAAACTTAATCAACTACCCAAGGTAAGTGAAATAATGGATCTTGAAGGAGAGCCTCCAACTGCCACTTTACTAAACCAGCATAATTCCTAACTATATTAAATATTTTTCCTTATACCCAAAGATAAATGTAGCCCTTATGCTTCATCTCCTTCTAACTGATGAAGACTAATACAAAGAACTATGACCTAGTGAAGTGCAGACAAACTCCTGCATTCCAGTCACAACTGAAACATCGACGGGGGAAGGGGTAGGAATAATTATAAGAGCCAGAGGAACAAGGACTTGTCTATGACAATGTGCCATCTCAGAATTTCAGAAGCTACACCCGTAAAGTTTTTACCAAAGTAGCTGCCTAAACATGTGCTTAGTAAAGAAAACAATAGACATGCAATTGTGCAGAGGGAAAGAGGCCTAAGAGGCCTCAACTCTAGAAGAAGAGCCGCCGCATGCAACTTAGGAATACTGAGAGTGGAAGAAAGCATCTTGCCCAGCAAAGAGCAGTCAATTTTACAAATCCAACAAGAAAATAAAACAAAACAAAAGGTCCATGGAAAGATGATTCCTGACATGGAAGTAAAAGTACACTTGTGGGGAGTGAAGCAAGACCTAGAAAGTGAAGTCCTCCATGGCCAGAAAATCTCCGGTCTAAAAACAGAAAGATAAAACTCACACATATGTGAAACAGATAATTCAAGTCCAAGTCGGGTGGAACACAGAGGAGACAGGATGTGTGAAGACCAGAGAGGAATTTAGGAGTAAATGTCAAACATCACAGAGAGGTATAGCTTTTGTTTTATTGTCTTGTTTTACTTCATTATTTCTTTTTATTTGGCTTTTAGTTTATTTGCTTCACAACACACTTTTGGGAAGCTTTGAGAAACTGTAATGCTTTTTAGATGCATTTTATGAAATCTGGCTGCCCATTTACACAGCATAAATGGAAGATGTAAGTGAACCATGCTTGCAACACAAAATCAGAAGTCTGGTGTTTTAGGCAGGGGGAAGGATGGAAAAAAATTTACTGAGTTCTAGATTCAGAGGTGGACTTAAAGGTATTTCAACCCCAGACAGAGATATAGGAGGAGTAAATTTTACATGTATGCTTTTTGATTCAGAAATGTTAGGTTTAGATAAATTCAGGTGTTGTAAAGCTGGGCCATATGGTAGATCTATTTTTAATTATCTGACAAACTTGCATGTTTACTTCAATAGTAGATTCCCAAGTTTACACTTCCAATTAGAATGCATAAGGATTTCCAATTGTTTATCACAGTACTATACATTAGTTAAATCAATCACCAGAAGAATGGTTAAGAAAATGTGGTGTATGTATATGAAATTGAATGTTTTCAGCCAGAATAATCTATTAATGAAGTTATATACTTAGCAAGAAAATAGATGAAATTGGAAGTAGTTATGTTAATCAAATTAAATCAGTCTCAGTAACACAGATATTGCCCATAATTTTTAAGTCCTACCTTTCTGTAGATGTATAAAACATTTATGTACAGATAAAATGAAAGTAGAAATGAAACTTTCCAGGGAATGGGGACTGGGACAGGATGGAAAAAGGGAGAATGGGATAGGAACAGAATATTGGGTAAAATGTGATTAAAGTACTATGTACATTTGAATGATTTTATTTCAGCAATATAAAAAATAATGTTAAGTTTAAAAATCCTAAAACACTGTCAAGTATACTTATCTCTATTAAGACAAATGTGATGATTGTGACAATCATTTTACTGGATAGTACAATGGAATGACTTTTCTATCATTTTATTCACACCCTCTTCCCATCTACACTATCAGTTTTATTGTTCTATAATGATGACTTTTTTTTCTTTTAAACATTTTATTTTATGAAAGTATTGTAACTGTGCACTGGAGATACTGGTCAATTGGTAGATAGCTTCCCCAGCATAAATAAGGCCTTGTCGTCAATCCACAATACTTATTAAATGCATGTGTTTGCATATCCCTGAAATTCTGGTACTCAGGAAGTAGAGCTAAGATGGTCAGTACTTCAAGTTCATTCTTGGTACACAGTGAGTTAGAGGCTGACCTGGGCTACTTGAGACTCTGTACCAAAAAAAATTAGTATCAAGTCCAGTAAGATGGCTCAGCAGGTAAATACACTTGCTGCCAGACCTAAGGATCTGAGTTTTATTGTTGGGTATTTAATTCAAACCTCATATTTCTAACTTTATTTGGCAGCACAATGGACATCACCATTACTTAAGGAAACAACAAATCCCCACTGTCAACCTGGAGCCTCCTCTGTCTGTCTCACCCCTATCAAATTAGTTCACAGACTTAAGCTTGATTTCCAAATCCAATCACAATTAATCATTCCATGTAATGATGACTTTTTGAACTCTGTTTTAACCTGGCCTTGGTGATATAAGTACAATAACACAAGAAGACCTGGAAAGCATATACACATATTTCCTTTGGCACCCTAGTCTTCTTCTATCACAAGAGAAGAGCATGACTGTGTCAGTAAGGTGCTAGCAGGAAGAGTATGTGATTCCCAAGGCATGTCTGAAGCACCTGAGTGTCTCAGGCCAAGAGAAAAGCTCCTGATGCTAAGACATGAGGATAAATCCAACCAAGACCAGTAGAGTTTGTAACTAGTGCCTTAGACTTCCAGAAATAGAAACTTTCATGCTGCCAAATTTTTAAAGATGTTTGCCACACCACAACAGTGAAGTCTAGTCATTATTTGCCTCCTGATTTTTTTTTTTGAAGATTATGGTTGGACACAGAAGAAGGGTGGTAAATTAATGTGGTTCAACAAAGCCCCAAAATACATTACTGGACAGTATGAAAAACTTGTTCTAATGAGACAGAAAAAGTGTAGATCTGAATGAAAGGTGATGTGGGCAAGAACTGGGAGGAGTAGGAGAAGGGGAATCAAGAAACATAATATGTTGTATGAAAAAACCTATTTTCAATAAAAGTAGGACCTATAATTATTATATTACTTACCATCTCTGCAGAAACTAAGTGGACCATTTAAGAGGACAGCTTATTAAAAATGATTTGAAAAGATATAGCCAGGATTAAAGGAATAGCAGGCCAATCTGCAGCATCTATAGCAGAGCAATAGTAGGGATCTGTTATGCTGGCTCAAAGTCCAAAGGGAACAATATGTCCCATAAACATGCTAAGGAAAGAAACTGGGTCTCCAGGCTGGGAAAACTGTGGAAGGAGATGGGACATTTCCATCTTTTAAAATATTTTTCTCTACATGGAGCCAATATAGATAACTCATTGGATGGCCAGGAGACAAATATTGGATTAGAAAATAGCAAACAAATGACTCTTGTCTGTTATGATAAATATTTCTGCCAAACGCCGCCTGAGCCCCACTGCCACGTGTGAGCTTTAAGCCAGCCGCCTGCCCTAGTTAGGCCCAAATGAATACACAGAAACTTGTATTAGGTACAATGCTGCTTGGCCAATGACTAGGACTCTCATCTGTTAGCTCAGTTTTAACTATCATACATCTATATATTTTATAAGACTTATCTTATCGGACGCATTATTGGCGTCCCTCCTTGTCAGTGGATCACATCGTGCTGCTGGAGCAAGAGCAGAGGGGAAAAGAGAGGGCCGGCCCTTCCTGTTTCTCCATTGCTTAAATATGAGTCTCCTTGCTATGTCACTTCCTATCTGGATCAGCACTTCTCTACTACATTTCCCAGAATCACTTTGACTCCTAGTCCCATCTACTTGCTGTCTCATTGGCCAAACAGTATTTTATTTGAGAATCAAAAAGATAAATATACACAGTACATTCCCCATCACTTGTCTTTGTCTACATAAAAAACATGAGCCCTAACAAAGTTGCCATTTGATCATCAAGTGTTATAAATTCACTTAGATTAACACCTTGAAATAATAGACCTCACAATGTCATCTTCATGAAGGCAACAGTGGAGTAGAGCTTGGAAAAAACAACATACTATAAACCACTGGACTCAGTAAGCTTTAAAATGGCATCGTGTGTGTGTGTGTGTGTGTGTGTGTGTGTGTGTGTGTGTGTGTGTGTGTGTCTGTGTGTGTCTGTGTGTGTCTGTGTGTGTGTGTGTGTCTGTGTGTGTGTCTGTGTCTGTGTATGTGTGCACACACGCACATGTGCACACACGCATTTATGCCTAGTAGTAGCAGAAGCAGCAGACTAGTAAGTATGCATGTGCTACAGTTGATCTGTGGAGTTCAACTTTTGAAAATCAGTTTTCTTCTTCCATCAAATGGGTCCCAGGGATCAAACCCAGGACCTTGGTATTAGTGATAAGTGTCTTTTCTTGCTAAGCCATTTCACAGACCTGTTAGGATTTGACATATGTACAACTGAATGATAATGTTAATAATTATAAATTGAAAAACACAGTTGATTTTGAAAAAAGCATAGTGTTTTATAATTCCTCTGCCATGAAATAGACAAAAATATTTCCATGCCACTGAGTCTCTCAGTTTGAATAGTATGCCCATGTCCTACAAGCAGTTAAAGTTTAAATTGTGCCCCTGAGAAATATGCATACATAGATATTGATATTTATAAGAATCAAATCTCTAAGATAATAATTATATAAAATTCAAACTCCCTTGATTTATCTATATCCACATATAATGTATATCTCTCTATGTGTAGGAAGAATAAGAATAGAGAAATAATAGAATTGCATTTCATAGTGTTTACATGTTTGTATGGCATAAATCTTGGATAGAACAATAGGAGAAGTCATATTATCAATTTAATATAAATAATTTAAAAATAATAATTTTGCCACCTCTCTCATTTTATCTTGTCTTAAAGACATTATAAGAAATGGGTCTTCCTATTTCATACAACAATAAAGGTTGCAAGTTACAACAGTTTCATCTTCAAAGCCTTTTACAAATGACTACGAATATTGCCTTAGCATTAATTTAATCTGCAGAAGCACCCACTGGAGAACAGCCATTACTTCTGATTTATGTCTATTTTATTAGCTCCAGTTACCCGAGCAGACACAGCAAGCTTTGAAACCAGCCTTCCCAAGGCTTGTAAACTGTTAGTATAAACTCAATTTATCTGTTGGCATAAACTTGGTATCTGCTCTCCTTGGGAAGTCTTAATTTAATGATCCACAGTATCTAAGGCAAAGGGAAAGTGGTTCATACACATCAGCCCATCAGATCCCAGGCCTCTCTGAGAGCTCCATTGCCTATACAAACTATGAGCTGATTTCCTTGAGGGAAATGAATTGTTTTCATATAGGAATTGTGCGTGAGTCAAAAAGAAATCGTCATTCAGCACATGTAGTAATTTGTAAGGTATTTCCTGTCTTGCCCCGCAGTTCATTTGCTTCTCTCTTCTTAGCAGACAGGAACAAGCCAAAGTAGACAACAATCGCTCAGCTTTGCAGTGGCCCTTCCTTGCCTGACACTTCTTTTTCAGATACACAATAAGGCTTCAAGTTCCAACCTCAGGGTGCGTATCTTCAATTCTTCAAACTCCATTTTTGCAGTGCTACAATGTTAATGTTGTGTATCATTCACTAATGTCGCTGAAAAGAGAATTTATCTAGTACCTGGCACTTAGGAGTTCACCTTTCAACTAGTCCTTAATCAGTAACATTAGAATCATTTCATGCCATCTTCAAAACAGGATAAATTTCCTGAAAATGGTACTTATAATAATGGAAATTTAATTGGTACTCTGTGGTTAAATGAAGTGGTAAGGAATGCACGTAACACTTTTGTGTATATCCCTGTGTGCTCTCTGTTGTCCACTAGATGATGTCCATATCCTGAAAAAGCATAAGGGTTCTGGGATGTGATTCTCTCACACACATAGTACCCTGCTTTCTGTATCCTGAACTTTAAGTTGAGCCTAGGTTCTCCGTGGCTATCCTCATACACCTCACCTGTCTGAAACAGGCTCACTCCCTTCACTACATAACTTCCTCCAGAAAAATCATGGTCCTACTGCTGTTGGAAATGATTTCCTACTCATTCCCCAAGTGAAAGATATCTAAGTTTTCTCCACAGCATAAGCCATAGTGTTTGTCCTTCAACATGCGTGGGGGCAAACTCTGATTCCCCAGCAAACCAAACTTCTCCTGGCAATGCCTATTTCAAACTGGCGATCTTGAAAGGTTCAGGCATTATGCTGGCCTGCCCCATTATCTGGCAGAATGCACTCAGGCAGTACTCTCGTCAGCCTAGGACACTAAGTCTGCACTCAGGTGCAAAGGACCCCTTTAAACGACAGACAGACGCCCACTTACGCTTTCTTACTCCTATGCTCTCTTACCTTCCTCTTCTTTTACTCTTAATATTCATCTCTCATACACTCTCTTCTCTCTTGCTCTCCCTGCCCTTTTAATACACTAGTTAATAAATCTCTAGTGTTCGTGTCCCATCTAGTGCGCTTTTCCTTTATCTTAAACAAAAGAACAACAGATGTCTCTTCACACTCTAACCACTAGAACTCCACACTTGCTTCATTTTTCATCATGTAGATTTGCTGCATTCTTCAGGGGCAAAACGATGTCCACCAACAAGGAACTTCTGGCCATTTAACCCACCAAACCGGTAAGGCTATAACTATTTTCTCTATTCCCTCTACCCATCTGTCTATTCTTTCAACTTGCAGTGATGTTTAATTCCTGAAGACTATTTCTGCAACCTTTGACAAATCGATGCCTTGGAATTTTTAACTCCACAAACCAATTTCCATTTTCCTTAAAATGATGAAATGATCATCGTGCCAACAATATTATACTAGAGAATGTGTATTTTTCCTTAACAGGCTCTGGCCAGGTCACTACCATATGCAAAAAGATGGAATCTGGCTACAGTCGAAATGAGTTTGAGAGAATGCCAAAGAGAAATAGTGTACAAACAGAGCACATGTATTGTCTACTGTCTTGTTTTATGGAATTCTTGCTAACCAAATAACTTTTGAAAGCAACCCTGGAAGTTTGATTGACACACCATGTTAGGTCCTCCTTCATCACATGTCAATAGTCATTTTTTTTTTACATAGTAACCATTGATATTGACTAAAAGCTTGTGTCATGTATGTTTGCACAAATAAGAACATGAGGCTGGGAGTCATCTTGAATCTGTGCAGGCAGAACCAGAATGTTTGCTCTTATTAGTATTTCATGCTGAGAAATGCTGTTTTTTTACAACAATTCTTATACAAAAGGTATTTTAAAATGTTTTATTTGTGGGAGAGAGAAATGGATTAATGTTTAAGGGTCCTTATGAGTGCTCTTCCAGAGGACCTGAGTTCCCTTGTCAAATGACTTATAACCTCCTGCAACTCCTACTCCTGGGGATTTGACACCCTCCTCAGGCCTGAGTAGACGTTTGCACTCATATGTGCAAGCCCTCATTCAGACACACACTCATACATATAATTAAAATTTTTAAATCTTTTAATAAAATATTTGTTTTTAATTCATGTGTATTGGTGTTTTACTTCATTTATTTTTGTGCAGTGTGTGTATGCCTAGTGGTCAGAGAGGCCAGAAGGGGAAATCTGTTCTCCTGGAGTTAATATGAAGAATCCTTCAAGACCCATAAAGGCCAAGGAATAAGAAATGATTCAGTTAACCTGACTTAAAAATGGTTATGATCTACTCTATCAATGCTGGCAATGCATCTTGGGTCCTCTGCAAGAATGGCAATTGCTCTTACACATTGAACTCTCTCTGCACCCTCATAATTAAAAAATATCTTAAAATATTTCACTGTTTGCTAATTGGATCTTATAATAATTTTAATTTAAGCAAATAAGGATGTCATTTCAAGAGTATATTGATGCTTTGCTGAAAATGTAAAGCAAGAATACTTCCAAGCATAAAGATTTGAACGAAGGATTGAATGTCATCAGGAGACAGCCAGATCCTCTCGGCATCTCTTTCACTATTGTTGCCCTCAGAGAATCTATTTCATGTCTTGTCTTCAAACTGTAGAGAATGTTACAAAGGTGTCCACCAGAAGCTATGACTAGTCAGGCATTAGCCTAAGTTGCTGTGGAGAGAACTTCAAGATTTATAAAGGCCAGAGACCAAGAAGTAGTTTGGTTAACCTGAATTATTATCTACTTTCATTAAATTGGATGAGTATTTACATTATTATATTTTAGTTTTTATATATATTATATATATTATAGTTTTTCTTTTTGGTCAATCATAGGAAGCATAGCAATATAAGAAAGCAGGAAAGAATTGATTGTCCAATATCAAGTGGTCAGTCCTGAACTCATACACATACAAGTAACATTATATGGATTGAGAATGTTATGTATATATATTTGGGGATATTACATACAAATAATATATTCATATTTGGAAACATATTTTTAAATATGTATAAGTATAATACATAAATATGTATTTTATACATTACTGTAACACATCCATGTACATATATGTGTCAATTAAAGAAAATAGATTGAGATGGGGCACAGCTATAGAAGGAGTTGGAGTGAGGAAAGGGAAGGAAAAAATGATATACTTACATTTTTTATTCATTCTTTTAAATTTTGTTTTACTTTCCAACCATAGTTCTCCCTCCCATCCCTCCTGCCTCCCCTTCCCCTCACCTACTCCCCATCCAAACCCAGTCCACTCCTCCTCACAGATAAGGGCTCCCATGAGGAGTTAACAAAGTCTGATACAATAGTTTGGGACAAGGCCAAGGCCTTCTCCCATGCATTATGGCATCCCACCATAGGGAATTGGCTTCAACAAGCTAGCTTATGTTCCAGTATTATATCGTGGTCCTACTGCTATTGAGCATAGCATCCTACCATAGTGAATGGGTTCCAACAAGCTACCTCATGTACTGGGCTGGATACACTTACATTTTAATTTCAAAAATAAAACCTGGTTAAAAAAATAAGATATAAGAGGCAGATGTGAAAGAATTGAGATTTGAGGTATGGTAAGAATTTGTTCCACTTCTGTTGGATTTAAAGATGTTTACAAAAGTTGAGTGTGTACTTTAGAAGTGGTGAATGAGGTTATCATTAAAATTACTGGTAGTTATCAATAAAATTACTGTAGACTTCAGACCTAGCACGACAGTAACTTACATACTTTCAGTCCCTAAATTTGTATGCACATGATTTCCTGGGCCTCTTGAAAGAAGCAAAACCCTACCAAACCTTAATTTTAGCCCATGGGACTGACTGACTGACTTCTTGCCTACTGAGATAGAAGTATGAAATAATAATAATAATAATAATAATAATAATAATTATTATTATTATTATTTTAGAAATAGACCATTGGCTTTAACGTGTCCTAATAGGCTTTCTCTTTCTCTTTCTACTTTATTAGTTAGGAATGTAATTTTAAAATAGTTTTTTCTTTTACATTTTTGCAATTATAATGACATCATTCTTCCTTTTCCCTTCCTCCCTCTTAATCTTTCCATATATCCTCATTGCTCTTCTTCAAATTCATGGCCTCTTTGTATTAATTGTTGTTACATGCATATATATTCCCAAATACATAAATATAACCTGCTCAGTCTGCATACAATTTTTAAGATTTACATTTATTTTTAATTGTGTTTATATGTGGAAGCAATGGGGATGTGTGTATAGATGTGTGTGGGAATGGGTTCAGGTGCCCCTGGAGACAAGAAGAGGATGTTGGGTTACCTACAGGTGAAGCTGACAACAGGTTTGAGTTGCCTGACATGGGTTCTGGGAACAAATTTGGATCCTCTACAAGAACAGTAAGTGTCCGTGACTGCTGAGCCACTTCTCCAGCACCTTTATATTGCTTTAAATCTCTAACTTAGTGCTAAATTGTTATAGCAATTATAGAAAAATACTGATTCCATGTATCTTCCTCACATTTCCTTTCTTCTTTTCTCCCTGTAGGTCCTGTGTGTTATTTTCTCTCTGGATATAGTTTCTTCCTCTTTGTATGTATTCCATCCATCACTGCAGGCTTCAATTTTGTTAGCAGTTTTTAAACACAACAGCTTTGTTAATCTTGTCTGGAACTTGCAATTAAGTCTGTTTCCTCTTCCAAATTCAAAATTTGTAAGATGGGAAAAATCAGATTTTGCCAGCTCAATCACTGAAGTGCATTACCCTTGTCAGATCACTCATATTCATTCTGTTAAAAAGACAATAGTCTTGAAAAATGCTAAGAGTTTATTCCAGGACTTGAAATGGCTCATTCTCTAAAGTGACTATACACAACAAGGATGTAGTGCCTGGATTGAGGGAAGAAGAACCTCATCTTTGGTAGAAATATTTAAGGGTTACATATTATGTAATATGGATGCCTAAACAAAAACAGAATGATGGCATCAATGGACACAGTAAGATTGAAGTGAGCAAGCTTTCAGGGCCTCAACACTAGATAAAGAATTATGAGCAACTGGGAAATGTTGAGATTGACAGGCACCCTTCAATTGATTATCCATTTCTAAGTAGTTACCCCGAATCATAAAATATGAATAACATTATAAGGACTGAGAAAAATGTATCTATGTATTTAGAAATAGTGTGTGTGTGTGTGTGTGTGTGTGTGTGTGTGTGTGTGTGTGTGTGTTGGACAATATTCTGTTGCTGTGAAAAGATACCACGAGCATGACAGCTCTTATAAAAGAAAGCATTTATTTGGAGCTGCTTACAATTTCATAGGTTTAGTCATTTATAAGCATAGCAAGAAACATGGTAGCACACTGGTAGATTTGGTGCTGGTGAAGAAACAGAGAGTTGTATGTCTGGGTCCACAGGCATCAGGAAGAGAGAGCCAATGGTACTTTTTGGGCTTCTAAACTTCAAAGCTGACACCCAGTGACATGTTTCCTACAACAAGGGCATACCCACTCCAACAAGACTACACCTCTTGATCCCTTCAAATAGTGCCACTCCCTAATCAATCAAATATATAAGCCTATTAGGGCCATTCTTATTCAAATCATTATAGTGTATGTATGTGTATGTTAGAGTGTGTAACAACAATTAAAGAAAAAGAGGCCATGAATTAGAGAGAGAAAAAGAGAGAGAGAGAGAGAGAGAGAGAGAGAAGAGAAAGAGCAAATGGGGATACATGGGAGGGGTTGGAAGGATGGAAGGGAAGAAGGGAAGAGGGAAATACAATATAATTGTATTATAACTCCAAAAATTATTGTTAAAATAGGATGTGGCAGTAGTAGGGAAATACTTTTTTCTGAGACAAAAGTAGCTAAAAGGAATGATGATTTAGACATTTTTATCAATTATACTCAGTTATATTTGCATCAAATTTCCAAATTTAGGAATAAAGCCAACACCTGAACTTCACTTAGACATACGGGTTCATCATAATGTGATTTCTTATGTCCATGTGTATGTGAGCTCATGCAAAATATATATGCATGAATATGTATTGAGACTGCAGTTTGCTGTTTACAGTTTTTCTTGACCATGTAGGCTCAGCAAAAATGAAATGGCAAGTCGAATAATTAAAAGTACAAGTCGCTAAGACTAAGCTGTGCCAAGATTAGTTCTGGCACAGATTTTATTTAATACTGTAGAATAGTGACCCGAGGAAACAAAAGTGCGTTCATTTGAGAAACTCTATTGATAAAACAGGAGTGGAATGCAACAAAATTCAAAATGCAAAAGTCATTCTGGGAAACTGTGTACTTAGCATTCCAGGCAATTCTGCTAAACACTGGACCATAAATCCAAATGTCTAGCTCTATAAAGCTTCACCTTTCAGGATGCTTAGTTGGCTAACCAATGCCAGAGGTAAGTGTGACTTGTGCTGGATGAGCAAAATCTAGGCAAAGTTTATGAGCCAGGGATGTTTTTGTTAGTGTGTTTTAACATTCTCCACCCTCTCTTGATAACTATTTAATACATTGAAAATCCTATTCTAAGAACTTACTCTCAGTCACTCTCCTGCCCCTTTCTTTTAGCAGGGTCCATATTTTAATAAATAGCGCCTTTTACAAGTATGTTATTTAATCTCCATCCATGGCTACCACCAAATGCAAGGTTCATTGTCAGCAGGAGACACAACAAGCCATCATTCCTAGATCAGTTAATATTTTTGTTGCTGTGACAAAATGCTTGAGAAAGGGAAAGAGGGCTTATTTGGTTTCAGCCCATGATCTTTTCTCTGAGTCCAAGTGTCTTAGCCAGGACACACTTGTGAGTCTCCATTTGGAGATTACAGGGAGGCATAGCATGAGGAAATATATACAGAACACTTGGGAACCACTCAAAGTGCACTATTATTTACAGTAGAGTAAACGCATGACTGTTTTTAGCAAAAGACCATTCCACTCTGTGATTGACAAGACTGGTTCTGATTTAAAATTGTCAACCTACACAGCTAAAAAAGTCTCCAGTGTATAGAAGAATGCCACTTTGACACATCAAAATGAGACAACAGGTTATTAGCTTGTGGACATACTATTATTATTAACATTGGACATATCTTCAATCTTATTTAAATTTCATAAAGTCTTCTGTGAGGTTTTTAACATGTATGTCAATTAAAGAGCAGGCTATGAAAATAAATTAATTATCTTTCCCAGGGTCACCTAACTAAAAGGAAACTCCAATACTTTAATAAATAGTACCATAAAATATTATCTAATTACTAATAAGTTATGTCTTGGATATTTAATAATTTCATTTGGAAAAATTAACTTCAATTATTAATATTTTAAAATATTCAACTTTATTTTGCATAGAAAATACTGCTTTTTTTGGGGGGATGACCCCAACTAAGAATCCAAGCAGTGGTGGAGAAAATGCCATTGATGCCCTTCCCCTATAATGAGATTGGTTACCATTGGTTACCATTCCTAGAGCCTTCATCCAATAGCTGTTCAAAGCGGAAACAGGCACCCACAACTAAGCACTGACCCATACTCCTGGAATCCAGTTGTGGAGAGGGAGGAAAGAAGATCAAAGGAGCCAAGATGGTGCAGGAGAAACCTGCAGAAACAGTTGACCTGACCCAGTGAGACCTGACCCTAGTCTTTTTTTCTTCTTCTTCTTTTTTTTTTTTTTTTTTTTTTGGTTTTTCGAGACAGGGTTTCTCTGAGTAGCTTTCAAGCCTATCCTGGCACTTGCTCTGGAGACCAGGCTGGCCTCGAACTCACAGAGATCCACCTGCCTCTGCCTCCCAAGTGCTGGGATTAAAGGCGTGTGCCACCAACGCCCGGCTCAAGACCCTAGTCTTAAAGTTGGAGAAATAGCATTGGACCGACCCAAGCCCTCTGAATGTAGGTGCCAGCTAGGAGGCCAAGACAGTTTATGGTACTTCTAACAGTGGAGCCAATCTTTAACCCTAGAGCACAAAATGGACTTTGGGAGCCCATTCCCTATGGAAGGCTCCCAAATACAGCAGCCCAGATATAGCAAGGAGGGCCTAGGCCCTCCCCCAAATGATATGATAGACTTTCAAGGTCCCTGGTGGAGGGCCTCACTATCCCTGGGGAAGAGTTGAGGGATGGGTTGGGGGGCTTGGTGAGGAACATAGGAGGATGTGAGGGCGAGGGAATAGGGGGATGGATAAGTAAATATGACTGGTAATTAAAGATTTTAAATAATAAAAAAACATGTTTTTTTAGCCAAGACCCCAAATACAAGAAATATTTTTCATATAAAATAAAACATGACTTTTCACAAAAATACATAAAGATTTGCTAGTCCTTTCTAGTGTCAGAGTTGTTTTGATTTGCATTTCCCTGACGGCTAAGGATCTAGAGCACTTTCTTAAGTGTCTTTCAGCCATTTTAGATTCCTCTATTTAGTTCTGTACCCCATTTTTAATTGGATTATTTGGTGTTTTAGTGACTAGCTTCTTGAGTTCTTTGTATATTTTGGAAATCAGCCTTCTGTCAGATGTGGGGCTGGTGAATATCTTTTCCTATTCTGTGAGCTGCCATTTTGTCTTGTTGACACCAGTGACAGGTTATGCTGGAGAGGATGTGGAGAAAGGGGAACACACCTCCACTGCTGGTGGGAGTGCAAACTTGTACAGCCACTTTGGAAATCAGTATGGTGGTTCCTCAGGAAAATGGGAATAAGTCTACCACAAGATCCGGCAATTCCACCCCTAGGCATATATCCAAAAGATGCACATACAACAAGGTCATCAATTAAACTATGTTTATAGCAGCATTATTTGTAATAGACAGAACCTGTAAGCAACTGAGATGCCCCTCAACTGAAAAATGGATAGAGAAAATGTGGTACATTTACACAATGGAGTACTACTCAGAGGGAAAAACAATGGAATCTTGAAATTTGCAGACAAATGGATAGAACTAGAAGAATCCATCCTGAGTGAGGTAACCCAGTAACAAAAAGTCAAACATGGTATGTACTCACTCATATATGAATTTTAGACATAGAGTAAAGGATTACCAGCCTACAACCTACACTGCCAGAAAAGCTAGGAAACAAGGAGGACGCCTGTAGAAAAGGAAAGGGACAAGATCTCCTGAGCTAATTGGGAGTGTGGGGGAAGGGGAGAGGGATTTGGAGGGGAGAAATGGAGGGGAGAGGAAGACATGAGAGAGTAGGAAGATTGAGTGAGGGGAAGAATAGAGGAGAGCAAGAAAAGAGATACCATAATAGAGGGAGCCATTCTAGGTTTAAAGAGAAATCTGGCACTAGGAAAATGTCCAGATGACTACCTCATATGCCATCCTAGAGCCTTCATTCAGTCAGTGATCTTAACCTCTGAGCCATCTCTCCAGGCCTGAGCCTTCATCCAGCTGATGGAAGCAGAAGCAGACACCCACAGCCAAACACTGAGCTGAACTCGGGAATCCAGTTTCAGAGAGGGAGAAGTCATGAGCAAAGGGACCAGGCTGGAGAAACCCATAGAAACAGTTGACCTGAACAAGGGAGAGTTAATAGACCCCAGACTGATAGCTGGGAACTATCCCAAATGCCCTGAAAGTGGATGTCAGTTTGGAGGTGTGGTTAATGTATAGGGCCTCTAGTAATGGATCAGTATTTTTCCTCAGTACACGAATGGAATTTGGGAGCTCATTCCACATAGAGGGATATTCTCTCAGCCTAGACACACCAGGGAGGGCCTAGGCCCTGCTCCAAATGACGTGACAGACTTTGAAGATCCCCATAGAAGGTCTCACCCTCCCTGGGGAGCAGAAAGGGGATGGGATGGGGGTCACTGGGGGGCAGGGGAGGGAGACGGAACTGGGATTGACGTGTAAAACAAGCTTGTTTCTAATTTAAATAAATAAAAGAAAAGAAAAAAGATTTGCTAGTCCTTCAAAGCCAACACCTGGATGTCATTTGCTTAGAAAGATTTGTAAACCACAGTGAGATTTCTGATATGCATGTGTATGTGAAATAATGCAAAACATGTATGTATGGGGGCTAGAGAGATTCCTCAGTGGTTAAGAGCACTGGGTGCTCTTGAAGAGGACCTGAGTTTGTTTCCCATCACCCACCTAGAAGCTCGCAACCACCTGTAAATCTATTCCCAGAGACCTTCTTCTAGAAGCTATAGGTACTGCATACACATGGTTCACTTACATACACACAAACCAAGCAGTTTGTGTGTATGTACAATAAAAATTAGTACATCTTAAAGACAAATATATATGTATGAATATTTATTTGTACTTCACTATACTAGTCAAAATTTTTCATTTTCTTGACCATGTAGGCTCAGGAAGATAAATGGTATGTCAAATAATTAAAAATACTTCAGACATAAAAAAATACTTCAGACAAGACCCCAAACAAGACAATATTTTATTAATGAAAAATCATATGAAAATACATCTTTAGAGAACTTTTCACAAAGAGGAATAAGGATTTCTAGTCATTGCATAAAGCTAAGTTTCAATTTTATGAGTTAAGGGGCCATTAACCTTATTGAGAAGCTGAAATCTTCTCATGGGAGGCTATGCACACCAATGTGAACATTCCTGTGGGTCTGAGCGCTACACAATATAGGATGAGAGAAATGATTAGTACAACAAAAAAGTGAGAAATATAGTAAACATTCATTGTATGTGTAATATTAAGTAGTATTTAGTCATTGATTAATGGATCAGTGTCTACATGAATTTTACATAAGCCTTTACATATCTATGCCAAAGATATTATCAGCACATTGCAAACTGCACCATAGTATCTTTAGTAGCCTAGCTCCATGTTCACATCTGTTCACAGACAATGCTCTTTGTTTGTCTGAAGCTGATAGATGTGTGTATGTATTTGG
The DNA here is from genome assembly GCF_003668045.3 of Cricetulus griseus. NCBI lineage: Eukaryota > Metazoa > Chordata > Mammalia > Rodentia > Cricetidae > Cricetulus > Cricetulus griseus. The sequence continues at coordinate 18,171,212 of NC_048603.1, read as the reverse complement.
ACATTTCATTATCTTCTTTTATATAAATGAAAACAAAACTGTTATTGAAGTTAAATATGCCCTCCTTTTTCTGGGTATGTTAGGAAATTTGATTTGTCTAAAATCATATGTAGCTTAAATTCTCATGCTTTGAGTTCAAGTTCTGCAAGCTCTTGTTACCAAGCCATGTACCTTTGAGGCTTCACTGTGGTGAGTTGCCCAGCCACTTGTTTGGTTCCCCTGTTTGGGAATAATTTGGCTATAATTAAGGCAAGAATCTGAAGAAGTAATCATTCTTGATAGAGTAGGTCCTAGGTCTTATGACTAATAACTTTACAAGAAATGAACAGATGATTACCAAGTAAGAGTTAGTTATGCTTCCAGAAGGCAAGGTCTCCTGGAGCCCTGTTATAAATACTCTGATCATCCTTCCTGGAAATCATCCAGTTGTGAGGAGGGGAGCAGTCCTAACATAAAATGCCACACTGTGGTCAAGTAAAAAACTGGAACCACTCTTTAGGCAGAATTTGTAATATGCAGATGCTGAAAGGCAGAATGGGAACCTGCTTTGCTCACCGATTAGAAACCTTCCGGGGTGACCCTGATCTGGCCATTTGTTCTCAGGTCACCATTATTCATCTACAAACTCAAAAGGTCAGGGGCAATGATCATCACTGCTAGTGTTCTTTTAGCAGCAAAATTCAGCTTCCTGTTGAATCCTTCACCTACCTTTGGAACTTCTCCAAATTTTCATCTAAGATAATTTGTGCAATCAAAGGCATCTTTAGTTTACGAGGCATTTCTTGCCAGAGTAAGCACACTGTCTCTCAGGAGTTAAGACAATTATATCATAATGCTAGCAGGAGTATCAAGATCATAAGGTAATGGGACCCATAAGCATTGTGAGACAAGCCTGGGTGTTTGCTGCTAGGTACTGTTAATGTGAAAAGCTCTGACCACAAGGGCAATTTTTACCAAGTAACAATGACATTCTGGTAGTCATTTGCTTGTTAAAGTCAAAATTATTTGGATGTGCACTGATGTGTTTGAATGTATAAGTGAGGGTTCTCTAGAGATACATATCACTTAAGAGAAAAAAAAACACTATTAAAGAAGTGACTTGTACAACTTGAAGGCTGATGTGTCTGAAGCCTGCAGGAGAAGTAGGAAGGCTGGATGAAAATAAACATAATAGCTGTTCTCTCATGAATTTTTTCTCTCCAGAGTATCTGGCTCAACACAGCTATGATTTGTATTTTGTGCTTTATCATCATCATTGTTATTTTGTATTGTGCTTGTTGAAGAGAATTCTGGAATCCATTCTTCTTCAGTTATCCACTTAAGGCAGTGGTTCTCAGCCCTCCTGATATTGTCACGCTTTAATACAGTTCCTCATGTTGAAGTGGCCCCCAACTGTAAAATAATTTTGTTGTTACTCCATAGCTGTAATTTTGCTACTGCAAGGGATCATAATTCAAATATCTGTCATGCACGGTATCTGATTATGCAACCCCCAAGAGGCAAGAATCACAAGTTGATAAACACTGATTTAAGATCTCCCATTTTCAACTAAGGCCCATACATCCTATAAATAGTAATCAACTTCTCTCCCTACTCATTGGTTCCAATGTCAATCGCATCTAAATTACACATCCCCAGTCTGTTATTTACTTTTATCTTGCTCTCATAAAATACCATGACCAAAGAAACTCATGGAAGAAAGAGTTTATTTTGGCTAATGGCTCCAGAGGTGAGACTCTTACCCAGAGATAAAAGTCCATCAAGGCAAGGAGGCAAGAGCAGGAAGCTGAAAGCTTAAAACTTCTAACACAAATATAAATCATCATGCAAACTGGAAATGATGTAAAGCTTTAAGTTCTCAAAGTCCACTTACAGTGACACATTTCCTCTAGCAAGGATGCAAATCTTCAACTCTCCCACATAGTGCTGTGAATTTGGGACCAAATATTCAAATGCCTGAATCTGTGAGGACATTTCTCATTCAAGCCAACACACACAGAGAAACGTGCAAGTATGTGTTTGGCTAAAAACAGAAAAAAATCTGCTGCTCAGATTTTTGTAAATACACCCAAGCAAACGCTGCATGGATTATCTGCATGACCGACTGCAATTATCAACTGCAACCATATCCTTCAATAAAGAGAAACAGCGTAGAATCGAGGCTCTGACAAAGAGTAGTGAAAGGTTGATTGTGTTATTAATAAGGTATTTTTATTCAGATGAACTTCTTACACTCCCCAGTTTCAATTTTCTTGTGATTAGATGGATGTTATAAAGATTACAGGGGATGATGTTCATAGTTTTACTAGCCTAGTGGATGCCACGGTTGAATAGAGTGATTGTTTTTCATCTCTAAAATGTGTTTCATAATCCTTTCTAAACAGATTTATTGTTCTTCCATAGCATACAGTTTGACATTGGATTATATGATATTCATAATCCGTCCTAGTTTATTCTTACTGTTTTCTCTTCATTGATTCATTCATTGACATAATCAGCAATCCATCAGTCTGTCTATCCATTCACCCATTCACATAGAAAACATAATACATAATGTTGACTAAAACCAGTGATTGTTTGATTGAGGCCAAGAATGTCACTTAACATATTTCTATTTAAATTTTTTAAGAAAATGTGTTTTGAACATTTTCTTTTCCTTTCTCCAACTCTGATTCTCATCACTTTCTCCACTCAACTTCATGACATCTTTTTTTGTCTTACACACACACACACACACACACACACACACACACACACACACACACACACACACCAAATAAAATCAAAACAAACAAGATATGAACAGACTTAAACCAGACAAAATCCCAGCTCTGAGAAAGGGAAAATCCCAGCTCTGAGAAAGGGAAGAGGGTACAAAGTCTCAGACCCAACCAACAAGCCATTTACAAGTGATACCTGCCAGGCAAGGTCAAAATCAATTCTTTCCAATGGAGTGTCACTAGGTATATCAACCACATTACAGAATAGGCTCCGTGTCGAGGAGTAGTTGGAAAAAAAGATAACTGCTTGGTTTTCTGTTTGTTTCTGGTGTGTGTGTGTGTGGGGGGGTTACGTGTGCTTGTAGGTATGCATGCATGTTTTTACATGTACATGCAGAGGGAGGGTCAAAGCCTGCCATCTTCCTCAGTCACTATTTATCTTCTTTTTTCATTTCCCTTTATTTTTATTTACTCCATTAATACATTCTTTGACAGCATCCAATTCCCCCCACTTCTCTAACATTCATAATCAGGACTGAAGCTTCAAGGAGACTTCAGTGCTTCTTTCACTGGCATCTGCAGACTGTGGGGGGAACTACAAATGTCACCTTTCTAAAATAGCATCCGATTTGTGTTCTTATCACGTGACATTGCAGGGCCAGAGTGCTAGGACACATAGTGTGTTTCTCCCCTTATCTTCTCCTACCCCAAATCAGGCAAATTGCAGAGCCATGTGACACTACTTCAGAGTCCACTTAGCTTAATTGAACGGAATGTGATTTCTCTGAAGCACAGGTGGCGACCTAAGCAGCTTATTATCTGATTTGAGGTGGCGTTCTCTAAATGAGGTGATTGCTGAGAGCATTTTCATAGACTGCAAAAGGGAAAAGAACCAGGATGAGAGGCAGGGATGGTCAGTCTCATGGGCTGATGTGGTCTGTTATGAGCTTGCCATTTAGAGGGAGCTTTCCACTTCTCATTTAACACCCCTACCTTAAGAGATGAAGAATGAAATTTCGGAAAACGTTGTGCCTTAATTGGGGCCCCACTGCAAAGAAGGACTTAAATCACAGCAGATACTCCTTGTGCCTTTGTCTTATCCAGGGTCTATGACACATGCAACCATTTGTGCTACTTGCTCTGAGGCTGAGACAGTGAGTGGGAGCTTGTGGACTCTTAAGTAAATCTTCCCCTTGATCCCATCTACATTTTGGGATCACAGCCTGTGATCTCACCAACTTGTTTCTCATTCCTGGGCCTGTTTTCTGTTACTTCTATGAGATTTGTTTTTAAATATTATTTACATTTTATTGCATATGAGTGCCTGTATCTTTAAGTGTCATTCATTGCTTCCAGTGCCTGACAATTCCAAAAGAGGGTGTCAGATAATCTGGAACTGGAGTAATAGAAGGTTGTGGGCTGCCATGAGCAGGCTGAATCAAAAATATTCCTGTCCCCTACAAGAACAGTTAGTGCTCTTAACCACTGAGCAATCTCTCCAACCTCTTTATTTTTATTATGAGTTTCATGCATGCATAAAATGTGTCTTAATAAGTACATCCCTGTTCTTTCCCTCTGATTCATCTCCTATCTCCCCATTTGTTATCTCCAGGATTCATGTGCTCTGAGTCCAGTTAGTACTGCCTGTATGTGCACAAGTACAGGGTCATCTACTATAACATGTGCAGTCTTTTAAGGACCACATTTCTTGAGGAAACTGGCTCTCTCCTTCCCCCAGCAGCCATCTATTGCTAATAGATTCTCAGTTTGGGGGTGGAACTTTGTTAGCACCTCATGTGTCCATGTTGGGATTCTGGCTGCCTGGAGTTACTATAGCTTGACATTCACGTGCCTGAGTCTGTTTTCTTGTCACCAAGTCCTGACCCTTGGTAAAGCCTCTCATCTAAGGATGTGGGTGATCTTAATGAAATAATGCATTTTAAGGATTAGTTGAATGGTTGGGGCATACAGCAATTATTGAGACATTGCTAGTAGAGGTGGTTGTTATCACAATAATGTTCTGTGTACTTACTACATAGGCTTTCTGGGCTGGCAGGCTTCACTGCAATGAGCAAGCTCATTTCTCACTTTCAGCTATCTTCATTATTTTGTTTATACAACTGACTCCATGGTATAAGGAAGTTTTCTTAAACTACAAGATGCTGGTATTCAGGCATCTGTACTGTCCTGGCCTGTCCTTGGAGTTCTGACAGGATACACTCTTAGTGGCAGCCACTAAGAGCACCCCCTGTGCACATTCATTATGTTCCCTTTTAAAAGGTCCTGCCCACCTCCCATCCTTCTCTTTCTTTCTCTCCTTTTCTCTTCTTCTCTCTCTCCCTCCTCCCTCTCCCCTCTTTCCTCTCTCTCTTTCCCTCTTTCCTCTTTTCTAATGCTCCTGTCCCCAGGGCCAGTTTCTTCCCTCCCCCTTTCCCTTTTTAAAGATCCCTTTCCCTAATAAAAATCTCCTCTGCTTGAACCCTGCCACATGCTCTCTCTCTGTGTCTCTCTTTCTCTCTCTGTCTCTCTCTCCTCTGCTTTTTAAAAATTACAACACAGGATTCTGTAAGACTTTCTAAAATCAAGAGAAGGAAGGCAATTGCAGCAAGCTAAACAAGAAAACAGTTTAGATGTCTATAGACACTTTCACAAGAGACATTACACCCAAATTACTCAAAAATGGCATTTTCCATGAGATAGCATCTGAACACGTTGTAGGTTTATAAATGCGTCTCACAGGCAGGCCTCCTTATCCATCTCTAACTCACACAGTCCTCCTTTGACTCACCCACAAGTTTCATCTGCAAATTCCATGCTTTCTGCTTGAAACAATCTTTGTTGTTTTGTGTGTGAAGTGAGCCTGGGTCTTCCAAATTTAGTTATTCATAGCTGTATATTATATATACATATTAGTTTTTGCTTAATATATTTTCTAAAACTTAAATTTTATTTTATCTCATTTTTTAAATTTTAATGTATTTGTTTAGCTATACTAATGGAATCTTAGACCTGGTTATTTTAAAATGATTTATCATCATCATTATTTATTATTATTACTATTATTATTATTATTATTATTATTATTATTATTATTATTATTTTACATCTGGACCACAGTTTCCTCTACCTCCTCTCCTCCCATTTCCTCCACTACCTCTCCTCTACCTCCAGCATCCACTCCTCTTCGTCCATTTCTGTTCAGTAAAGGGCAGGTTTCCCATGGATATCAACAAAACTTGGCATATCTAGTTGCAGTAATTCTAAGCACCTCCCTGTGTATTAAGGCTGGGCAAAACAAACCAGTATGAGGAATATGGTCCCAAAAGCTGGCAAAAGAGTCAGAAACAGTCCCTGCTCCCACTGTTAGGAATCTCATAAGAAGATCAAGCTACCCAACTATAACATATATGCAGGGTACCTAGGTCAGGCCCATGCAGGATCCCCGGTTGTCAGATTTCTCTCTTTGAGCCCCTATGAGCCAAGGTTAGTTTATTTTTTGGTTTTTCTTGTGGTGTCTTTGGCCCCTCCGACTCCTACAATCCTTTCCCCCCTTTTCCATAGGATTCCCTGAGCTCCACCTGTCTGTTTCCTTGATTCAGACAGTGGAGAAGGTACATGTATTACTATTGACTGATACCCTTCTTCATGTCCATTTCATATGGTTTCTCCCATACCAACTTCATCTTTCCATGCTTATTTTTTCTGAGAATTGTATAGAAAGGGTATGGTATGTAACATTGTGTACAACACAATGGTACCAACTATGTTTCATGTTCAACTATCTCCTGCATTTTCTCTTAACTGATTAATTGATATAGGAAATGGGCCAATTGACAAGACTCATATTTTAGTTTTATGAACATGACCTTGAGGATGGAGGTCTTACTATCTCTGGTCATTGATTTCTCTGTGATACTAGTGATTATTGCTAACTCCTTAATTCTAGACTTAAAACTGGTGGAGTTCTAACTGCAGCATTGTTTCTTGACTAGACATGATAGAGAACAGAAATTTTCATGGAAGATTCTCAAATGCTCATTTCACTCACTAAACTTTTGCTGGGCTGTTTCCTCTCTGCATCCTTGTCAGTCTGTTGGTCCATAACTGTCTTCTTCAAGAGGCAGGGGTCCTACCAATACCTTTGTAGTCACTGTTTAGTTTTGTTGTTATTTTGAATGAGAAATGTCCTGGTAAGCTTGTGTATTTGAACAGGTGGCACTGTTTGGGATGTTATAGAATCTTTAGATAGTAAAACATTGCTGTATGAAGTATGTCACTGCAGGGTGGGCTTTGAGAGTTTATATACAGGCCCCACCTATACTCTTTTCTGCTTTCTAGCTGTAGAGGAAATGTGATGGGTCAGCCCCATGTTCCTGTTGCCAGGCCTTTGAAGTCAAGAAGGATTGTATCCCCTGTAGAACCATAAGCCAGAATAAGCCTTTCTCCTTAAGTTGCTTTGTTACCAACTTGTATTTTATTACAACAAAATTGACCAAAAAAACCATATTAGCATCTTTCCAAGTATAGATTTGTTACCCATGAACCATACCCTTAATTCCTCTTTTCATATTTGTCTTCCTTACTATTTAAGAATTCTCTGTCCTCTGTTTGACTTATGCCCATTTGTCAACAAGTGCTGAGAATGGTGCACCCATCAAGAGGACAGAAGTAGATAATGAATGTGAGAGGACCCTTTGTGTGAAAGGATGGAAACTAGGAAACTGACAGGTATGAGTGTACTTTACAGCAGAGTCCCAGGGAAATAAGCTCAGCAAATAGTTGAATTATTTCCACACTCCCAAACTGTCTGACAATATATATCTTAAACTGGTGGCCTCTTATGAATATCTCTCAATTATCCACAGGGTTAAAACTGATCTCAGGCAGTACCTACGGCAAGAGAAAGGAGAGGGAGCCAGCAAAAGGGGTTTTGAGACTCTCGTTTTTGTTTCAGGCCACCCCAGAAACAATAGTATGATATCATGTGACAGTCGAGTTTAAGCTAGACTATGTTTTTATCAGAAATGTGAACACCATAGATGCAAATGAAGAGTTTCGGTTATTTATTTTGGTCAATAGCAGATGTTTTGTTGATTAGCATAATGAATGCTAGTAATAGGTTGTCAGTTGTGGAATGAAGTTGATAATAATGTAATGGGCACTATAAATAGATTCTCATTGAAAAGTGATAGTATTCAGAATATGTGAACAGACAGAATTACCCCAAGAAATGCACCCAGCATGGTCATGGTGGGGAAAGGGAACACAGGTCTAGGAGAGCTTCTCAGGTGGGTATCACAGGACCAGACACAAAAGTACTGCCAACAATTGTTTTGGGCACACCTTGAACCTCCTGGATTCCTCTGAGTTACAAAACACCTCTGATCCTCCTCTGTTCTCTACAGAACTTTTCATGAAAGAATCTCATGTGACATCTCTGTTTTTGAAAATGTTGGACAATGAACATTAATTTCAAAATGCTTTCAATCTCTTTATGATTGTACTGAATAGTAATGTAGAATTGACTAATTACGTCCACAACTCAAGGACCTTTCTTGCACAGGAAAATTCACTCAACTATCCCATTTATTTATTATTATTTGTTTATTTATTCATTCTTTTTTCTGTCAGTTTTCTTTTTTGAAACAGGGTTTCTCTGTGTAGCTCTTGCTGTCCCAGAACTCACCCTGTAGACCAGACTGGACTCAAACTCACAGAGATCCATGACTCCTCCCGAGTGCTGGAACAAAAAGTATACACCACAGCCACCTGGCTTTATTATTATCTTTATTTATTTACTTTTGTAAGAAGTGTGCACATGTATGTGTCCATGTATATGTATTCAGGAACATAGAGTGTATCTGAAGGTCTGAGAAAAAGCTTGGTGTCAATCCTCATCTTCTACCTTGAGTCAGGGTCTCTTTTACTGTTCACTGCTGCATATGTCAGATTAACTACCCACATACATGCCTCTGGTGATTCTTCTGTCACTACTTCCCATATTTCAGGAGGGGTAGTCTGATAACAGAGCCCTGCACTACTGCTTTCAGCTTCTGTGTGGCTTCTAGGGATCTTAACTGATATCAGCAGGCTTGTGTAGTGTGGAGTTTATGCAATGAGTCATCTTCCCTACCTTTGCTAAATCATTTGTCTGTCTGTCTCTCTGTCTGTCTGTCTGTCTGTCTGTGTATACTCTATTTATTATCCAGTGCTGGCATAAATCCCAGAGTCTTGTACATGATAGACAAAAGCACCACTACTGCCACAGTTGTCTCTTGATGCATGCTCTTCACTGGGAACCATGTCCTTAGGCAAAACTGTGCCATGCTTAACTTTGTCCATCTTACTCTCAGACTCTCTGTATTTTATATTTTATTTTATGCTGGTACTCAGCAGATGGAATGTCTCTGGCTTTTCCTTCTCTGCTTGCCTCCAGATCTTAGATTCTAGATTCTACCCATATTCATCATTCAGAACTATATGGATAGAGCTTGGGAGAAGTGATAGCTTGGTCTCAGAGGCAGCTCTGGACAATATCAAGTCAGACTACTCAGAGAGAAGATGCAAGCAGAAAGCAGAAGACAGAAGGGACCCAGTGAAGATACCTACTATCAATGGTTGGAGATTAAACAGAAGTCGCTCATGTATAAGGAATGGTAAGAAAAATGTAGAAGGAAAGGAAGTGATGAAGTAGATGAAAGTGGAGCTACAACAGGTTGCAGAATATTGGTTTTCTTGTCCAGTTCATGTTGTTGCTTACCTTGGGGGAGGGAGGTTTCTCTTTACTAAGGCATTTGACTAATCTTTGTTATAGTCAGATAAGAAAATTATATTGGTAGTAAATGTTAATATATATACATATATACATATATACATATATTTATATTCTTACTTATAACTGGTTTCTTTACATAGTCATTTCTTTATCTAATGCATCATTACTTTATATTCATAAATATTTATTGGCAAGTATGCTTAGAATAGCTGCCTGTGAGATGCACCAAGAGAAGAGCTTGAACAGAGACAAATGGACAAGGATGTACGATTTCCTTAACATGAAACCACTATTTCCTAGGGAAGGGTAGGATGCAACAGTGAGATGGCATTTGCATCTCTCCTACATGAAAGCTAGGAACATGTGACCACTGGCTGGGATGAGCTGGAGCTCAGTGTTTCTAGGGAGTTCATGAATTTGGAAATGTTTAGGATCCATGGATTTCTCTTAGGAGAGAGAAAAAGGTAATCAGGTCCTTTTACATTATGACATTCACTCTTTTACTCACATTTTTTTTGTTTAGTGGAATTCAATTATTCATTGCTTGCTTGCTTTCTCTACCTCATTTATTCATTAGAAAAATGGCTTAAGTTTGGGGTGTCAATTTCAGTGTTTGAAAACACAGAGTTGAACAAAACTAAGCCCCTCACCTCTGAATTCATTATTCTGAGCTAACCTCTGCTATTCACAGTGACCTTCACTGGCATCCCCCTTCTCATGCCCACTTTCCACTATCTCAGACATACTTAAAAATGTTATACACAAAACATTCAAAATAAAGAATGAAGAGTTGGGCTTTTCCTCTCAGCTATTAGTAAATCTACCATTTGGAGAGATACATGGTATGTAAGATTTGCTTTACAAATCACTTTATCAAATTTATTTTCACTTCATCACAACAGAACATGGCAAATGTTATTAACATTGTTTTGCAGTTAAACTCATGGAGATCCATCTTCTGACATTTGGTAGATGGAAAATGTGAGGAGAATTTAGAATGATTTTTAACGTCCTTTCCCCTGCTTCTGTTTCCTTCCTACCTAATGATTGCAGCACAGCATCAGACCACCCAAAGTGACATGTGTGTTTCACCACTGGTTCCATAAGTCAGAATGACTGCCAATTCTGAAAGCTTCCTATAGTTATTTATGCCTTTAAAAGACCATGATGATAATCTAATATATCACTGAGTCATCAAACCTACTGTAAATTATTTGTAAATACCTAAGGTATAAAAAATGAAAACATATGATATCCTAGCTACTATATAGGGATTTTGTACACATAATTACATTTCTTTATTTTTTCTAAATTTCAACTGTTATATAATATAGTATTTAAACCATTTTAGAAATCTTAAAGCTTGAGTAACACTACATAAGTAAAATAGCTGGGCCCACTGGTTAAGCTCAGGGCACAAGATCAGCCCTAGTGATCTACTTGATATACCAGGTCTGCATGATGACAATCTGATTTTAGATATCTTCCAAGTCATCAACTGGGTTTTTAATACCAAAAGGTCATCCATGAAAACATACAAACAAGTAACGCTACAGAGATGCACTCAGGAGCTGCACACTACCATGAGGATATCCCCAGTCACCATGTGTGGTGCACTTCCCCTTATCTATCTACAAGGATAGATTTAGTATTTGATTAATTTCTACTTAAGACATACATTTCAATCACAGCCAGGCATTAAGCCACATGCTTTAGGATACAAACTTTACCTTAACTCATTGAGGGAAAAGGATGCCAAGTAGACAGTGACAAGCCAGAGAGTGGAGACAAAATAACCTGACATTTAGACAGTGTAGAACATATTCCAGGTGGGAAGGTAAAAATAATCTTAATAACCACCATTTATTTTGCATATATTATGTGTTTCCTTGTAGGACAGATGTTTTATATAAATGGATCTATTTAATATTCCAAGCAGCATTGTAACATAAGCAACGTCTAACTATTCATAGACCACAAATTTTCTGCATGCTCATTATTTGTTTGGAGATGCTTGTGGTAGAAGACCACAAAGAAATGAAGGTTTTAAAAGCCTTCTCCATCCTCTGCTAGAGCTGCTGCTAACCCACAACTCTTTGACAGCAGATATCTCTCTTTCTCTAAATACTAAACACCAGACTTCTTAGAGAGGGATAATTTAACTGAACTTTGAGAATAAATAAAGATCAGAGCTGAAGTCAAGGACTATTAGATGTTTACCAGAGGCAGGCAGCAAAAGGCTTCTTTCTGAGGCCCTAGAGCCTGGGAACTCTGTGTTAGAGAAAAACTAATACAAGGCATGAAGCATAAAACCTTAGTTAAGATTTTTTTTAATAATACTTCTGTTTGATGTAAAGGAGACAAGGCTGTGCATCAGAGGGTAGAGAGGACTGAGGTTTGGCATGGTACACTTGAGACTGGCCCAAGACATTTATTATGTGAACATGATGGAAGATGTTGAAGAAAATATTAATTTTGGAAATCTCATCCCTGTGTATGATGTGTATTCTGATTATATCCCCACTGACTTCTTCCCTCCATTCGCCCTATCTCCCCAAGCATATTATTTCCAAACTCATGTCAAACATAGGAAAAATATTAATTTGGCCCACTTAATCCACATCAGTATAACCCTCTTTTACTGAATATGGACCCATTCAATGGGACATGAGTAACCTTCTAGTAGCTACTTTTCACAAGAGGAAAGTGATTCTCCCTCTACTAGTAGCCATCAGGTGCTGAGAACTCTTCAACTAGAGCTGTGACCTTTTCAGTTCTTCCCTCATTCATAATGAAATTTTAATTGTACTGATCTTATAGAAGTCTTGGGGTAGTAACATGTATGTTATGTCCATAATACACAATTTCACAGACCTACTTTTTTTTGTCTCTTGCATTCTTTTATTATTTATTTATTTGTTTGTTTATTTATTTATTTAAATTAGAAACAATCTTGTTTTACATGTCAATCCCAGTTCCCTCTCCCTCCCATCCTCCCCTGCCACCCACCAACCCCCATCCCATCCCCTTTCTGCTCCTCAGGGAGGGTGGGGCCTTCCATAGGGGATCTTAAAATTTGTCACATCATTTGGAGCAAGGCCTAGGCCCTCCCCAGTGTGTCTAGGCAGAGAGAGTATCCCTCTATGTGGAATGGGCTCCCAAAATCCATTCGCACACTTGGAATAAATACTGATCAGAGGCCCCATAGACTTCCAAAATTGATACCCACATTCAGGTTGTCCAGGCCGGGTCCTATGCTGGTTTCCCAGCTATCAGTCTGGGGTCCATGAGCGCCCTCTTCAGGTCAACTCTTTCTGTTGGTTTCTCCAGCCTTGTCTTGACCCCTTTGCTCAACATTCCTCCCTCTCTGCAACTGGATTCCAGAGTTCAGTTTAGTGTTTAGCTCTGGGTGTCTACTTCTAATTCCATCAGCTACTGGATGAAGGCTCTAGGATGGCATATAAGGTAGTCATCAATCTCATTATAGGGGAAGGGCATTTGAGGTAGCCTCTCCTCTGTTGCTTAGATTGTTAGCTGCATAGGTGATTTTTAAATTCATTTTTCACCGACTTAGCATTTATTCTAATAGTTTAATTGTGACATTTTTACTTTTATAGATTTTTTTTAATTTTACATACCAACCACAGCTTCCCCTCCCTCCTCTCCTCCCATTCCCTCCCTCGACCTCCCTTCACTCCCTCACATCCACTCCTCCCCCATCTGCCTGAATGGGGAATTTGACAGCACCTATTTTGTCATTGTGCTCCCTGCTTATTTTTGCTTGATGAACTTTTTGTTTGAGTTTTAGGAAGACTGAACATACAAAAACTTATAGATTGACTTAGAAAGACAGAGACAGTGACAATCATCTAAGTAAATCAATTCAGTTCCTGGTGACAGAATTAAACCCTTACTGGTGTCTAATAACTGGTGCATTTTCTTCTCCAGGCAATGTAGTAGGAGGAGCAAAGATTATGTTGACTAACATTTATTAATACACAAAGAACACAAGTCAAACAAACAGCCAAAGTAACAGATTCTATGCTTATGATTCCAAAATATTTTCATGTTGCCATGGGAGAAATATGAGCCAGCTTCTTAGTGGAAATCTTTGAAAGAAGAGCAGAAAGACTGTAATGTTTCCACAGTCATGAATTTAAGGATGTACAATGTATCTTTGGAAAATCTGAACCAGAGCCTGTACTTGTTACTCTAAGCACTTTCTTCCTGTCTTTAGAGAAAATTCTCAATATTGAAGGTGCTTCTGGGCCATTCCAGAGTCCATTTTTACATTGCCCGATTTTTCTTGGACCTAGAGCAAATTTCCCTGTGTTAATTATGTTTTGTGGAAATAATCTTGAGTAAGTCTAATAATTAAAGCAAGAGTAAAAGGATGATGAAAGAGCTATTCTATAAGACCTGCTCATCTTGGTTATTCCATTCAGCAACTTCCTGACAAAATTAAATCTCAAATTCATTGGGGGATATGTTTGATGTACATAGAAAATTGAAAATGTATTTCCACTACATTAAGAAAGTGGTCATTTTCAAAATGAATCTCTTTATGAGAAGCAATCAGAATTAGATAAGGATGGAGAGTCAATGCCTGTAATATTTAGATGACCATGATATTAAGGGTGATTAATTAACTTTCTAAAATATCATAAGCAATGCTTGCCTCATCTCTTCTCCTGAATTGACCTCTTCTGCACCCACTCTGCTTCCCTACAGCTGAAATGAGTTTTTAAATGGACATTGAACGGGCTAGTTCTATTGAGCATGTGTGCCTGTCTGTGATAAATGAAACAACACTGACAGCATCCCTTGCCTCTTGCTTTCTGTCACTGTATAAAAGAAAGATCATGGGAATGAAAGTCAGACAGACCTGAATTAAAACCCCTGGGAATTCACATTGTTCTGGCTCATTTTCTCTACAGTGGTTGTTTCATTGGATAGTGGAAAGGCCTAAATGAGGAAATGAATACATTAGAAAGATAAAACAGTGCAGTGTCTAGCATGAAGCAAGAGCTCAATAAATGTTTGTCTACACCCTCCTTGTTCACACAAATTGATTTCCTTTTAGAAGCCGTAACAGAAAAGACACAGGGCAAAGGAGAGGCTGTTTTCTCTCCTCTAATGGTTGAGCATTTGTCATGTCAGGAAGGAGCAGCATCTATACGTGTGATCCCTTGGAAGATCAGCAGAGACAATGGGATGAATCAGTATGAAGCACATGTCCTTTTCAGAGATAATGAGTGCCAACTGCCAACAATTGTTAATGCTGGGGCATCAAGGGACGAGTTTATAGAATGCTTCTTGTATAAGCCAGTATCTGTAAGTGCTCAATGCTCACAGCCACCTTATGAGGCAGATGCCATTGGAAATAAAAAGAAAAAAAAACATTGCTTTGGTTGCATCAACAGGCAATTGTGACATCAGCCAAAGAAATGTGGTCCTAGGAAAATAAGTGTTGCTATGGTCTAACATATTACAAAAATCAGCACTTCGTTCTAAATAAGGTGCTACTCAAATCTACACAGGGATTATTTTAGTACAATAAATTCAGAACCTTAATAAATGGTTTTATTATGACTAGGAAGATGTCCGTACATTTATGTGTTTATATAATGGAAGATTTTTGTAACTGTTAGTTGTTTTGTCTTATAAAAAGAATAAAGAAATTCCACATGCTGGATAAAAAGAGAAAGTATGGCAGACAGTTGGTTGGAAAGTGTGCTTAGAAGGTGATTTGAGCAAATTTTGTTCTTTTTCTGGAAGAAAGAAGCTTTGTGGACCAAACCTATCAAGAAAATACAAAATCTTATGAGTAAAATTCATTTGGAGAATTCCAGTAAAAACAGAGGAAACATTCTAGGGTCCTCACTGTGCAGTCACTGAAAGAGGCAGGTGGTGTGATTCCACAAAGATGACTACAGAGCTCCTGACAGGAGAGTACATGATTCCCAGGGTTTCTCACAGAAATATCACACTCTTCCCAGCTGTCTCCCAAACTATCTGATGACTAAGTACAACTTTAGTCCAAAAATTATTCTATTCTTCTCCTTGCCCTCTTTTCCTTTCACATAAGAAATTCTGAACCACAAGTAAAACATTTTAATAAATAATCATAACTAAATGAATTACTCTTTCTTAAAATGATAGAAGATTCTACTCAATGATTTCTGTTATTGCAGTCTTGTCAGTTTGAGGATATTTTCCAGGCTATGGTACTACCGAATTTAGGCGACTTTAGGACAACATGGCCACCAAGTCAGCATGAAACAAATGTTGGAAAGCGCTTGGTAGAGAGTAAAGTGTCCAGAGTTTCTGAAGATAGATTGCTTTTATAGTGAATGCAGCTTTATTGTCCCTGTGAACTTTCTTCAAATACATAGGATATATAACCAAAACATGATATACAACAAAATAAGACAAGTTTCTCTTACTATCCAAAGCAGGAGTGCCATCGAAAGTGTTGTTCCTTCAAGATGCGAAATAACAACAGTTACTACTTTCCTGTACCTCAGTATTCATTTCTTCAGGTTATCTGCCTTCAAGAGGCTCTCCAGAACCTTGTCCTCAGAAAGGCACTGACTGCCCAATTCTCTAAAACCAAGGAAAAGTCCTATCCAATGCCTCTGGCTAATCCTTATAGATAGAATGATTAGCCACCCTAGAAGGAATAGGAAAGGATAAATAAATTACAAAGAGACCAAAAAGATGGAGGAAGAAAAACTGGAGCACAGGAAGAGGAGGAAGAAAGATGAGGAGGAAGAAAAAGAGGAGAAGAGGGAGAATGGGGAGATTGGGGAAATAGAGTAGATGGGGGAGGGGGAGGGAATGAAGACAATAAAGGAGGGGAAAAGAAGGATTGAGGAGAGGAAGTTAAGAGGGGGATGATAAAGAGGAAGAGAGAGGAGAAAATTCCTGAATGTGTGCCCACTACTGTGTTTAATGTTTACAGTGCTGATGTGACCCATCTAAATGGCAAAGTGAAGCTAACAGGGTCTGATTGAGGTACCTAAAGAAAGGCAAGTCATGAACAGAAGTGGAAAGTGTAGAATAAGGTCACATTTGGGTACATTTCAAAGCTGTTTTAAGCTGGGAGATATGTGCCTTTCCTGCCATCACACTGCTCCTGTGATTTCTAATTATCTTTATCTGATTTCTTTCAGTTCACTTGTGCTTATCAATACCAGGAGACAATGAAGGAGAACTTTTTTTCAGTAGGAAGGACTTGGCAGTGGAACTTCACCAACTATAGTATCCAACAAGCATCTTTATTTTCAAGTTCTATCAATTTTTCACTCACAGTGGTCCACATGCTCCAGACACAACCTATACCTTCTATGCCTGATGAATACAAAAAACAATTTGATTGTATTTGTCCTGTAGAATAAAGAATGAGGTTGGTTCACGTTATTGTGAGTTTTCTTGTTTTGAGCACATTGAGAAACATTTTATTTAGAAGATGAAAGAGGTTGAGGTAGCCACAGAACTCTTCTGCTTACAACCTTTTAGGGCATTCTTAAAGGATAAAATAAACATGGCTTAGCAAAGTATGCAAGGTCAGTCCTACCAAGGCTCTTCCTAGTACAGAAAAAGAAATCTATCATTTAATTCCTAGCTACCCCCAAAAAACTACAAGCAATAAATCTGTTCTTTACAAATTGCCGATATTATCTTACAACAGCATGAAATGGACAACAGTTATTCTTATAGTAACCCATGCCAGCGAGCCTCATTAATATGCCCACTTGAAATAGACCAGACTCTGGTGAGAGCAGTTAACTCAGTCATAAGTCCCTGAATTATAAAGCCATGAATCAAGGCTGATTCTTGCCATTGAGTGGCAGCACTTCTCTTAAGAAGTCCAATAATATAAAGTCAAAGAGGAAGATGTGACTTAAAAATCACAGCACCTATCAACCAGTATCTTCTCTCTCTCTCTCTCTCTCTCTCTCTCTCTCTCTCTCTCTCTCTCTCTCTCTCTGTGTGTGTGTGTGTGTGTGTGTGTGTGTGTGTGTGTTTTACCCTTTGCATTTCCTTTTATATCTTCTAATGTGTTCTTAATATGTTGACTGATATAAAGCCTTGTGGTGGGAATCCCGTCTTTTAAAATATAGTGTTGTCAATTTCTTTTACTTTAGTCAACTTATTCTATTGAAAAGGTCTGATTATCACTATCTACACCCTTGTCTAATTTTGAGATAGAAAAAAATGAATGACTTGATAAAGATAAAAGAAGGAACAAAAGATGCAAAACCTCAGAGAAACAGTAATTATAGAAGAAGAGAAGGATCAGCAAAATCACACCTAACTGATCCACCATATATATTAACGGCAACTAAAATAGCAGCAATCAAAACTCTCCAGCAACTTGAGACAGAACAGATGACACATGATGCACTGCAGAACAAAATCACGAGAATCCCAATTATCTCTCATTATGTATGCACAGTAGGAAGTTTGTAATACTTCAGACAAAGTGTTGCATGGCAACCAAAAAAAAATTTTGTTAGACTACTAAATTAGAATCTTCAGGAAATTCTACTTCTACAATAATTTCAGTTTAAAAATGCCAAATATTTGTCACTTGGAAAAACTAACTTTTTAAAGGTTACTAGAAAATGGCCATAAACATATTAAGATATCACTCAATATGTTTCTCCATTTTTTATTTCTTTCCATTACACAGGAGAATCTCCTCTCAAGGCCTATCAGTAGGCATTCATCACATTTAACCATTGTTTGGACAACAGTTATAGAACACATATGGCATGTCTCTGTCACATGGTGTGGTACTGCTGAAGCAGAGCTGGATTTCAGCTGGTCCAACTTATGTCCTGATTTTGATGTGTGACATCTGTATATTGTCCATACTGTTTGCTATCAGCTATGTCCTGAACTCATATCTGCTCTGCACTAGACACCTTTGCTACCTACACATGTTCTCTATCAGAAAAAAGGCTGACTTGGCTGGTCTAAAGTCCTACCTCTGTTTGTCTCATGTCATGGAGAAAAGAAATGGGGGAAATAGTTTTCATAAGGAACTTTACCTTCATGGTCTGTGACCACAATGCAGGTGTTTCAGTTTCCAGAAAATAAATTATTAATATTCAACACAAGCTGCTGAAATTTTAATAGCCAAGCTTCTTGCATCAATTTCAGCCCAAGTTCTTACCAGGAAGATGACCATTCATTTGTTCACTCCTTACCCATCATGCCTGTTAGTTTCTTCATGGTAATATTAGAGAAATGTTGGTGCTGAGTTTATGTGTTATAAAGACTTAATGACTTGCTGTACAGATGGATCAAATGGAAGTTCCTCACAGCATTTATGAGATGAGTTCTAAATACAACAAAGAGAAGACAATCTGGCAGGCAACAAAAAACATAGAGACACCCAGAGTTGGAAAAGTAGGGTGAGAATCCATAAGATGATCAGCCCATGAGTGAAGACCAGAGCTTGTGAAAGGCTGCATATTACTAACTATGTGACCAAGCTTTCAGAAATAAAAAAAAAAAAACATTTGATTTCTCCTTGTGTGATGTCAACCTGGATTTTTCTGTGTTCTATTCTTCTTCTCTAGTTTAAAAAATTCTGAAATAAGTCTTTTTATTTAATCAGTACTAATGGGTTGTCTGTAGGAAATAAGAAGAAGGCTGTGATGTTAATTTCAGATATTTATTTGACTTTATTAAGAGAAATCCAGAGAGTTGGTAAGCATCACCTTGGCATGTATGTGTGAGGGTATTTATAGAAGAGATTTGATTTTCTGTGAGTGGATTCAATAAAGAAATTTTACCATCTCAAGTATGTTGTGTGTATGTTGGAGAGGGGGGATCAAAGCTGCTGAGCATTAGACAAATGTAAAGGGCCAGCGGAGAGCAAATGTGCTGTCTTTATTCTTTAGTTTCCATCTGTCTATCTCTCCTGCCCATACATTGAAGAATGCCAAGTTCTCTAGGCATTATATTCTATGACATACAAGGGCACCTCTCCTCACATGCATGCATACCCATCTTCTCCAGGTTTGCCATCAGACTCAAAGATATGCTTTTGCTTCATATTGTTCATGTGATTCAAAAATGTCCACAACTGTAATACTGGCCTTTAGATTGAAGGTCATAAGATTCAGCAACCTTTGCTTGGCATAGCATACATGTACATACATGCAAATACACAATAAAAATAAAGCTACAAAATAAGCAGAAAAGGGCAAAAAGGAAAGGAGGAAGGGCAAGAAGAATGAAAAGGATGAGTGATGGCATAAGTCACTAGATGACCTGAGATATCTACCTGATGACTTGAGAATCAATCAGAATGCTATCCAATAAATGAGCAGTATTTTGTTGCAATTTAAATCCTACTTCAAATATGAAATCAACAGCAAAATATTAAGAATGTAATTTACCTACTTGAATTTGCTTCTTCTTAATAAAATGCAGAAAGTCGTATTAACAGCAAGTTTATAGACATATTATGGCTAAGATAATTCAAGAAAAAGGCTTTTTGTGTAAATAGCAATGCATTACATTTATGAATGTCATTTACTGAAATCTTATTATTTTCTCTATTCCAGACCAAAGCCTGATAGGTACCACATATGTTCTTGGTAAATGCATGCTGAATAAATTACTGATTGAGCAGAGAAAATGGAGGCATAAATACATTCTGAAGTGTTAAAATAAATAGATATTAAAATCCAGATCTCCTAGAGACAGGTTCATTACCATACCTTCTGATTTAATGTTTTTATCTGTCCTCTTCCTTACTTTAACATTTTTTGTCATAGAAATAGAAAGTAAGCAAAAAATAGATTCAAAACTAAATTTCCCATCTTTAACACACCTTTTATTAATTGCCATTCTGGTTACTTTTAATTAAGGGAAGACCAAGGAAAATCATTTAGTGGAGGTCAAGGAAAGCACTAACTGTGTCTGGTGTTTGATTAAGGCACTCAAAATTCACCTGAATCAAGAGTCTCTCTGCAACATGCAGGTCTTATGAAAAATATTGTGTTTTAGATTTAATTTATTTTTCTTGTACTAGATATTGAACCCAGGGCCTCCCACAAGCTAGACAAGCATTTTACTATTGAATTTTATCTCTAGCTTGAAACTATGTTTGTTTGCAATCTTTCCCATCTGTTGACTAATATTCATGGAATGTGATCAGAGTCATAACTTTCAAAATAATCTTGATAGAGGAATTAAGAAATCAAAGACACAGGATTTGGACACAAAAATGAGAAAGACAAAATTTAGCATATACCAATATACTGGGAGAAGGTATGTTATTAATTGAATTATATATGCTCAATGAAGTGTTTATAGAACAGAAACAACCTCAGAAGGCTTGTGGTGGCCTGAATAGAGTGTTCTGAACAGAAAATAAGATACTCATGCCTCTCTCAAAATTTAGGGAAAACATATATATATGAGAAGAGGTATCTTTTAATGTTTATTTTATTATTTCTAATTATGTATATGTGTGTGGTTTTGTACACATGAGGGTTGATGCATGCAGAGGCTAGAATCCACTGGTCCCCCTAAAACTGTAATTTCAGATAGTATTGAACAGCCTAGTGTAAATTGAACTCAAGTCCTGTGGAAGAAAGGGATTTTGCTCAAAACTTCTTAGCCATCACTTCAGTCCAAGAGATGATTTCTGATAATGTTCATGGTTCTATTCTTGTGTAGTTTACCTACACATTTAAGGATTTTCTTTTATTACATGGTGGGTGTCTGAGAAAGTCTTAAGGAATAGCTATTTTGGCACATCCAGGATATGACTCTTCTACATATGTGTTTGTGAGGAAAATGGAATTGAAGCCAGAGAGTTATTATCATGAGTTAGAGTTTGTCTAGAGTGCTGTCTCCTAGAGGTTCCTGAACAGAATTAAAAGGCAACTGTTACAGTTATCAAAGGATGTTGCTTTATAGTAAATGTTCTTTAACATACAGACTTAATGGTAAAGCACTACTAAATTCTTGTATTTATCTGACATGTTTTAATAGATCTTTCTACATATCCTTATAAGCCATTTTGGCTCTGTGTGGGTTGGTGTTTTAGGAGAATATGAATGTATGTATGAGAGAGAGAAAAAAAAACACAAGTTGGGTGGTTAATGAGGTGATGAGAATCTGAGATGAGTTAGAGGAGCAGAAAACATGATCAAAATATTTCACATGAAGAAAATTAAAGTTGTCATTTTGGTATATTTCCACTTTTTATTACTTTAAACCATGAATTGGGGGGCTCAGATGTCAGACAGAAGTAGGATATGAAAAGCAGAGGAGATGAGTACAAGGAAGGAAAGAAAAGCTTAAAGTAATAGAAGAAAGAAGTATACTGAACAGAATTAATAAAATGCTAGGAGAAATAAGCATGTTGTATGGATTGGAGTAAATTGCATAGCTGAATGCTTCATTCAGCAAATAGTGCCACCCCATGGCATACAGTGTTGTAACATCTGAAAGGTACACATATTTGACAGGGGCAACCAATGAGAAAAAACACTGAGGTGACTCTAGGGATCATTGAAAACAGAGTCTGTCTGAGAAGACAGCCCAGCGCATGGCTTCTAGTGCAGGAGACACTCAGTATATGTTTTCAGAAAAAGTAATGATCATCCACATTGCCTCTTAGATAGAATTTTTCCTTCTTGCTGTGTTAGCCAGAAGGCTCAGAAAACCCATGAGCAGTCTAATTTTCATTAAAATCAGTTTGAGATTTGCATACTTATCAGCAGCTGAAACACTTAGAGTTTATACAACTTACGCAAAGTATATGCAGCATCCATCCCAGTCTGGTGATACCCAAAGCCAAGTTCTTCAACATTCTTTATAGGAACTTCTCAACGCTAATCTTTTCTTTGAGAAAGCTGGAGCAGCTTTCAAGAAGTGCAAGCTATATACTCTGGGAAATGGGAACTCTTACAGTTAAGTAACTGCACCTGGCACTGGCAGAAGTCATATGCGCTTCAAGAGGACCTGTGTAGTCTGCACTCAGTCCCTCCTTACATAGTAGCTGCTACTTTTCAAAGAAATGGTTTACATTTTATTAAGCAGCTTCTCCCAAACATCAAATACTTAGAAATTGGTAATTTAGGAGACTAGGACAACTCCTCAGAGAGACCATGTTGGGGTCATACCCCACAACCAGGTAGATGTTACTTCTGCTTCTGCCTCAGTGGGACACCTAGGAGATGTCTGTGCTGGCTTCAGAGAAAGCATACTCACTTTCTGAAGACAAAGAAACCCCTGTGTGGGGTCCAATAAAAAGAACCACTTTTGAGCTAATTAAATATAGTATGTACTTGACATGATGCGCTAAATGTGATTTTTATTTATTATAAAATTTTTTGTGCAATAATAAATATGTCAACTGACACAAAAGTCTCTGATACAGTGAATTCAGGGAAAAATGCCCCAACTTGCTATTCCTATTCTCTTCCCAGGGGCAACACCCTTTAATTTTAGTTCATTTTACTATTAGTGCTATTTTTGTATTTGAAGTCTATGCTTGAGCGAATCAGAAGTCACTGTGTGTGTGTGTGTGTGTGTGTGTGTGTGTGTGAGTGAGTGAGAGAGAGAGAGAGAGAGAGAGAGAGAGAGAGAGAGAGAGAGAGAGAGGGAGGGAGATTTGTGTTGTTGGAGACTGAGTCCAATGCCCTATTACACACTAATCCGGTAGTTTTTCACTGAAATCTAAATCCTTGACTTTGTATGTATATTTGTTTGATTGTTTGCTTTCAAGAAAAGGTCACCACGTGTAGGATAGGCTAGCCTTGAGCTTTGAGTTTGATTCGCCTTCCTCTTCTACGAAAGTGCTAGGATTAAAGCATGCATTACTATGCTTGACAGTCATCTATCACCATTAGAATCTTAGCTCATTTATTCTTCTTCTCAAAAATTTAAGGCCCTGATATTAACATATGCTAATTATTTTTTAAACAAGCATATTCTCTGTAGACCAGGCTGGCCTCAAACTCACAGAGATCTGCCTGCCTCTGTCTCCTGAGTGCTGCGATTAAAGGCGTGCTCCACCAACACCTGAAACAAGCATATTCTCATTTCAGTATTTTAATCAAGAAAATAAATACTGATCAAACAAAATTACCATTTTGTTCAGTTATCCTTGCCTAGAAGATAAAATTGTCTTACTTTTAGGTATTTTACCTGTCTTTATATATTCTCTAAGATTTTAGAGTTCTTAAATCCATTTTCCACTTACTAATTTTCATACAATTTACATTTCTTGTTTTCTTTTGATGAAGAGAGTTGTGATAAGATTTGAAGTGTAACTTGTGGAAATGTGCTTTCAAAACCATTCAAAGAAATAAATTCTGAGCGTTTGGGTTGCTGTGTCTCCATCCCACATCATCCTCATCAGCTTATTGCTATAATTTAATTTTTGTTTACTTTTGCATATATATGTGTGTGTTCCTGTATGCATTAATATGTATGGTGTGCATACACACACACACAGATATTGATATCCTTAATTGCTATCCAATTTATATATGGAGACAAAGTATCTCATTGTACTGAGAGCTCACAAAATTCAGGTAGACTAGCTAGCCAACATGTTCTAGGGATCCTCTGTTTCTGCCTTTCATGTTCTGGTATTACACATAGGCTGCCATACTCACCTGGCTTTTATGAATTTCATTACTGGTCCCTACTTTTGAAAAACAAAATTATTTCTACCCACTAGGCAATATCCCCGCCTCTGTTTATTGTCCTTTATCATCTTTAACATAATTTTGTAACTGATACCTTGGATGACTTAAAATTACAAATTTTGTAGGAACATCCTCTTCAACTATGAGAGGAAAGAAACAGAAGGAAAACCTAGCAGCTGAAAGATCTTTTGATGGGAAACAATTTGGAAAACAATACATTATATGATAGCGAGGACTTACTTCAGTGTTTTATGTCATAGCCTTGGAAAGCATTTCCTAGGACTGGGATAAAATGACCTAGAAATCAAGAGAAGATTCTTAGCATCACAGACCAGTGAAGATAAAGTTCCATAAACAGCATGCTGAGGATTCCTGTTGGGTTATCTCCAGGGTGCATTTAATACCAGAACTGAACATATTCATGCAGATATAGGTGGGTGCTACTTAAATAGACTATAAAGCTTAGGGTCAGGACAATGCAAGCCCAAAGCTTTTGAGCTTCTAACCTCTGCCATATCTATGGCCCACTTTCAACATGCAAGTGTTCTTTCCATAAATGCCAGAATTTCTACCAATACCATGTCCTTCATTCCAGAGTGTGAGTACTTAGAAATCACAACAGGTACCCTCCTTCTCCAATCCACACGTATAGCAGCTACAAGCATTTATTTTATCCTCTGACAGTTCCATGTGTATTGCTATCCTGTACATTCACTAATAACCCCTCATTCCATGGTCAGGTTTCCTTTCCTTCCAAAGGAGGCTTTTGTAATAAATGAACATATCACATGTCCACATGGAGCTTGTATTCATCTCAGAGTATCCCACAGTAACATCCTATTTCCTTTGTTATTATCAACATGTGCTCAATGTTTTAATTGTTATATTTATTAATGGTATCCTGTGTGCACAGATGGGGTTGTGAATCACAGATGAGTGTCTTATTAATTCACCTTATAATAAATGATAAGCATGTCAGCTTCTCTTGCTACCATGTGACATCTGTGGCTCTGTGAGCACAAAGAAAACAAGGCAGTTTCAACCTCTACATAAACAGTACAGAAACAACTGACCAGCTCCTTCAAGGAGAGAAAAAGTACAGTTTCTCTAGAGATGTGATGTAGGGATCCTGGGTGATCGCCTCAAATTTTAGTTTCTGACTTCAGTAGGATAAGGCAAACTCAAGGTTTGGCACAACAGCCCTAAAATGCTCTGAAAGGTCTAAGCTTCACTATGTTTTGAAATGAAAACAGTTGAGGACATAATTATTTTCCTCTAATTTCCCTTGGGTCTTAAGGGGTGGAATTTCTAACTTGTCAGGATATGGCTATCATTTGCTGAGATCAGGACAATTAATATGAAAAATGGCCAACAAATTAACAATCCCCATTTCATTTTATAACTAAAATATTTCTGGGGAAAGTAAAAGAAACATAATCTTTATGTTGCTCACATTTTAATAACCTGGGGACTAGTGGTTTTATTTTTAATAAGAATATGGAAAAACCTAGAGGTATCTTTTGTTCTAACAATAGATATCCAAAAACCTTTCAGGACATACAATTTCATTTTAATAATACTCTTATTATACACCAGAATAAAAGCCACCATCAGCCTCAATGACAACAACAGTGGGAAGGAATTGTGGTAATTGCCCCACATATCTTTGATTCTCTGGGAAATAGCACTCTTATTCCAGGTTAAAGATGTGTAAAGTAAAGCATAGATAACTGAACCTTTGAGAATTCACACCTAGTGTGTAGTTGGACCCTCTTCCACATGAAAAAAATTAAGCCACTGTAAGAAGCTGTGTCCTGAACCCTCAGAGTAGGTCCCAGGCTCCTCCACACTGCAGTTAGTTACTCACACAGCAATTCACCCTCGCCTTTGAAGGACCTCAGCACTTTGTTACATTTTTTTTCCTTCCAGGAATTCCAGATCTCTGGTTAAGCTTATCACCATGCTTTAGATGCACTCTTGTCTTCAAAGTCATTTTTAAAATGAAGTGCTCTGAATTGGACTGGAGATCTTTTGTGTTAAGATAAGGAGTTGAATTTTCTCCTTCCAGGTGATTGAGAGGCATTGCCAAGGTGCACAATGAGCAAGCTGGCACTGTAGAAGGTCACTTTCAGACTACAAAAGACAAAGATATGGGAGGAATCCAGCTGGATAAAGAGTCATGAAAATGGATGAGTTTGATGATAATTGAGACAGTGTCAGAACACACAAGAAGGAATTGGGTTGAGCATGAAGGTGTACACCTATAATCCCAGCTACTTGAGAGGTCAAGATATGTGGATTGCAGGTTTGAGGCCAGACTGAGCCATATAACAAGATCTGGTTCTATATATTTGGATGCATGCATATATACATACACACAGAGAGAGACATACATATTTATGTATGTACATATGTACATACACACATACATACATAAATACATAGTACGTATGTATGTATATACTTACACACACACACACACACACACACACACACACACACACACACACACACACACACAGTAATGTAGATTTTTCCCTGTATTAAATGAGCTCTAATGGGAATCACTCAGGCCTTGATCTTTGATGTCATTTGAGCACAGTAGTTTATAATTCCAGAGCACTTGGAGTTTCCATGGAAAGAAATGCACCAAGACTGTGCATGATACCCTACAAAAACTCACAGGCTTAGTCGTTCTGTGCAGTATCTTTACTCTTACGTTATTCAAACCATGTGGGTATAGTTCCGTTTTTGAAAGGGGATGGCATCTCAAGTTCACACAAAATGCAGTACTGGAAGAGAAGAGTTCTTCAGGTCTATGTGACTCTTTACACTCATTTACCTGTGATAGATTTTGAGCTTCTTCTTCTATCTACACTGTGGAATCCTACTGGATATGATGCTAAATAGCGAGTGTCAGTTTGATACAATTTAGAATAACCTATGTTACAGACCTCTAAGAGAGTTCCTGGATCAGGATAACTAATCTAAGAAGACTAACCCTACATGTGGAGGGGGCACAATTCCATGGGCTTGGGTCCTATTTTAAATAAAAGAGGGAAAATGAGCTGAGCCTCAGTGTCCTTTCTTCTCTGCCTTCTGACTGCCAGTGCATTGTGGTCAGCTGTTTGAAGCACCTGTGCCATGATTTCTCCAACATGCTGTGCACTGAACCCACCAACAGAGATCCCAAATAATCTCTTCTTACCTTAAGTTTTGCCAATATTTACCATAAAATGCAAAAAATAACTAAAATAACAAGTAAGGCAAATATGAAAACAAGCTAAGATCTCAAGGCTCTTCACTAATGAAAATGCACTCATCTCCAGTAATATAAATGCCATAGAACAACCATTTTCATACATGCATATAGGTCATCCATTGAAGCATTGCCCTGTGCATGTACTTACAGAATTCTTACCTAGTCATTCATAGGTATGGCATGTAGCAGCCACACTGGATAATTGAGAGGTTCCCAGAAACTCTGTTCCAAAAGAAAAAGAGAATTTTAACGATTACAGGACAAGAACAGCATTGTCTACTCAACTTTCAAGTTGGAAAATAAAGTTTCAAGATTGTATTATTATTATTATTATTATTATTATTATTATTATTATTAATTCAGGTTAGGGAACAGCTTGTTTCACATGTAAGTCCCCACACCCTCTCCCTCCCTTCACCCCCATTCCTTCTCCCCCACCTCCAACCTACCCCCTACCCCATCCACCCACCACTCCCCAGGCAGGGTAGGGCCCCAACAGGGGCTCCACCAAGTCCACCAAATCTTCCTGTGCTGGGCCTAGGCCCCTCCCCACGTGTCCAGAGACAGAGCGCATCCCTTCAAGTGGGATGGGTTCTCAGAGTCACACACACACACCAGGGCAAAACGCCAGTCCACCTCCGGAGGCTCCCAGGAGTGCAGGGGCCTCCCCATTGGCATCCATGATCAGGGGGCTGGATCAGTCCCGTACTGGCCTCCCAAAGAGCGTCTGGGGTCGATATGCTTTCCCTTTTTCAGGCCAACTGTTTCTGTGGGTTTCTCCAACCTGGTACAGACCCCTTCGTTCTTCATTCCTCCCTCTCTTCAACTAGGTTCCAGATTTCAGCTCAGTGTTGTTTCTGTGGATGTCTGTCTCTGCTTCCATCAGCCACTGGATGAGGACTCTAGGATAGCATAGAGAGTAGTCATCAATCTCATTCTAGGGGAAGGGCTTCTAGGCCATCCTCTCCTCCACTGCCCGGACTGTCAGATCGTGTCATCCTTGTAGGTCTCTGGAGATCTCCCTAGTTCCAGATCTCTTCTCGGACCTATAGTGGCTCCCTCTGATATGGTATCTCTCATCCTGCTCTCTCTCCTCTATTCTTCCCCCAACTCAATGTCTCTGCTCCTCCATTTCTTCTCCTCTACTCTTCTTCTTGTGCTCTTATTGTGGCAGCACCCACTCCCCCACCCTCATGCTCTCAATTAGCTCTGGAGTTCATGCCACTTCCCATTCCTGGGGTCTATTTATCCCTTAGAGTCATTCATGATTTCTAGTTTCTTTGGGGAAGAGGATTATAGGCTGGTAAACCTTTGCTCTATGTCTAAAAATCATATATGAGTGAGTACATACCATGTTTGTCTTTTTGTGATTGGGTTACCTCACTCAGGATGGTTTCTTCTAGTTCCATCCATTTGCCTGCGAATTTCAAGATTCCATTGCATTTTTCTGCTGAGTAGTACTCCATTGTATAAATGTACCACATTTTCTCTTTCCATTCTTCAGTTGAGGGGCATCTAGGTTGCTTCCAGGTTCTGGCTATTACAAACAATGCTGCTATGAACATGGTTGAACATATGTCCTTGTTGTATGAACATGCAGTATTTGGGTATATACCCAAGAGAGGAATGGCTGGATCTTGAGGTAGATTGATTCCCATTTTTCTGAGCAACCGCCATACTGATTTCCAAAGTGGTCTTACAAGTTCACACTCCCACCAGCAATGGAGGAGTGTTCCTTCTTCTCCGCATCCTCTTCAGCATAGGTTGTCATTGGTATTTTCGCTTTTAGCCTTTCTGACAGGTGTGAGGTGGTATCTCAGAATTGTTTTGAGTTGCATTTCTCTGATGGCCAAGGATTTTGAGCACTTTCTTAAGTGTCTTTCAGCCATTTCAGATTCCTCTGTTGAAAAATCTCTGTTTAGTTCTGCACCACACTTTTTAATTTCATTGTATGGTGTTTTGGTGGCTAGCTTCTTGAGCTCCTTGTATATTTTGGAAATCAGTCCTCTGTCAGATGTGGGGCTGGTGAAGATCTTTTCCCATTCTGTGGGTGGTCGTTTTGTCTTACTGACTGTGTCTTTTGCCTTACAGAAGCTTCTCAGTTTCTGGAGGTCCCATTTATTGATTGCAGACCTCAGTGTCTGTGCTTCTGGTGTGATGTTCAGGAATCATTCTCCAGTGCCAATTTGTTCAAGGGTTATTCCAACTTTCTCTTCTAGAAGATTCAGTGTGGCTGGATTTATGGAGAGATCTTTGATCCATTTGCACTTAAGTTTCGTGCATGGTGACAGGTATGGATCAATCTGCAATTTTCTGCATGTCTGAATCCAATTGTGCCAGCACCATTTGTTGAAGATGCTATCTTTTTTCCATTGTATAGATTTAGCACCTTTGTCAAAAATAAGGTGTTCGTAGGTGCGTGGGTTAATATCTGGGTCTTCAATTCGATTCCATTGGTCTATCTGTCTATTCTTGTGCCAATACCAAGCTGTTTTCAGAACTATGGCTCTATAGTAGAGCTTGAAGTCAGGGATGGTGATGCCTCCAGAAGATCTTTTATTGTAAAGAGTTGTTTTGGCTATCCTGGTTTTTTATTTTTCCATATAAAGTTGAGTATTGTTCTTTCAATGTCTGTGAAAAACTGTGTTGGGATTTTGATGGGGATTGCGTTGAATCTGTAGATTGCTTTTGGTAGGATTGCCATTTTTACTATGTTAATTCTGCCTATCCAAGAGCATGGGAGATCTTTCCACTTTCTGGTATCTTCTTTAATTTCTTTCTTTAAAGTCTCAAAGTTCTTATTGTACAGGTCTTTCACTTTTTTGGTTAGTGTTACCCCCAGGTATTTTATGTTGCTTGTGGATATTGTGAAAGGTGATGTTTCCATGATTTCCTTCTCATTGAGTTTATCATCTGTATACAGTAGGGCTACAGATTTTTTTGAGTTAATTTTGTATCCTGCTACCTTGCTGAAGGTGATTATCAGCTGTAGGAGTTTCCTGGTAGAGTTTTTCCAGTCGCTTATGTAGACTGTCATGTCATCTGCGAATAGTGAAAGTTTGACTTCATCCTTTCCAATTTGTATCCCTTTGATCCCCTGTTCTTGTCTTATTGCTCTAGCTAGAACTTCAAGTACAACATTGAAGAGATATGGAGAGAGTGGACAGCCTTATCTTGTTCCTGATTTTAGAGGAAACGCTTCAAGTTTCTCTCCATTTAGTTTGATGTTGGCTATTGGTTTGGTGTATATTGCGTTTATCATGTTTAGATATGTTCCTGTTATTCCTGTTCTCTCCAAGATCTTTATCATGAACGGATGTTGGATTTTGTCAAAGGCTTTTTCAGCATCTAGTGAGATGATCAAATGGGTTTTTCTTTTTCAGTTTGTTTATATGGTGGATTACATTGATGGTTTTTTGTATGTTGAACCATTCTTGCATCCCTGGGTTGAAGCCTACTTGATTGTGGTGGATGATTTTTCTGATATGTTCTTGGATTCAATTAGCCAATATTTTATTGAGTATTTTAGCATCGATGTTCATGAGGGATATCTGTCTGTAGTTCTCTTTCTTAGTCTTATCTTTGTGTGGCTTGGGTATCAAAGTGATTGTAGCCTCGTAGAAAGAGTTTGGCAATATCCCATCTGCTTCTATTGTGCGGAACAGTTTGAGGAGTACTGGTATCAGCTCTTGTTTGAATTTCTGGTAGAATTCTGCAGTGAAGCCATCTGGCCCTGGGCTTTTTTTGGTTGGGAGGCTTTTGATACTGCTTCTATTTCATTAGGGGTTATGGGTCGATTTAAATTGTTTATCTGATCTTGATTTAATTTTGGTAAGTGATATTTATCCAGGAAACTGTCCATTTCCATTAGATTTTCGAATTTTGTGGAGTACAGATTTTCAAAGTATGACCTAAAGATTCTCTGGATTTCCACAGTGTCCGTTGTTATATCCCCCTTTTCGTTTCTGATTTTGTTAATTAGCATGCTCTCTCTCTCTCTCTCTGCCTTTTGGTTAGTTTGGCTAGAGGTTTGTCTATCTTGTTGATCTTCTCAAAGAACCAACTCTTTGTTTCATTGATTCTTTGTAATGTTTTCCTAGTTTCTACTTTATTGATTTCAGCTCTCAGGTTGATTATTTCCTGGCGTCTACTCCTCCTTGGTGAGTTTGCTTCTTTTTGCTCTAGTGCTTTCAGTTGTTCTGTCAGTTCTCTAATGTGACTTTTCTTCTAGTTTCTTCATGTGGGCACTTAGTGCTATGAACTTCCCTCTTAGCACTGCTTTCAGAGTGTCCCATAAGTTTGGGTATGTTGTGTCTGCATTCTCATAAAATTCTAGGAAGTCCTTAATTTGTTTTTTTATTTCTTCCTCAGCCCAGGAATGGTGCAATTGGGTGTTATTCATTTTCCAAAAGTTTGCAGGTTTTCTGCCATTTGTATTGTTGCTGAATTCTAGCTTTAATGCATGGTGGTCTGATAAGATACAGGGGGTTATTTCAATTCTTTTGTAACTATGGAGGTTTGCTTTGTTGCCTACTATGTGGTCAATTTTAGAGAAGGTGCCATGTGGTGCTGAGAAGAAGGTATATTCTTTTGAGTTTGGATGGAATGCTCTATAGATATCCGTTAACCCCAGTTGGGTCAAAACTTCTTTCAGATCCTTTGTTTCTTTGTTAAGTTTCTGTCTGGTGGCCCTGTCTAGTGGTGTAAGGGGGGTGTTGAAGTCTCCTACTATAAGTGTGTGTGGTTTTATGTGTGGTTTGAGCTTTAGTAATGTTTCTTTCACAAATGTGGGTGCCTTCGTATTTGGAGCATAGATGTTCAGGATTGAGATTTCATCTTGATGGACTTTTCCTGTGATGAGTATGAAATGCCCTTCTTCATCTCTTTTGATTGATTTTAGTTTAAAGTCCAATTTGTTAGATATTAGGATTGCTACACCAGCTTGTTTCTTGAGGCCATTTGATTGGAAAATCTTTTCCCATCCTTTTACTCTGAGGTATCGCCTGTCTTTGAAGTTGAGGTGTGTTTCTTGTAAACAGCACAAGGATGGATTCTGTCTTCGTATCCATTCTGTTAGCCTATATCTTTTTATGGGTAAGTTAAGACCATTGACAGTTAGGGATATTAATGTCCATTG
Source organism: Cricetulus griseus (assembly GCF_003668045.3). Classification (NCBI taxonomy): domain Eukaryota; kingdom Metazoa; phylum Chordata; class Mammalia; order Rodentia; family Cricetidae; genus Cricetulus; species Cricetulus griseus. The sequence goes on along the minus strand of NC_048603.1, from coordinate 18,138,625 downwards.
TTCGTTGGTTCTTGTTTGTTTTGGATTTATTGGTGGTGGTGTCATGTGTGTGGATTTTGCCCTCCTGCTTCTTTTTGTGTTTGGCAAAATTAGATTATCTATTGCCTGTGTTTTTGTGCATGTAGTTATGTTCCTTGGGTTGGAGTTTTCCTTCCAGAACCTTCTGTAGTGCTGGATTTGTGGATATGTATTGCTTAAATCTTAAATGTTTTTGTCATGGAATATCTTGTTTTCTCCATCTATAGTGATTGAAAGTTTTGCTGGGTACAATAGTCTGGGTTGACATCCATGCTCCCTTAGTGCTTGTAGGGTATCTATCCAAGACCTTCTGGCTTTCAGAGTTTCCATTGAGATGTCGGGTGTGATTCTAATTGGTTTGCCTTTATATGTTACTTGGCCTTTTTCCTTTGCAGCTCTTAATATTTTCTCTTTATTCTGTAGACTTGGAGTTTTGATTATTATGTGTCGGGGGGACTTCTTTTTGTGGTCCAGTCTGTTTGGTATCCTATAAGCTTCTTGTACTTTCATAGGCATATCTTTCTGTAGGTTGGGGAAGTTTTCTTCTATGATTTTGTTGAATATGTTTTCTGTACCTTTGAGCAGTGTTTCTTCACCTTCTTCTACACCTATTATTCTTAGGTTTGGTCTTTTCACGGTGTCCCATATTTCCTGGATATTTTGTGTTAGGGATTTGTTGGACTTGAGGTTTTCTTTGGTTGATGAATGTATATCCTCTAGCGAGTCTTCAATAGCTGAGATTCTCTCTTCTGTCTCTTGGATTCTATTAGTTATACTCACGTCTTTAGATCCTGATCGTTTATCCAGTCTTTCCATTTCCAGCATCGCCTCATTCTGTGTTTTCTTTATTGTGTCTAATTCAGCTTTCATGCTTTGAACTGTTTCAAGAGCTTCCTTCACTTGTTTGGTTGTTTTACCTTGGGTTTCTTTAGCTTCTTTAAGAGATTTGTTTATTTCTTGAATTTTTTGGTTTGTCTTTTCCTCCATTTCGTGTAATTTTTTGCTTGCTTTTTCTTCTATTTCTTTAGGGGATTTTCTTGTTTCCTCTTTGAAGGTCTCTATCATCTTGCTGAGATAATTTTTGAGGTCCATCTCTTCTTCATGCACTATGTTGTGCTTTTCAGGTCTTGTTGGAGTGGAGTCCCTAGATTCTGGTGGTGTCATATTGGTCTTTCTGTTGTTGAGCGAGTTCTTATTCTGTCTTCTTCCCATATCTTATTCCAGTGAGTGCAGGTAGGATCTCTCTATCTCTTCTTGTTATGTTGTAGTGTGTGTGGGCCAGGAATTCAATGTCCAAAGCTCTGGATGGTCTTGCCTCTCCTTGTAGTCTCCTCACTCTGAAGGAGTTAGGCCTCCATAGGGATCGGGTGTGTGTGGGCGGGACAGGAAGTAAGAGTGGGGAGTTTCCAGGCTCTGGGGTTTCCTCACTGCCTGGGCAGGTCTACCCCAAGCAGGAGCAGGCCCCGGGGAGATCGGGAAGGATGGGGCTTTGATAGGGAGTTGGGTAAGAGCAGTGGATCACTCATCTCCTGGCGGATCGGTCGCCGGGAACAGAAGAAAGAGTGGCCTGTACCCAGATTCAGGGAGCTCCTCCTTGCCTGGGCATGTCTATTTCAAGCAGGGACAGGCCTGGGGGGGGGGATCTGGGTGAATGGCACTTTGGACAGGAGTTGGGTAAAAGCAGGGGGTCACTCACCTGGTCTGTGATGAGTCGGCGGAAAGGGAAGGAAGCAAGTTTCAAGATTGTAACATGCAGTTTTAAGAAGAAAGTCATTGTCTTTTTATTATTTAATTTGGAACCATTGACTTATAAGTGCTGATTCAGAAGTAGCAAGGCATGAAAAGGATGAACTTTGTTTTGAGTCTTGTTTTTAATTGTGTGAGAGACAGAGAGAGAGAGAGAGAGAGAGAGAGAGAGAGAGAGAGAGAGAGAGAGAAGGGGGATGTGTGCACTTCAGTTCAGGTGCCCATGAAAGCCAGAAGACACTGATACCCTGGAGCTGGAGTTCCAGGTGGTTTTAAACCACCTGAAACACATGCTGGGAACTAAACTCGGGTCCTCTGAAAGGACTGGAAATGACCTTTAACTACTGAGTCATCTCTCCATCCCTATCTTCATTTTTATATCATTTCTATTTTTCCTTTGGAACAAAGGAGTTACTGGGCACCCCTCAAAAGGGAGCTGAAGTGAAGTAAGGATGTGAAACAAAAGAGAAGGGAAGAGAGATCTAGATGCTCTTATGCAATGGCCGAAAACTAGATTAGTAGGAAAATGGTTGACCAAGAGAAAATCTGACAACCCTGAAACTACTGGCACAAGCCAGAAGGCACTCCACAGTTTCTGAAGGTGGCCTATGTGAGACTAAAACATACACCTCTACATGGATATTTATGATGCTATTGAGACCTGTGGTGTGATGATGCATGTAGAGCTACAGGCAACAGATGGAGAGAGGAAACACAGGAAAACCTGTATTATGCCAATGACACAGAAGCCCATGAAATTTGATATAAATCTCAATCCTTTGGGTGTGCCACCAATGCCTGGCTGCAGCAACTCTTATAAATGAAAACATTTAATTGAGGTGGCTCAATTACAGTTTCAGAGGTTCAGTCCAATATCATCAAGTCTGGAAGGTTGGCAGCATGCAGACAGATGTGGGGCTGAAGCTGAGAGACTGAAATCTTGACTCAGAAAGAACAGGAAGTCAATTGAGACACTAGATGGTAATCGAAGCACAGGAAACCTCAAAGTCTGCCCCCACTGCAACACACTTCCTCAAACAAGGTCATACCCACTCCAACAAAGCCACACTTCCTTTTGGGGGCCTTCTTCTTTCAAACCATTACAGTAACCTAGAAATGTTAACACATTATAAAGCTTTATCAAATGCCACTGTATTTAGATCAATTTCCTATATTGTCTGAATATTAAAGGGTAGTCAATATTTTGCATTTTTCAGAAATCTCAATATTATTGAAAAGTCAACATCTGCTGTGTTAAAATATGACTGGGTAAATTTTACCTAAAAGACAACCTTTACTTGCATTAAGGTCATAAAGGATATTTGGAGCTCATGGACTGCAGGGATTGATATTATTGAAATGTTCATGTCATTCAAAGAAATGTATACAATCCATTTGTCAATAATAATTGAATAAAAATGTAAAAATATGAAAATCAACATGCAACAAAAAATGATCCCAGATAGCCAAAGCAATTTTGAGCAAAATTATGAGATGGAGTCATGCCCAGCCTGAATTCATGATATGCTCCAAAATTGTAGAACTCAAAAGATAATCATACTAACATGAAGATCTGGACACACATCTCAAGTTAGATATCTCAGTATAAAGCTATCCATATAGAATCAATGGATATATGATCACATGACAAGGACACTCCACACAGAAAGGGAAGTGTCTTCAATCAATGCTCTTAAGAAAGATTTTCTTTAGTTGTGCCCTCTTCCATTTATCTTATTCATTAAATTGATGTTTTCAGCTGTGTTGTTTATTCCTAGTCATAGTTTTAATTATTGTACTGAAGTTTAAAAATATTTTGTCATTAATAGATAAAAAACACTATTTTATGTTGTGTTTGCTTGCTGCACTTTACTGAATTTATTAGTTTGGCTTTGGTATCTTCTGACTTTTCTAAATGTAAGCTCATCTATCTGTGAACAGGGCTAATTTAACTTCTTGCTTTTCAAATTGAAGCTCTTTTCCCCTCTTACCTAATTCCTCTAGCCAGAAATTCCAGTACTGTGATGACCAGAGGTGGTTGCAGTAGACAGTAATGTCTGCATCTGGATCCTAAAGAAAAGGGTCTTGAGCTATACTTCAATTACCTGCATATTAAGTGTGTGTTCTACTCTTTTCTGAGTAGCCTGGGTAGGGAGCTTATCCCAGTGTAATGAGGTTAAATAGAGGTAGTACCTCTAAGATAGGAGCTATTGAGAAGTGGCTAAATCATTTGGGATGCTATCCTCATGAAGAATAGTTCATGTAGTGCCCTCAATTCTTTTGTAATGACATTTGGTTATAAAAGTGAAAGTTTGGCCCCTCCCTGTTTTTTGGCTTCCTGGCTCCTGATGTTAGCCACTGTGAAGCCCTCACCATGCCTTGAATCTCCAAAATTGTAAGCTAAATGAACCTTTCTTTTTAACAAAGTAGTCTCTGATTTTTTGCTACAGCAATGTAAAATGACCTAATGTAGATAAGCTGTTAGCTGTGATTTTAGTTAGATGTTAGTGTCCTGTATGGCCACTTCTTTGTTTCACTACATTTCCTTTAACCTTGGCATCTAGTTGTAGCAAGCTTTCCTCATTTGTCTTTGTTTCTTTTTAATATAATTCTCCAGATAGCTTTAGTTAGACGTTTAAAAAAAAACTTAAAAGAGTAATTGATCCTGCTTTTTTGTAGTTAGTCATAATTACAGAACTGCAAATGGTGTGTAATGTTGTGGGTCCATCTGGTTCTATGTATTTTTCTAGAACAATGGAGTCATCCATCAAAACAACTTCCTCCTTTGTGTGTTTCTTAGGACTGGGAATATTTAATAAACCTCATCACTGTCATAAAACAGAAACATTTTGATATAATAATTTACTCATATAAACATGAATGCAATGCAGGAGAACTTTGGGGTTTCTGAATAGCTATTCTCAGAGTAGTTTATCTTTCATAAAAGTGATCAAAAGTAATATAATTCTGTGGGTATTCTCAATTTATTAGATACCATTGAGTTATAAACTTCTTACATGGCAATGTAATTTTATCTTGGGCTAAAACACTATCAAAGTAATATAAAGTTGAGATAGGATTTGAAATTGAAATTATCCATGTTATGGCTACATTTCTGATTCTTAAAGTACCATTTCACAACATCCTCCATTACAGTAGGAATTGATTTAAGAATAAATTGCTGTACCCTCAGTCCTAAGGTATGCTATTCAGTGCTACTTTTGTGAATATTAACTATAATAAATGTCCATTTATTTTGCTTGATTTTTCACCATCAACAGAAAGTCTTTTAGGTTCCATGAGATGTTGGTTACTATGTAAAGGTACAATAGGAATTGGACATTTGTTAAGGAATATTTTACAAAGATTGTTATACTAAGAAAACATTTGATAAGATGTATATAAAGATGATATCTGAGAGGGACCAGAGAGATTTTCTTTGGTTGGCTGGTATATAGACTGTGCCTCTAAGATACCAGATTAAAGGGAAGGTGGAGGCATTGTTCAGGTAAGAAAAACCACACCTTTTAAAAATGACCCTTTAATCTCAAGATTCAGAATAGTAAAGTTAACTTCTTCTCCCACAGTTTCTATCCACATCATCAATGGATCAGGAGAGAGTTCAACTCCCTGGAAGCCACCAACTTCTTAGAACCCTCCAGCTCTTTCCCATCAGCATGCCTGCTGATCAATGGTATTGGAGGCTTATGCTGAGAACAGAAAAAGTTCCACTCTTGTCTGTGTCTCAAGCTTCCCAAATTTCCTCCAGTAGCACACTTGAACAAATGCTATTTCTTTTTAAGACTCATTTATTTATTATAAATACAATATTCTGCCTCCATATATGTCTGATGGGAGATGTCATTCTGAAGTATGTCTCTCTTACTGGTTGATGATAAAACACTGTTGGCCAATAGGAAACAAGATAGGCAGGACTAAGAGAGAAGGAGGATTCTTGGAAATGTAGTAGGGAGTCACAATGTGATCCCGAAGGAGAGGACACATGAGTGTGGTGTTCTTTGTAAGATAAGACCTTGGATAAATATATATATATATATATATATATATATATGTGTGTGTGTGTGTGTGTGTGTGTGTGTGTGTGTGTGTGTGTGTTAATACTTAAGACAGAGCTAGCTAATTAGAAGCCCTAGACATTGGCCAACAGCATGGTAACTAATAGAGTCTCTGTGTGTTATTTGTTGGCTCTGAAGCAGCAACCAGACCCAGGTGGGAATCATACAACATATGTCTGCATGCCAGAAGAGGGTACCGGATCTTATTACAGATGGTTGTGAGTCACTGTGTGGTTGCTGGGAATTGAACTCGGGACTTTTGGAAGAGCAGCCAGTGCTCCTAATCTCTGAGCCGTCTCTCCAGCCCCGAAACAAATGCTTTTGATTGGTATGTTCCAACTGGCCAAAGTAATGAAGTGAATTGGCTATTGGTAAAAACATCTTTACTCTGGGGTAAGAAGTAGGAGTCAAACACAAGAAACTATACCAGCAGAAGCAAGAGGGGAGGGAAATTTTGCATGAGATAAGGCAATGAGACAGTATGTAGAGTGGTTAGCCCTAAGAGCACACCATTCATGCTGGTATTTAACTAAGGGAGATATGATGGTGATTTAGTTTGCTTGTCTGTTGTTATGGTGAACATCATGAGGAAAATCATCTTAGGAGAGAAAAGGATTTATTTTATCTTATGCTTCCAGGTCATAGTCCATCACTGAGGTAAGTCAGGACAGACACTCAAAGCAGGCACTTGACACAAAAATCATGGGTTAATACAGTTTCAGGTTCATTCTCTAGATTTCTCCATGGCTCACACTCAGCTTGCATTCTTTTTTATTTTAAGGAACTTTTTTTATTTGAATTAAAAACAAGATTGAATTACATGACAATCCCAGTTCCCTTCTCCCTCCCTTTCTCCCCTACCACCCCCCAACTAAAACCCTACCAATCACATATCCTTTCTTCTAATCTACACCTGACTCAACCTTTCTGCTCCCTCATGACCTCTGCATCCTTCCTTTTCTTCCCTTCCCATTTTCATAGCTCCCTCCCCCCTCTTCCCATGTTCTCAATTTGCTCAGGGGATGGTGACCCTTTCCTCTTCTCCAGGGGACAAAGTTTGTCTCTTTTAGGGTCCTCCTTGTTTACTAGTTTCTCTGGCAGTTTGGACTGTAGGCTGGTAATCCCTTACTCTATGTCAAAAATCCACATATGAATGAGTACATATCATGTTTGTCTTTTTGTGATTGGGTTATCTCACTGAGAATGGTTTCTTCGAGTTCCATCCATTTTCCTGAAATTTTCACGATTCCATTGTTTTTTTTTTCTTTCTGCTGAGTAGTACTCCATTGTGTAAATGTACCACATTTTCTCCATCCATTCTTCAGTTGAGGGACATCTAGGCTGCTTCCAGTTTCTGGCTATTACAAATAGTGCTGCTATGAACATGGTTGAACATATGTCTTTGTTGTATGAATGTGCTTCTTTTGGGTATATGCCTAAGAGTGGAATTGCTGAATCTTGTGGTAGACTGATTCCCATTTTCTTGAGGAATCGCCATACTGATTTCCAAAGTGGCTGTACAAGTCGGCACTCCCATCAGCAGTGGAGAAGAGTTCCCCTTTCTCCACATCCGCTCCAGCATGAACTGTCATTAGTGTTTTTTATTTTAGCCATTCTGACAGGAGTAAGATGGTATCTCAGAGTTGTTTTGATTTGCATTTCCCTGATGGCTAAGGATGTTGAACACTTTCTTATGTGTCTTTTAGCCATTTAGATTCCTCTATTGAGAATTGTCTATTTACTTCTGTACCCCACTTTTTGATTGGATTGTTTGGTGTTTTGCAGACTAGCTTCTTGAGTTCTTGGTATATTTTGGAGATCAGCCCTCTGTCAGATGTGGGGTTGGTGAATATCTTTTCCCAGTCTGTGGGCTGCTGTTTTGTTTTACTGACTGTGTCCTTTACCTTACAGAAGCTTCTCAGTTTCAGGAGGTCCCAGTTATTAATTGTTGATCTCAGTGTCTGTGCTACTGGTGTTATGTTCAGGAAGCGATCTCCTGTACCAATTAATTCAAGGGTATTTCTCACTTTATCTTCTAATAGGTTCAGGGTGGCTGGGTTTATGTTGAGGTCTTTGATCCATTTTGACTTAAATTTTGTGCAGGGCGAAAGGCTTGGGTCTATCTGTAGTCTTCTACATGTTTGTATCCAGTTATGCCAGCACCATTTGTTGAAGATGTTCTTTTTATTCCAGCATATATATTTGGATTGTTTGTCAAAAATCAGGTGTTCATAGGTGTGTGGGTTTTCAACTTGATTCCATTGGTCTACCTGTCTGTTTTTGTGCCAATACCAAGCTCTTTTCAGGACTATAGCTCTGCCTCCAGAAGTTCCTCTATTGTGCAGGATTGTTTTGGCTATCCTAGGTCTTTTGTTTCTTCATATAAAGTTGAGAATTGTTCTTTCAAGGTCTGTGAAGAATTGTGTTGGGATTTTGATGGGGATTGCATTGAATCTGTAGATTGCTTTTGGCAAGATTGCCATTTTTACTATGTTGATCCTGCCTATCCAAGAGCATGGGAGATCTTTCCATTTTCTGGTATCTTCTTTAATTTCTTTCGTTAGAGACTCAAAATGCTTACGGTACAGGTCTTTCACTTTTTTGGTTAGTGTTACCCCAAGGTATTTTGTGTTGTTTGTGGCAATTGTAAAGGGTGAAGTTTCTCTGATTTCTTTCTCCACCAATTTGTCATCCATATATAGTAGGGCTACAGATTTTTTGAGTTAATCTTGTATCCTGCCACTTTGCTGAAGGTGTTTATCAGCTGTAGGAATTCCCTGGAAGAGTTTTTTGGGTCACTTATGTAGACTATCATATCATCTGCAAATATTGAGATCATTCTTACAGATCCACCTGCCTAGGGATGGTTCTACCCTCTGTTGTCTAGTCCCTCCCACAAAATCATCAATCAAAACAATTTCTTACAGACATCCCTATAAGCCAATCATATCAGAGAAATCTCTGCACTGAAATTCCCTCAAATAACTCTAGGCTGTGTCATTTTGACATCTGATACTAACTAGGATAGATGGCAACATGGAGAGGTTAGATGGGAACCGAATAAAACAGAGCATCTCATAACAGGTATTTGAAAGAAGCATCAATAATAATTGGTAATATGTGGCCTTTGGGATTATGTATGTATTTGGAGATTTCTGTTTGAACATAACTGTGAAAAGTCTAAATGTCCCGCTGAACACTTTTCTATTTTCATAGAAAAAGTGGGAGATAAAAAGCATACATTTCAAAGGATATGATAGAATTTGTCCTAAAAAATGGTCAGACCTCAGTGTTTTTATATATATATATATATATATATATATATATATTCATTTCTTATATTATTTTTAATGTTAGTACTCGAAAATGTATTAGAACTGTATCACTTCCCCATCATGTTCCTCCCTTCAACCACTATTAGCTTGAACTCTTTCCATATCTTTTCCCACTCTCAAGTTGGTAGTCTCTTTATATTTGATTATTATTGTCACATATATATTTATAATTTTATATAAATAAATATGTATGTACAAAGGTATATAAATAAAGCCTGCTGAATCTAGTATTATACTCTACTTGTATAGGGATTTAGAGCTGATCTCTCTACACTGGACAACCAATAAAGGGCTATATCCCTGGGAAGACTGAATTCTTCCTCCAGTCATCATTAGTTGCCTGTATTTCTTTGTGACTGGGACATTGCAAAATTTCCCCCTTCCACATGAGCATATACATTGATATTGATAAAGTTACAGTCCTGTTTCTAGACTATTTCACAGCAAATTCTGTGCTATTTCTGGCTCTTACAATCTCTCCATACCTTCTATGATGTTCCGTGAGCCATAGATAGAGGAACTGTTATTCAGATGTATCAGTGGGGGTTGGGCTTCCAATAATCTATTGATCTTTGCTTTGTGTCCAGCTATTATTTTCTGTGATGATCTCCGATGATCTCCACATAGTGTAAAGAGAGGTGTCTTTGATAAATGGGAATTAGCTACATTTGCCTGTAGGTATAAGAATGTAGTAAGGAATTATGTTGGTCTACCCAAGTGGCTGTAGATTCTTTTCTAAGGTCCATGAACTCACTATACTTGGGAAGCTGTCTCTAGAACTAAGCATGATTCATCTTCTGTTGAGTGAGATTTAAATCCAGGTAGAGAGCTGCTGGTTTACTGCAACATGTGAGTACTACTTTATCCCACAATTATTCATATATTGCAAAATTTGTGCTTTGGTCCAGAGGCATGTAGTTTAAATGTAAGGATGCATATCTGAAAGGTTCTATGCCCTGTGTGGTGATCATGAGGATGCATCAAATTTCCTTGCCCAAAAGACTGTGCCTGTCCTCTGAAGAGTACAATGAGATGACAATCTTTGGTTCTGGAATTTCCAGGTCAAACAAAGGGTTGACCCACTCATGCTCTTCTGAGGTAGACATAGGCAAGGACAGAGGAAGGACACAGAGCACTATTCATCAATTTCTATTTTATAAATCACCAAAATGGAGCAGCTTCATACAAGAAACAGTCATTCTCATGAATGCAATTTGACTGCGGTTTAGTTGGGTGGTTGGATTTGGGGTCTCTCATGAAGTCACTGTCAAAGCTTGATCTAAAACTGCTGCCATCTGTTAGATGAGACTCATGAGTGGTTTAAATAGCTCACCTGTGCAGTTACTGAAAGAACAATTAGGAGCTTGTCATCTCTTGGTCCTCCACACTGTATATGTCATCTTCGTTCCAGGGACTCAACGGAGCAGAGCATAGCTTGTTGTACTACAGTCTGAGTCCCTGGAACTTGATTTTCCACCTCCATCAGGGTGTAAAGTATTTCCTCCATTGTATTTCTCTGTATTCACCAGTCTTTCATAGCCAGGCCCATCAAGATCATTCACATAGTTAACTTTAGTTTCAAAGAAGAATGAACTGACATATGCAGTCATTTACCTTTCAAATATGTCATTGTGGAAATAAGTGTCATAAATACTTCCTATGAAACTTAAAAAACACACTCAACATTGATATAAAACTTGAAATGTGAAATGCACACACATGTATTTATGTACAGAGAACTGGAAATAGCAGAGCAGAGCCTAGCAGTCATAATGCATATCATAAAACTGAACGAAACCAAAGAGAATTAGGCATTTCATGAACATAAATGTAGAATCTGAGTATGCAAATATGACTCCTTCAAACCAAACTGAAAGATCTGAAATTTCAACAACTGGGTTCATGCAGTAATCATACTTAGACTGTCTATTTTGGTACACTGCTTCATCTCAAAGGAATAAGATCCAATTGTTAATGTAAAAATACAGAAGCAAGAGAAAAAATATGATAAATTCCCTTATAGGGTTAGGTGAGTCCTCTTTTAAGTTGATTCAAAATACAGAGGCTAGTAGCATCATTGATATCAACACCAAATGAAAAGTAAGATTGCCACAAGTAATTTAAAAACACAAAGGAAAATTTGATAATAAGATATTAGCAACTCAGATTCAACTAAAATTAATACAACAGGTACAAACAAACCTAAAGAAAATAAAAACTAATTTGCAATAGAGAAACACGAACAGGAAAATATGCACATATCCATGGGCACACACAAGTACTTAAAGTTAACAGGAAATGTATCAATTTATGTCTGTCTTTCCACAAATACTTGTACAATGAGTATACATCTAGTTGAACTTTCCTACTTAGAAAATCTGAAAGCTGCTCACATTTTAAAAATATTCTCTGCAGACAGCAACACTGAGGATACAATCACATCTTACATATCTAGATATTACAAAATAGTTTACACTATAAGGGGAAAGATTGCATTACCACAGCCTTATACTAGTGTCTCACTGTATTGCACTCAAGTGCACAGGATAGTTCATGATAGCAGTGGACAGCTAACATCCACCTATGGTCTCTACAGACTCTGCCACAGAAACAACCCAGTATGGTAAATATCAACGCAGTATGAAGACAGTGGAACAAGTGTTTATAGCAAACATCACAAGCTATGTTGTCAAGTTAGAGAAGTACTATCTGGGTAGTGTATGTAAATTGCTACCTTCACCATATAATAGACTGTTAGGATAAATCTGTCCGCCAAAGGCCGCCCGAGCCCCACCACCATGTGTGTGCTCTACGCCAGCCACCCGAGGAGTTAGGGCCCAAATTAATACACAGAAACAGAAACTTGTATTAGGTTCAAATGCTGCTTGGCCAGTGATTAGGATTTCTCATCTGTTAGCTCAGTCTTAATTATCATAAATTTATATATTTTATAAGACTTATCTTATAGAGGATGCCTTTCGCTGGCACCCTCTCTTGCTGGTGGCTCACATGGCACCGCTGGAGGAGGAACGGGAAAAGGGCACACTTCCTGTTTCTCCTTGCTAAATATGAGTCTTCTTGCTATGTCACTTCCGGCCTAGATCACCACTTCTCTCCTACATTTCCCAGAATCCTCTTTGACTCCTAGTCCTGTCTAACTTGCTGCCATTGCCCAAACAGTATTTTGTTCAACAATCAATAAGATAAACATACACAGAAGTACTTCCCCTATCAATAGACAGCATGCATTCCTACCTGTTTATGTATTCTAGAAGAAATATTGCAAGAACACAAGAACATACACAGAGACACACACATATTCATACACACATACACACAGATACACACACACACACACACACACACACACACACACATACACACACACACACACACACACACTCATACAGAAAACCAATATAGGGAAATAAATGAAATACTAACTGATTAGCAATATTAGTTACTGCTTGGGTGAGAGAGGAACAAACCACTCTAGGGAGATATGAGGAGACTCTACTCTGCCGGTAGATTGCTGACTTTTTGTTTTGTTTTGTTTTGTTTTGTTTTGTTTTGTTTTTTCCAGACAGGGTTTCTCTTTATAACAGCCCTGGCTATCCTGGAACATACTGTTTAGACCAGGCTGGCCTCAAACTCAGAGATCTGTCTGTCTCTACCTCCCAAGTACTGGGATTTAAAGGCATGTGCCACCACTGCCCAGCTTGACATGTTTTTAACCACATAGATTCAATATACATTGAAAATATCACAATAAATGGAGCCAAGACTTGTTTTTCAGCATCAATCCCTCTGTACATACATGTACTAACATTTTCTTAGCAACTGTGACAGTGTTAAGAGGCTAGCTCCCAACTAAACAATGCAAGGCACTGGGGAATTTCTATGCCTGTACTAGTGTCATGAATAATCCAAATTCTGTAAAATCACCAGTCTCTCTAAGTAGGATACTTAAGTGTGGTTTAAGAGACTGTGACTAGTACTGAGGACCTTTAGGACTTCATGATGCATCTATCAGGGCACAGAAAGACTATTGAAGATCCTTTGAAGAAATGTGTATCAAATTGTCCTAAAAAATTAGTAATATAGCCATAGGATTTCTCTAAATCTGTTAGCATGAAATCATTCAATACCAAATGACCAGGGTTGCTGTTGAGTCCTTGAGGGAGTGGTAAGCAAGTACACAAAGGAAGCAGTATCCGCAGAAGGGTGCTGTGGTGGTTAATATTGCCAATGTGGTGAGATTTAAAATCACCATGGAAACAAACAACTGTGTTTATTATGTGTAAATTTATAGATTTGGTTAATTAAGATTGCAATACCCAACTTAACTAATGGGTAACCCCACTCCATTGGGGTCTTGAATGAAAAGAAGAGGGTGAAAGCCTTCTGAGCACCAGTGTTCACTTTTTCCCTTTTTCAATTGTGGCTCCCATGTGGCCAGCTGCCTCATTCCCTTGCTGCCATGACATGCCCACATTATGAACTGTACTCTTACAACATGAGCCAAAATTACCCCTTCCTTCTTTAAGCTGCTTTGGTCAGGCATTTTTCTGCAACAACCAGAAAAATAACTATTAATGTTGCCATCCTTAAAGGAGACAAGATGTGGAGATGTTAGGGAAAGGTTCAAAACATGTTCCAAGCAGAATCCTGCATGTAGAAACCTGCCCAGGCCTCAGAGAACTCTCTTAGTTAGCAAAACGACACAGTGTTTCATGGGATTAAACCTGGAAGGAATAAAAGAGGTGGAGGTGCTATTATCTAATGATAAAGAGGCTTCCCTGGTTCATAAAGTAACACAGAATTATCTTATAGGTGTTAGAATAATGAAGGCTACAATCCAGAAAATGGTAGAATCACATTAGAGCTTCTAGCCTATGTATGAGATTAGGAAAACCACCAGCAAAGGAAGACAATTTACTGGTAATTTTGTTGGTGGTGGCGGTGGTGGTTTTTTTTTGTTACAAGTTTCTCTGTGTAGCTTTGGAGGCTATCCTGGAACTCACTCTGTAGTCTAGGCTAGCCTTGAACTCACAGAAATCTGCCTGCCTCTGCCTTGTGAGTGTATGCCACCACCACCCAGGTGAGGAGATGGCTCAGCCATTAGAAGCTAAGCTCACAAATAAAAATTTACTGATATTTTATTAGCACCTATATATAAGTTTCAAAAATACGGAACTGAATTTGCTATCTCTATTATATGACCAGGAGCTCAAAAGCCTTTGATCTCCTCTTTGATTTGGCATCATCTTTGATTTGGCCTTTTTCCCAGGGGACATTGCTAAGTCCATGCCCAGTGAACAGTGACACAGTCTATCTGTTCTCTGACCTTCTCCCATGGTACTTGATGGAGCATGTTCTAAATATTGGCTCATTTACCTCTAACGGCATCCCCCCCTCCTTAATGAGGAGGAAGGCAGCAATTGTAAAAGAAATGAAAAACCTTTCCATGTCTATCTTCATGCCTGTGTAGATGTCTTAGAATGCGTTTTATTGGAGAAATTAATTTGACTAAAAGAAGAAAGACAAGACACAATGAAGTATATTGTTGGGACAAGTGAATTGAAGCTATTATATTTTCTATCCCCTTAGTATTGTCCCTGAATTAATAGATCCGTGACCTTGAAAATTGGGGGCTGGTTACTTTTGTTGCTCATTACTGTTGTGAAAGCTTCCCCATCAATCATATTTATTCAGGAAGGGACCTTGAAAAGACTTTTTAATCAGCCTTCTGGTGATATTTTTTGTATTTGTTAATTTATTTCATTTCCCCCATGTTGTTTGTTTTTGTAGAATGTATATTTTTGTTTTAAAGTGGAAAATCACCAAACATTGAAGAGACACCTTCTCTCAATACTGGCAGTTATCAACTTCTGGTCTTAACATTGTGCTTCATTTGTTTGATGCTTGCTCATTTCTAGTATGTACCTTCAAGTGAAATATTTCATTTGCATGGAATCTACTTTGTATCTAACATGTTTGTTGCTCGCTCGATTATATAATATATTTAAGGTTTTTTTTACTCTCTTTTCTAAACATAAATGTAATAAAATTGTGTAGTAAGAACACAAAGCTATAGAAATTAATAAAGGGAGGGTAAATCATGAAGGATAAAGGACAAGTAACTAACCATCTTTGTGTAGATATACATACAATATTTTCATGCTGGCCTACAAATGCCTGTGATTACCTAAGTTCCCTATACCAACAAACTTGAAAGATAGAAGCCAAGCAAATATATAGTGAATATTCTTTTCTTCTTCTCTTGATAGGTATATTTAAATAATGACCTTGAATTCCAGGTCCAAATATATAAGTTTCAGGATCTTGAGAGCATTTTTTGTCTAGACAGAACAGTGTGGAGAGTGCTCTTTGCTTCTTCTGACCCTTGTACCAGGCCTTTCTACATGGGGCTTCACTTGAATACATTTCCAAATTTTCCAAGTCCTCAAGGCCTGTTCCCACCTGTAGCTAATTCACACTTAGTGACTGAATCACACTTTAAAAGGCAGATTCAGGAATGAGGCCAGAAACATGTAATCAGTGATTCTTGAATCTTTAATAACTCAGGTATTACTTGGGGGGGGCGGGGGATGAAGACTTTAGATAAGCACATGTCTTTGACTTACAAGGGAAGAGGAAAGTCCAAAACAGGACTTTCAGATAGATCCCAATTTGTATTTATGATGGTTATGTTTCCTTAAAGGTTGTGAAGGGCTGGTGAGCTTTTGTTTGCATGTAAGGAAGTCTGAGATCACTAGTAAGTTTCTCTTGTGTGCAAGTTCAAACTTTCCAAACCCTAGGGAGCCTCGTGTTTCAAATCCCTCGCCACTGGGATTGCAGATGGGCTCTGCTGTACTTTATATTCCATTTGATCATTTTACCTCTTGATCCATCTCCTCAGCCCTTCTTTCAAAATTTCATTTATTAGTACTTTTGAAGGGTCTGTCTTAGAGTTTCTGTTGCTGCAGTGAAATACCATGACCGAAATAAGTTGGGGAGGAAAGAGTTTATTTGGCTTACACTTCCATATCACAGCTCATCATCAAAGTAAGTTAGGATAGGAACTCAAACAAGGCAATAACCTGGAAGCAGAAGCTGATGCAGAGACCATGGAGGAGAGCTGCTGCTTACTGGCTTGCTTCCTTGGTCTGCTCAGCCTACTCTCTTATTGAGCCCAAGACCACCAGCTGAGGGATGGCATCACCCAAAATGGGCTTGGCTCTCAAATGTCCTAAAGAAGTTTTTTGTTTTGCTTTCAATACATCCTGACTACAGTTTCCCCACCCTATCCCCCCCGCCCGACCTCCCATCTCCACGGATCTGTCCCTACTTATTTTCCCTTTAGAAATCAGCAGGTCTCCCAGGAATATCCACCAAACTACGAATAACAAGATTGGATGAAACAAGGTATCAGGGCTGGGTGAAGCAACCCAGTAGGAGGAAACGGGTCTCGAGGGCAGACAAAAGACTCAGAGAAACCCCTAGTCCCACACCTAGGTGTCTCACAAATATCAAGCTAACAACCGTAGCCTACATACAGAGGACCTAGGGCAGACCCACACATGATTGCTGCTTCAGTCTCTGTGCTCTCCTATAGGCCATACTTAGTTGATGTGCATGGGCCCAGCTCTCCTGGTATGCTTGAATCCTCTGTCTCCTCCATTTTTCCTCCCCCTCTTCTTTGGGGTTCCTCAAGCTCCAAAGGGAGGAACCCAATGGAGCTCTTCAATTTCGTCTCTCTCTCCACCTAATGTATGGCCATGAGTCTCTTTCATCTGCTCCTATCAGCTACCTAGGTGGTAGCCTCTTCAATGAATATTGGGATAGGTACTGATCTATGAGTAAATAAGTATATCATTAGGAATAATTTTATTAATTTCTTTTAAATTATAAGTCTCTGGGATATCCAGCCTCTGATTTCTAGTCATCCAGGCATTGTCAGGAACGGGGCACCTCTCATGGTATTAGACCAGTCCCACAGGTTCTGTGCCTCCATTGCCACAGTGAATCTTTCAAGTGAGATAGCCTATATGTAGAGGGAGCATTTGTGGCAAGGTTGTGTGGCCAGTCCCACTATTTACAGAGGATGACATGTCCAGGCTCCAAATCCTCCAATGCTGGTGTCACCCTCATAGAATCCTAAGAGATTCTACTAAATTAAGTTTTTACATCACTCCCCCCCACCAAAATGCACTTCAGTTCCAGCATTCTCTCCTCGCCTACAGGAGACCTTATGGAGTCATTTTCTCAGTTGAGGTCCTCCTCTTTCAGGCAACTCTAGCTTGTGTCAAGCTAATATAACACTAGCCAGTACAATGTGTATGTTTCTTTGATGCAAATGAAAAGTCACCATTAAGATGAAAATGTCTGTAGATGTAGGAAGCATTTTGGAGGTGGCATGAGGTCAAAGAGAGAGCTGAGTATAATGAATTTGGAACACAAGAAGAAAAAAAAAGACTAGGAAATGGGAAGCTGTTAGCCACCGAAGCACAGCATAGGACAGGTGAAGGGATGTAGAAGGTGGCCCCTGATTCATTTTATAATATGGTCTCAGCAATTTAAAGCAGAGTTCAAATATAAAATACATTATTAATACAAAGTTGTGTGGTCACTGGGTTGTTGTTTTACTTTTTCAATGAATTGGAGATGAAATATTCAGGTGAGTTTGGGAAAAATCAGAGGAATAAAATGCCTGAGGAAAGTTGTAAGGATGTGAAAGAAATTTGAAAGTATCTATAGTGAAGAAGAAGGCAAGGAGTGCTTGGGAAGTACCAAAATTTGTCTAAGCCCAATCAATCATTCCACTAGATTTACCATGAAAGCTGAAGTTCAAACAGACAGGTGGAGTTTTCTCAAAGACAAAGACAGTACAGTAGTAATGAAGCAGCTATGGATCCCACAGGGCAAGTGCTGAATACAGGAGCAGTGTGGTAACAACAGTGAAATTGACATGTCAGCAATCATGCAAAAAAGACTCTAAGTATGGAAAAATGAAGGTAAGACAATGGGCCAAGACTGTTAAACTGGATGAAAAATAATTCAGCAATGAAATAAGCAACAGAGAAAAGTAACAAACAGTTGTACTGGTGTTTTGTTTTTTATTTTAATTAGAAAGAAAATTATTTTACATGTCAATCCCAGGTCTCTCTCCCTCCCCTCCTCTTCTGCCTGCCCCCAATTAACACCCTATCTATCCCACTCCCCAGGAAGGGTGAGGCCTTCCATAGGGGGTCTTAAAAGTCTGTCATATCCTTTGGGATAGGGCCAATGCCCTTGTGTCTAGTCTCAGGGAGTATCCCTCCATGTGGGATGGGCTCCCAAAGTCCATTCCTATGAGAGGGATAAGTACTGATCCACTACAAGAGGCCCCATAGATTTCCAAGGTCTCCTCATTGACACCCACATTCAGGGGGTCTGGATCAGTCCCATGCTGGTTTCCCAGCTATCAGTCTGGGGACCAAGAACTCTCCCTTGTTCAGTCAGCTGTTTCTATGGGTTTCACCAGCCTGGTATGGACCCCTTTGCTTATCAGTCCTCCTTCTCTGCAACTGGATTTCAGTTCAAGGTTTAGCTATGGGTGTCTACTTCTACTTCCACCAGCTGCTGGATGAAGGCTATACGATTAGTCATCAATCTCATTATCAGGAGAGGGCATTAAAGGTAGCCTCTCCTCTGTTGCTTAGATTGTTAGTTGGTGTCATCTTTGTAGCTCTCCAGACATTTCCCTAGTGCCTGATTTCTCTTTAAACCTATAATGTCTCCCTCTATCATATTATCTCTTATCTTGCTCTCTTCTTCCCCCAACTCAACCTCCCTGCCCCATCATGTCTTGGATCCCTCCTCTTCTCCCCTTCTCATTTTCCTAGATCCCTCTCCCCTCCCCCCATGCTCCCAATTTTCTCAGAAGATCTTGTCCCTTTCCTCTTCTCCAGGGGACCATGTATGTCTCTCTGGTGTTTTGGTATTACTTCCTTACTAACTATCCGAGCTTCCTAAATCACTTTACAAAATCCATATCCTATTGGGAATGACACAAAGTGTACTCTAGAAAACTGCACATCATCTGTCAATGTTGCAAGTGGATTGCCGCCCTGAGTCTACATCCTGAGAGCCACTCTCTGAAGAGGCTAACTTTTGAGATCTTTTTTTCTTCTGTATTACCAAAGACAAGGACTGAAGCACTTCCCCAGCTTGTATTTTTCCCTTAAGAAAAACAGTATTTAAAGAAGAATAATGTTGGTGCAATTAAAAAGCTATACTATAAATTAACAGACCTGTCTCCATTAACTCTCCTTCCCACGGGAACTGAGGCATCTGCGTGATTATTAAACAATAAATGGACTTATTTAATGCCTTCATCCCCCACAATAGTATCTTATCTGTGATCATTTCTTGGTCCTTGGAAGTGGTTTTCAAGCAATCTTTGGACCTTGCCGTGTGAGGATGACTTACATATCAGTAAATCATAGGCATGTTTTCATGCATTATTGATTTTCTATTGTCATTTACTACTTCATTATGTTTTGGGAGTTTATTATTTATAATACCAACTATACCACTCAACAAGGTTACCACAAATCACCCCTGTGCCTCTCCAAGTAGCTGTCACAATTCTTTATGACCACCCAGGGAGCTTACATGGTCAAAACACATTCCTAACTTAATTTCAAAATGCATCACAGATAAAAAACAATAATTTCAGCAACACAGATTACCACACAGTGAACACATGCTCTTAGCCATGGCAATAATGCATTATGAAACCACAGGGTGCTGATATTCTGTGTCTTTAAGTGATGAGTCTACGAAGGGTGGGGTCATTTTAGGCTGCATGTTTTAGAAAGGGGAAGACAACTTATTTTATAGAGATGAAAGAATTGGAAATGATCTTCAGAATTCAATTATCTAGCTAGGAAAGCCATACATCTAGTGATATTAACCACAGAGAATAGATACCCTTCAGGATCACAAGAAATGTTTTCAGGTTACTGATGTATCAATATGTATAATAATGTACAGATGTAGTTTTTGACATCCAGAAAAAAGATTCTAATACATTTCATGCAATTTATCAGAGCATGACTATAAGTCAACATAAGACAAAAGATTCTAGTTCATAGAATGACAAATTTGGTTGTCTTTCTCATGAGGTTCACTATCCCCAAAGCTCATTAGTGGCATTTTGTTACTGAAATGGTTTCTTGTTATGTTGGCTGAATAGGCTGACTTTGAATTCCTGAGATCCAACAATCTTCCAATTCTAATCTCTCAAGTAGCTTGGACTATATGTGAACAATGCTACAGTTGTGTAAAAGTTGCTGTTGTAGGGGTTAAGGATATTAAATATATTCACATTAGTAAGTCACATATATTTTAAAAATTATATACATTACTTAATTCTTATGGGGAGTGGAGTTAATGTATATGGACCATGAAATTCTTCATTTAAGTAACATTCTCTTTCTTTAATTCTTCATGAAATACAGCTTTCATTTATGGAAAATCATGAATAAATTCTTTTTGTTAATTCTGTTTTATTAGTCAACTGGAAATCTAGACAATTTTCCAGTCCAGGGAGGCATTAACTTAATCCTCTTCCTCGTCATCGCCAGCTCCAGCAACACCCTGGCCCTTCTTGGCATTCTTTCTCTAAACTCGGCCTGGGCGTCCACCACCATAAGGAGAATGGAGGGAGAAATCAATGTGCTTCTGGAAGTCCAGGCAGACAATAAAGGATGGGATGTTCACCACTTGCTTGCGGACCCTGATATGACGCTGGCGGATGAGCGCACGGAAATGGTGAATAGATTTAGCCAGGCCCAGTTTAAAGACCTGGGTCTGCAGCCACATCTCCAAGAAATCCTGTCTTCAGGCCCAGGATGTAATCCAGCTTCATCTTGCCCTCATCTAGGTACCCCAATGCGAACAAGTCGCCTCAGCAGTGGGTCCTTTTAGTCCGGTGTCAGCAGCTCTTGGGAGGCCTTGAGGATCTTGGCCAGGGCAAATTTGACCCTACACACCTCACGTTTGTTCAGGATCCCATATTCTCCACTAAGCTTCAGTTCCTGATTGAAACGCAACTTCTTGAAGTGTCTCCGTGGGATCACATAGGTTTTGCGACAAACCCAACTTCTGGCAACCAGCATGTTGGCGTCTCAGGGCCCACCGCATGCCTATGAACTCGCACGTGTGACAAAGAGCATGAATACATTCTTATAATAAGTAATTAACAAATACTTTTTCTTATGATACTAGGACTCAGCCAGAACTTGCACATGCTAGGCAGAATTGTTCTACCCATCTGCATCATCAATCTGAGAAAATAACATTCACCGTTGAATACCTGTTAATTCTGTAAAGAAATATTTCTGTTTTCCATCATTGCTATTTTGCTCTTTTGTTGTTTTCATAATCACTATTAAATGGAGTGGAAGATTCATAGAACATAATGAGAAGAAAGTAAACTGCAATCTTGAAGCTTTTATCAAATACTAAAGATGATGAAAATTTTGTTCAGAATACAAATAGTATTTTAAATAGCCAAATGAAAATGAATAAACTAGCCATCGCTCCTCCACTCCCCAGGCAGGGTAAGGCCCTCAAAAGGGGCTCCCCAAAGTCTACCACATCATCCTGGGTGAGATGTTGGGGGGGAGGGGAGGGAGAGGGAGAAGGGATTGACATCTGAAGCAAGCTTATTCCTAATTTGAACTAATAAAATAAAATAAAGAAAAAACGAGAGTGAATAAACTTTGTTTTTCAGAATCTAATCAGAAAATTAGTGCCACTTTATGCGTGTGTGTGTGTGTGTGTGTGTGTGTGTGTGTGTGTGTGTGTGTGTCTGGGGGGGTGAGAGAGGAAGGGAGAAGGAAAGAGAGACTTGTTTTAAAGAGATAATATTTTCAAGGATGTCAATTGTCCCGCGCGCTATGTTCTCGCCGGCAAGAATCACACAGGACACTCGGATCCTTCTGCAGGAAAGCTTTAATGCATCTTGAGAGTGGGAGAGCATAAGCTTACCAGAGCGGAGACCCCGAGCCAAGAATCCCGTCCCTTAATAAAGGCTGGCAGCGGCCGCCTGGGACGTGTCACCCTATGAATGGCTTCAGCTCCTCAGGCCATATGAGCCACGGGATAGGCAGAGATCAAAGGAATGGAAATTACCCAGCGCCTGCGAAATAATTTACATTCGGTGCCTGCAGGCACCATCATTGTAATGGAGAATGCAGGGATGGCTCCCTACAGTCAATCATTTGAGGAAGTCTCCACATGTAAGGTGAAGTCCTTGCACACAGGATTAAATCCCATTAGACAGGAAGTCATGAGAAGAAAGAGGTAAAATAGAAGTTAACAAAAACAAGCTGGAATCACTAGCATCCGGACTGCCTTGAGCATGAACTGAAACCATTTTCAGTTGTCCTGGGCTTCCTGAACATTTTTTAGGCTGTGGTGACCTTTTCTACATTTAGAAACACAGAGAACTCTGCCATTGAATTTGAAGACATGAAAACAGTCTTCAGAGACATTTGTGCTTCAAAACAATATTGTAAGTCAGTAATAATAAAACACATATAGAACATAAACCATAGCTGCCAATATCCCAGGTTGCCATCAAGTATACAAAAAAAAAAAAAATGAATCCTATCTGAGAACACAGCCTGCTTCTTTGCTCTCTTGGAAATTCATTGTGAACGGAAATTCATCTGAGTAATAAGAGTTAAAGGAACATATAATTATTTATGACTTCTGTATTCTGTATTCTACCTAATATCTTGATTTTCCTGCATGACACTATGTCTATGTCACCTGTGTTAATTCACTATTGAAACAGTCACAAAAACATTCTTCTAATTGATAGAAATCTATTTTCATCACATCCTCAGATATTTTGGTTGTTTTTATTTATTTATTTTTTCTACAGTGACTTTGCTTAAAAAGGAAATCCACACTGCTTCCTGATTGGTTTTAGAGTTAGATTTTGTGTTCTGTGCTAACTCTGAAGAGGCCATTATTATTTTTATCACCACTCTATATATGTTTCTGGAGAAAATAAAATAAAACAATACTGCCATATTAATATGCATGACAGAGTTCTAGGGAATCTTAAAATATACATTCTTTAACTTGTTACCTTGCTTTTAGAAAGGTTGGTTGGGTTATCTGAGTATATAAAACTTAAGAAACTACCAGTTTGAGATTCCATTTTTTATCAATAAAAAAATCACAACAAAAACACAGTCAACTCCTCCATCCCTTTGATATTCCAAAAGACTTGCCTTCTCCGAGCAACAGAGAACATATTCACTTGATCTCCTCTGCTGACACTACTTCCTTCAGCATCTTCTTTTGAAATAGGTATTCCTTCTGCCTCTGACCCTTGCCCACTTTTCTTCTTTTCTTTGTAATATTATATATGTGTAAAAAAGCTACAGACCCTCTTGTAATTTCACCTGTCACATCTCAGCCGATGGCTGGGGAGTTGAAAAATCAAGATAGTCAAGGAGCATTACAGTGAGGAGTGCCAAGCTTGCTTGTACAAGGTCAGGGGTCTTTACTCTGCAGACGCATCAAACTCTACCTCTTCTGAATTCTACTCTTTTATTTCCCCCTGGAAAAGGAAAATTCTCTTTTAAAGTCCTGTATATCTTTTATCCAAGAGCACCTGGCAATCTATACTTGTCAGTTTAGGTTTGGAGAGCTGATCACAAAGCAGCAAGATGTCTACTGAATCCAGATAATGTGAACTTTGCTTGAAGATGTAAAAAAAATTCAGTTGTAAGTAATTAATTTGGTGACAACATATTTGAATCCCAAGATCAATGTTAAGATTTCTAGGATTAGAGGCCATCTTTGACACAGGAATTTTGTGGCCTCCCAAACTAAAGAAGGGCTGTTTCACTGAAGGGGATATCACTGTAACAATGCATTTATGTTGCAATGAGACTTACCAGGACATCTATATTGCTTTTCTAAAGCACAGGTTGAACATATTATTCCAAGATTTATTCCATAGTAATCATCATAAAAGCTACATTTTTGATTCACTTACTGTATTAGTTACTTTTCTCATGTAACAACATGCCTGACAAATTGACATAAGGATAGAAGGATTTATGTAGGGTGTGTGCCAATACTGATATAAGAAGAATAAGTTGAGTTACCTTTGCCTTTGAAGAAATCAAAATTGAGAAGACAAGTGATGTAAGTAATGCCAGGGAGCCATGAGGAAAGAGAAAATACCATAGGTATAAGAAATGACACAGTTATTCATGGTGGGGAAGGCACAGTGACAGGAGCCTGACATAGCTGGACAATGATGTGCCAATAGTCAGAGAGCAGTAAAAGATGGACATTGATGGTCTTCTTTCTTCCTCTTTTATTTAGTTCAGACCCCAGTTGGCCCATTGAGCTGCCCACCCACATGCTGACTGGATTTCTCATCAAACTTAAACCTCTCTGTAAATGCCTACAAAGACATGAGAGAGGTCTGTGTCCTAGATATCTGTGAATCCTACCAAGTTGACAAGTTTAAAAATTACACTTGTGGATCCTCTGTGTTGATAGCATCCTGTGCCTGCCTTGATGTAAATCTTCAATAAACATTCTCTGAAAAGTGAATAAATTCATTTGTTAAAAAAACCTGACAGCTACATAAAGTTCATATTGAATACTCATCATGGAAAATGCTTCCAATCTGTCCCCAATTAATTAGACAATTTATCTTCCTGTACATCTTATTAAATTTCTAATAAATCCCAAAGACCAATCACATTACTCTAAAATTGCCCATGCAAAAAATACTAAAACTAATACTATACTGTAAAGTATATTAAATTGATTTTACTTTCTACAAAAATTTGTGTAATGCATGTAATTCTGAATGAAATATATGGGAACAAGGCTGAAATTACCTTGCCTTAGAAAAATTTACACCCCAGAAGAGAAACATATAAATCAGAAATGACTATTAGGAAGGGAATACGTCTGTAGTATTCCTGGGAACTATCAAGGAAGAGAAAATAAAACAGACTTGCATGTCTAGAAAAGGCTTCCTTGGGGAAGTGATGTCTTACCTGAAAGATGTATAAAAACTTTCTATCTACAGACCTAGAGTCTTGGTCAGAAACACAATTCATAGAGTGCCATAGAAAAAATGATGACATGAGATGGATGAATCCCTTGTTCAAGCAGCAGTAAAAAGTACTTATAAAAATAGTGAACTGCAAAGCTCTTCTCCATCTTCTGTGTTTTTCTCTCAAAAACTTGATAATTTTACTGGCTGTTTCATTCCATTCTATTTATGTATAGGAAATGATTTGCATAAATTTATAATGACATTTTTACATTGTATAACTTCAAGTTTAACTGAGAATATAAAAACATTTATCTCAAATGATAAAAATAAACAATCACTGAAAACACAAAGTTATACCTAGAATTCATAGTTACATGGATATTGTATTTGTCATTGCAGTGTAATTACTGCATAGAACTAACTTGGCCATTTAGTCCTTGAAGCATGCCCATTCGCTGACACTCTTATCTTACCCCTTTTCTTCCATGTCATCAATTTCAAAGAATATTATAAGTGCTGCACTCATGAATCTTCTCAGATACTGTTTGAGAGACTCTCTCCATGACTTCTATTTGAGAGATTCTGTGTCTTCCATTTGTCTAGGCTTCTTGCTCATAGGCTTCCTTTAGTAGTGAATTTCAATAGTGTGTGTGTGTGTGTGTGTGTGTGTGTGTGTGTATGCTTGCGTGCGTGCATGAGAGAAAGAGGGGGAGAGAGAGATTACTAACTAGGAATATTTATTTGTAACATATAAGTCAGTTAAATACCAAAAACTTGATGCCATGTGAAAGCTGAGATCTCCTGGGAAAGTAGCAAAGAAACAAGTGTAAAGTCCCAGTGTAGATGCAGGTATCAGCTATGGCCCAATGGTGGATAGTTAAGCTAAGTCTCTGTCTTAGCTGGGGTTTCTATTGCAGTGACAGAACACCATGACCAAAGAGCAAGTTGTGGAGAAAAGGGTCAATTTGGCTTACACTTCTTTATTGCTGTTCATTATTGAAAGAAGTCAGGGCAAGAACTCAAATGGGGTAGGCTCCTGGAGGCAGGAACTGATGGGGAAGCCAGGGAAGAGTACTCACTGGACTGATTCCCATGGCTTGCTCAGCTTGCTTTATTATAGAACCGAGAACCACTATCCCAAAGATGGCACTACCCACAATGGGCTGCTCGCCCCTCCACTGATCATTAATTGAGAAAATGCTTTACAGCTGTATCTCAGGGAGGTATTTCCTCAACTGAGGTTTCTTCCTCTCTGATGACTCTAGCTTGCTTCATGTTGACACAAAACCAGCCAGCACAGTCTCCAGTCATCAGAAGCTTTTCTGGGTTACTATTCTAAGGACTTGAAAACAAAAAATGGGACATAGAGTACAAATAACTAATAAAAGAGTCACTGAGGATGAGGGCAAGTGATGACATATTTTTATAATGGGAAAATAAACATAAATTGCCAAAATCCTCATTATAATCAAGGTCCAAACTGATGATTGTAATAGGAAAGTAAAGCAAGAAACAAGATTAAAGTCAAAACATACTATAAGCAGGCTGGTTGTCATAGTAAATATGAGAATATCATTTAAGCATAAATACATGAGGAGTGAGAAACTGCTAGAAACTAAGTCTTTTTCCATGACCAGGGATGGAATACTGTAGGACTAGATCTGTCAGGAAATAACAGCAATGACAATTTCATGAAAGTTCTACCCTTGGGTGTGCCAGGGTAGTTCATATACCATCTCATCCTTTGGGATATGTTGGATTCTCATCATTATAACTTAAGGACTCACAGATGTTGTCAAGGTAGTGATACATCTACGAGTTGACAAACATGTCATTATCCTGATATTAGACTCTTATAATGACCCCAAATGCACTCAAACGAAACTCCCTTAAAGCGCCATATAATTTATTGGGCAAGTATAACCACTGAACACACACAGTCTTGCCAGTGGCAAAATTAGAATTTAGACTCATCCTAGGGAATTTTAGACAGACACCTATAATCTCCACACTACCTTCAGGAAAGGTGTTTCAGTTGGCTGGAGGAAAACATTCTTTGAGAAATTGAAAAGAGTTAACTTAGCTGCTTTTTTTCTATTGCTGAGATGAAACACCATGACCAATATAATTAATAGAAAAAAGCATTTATTGGACTTACACTTCCAGAGTGATGCACCCATCAACAGCATGACAAGAAATTACAGAAACTCACAGGCAATTGGAACATCAAGCTGAGGACTCAGATCTTAAACCTCAAGCAAGAGGCAGAAAGAGCAAAATGAGGATGGTTGGAGTATTTGAAACCTCCAAAGACACAGTTTCTCTCATGAGGCCTTATCTCCTAAAAGCTTCCCCAAACAGTGCCACCTTTTAGGAACCAAGCATTCAAATACCTGAGACAATGGGGACACCTCAAACCACCACAAAGATATTTAACATGTTTTAAATATCTATGTTTATTTATTTATTGGGAATTTTAAACATTCTTACCACTTTAGAACTCAGAAATGTTCCCCTTAATACAAGGCATATTCTTGTACCATAACTAAAGATAAAAAGTTAGTTTGTATGTGACTCCAAAAATACACCTTTTGTTTTCATAAGTGACTGTGTGTGTGTGAGTGACTGCCCTGATGAAACCTCTAAGCAAGAATAATCCTTTTACTCTTTTTGTATGTGAATTCATTTCAATTGGGTCAGTTTGTATATTATCAGGATCTCAGGCTCTAGTTAATGGTCTGGCAGTCTCTTCCAAATGTGGTCTTTTAGGATAATTGTTCTCTACATTTATCCCATAATTATGTTCTATGATGAAAAATTGATGGTGCTGGGCTTTGAAAATACTAAAAGATTAAAGATATTTGGTAAATCATCTATCAAAGATAAAAAGCTAAGTGAAGCTGTAATTAAGAGTGATGCATCTAAATATCCCATTGACCCTAAGAATCTTTGATACATTCTTTTCCTCAGATAGTTCCATTTTGCCAGCATTACATTGTAGCAGTAGCAGGGATAATAATAATATCACAATAAAGAAAAGATCAGCACTTAATTATAAAACACCTGAAACAGACCACTATCTGAAATTAACTGCCCCAGGGGTCCCAAGCAATTTAACTGAGCTACTGTTGATATTGGAAATTTAACCTTTTAACTGGTGATTGACAACCTGATTCTAAAGAATGTAGTATTTATAGATTTCATTACAAATTACATTACCTCAATTCTCCAACAGATAGAGGACAAGAAAGCAAGACTTCTGTGGTCATGAGGTGAAGCCTGGGAATCTGGCACTTTGCTTTATATGTGTCCCAGCTTGAAGGGATACAAGCATACAACCTGACTGTGTAATTGCCAGCTGCCATGTGAATGAGCTGCTTTGTTGATATCTAGGATTTGCATGGATCCCCTTAGTACCTTCGTATGAAACAGTTCCTTTTAAAATTACTAAGCTTGGAAATTTCCTTGAAATTTGACCATATCTCTCATTGTTCTGTCCTTGAAACTCCAATAAGAGACAACTTGATCTTGACATAGTTGTCAGCATTCAGGCATCTGTACTGGTCTGTCCTTGGGGTTCTGACAGAATATGTCTTCAGGTGTAACCACTAAGAGCACCAACTGTGCACATTCATTAGTTCACTTTTAAAAGGGCCCTGCCCACCTCCCATCTTTCTCTCTGTGTATGTTCCTCCTCTTTCTGCTTCTCTGCCTGTTTCTCTCTGTTCCTACTCTCTCTCTCTCTCTCTCTCTCTCTCTCTCTCTCTCTCTCTCTCTCTGTCTTTTTCTCTCTCTGCCTTTCTTTTCTCTTCTGCTATTTCTGTCCCCAAAGGCAGGTCTCCCCTCTCCCCTCCCCCCTTTCCCATTCACTTTCCTCAAAAAAAAAAAAAAAAACCTCCACCCAAGCTGTATTGCATGGCGTCTTTCTCTCTCTTGCACACCACTTTTTTTAAAATTACAACATTGTGTAGTGAATGTGCACAGGTGGTGCTCTTAGTGGATGCAAGTGAGAGCATATCCTGTCAGAACCCTAAAAGCAGGCCAGTACATATGCCTGAATACTAACAATAGAATTCTCTCTAAGGCTATACTACCAGTTATCAACTACTGTGTATGGTCTCCAGGTGACAGTGACAGTCCCATATCCAGTAGGGTCTATAAAACTTAGTGCCACAAGGATTATCTTACAGTTCTGTGTCTCTCAGAACAGCTCTATCCCCATGCCCAAAGCTATGTAGTGGAATTCATAGGCAACAAGTCTGAAAGGGACTTCAGATAAGCATGCCAGAGCTTCATGAGGACAGAAAGAATTTGATAATGAATTTGTCCTATAAATCTCAGGGACTTCTGTCACAATTCTCAGTATATGAGTTTGACACAAAGGATTAAAGCTGAAGAAGACTCCAAGACATAGGTATTCTGTGACTCAAAGACTGTTAGAGCCAAATAAGTTAGAAGATCAGCAAAGGCAAATGAGAAACTGCCAATATCTTCCTTCTTCTATATCATGTTAAGAATTTCCCTGTGGTCCAGACCAGGCTGGTGAAACCCACAGAAACAGCTGACCTGAACAATGGGGATCTCTTGGTCCCCAGACTGATAGCTGGGATGCCAGTATGGGACTGATCTAGACCCCAGAAATGTGGGTTTCAGTAAGGAGACCTCAGAAATCTATGGGACCTCCTGTAGTAGTTCAGTACTTATCCCTAGCATAGCTCTGGACTTTGGGAGCCCATTCCACGTAGAGGGATACTCCCTGAGCCAAGACACAGGGGGGTGGGCCTAGGCCCTATCCCAAAGGATATGATAGACTCTGATGAACCCCCATGGAAGACCTCACCCTCCCTGGGGAGCAGAAAGGATATGTGATAGGTAGGGTTTTAGTTGGGGGGTGTGATAGGGGAGAAGAGAAGGGAGAGGGAACTGGGATTGGAAGGTAAAACAATCTTGTTTATAATTCAAATAAAAAAAGAATTTCCCTGTGTCCTACTATAACAGGAAACTGATGAGAAAATGAATCCCATGTAATGTAGGTTAATATATCCAGGTGCACACAAATGGAGCCTTTTATTGCATATAGAAACTTCCTAAATGTGCTAGCTTGAAATTAAAAGGTAGTAATGGCTACTAGAAATCATCACTGCTCTTGATTCTAGGATTTATCCTCGTGGCTATTAGAACTCATGATACTAAGATTGTCTACTATGTATGTGTATTTCCTAGGTCTAAACTGGGGAGGCTGCCAGATGGGATAAAAAACAAAGCACTATGGACACTTAGAGCTGTACTAGTATTATAGAGATAGAAACCTGTGTGCTCAATCTGTGGGATAAGTGGAATTACTTAATTGATGATCTTAGAACCTGATTTCTAACTCTGATAGTAAAGATACAACTGTGTGTCCCATAGTACTAGAATCCATTCCTCAAGTACTGTTCCATAATGGTTTTGTGTGACTATCAGGGTTGTATTACTCAAACTTACATGGTGTAGGTCAGTGTCAAATGTGGCTTCTTGATACAATCCAGAGATATGGAAAATATAAAATAGGCAAAGTTGCTAATGATTTAACAGAACACACTTACTCCGAGTGAACATTTTTCCTTTTCTGAGTAGCATGTGTATAATCCAAGATGATAATCAGATGGCATAATAAATTTTCAGGCTAATAACATATAATTTCACCCTCATTGTTAAGTGTGTATAGCACAAAATTATATGTGCATCCATGACTAACAGCACTGTGACCTCATTTATGTCAATATGTGTGTGTTGTCCCATACCATTACATTACCTATTACATAAGAGTGGTTATAAGGTTACAAGGAGATAAAGTTTGCATCTCTGTTATAATGTTGTATAAGCTTACCATTGAACTTGTGTCAATCAAAGGTTGCAACATCCAATGCAGCATACGGCTATAGAACAATATGGAAGAAATAATTTGAGGGTGAAGGGGAAACATCAGTCCTCATTTGGCATCATAAGAACAGTTCAGGAATAGTCAGCCTACTTCAACTCAGGTATTGCCTTCTAGTCATCATTTTCCATACAAATAAATGTGAACACCTTAGAAAAAGGCTGGTTCACATATAAGGAAGGAAAAGTAAAAGGTAAGTCAATGAATTCTTGTATCAGAAAATGATATAAAAGAATATGGAAAATTTTGATTGGATGAAGTGTAGTATGAAGACCACACCGTGGGTAAATCAGAACAGTTTGAAAATTGGTGATTTATAATCATAATGTTAAAATTACTTAAAAATTTTAAATCCCAAACTGGTTATCAATGGAGACTAAGAGTTACAAAGCAGGGAAAACTATCATCTGTTGGTTGATTTTATATCTAACACAATTTGACATATGTGGTCCTCTTTTCAAAAGAAGAAAACCATTGTATCCTAAACAAGAGAATGTCTCCCTGGGAGTGGCTTTGCAATTCATTAACCCTAGAAATTTTTCTTAGATAATGTTTTTGAAATCAATTTTCATATATTTATAACTTGTCACTGATAGTTAATGTTTAGCATTGCTGGCTGTTTTTAAAGAGATGGAAAAGATACACATGACACTGAAGAAATGTGGCCTATGGTGTATGAAGACTATAGCAATTGAATAATGAGACATTAGTATATAAATAACTGAAGACCCCAAGAGAGTCTTGTTATTGGGATTGTATTCAGTCCTTATTTTCACTCTTCCTGTGCCTCTTTGATCTTCCCTTTCCTTAATTTCTTAATTCATATTTATAAACACCCCTACATTGCATCATTCTATGAAATGTACCATGTTAGAAAAATTGATCTGCAAATATGCACAGGCATTCTTATTTTTTCTTCACCATGGTAATTGCTGCTCAGCCATTGCAAAATGTATTGCATGAGATATTCTGCTGAGTTCTGGCTTTCTGCACAGGCAAGTGGCAGTCCGCAAATCACTGGTTCCTTGCAGCCACTGACTGCTGCCATCACCATGATGGATGGACCCACAGCAAACCACCCATGCTCACTGCAAAGAGTTGAAGCTTCCAATTTCTATTTCTCATTTCTTCATCAATGTTTTTTCCTGGTGAACAAGTGCAGGTTTTGATTGCTATTTGTTCTCTCTTACAGTTTATCTCTGACATCATAAGCATATATATATATATATATATATATATATATATATAGAGAGAGAGAGAGAGAGAGAGAGAGAGGGGTTTATATCAATAGTAACATGAAATTGAGGCTCATCAATATCCCTGCAGGTAGAGATCAGGTCATTAGAGGGAAAGGTGTCTTTGTTGTACCTTAATATTTCAGTAATAGGTTAGAGAATGCAATAATAATTGAGTTCAATCCACTCCCCTCCAGTGATATAATATAAAGTTGTATTTCAGAAGAACACATTACAATACTAAATATGGGGTTTGGGGAAATTAATCTCCTGATTGCAGGTGCTATTTGCAATGAACAAGGAGTTCTTACACCCCCATATGCTATTTGAAAATTTAGCTTGATTTTATCAAATATGACCTATATAGGTGCACCTATGAAAAAAAGTGTATTGAGATGTTCATGTCAGCTTTGCAGAATTGGAATGAACTGGAATGACACTGTTCTCTGCCTCAGATTCATTTTCTACATATAACATTGAAAGATTAATCTCTTTAAGATGCATATTTTCTCACAGCATTGTAGTTCAAATCTTTCAGCTGACCCTTTCTGTCTTATTCGAAACTGAAGTACTTTCCTTGCTCTTAGTTACCCAGATATATTAGCAGACAATTCTCTTAGACTTTGTCCAATCTCCATCACGTTAGATGTTACTTCTACACTTGTATGTCCATTCATCTCCTATTTATAAAGTCTGGCTTTATACACATAAACACAAAATAAAAATCCATTTGCCATATGCCAAAGATGTTATACTCATGAATCTTGACTCCCGTAACTAACCAGCAAACTAGGTGTATGATTACCATCATGTGCAAACAAAAACATAAAACTAGCTAGCCCCTGACTGATATGGGGTTCAAGTACAGACTGGATATCTATAAGGAACAGACTTATAAACACTGTGTATTCTTCACTAATAACAGCCTCTGGGAGCATAGAAGCTGAGATAAATATTTAGGGTACAATATGGGACGAAATTAGTTATTTAATAAACATATGTGGATGTGTAGGAAATCGTAACTATTTTCTATCTACTTGGTACCTCGGGGAAGAATCAAATGTCCATGTGAACATACTCTACAATGTTCACTAACCATACATTTGGTATAATTACCATTACTGTTCTTTATTTCTCTATCATGATGATTTTGTTGAGAAAGTATGTGTTCACCATTTATTATCTTTCTACTAAACTCCTTCTTTTACATTGTATTGAGTCCCTTCATATTGCCAATGATTGAGTCTTATATTCTTAGTAAATTATAGTGATTGACTTTGCTTTGGAATCAAGGTAGTCATAGATATACAAACATAAATAAAAAAGACAAAGAGTTATTCTCAATATTTTTGGGGGGTGCAGGGAATGAGTAGCTCCATGTGGAATGTGAGACTGGGAAGACAAAGTTGGAATCATTGTGTAATGATCTGAGAGTTACACTATGCAGGTTCCACTATTATCTGTGACAAATATGTAATTAAGGGAGGATTTTAAATAGGCACCACTGGTGGAAACCAATTTCTCATTTTCTATTACTCAAGGTCTGCATCCTCCAAATAGAAATTGCAGTACCCTCTTTTCATGGTTTATCTAAAGACTAGAGTTATTTTTTATACAGTTGGTGCATAGGCTGGGGAAAATGCAGAACACATACTCTGTGAGTCCTGAACATTGATTCTCTAGCACAACACTGTTAATTTCCTTTGAGAAAATCTTGAAGAAATTACTGATATAAATCTAGTCATGTTTTATTATTTTATATACTGTTCTTACTCTTCTGAGAGGGAGGGGAAAATCTTTTTCTTTAGCCATGTGCTCATTATTACTAGACATCCTGACATTGTATATAAGCAAACATATGCAGTCCCTTAAAGGTGAAGAGTGGAGAGTAGATAAGCTCAGGGATTTGGGGCTGTAAAAATAGTATGGTAGTAACTAACTCCTCTGATTTTTTTTTGTTTTGTTTTACATATTCATCCTAGTATTGAAGCTGAAAGAGTAACCAACCTATAAATAGAAATGGGTGTAGACAGTTAAAAGTTCCAGCCAATGCCTGCCAAAGTAGCCAAATAAGAAGTAAGAGGCAGTTAAGACAGACAAAATTATTATACCATCAAGACTCTAGTCCATGTAAAAGTTACCCAAGCAATCACAGGTTTCGTCATCCCCATTCAAACAAATGGTAGGCATCAACCCTTGTGAAACTGTAATGAGGCACTTGAAAACTCACATTTCTTCTCTGTAGTGATGTTCAAAAAATAGGTCTGGTAGGGTACAGAGACTTTTATCTTTTCTGTGTGATAACAATCATTTCCCAGAGCACATTGGGGCCATGTAAAAAGCAAAGACATCTAACATGACTCACAATTAGCAAGTATCCCTTGCTCTATCCGCTTCCTTATGAAGACAGACTAAAAAGATGTATGTGAGGGTGGGGGGAACTTATGTACATAGGTTAGTATAAGAGAGGCAAGTAGATAAAAAACCTAAGAAGCATGTGCTTCTTCATTTATCTTGCATGGTCTTCCTCACTCTGCCACAGATTGATCACTTTTTCCCTCACACAGAGTTGATGACACATTGGGATGGTAGAAGGGTATAGGTGATGGGACAGCTAGCTGATCAAGAGCAACATGGGAACCTAACAACTTCACCAAATTTGGAAATAAATTAATCTGACTTAAAGGAGTGGTTGGCATTTATATCAAGTCCAGATTTGTATTTTCTGGTGAGTCCAGGTGGAAAATTGTATAAAATGTAAGACTTCGTTGAGCAGCCAGATGTTGCTTCTGAACTGAAATTTTTGTGGGTCAATAAATAGCACAGGCTTATGGGGTTGTAATGGAAAATACTGTGATTTCTTTGGACAGGTATGAAAATGGTTGGTTTTCACTTTAAGAAAAGAATATTCTCTCTCATTCTCTCTCTCTCTCTCTCTCTCTCTCTCTCTCTCTCTCTCTCTGTGTGTGTGTGTGTGTGTGTGTGTGTGTGTGTGTGTGTGTGTGTGTGTGTGTGTGTTGAAAAAAGCCGAACAACAAAACATGAGGATAGTTGAAAATCCTGAGAATATTATTTTTATCAATCAAATGACAAAAAGAAAAACAGACCTTTGACTTTCCGGATCAATGGTCTAATGGGTGTGCTGAGTGAGTGAGTTTCTCTAAGGGCCATTTTGAGTCTTTGCAAGGTTTATTTATCTAGTGAGAATTTTGGGTTAATGAGAGTGCACTTGAGAATGGCTTACGGAATCACAGATGTATGGAAAGGGATTGACTAATTTTTTCCCTTTTGTTTTCATTGTTGAGAATTAGTTCTCTGTAGTTGTTTCTTATGTGTAGCCCAGTATCAATCCCCATGAATCTCCTATATTTTATCCATTTAATGGCACATTGCTAGCTAAGTCTCCTATAATAGAGTATAGACTGGATGAAAATATGTTAAGGCAAAAGGCAAGTGGTCTTACTAATAGTGAATACAATAGTGTAGGTAGAGTCTATTATAAAGAAATGGAGACAGCATTATCTACTAGATAGACACAGGCCTCGGTTCCTATGTGATTGGAATAAACTCACATCCCTCAGCACTGGTTACTTTTTATAGAGACTGTTGATGATACTGACTGCCTTAAAGACACTTTCATAGCCTGGGGATCTGGCTCAGTAGTTAAAGAGCTTGTCATGCAAAAATGAGGACCAGAATTCAGACCTTCAGACCCCATGTAAATTCCAGGAAGTGTTGTAGTCTGGTTTACTTCCAGAACTTGTAACACAGAGACAGAGAATCCCAGAAGCAAGTAGGGTAGTCAGAATAACTGTATCAGTGAACAGAGAGACCTCTTCTCTGTGGATAAAATAGAGAGTGATGTGTGTGTGTGTGTGTGTGTGTGTGTGTGTGTGTGTGTGTGTGTGTGTGTGTGTGTAAATGATTCTAGGCCCTTATTACAGCAAAAAAAATGTATTCAAGACAATCGTTGAGAACAACTTGGATACCCAAGTTCAGCATGATGCCAAGGTGAGAGGGTTAAGGTTAAACATGGAGTACTTCTGTTCTTCATGGAATACTGGTTAGAACTGCAATTTTTCAGAAGGAAATGTCCAATTGCAAGCAGCTCAACAAAGTATCATCTTAGATAAAGAATGTGACAGCAAAGATGATTTAGGAAGTGGGATTGTAGGACATCAAGAGATGATTATTGTTCATCCCAACATTGGAAGAATTTGTAAGGACAGAGGTACCATAGTGTCAATGTGGTTTTGATCATTCAAGAGTCCATTATAAAGCACACTTGGAAATTGGTGGAACTTTAAAAGTAAGTAAGTCCTAAATCATGGAGGATGTAAGGCATTTATTTTTCTTGTTACTCCATGGAAGTTGTGGTAGTAGGGATACTGTAAGGGACTAAGCTTTGCTCTGCCTACAATTTATCACTCCATGAGCACATGATCTAAACCTGTCACCAGCATGATGTGTTATCGCCAACTACCTATGCAAAGGCCAAACCACTGGCCACCCTCCCCACTTGCCCCCATCCAGCCGCGGACACTGAAGCTCTGAAATGGAGTAAAATACATCTCCCTCTGTCCCATGCACAGGTCTTTGTTGGTGTTGCTATTTCATTGTAGAAACCCAAAGCTGGCAAATATAAAGGGTTCACCAAAGTTTATAAAATTGTGTTGTTATGATTAGAATTTAGAAATAGTATACTCTAAAACCTAAGGTGAAATGGACAGTAAACAGTATTATTGTGAGAGAATGATTCATCTATCAATGGCTGAATGCCTTCAAATAGAGTCTTCCTTGGGGTAGTCTCTTCCATGAAAGAGAAACATGATTGATGTGCAATATGGAAAGCAATGTCTTGTCCAACTCTTTATTTACAAAACAATGGCATATGCAAGAAAGTTTACTAGAAGATTGGCAGATGTGTTGCATAAATAAGTTCCATTAAAGTCAAATTTTCATAACATTGTAAATGGCATAAAGAAGGATCTGCTCTTGAATCATACTAACTGATGAAAACATGTGCAGCATAATGTTCTATACCAGGTTGGGTGTGCTTACAGAAAATGAACACAGCTAGACCTACATGGTACCAGTGACTGCATTGTCACCTAAGATGAAATTTATTTCTCCAATTGTAATATATAGTACCATTTTGGGGCTTTTATTAATACATTCTCCTTGTTTTTTACAACTGAACTATAATGGAAACAACTCAATTTTCATATTTAAAGTACACAGCTTAGATTTTTCTTTGAAGTGAGATATTTTCTGTGAAACCATCTCCACAACTAAGAATGTAAATACAATTCTCCATCCCAAAGGTTTTGTTCTTAATTTTCAATTAGAATGCAAAGTGATGGATATCATTATGGCATTTCCCCACATCTCTACATTTGTGAAACTTCATCCCTTGCTCCTCTCCTTTTTCCTGTATCCACTTTTGGTGGTCTCCTTCCTGGCCCAGAATTCCTTATTCAGATAGTAAGTCATGCAAATTCTGTTGTCCTCTTTGCTGCTATCTCTCCCTTTAGACCTCTTCTTTTTTCTTCTCTCATTATCTACTTTCTAGATTCATGACATACCTTACCCACATAATTCAGATTTCTAAAAATAAAATCTCAGATCCATGTATGAGAGAGAGCATGTGATTTGTCTTTCTGGGCCTGGGTTACATCTGGCTACATAATTTCTAGTATCATTCATTTTCTTACCAGTCTGTCATGATTTAATTTTCTGTATATGAACAACACAAAAACCTTCCAAACCCCATGAATATCCTCAAAACACCAATGACCACCCCATTTTCATTTGCTTCCTGTCATACATGGCATGAATATTCTAGTTCAGTATTCATGGATTGATACACTATGATTTGTCTTTCCTATTTTCTTGGCACACTATTTTGTAATCTAGGTTGTAGCAAGTAACAGTTTATTTTCATTGATCAGTAGTATTTGATGATAAAGATATATCACAGCTTTTATGCTCATTGATCTGTTGGTAGACAGTTGAGTCATTTCTAGTTATTATCTGTATTAAAGGAAATATCTATAGATTTTGATATAGAATACTTTATGATACACATAGTAACATCCATTAGATAAATCAGTGATCAATGTACTATCAATGATTGTCTCACACAATGCATACATATTTGCATATTAAGTTGCTTTCTACCATGACTTTTTTCTCTCAGTGATAGATTTGCAGTTAATTGACATACTTGCCAACACCTGGGAGGGTTTTTTTAATTACTATTATACACTTTGTAACTACTATTTGGTACTAATGATTAATGAAGTCCTGCATACACCTTCTATTGTCAGTTGATTAAATTTTCCACATTTTATTGACCTTGTTTTCTAATTGAATTCTGAAAGAATTTTCTATGTTTTTATATGCCCCCATTATCAGATATTTTGCAATCCTTGTTGTAGTTTGCTTTTCAATAACTGTAGAAAAATAACATATCTTCATTTTGAGAGCATCAAGGTTGTTGATTTCATTGTTGTATCTAAAAGTTGAATGCATACTTCAAGGCCACAAAGATTTTTGTACTACTTTTTTCAAGGGGATTATACTCTCGTGTTTTATATGTATTATTTCAGGTCACTCTGCACTAATTTTTGTAGTTAATGTAAAACTTTTTTAAATTGGGTTGCTCTCTTTTCTTTTCTTAATCTACTGACCATATGAGCCCATTTCTGGACCCTCTGCTTGCTCATATTGACTCAGTTTTCTATTGTTATTATAATAAGATATGTTTGTTTTAACTTTGAATTAAGTCTCAAAATGAGCTTTATATAATTGTTTCTCTTATTCACATTTTCTTTGTCTATTTGATACATTTATTACACATATTTATTTTGGAAAATGTTTGTCAATTTTTCTCTAAATGACCTAGTGGGAAGAAACTATTCTTTAAAAATCTTATTTTATAATATAAAGAATATAAATCTCTTCATACACTAAATCTAAATAGTATTTGGTGGTTACTGCAGTGTGTTGAAGATTTTCAGGGTACTTTACCACTATGATTTACCTTTTTGCCATATTTTAAATTGAATTGCTTATATCTAGTTACCCTATTTATCAAAATAAAATTGATTTTTAAAAATAAAGCTTGTAGTCGAAAAATGTCTCAAGAGATATTTTTGTGTGGGGTGTAGTTTTGAGACAGGGTTTCTCTGTGGCTTTGGAGGCTGTCCTGGAACTAGCTTTTGTAGACCAGGCTGGTCTTAGACTCACAGAGATCTGCCTCCTGAGTGCTGGGATTAAAGGTGTGTGCCACCACCAACCAGCTTCAAGAGATATTTTTTACAAAGATGGTAATCAGAGATACAAGATAATCATATAAGCAGTTGAAGAGAATTAAGACCCTTCATTGCAGAAATGCAAATTAAAGTCACAGCTAGGTATACTGAAAACCTACTAGAGTGGCCCAAATCTCACATACAGACAGTGGGAAGTACAGTTGTCCTGCATTAGCAGGAATCCTGTCCCTGTGCTGCTAGAAGTCCAGAATGGAGCAGACACATAGGAAGATAGTCTGGGAGCTTCCGGTGGGTCTGAACTCTTGGAGATGGATTCAGCTGTTGAGCTTCTTGCTATAACTATATAGGCTTGCATACAGGTGATGAGAGCAGGTTTTCCCAAATTGTCAAAGCACAGAAGCAACCCAGGTGTTCTTCAGGAGAAGGCTGCATGAGTATACATTGATGTACTTGGGCAGTAGGATGTTATTCAACTGTAAGAAAATGGGTTACTAACATATTCAAATATGTGGAGGAACCCTAATTGCATGCTACTAAGTTAATGAAGCCAGTATAAAAAGGTTATATATTGTATGAGTCTACTAAAGTGACATTATGAAAAGGCCAAATCACAGGGAGAGTAAAACAATTAGTGAGCAGGCATGGAAGGTGAAATATAAAGGGTTTGAGAGTAGGGAAACCAATATTTATGATATAATGATGGTGGATACATGTCACTAGACTTCTAGTAAATCCATGGTTGCGGGCAAAAGCAAGAGTATTACTGGTGTGGATGTATTCAATAATAAAACGTGGATTGCATCAATATGAAATTTTCACACTCAGTTAAGCCATAGGGTCAGCATAGGGACACTAAAGGGACTCTATGTTTTCTACTAATTTTCCCAGGAGCCAAATGTTTTCAGCAGAAACAAAATTTTTATTTTATCTTTTCTGTAACTAGGTATTGAACATAGGGCCTCACACAGGGAAGATAAAGCACTGTTCTAATGAGCTCTGTTATTTCTTTTTATTTTGGGATAGTCCCTCTTAATTGCCTATGCTGGTCTCCAACTTGCTCTGAAGTCCACATAGGCCTTGAAATCTTCACATTCAGCTTCTAAGAAGACCTGTACCTGAGGTCTACCTCATTTGTTATTTAATTTTGTTCCTGAAAATACTTTTATAGACTGTGTAATGAATATGATTTCATGCTTCCTCTCCAACTTGAATATCCAGTGATTGTTTTCCCTATCCTGATTGCTCTGACTTTCAATTCCAATGAATTGTTAAACATGGAGCTTGGGACAGAAACTGGCACATTGTTTTTTGCATTTCAAGAGATGACTTTTAAACTTGGGGGTGGGAGTTGTGGTACTTGCTATGCTAAAGACACTTGTCACAAATGCATGAGATCTGATTTCAAGTTGGCAGAACTCCCACAGCAATAGGCTGAATAGTGCATATCTATGACCCCAATGACTTGAGGCAGAGACAGAGTACTTGGAATCTTACAGGCCAGCTACCCTAGCACACACCACAAAGTGACCCTGTCTCGAAAATAAGGGTTCTCCTCTGACCTCTGCATGAGCACCAAGCATAGATGTGTGCATGTACACACACACACACACACACACACACACACACACACACACACACACACACACACACACACGAGATAGATGATAGATAGACAGATAGATGATAGATAGATGATATAGATGATGGATAGATAGATAGATAGATAGATAGATAGATAGATAATAGATAGATAAGTGAGATAGATGATATAGATGATAGATAATTCTTACTCTTTTTTAAGTACTTTCCTTTATTGACTGCTGTCAGGTTTCAGCTTAAGGAAGCTGTATTCTACTCAGGTTGGCTACATAACCTATTTTATCAGCAGAAGATGAAAACCCTGCAAGTTTTCAAATGTTTTTAGAGTCATTCATACAAACTCTTTTTTTCTCCTTATATCTATTGATGTGTTTAGAGATACGAAGAATGTCATAATTGATTGTGGTTTCATTCATTTTTGTTTGCCCATGATAATATTTCCCTAAGAGTATTTTAATTTGTTTCCTGGGAATGGGGATATTTTCAGGAGAATGGTGCCTGTTCCTGACTGTAATCTAATAGATTTACTTGATGTGGTATCAAAGAATGTATTGCAAAGTTTCAACTCACCTAGTGGTAGAACTTGAGTAAAACTGCTTTTTTTATGATAAATCATCATCTTTAGCAAGAAGACCATTGACATTTGACACAGTCTTTGTTTCACATCTCTCTACTGAAAGGATCACTGATCCCACTTTATACTTCATAGTACTTTTAAAGGCACATTGTACCTATGCCACCCACATTTTTTGTTAGATGTTTGTTGCTCATTTTCCCTAAAATTGTATGCTTGTTTCCTAATGTCTTTGATGGTGGGTATAAAACTCAGAAATTGTCTTT
Organism: Cricetulus griseus; assembly: GCF_003668045.3. Lineage (NCBI taxonomy): Eukaryota > Metazoa > Chordata > Mammalia > Rodentia > Cricetidae > Cricetulus > Cricetulus griseus. The sequence continues at coordinate 18,096,483 of NC_048603.1, read as the reverse complement.
TTTTTAAGGAACATCTGATTGGCATCCTTAGATAGTCAGCTATATTTAGACACTGGGAAATTTACCACTATTGTATTACCCAAGTATCTGGCAGTGTAGTCTAGGCAGTCACTATGGGAAACAAGATATGTATTGCTATTGGAGTCCTCCCTTTCCTGTCTCCATCTCCTGGCATGGTATCTTTCAATGTGTTCATTCAGAATCAGTGTCACTCAGTTTAATAAATAATTGTCACTCTATTTAGCATTTTTATCAAGGTCTTGGCAGCAATGTCTCTAAAGACTATTAGGCTTATTGAAACACTGTTTTAATAAACAGTCCTTACACCTTTAATTTCAACACTGTGACTCAGAATATAGTGTTGTGTTTAACTCCATTTATAGATAACATTGGGCCCCTGTAATGGCTTAGCCAACTATTTCACCTCAGAACTAGGCAGAAGTGAAGTTGATAATTGGATCACACTAATGATAGTTGAATGGGCCTTTCTAGTCACCCCTGTAATAAAATATATCCATATCTTGCCCAATGCAAGGAGGAATGCATGCAAAGCACAGTAAAAACTAAACATGGAGGAATTGGGGTTGGTCTGTAGAATGAAAAAAATTTAAATAAAAAATTGAAAAAAAACTAAATAGAATTGTACAATTTATTCCTCTCATAGTTCCATGATAAGGAGCTCCATCCAGCATTGAGCCTTTTGAATACAAGGAAAGGACAGTGACCACTTTAGAAAGTTGAAAGACAATTTTCTCTCTCTGATTTATATAAAAGAAAAGTACATGCCAGTCTTCAGCACCCAAACTTGCAATCAATGTGAAGAATGTACCCCAGGAACAAGGACTGCATATCAATAAATGGACTTTTTATTTTTATTATCAAATTATGCAACCTAAATTATACGTTTGTTCCCAACTAGCAGCACACTTCAAAGACAGATTGTAGAGCTGTGAACATTACATGCACAGAGAAGCCAAATGTGAAGTAGTCTTCACTTGCTTTTACCGTTTAACAGGACAAAAGAAACAACCAATTGGGTAACTCATTGGAGTAATGGACTCTGGTGTTATTTTAAGTATTAAGGAAAGAAAAATTCTTACATTTAAATGTAGAAATGCTAGGCTCTAGGATTATCTACTGAAAGGATTAAAGAGGCACCAACTTATTACATATATTTGCCTTTGAAATTTTATTATTTCTGACAAGTGTGAAGCCAATCTGAGTTCAGAAATACTTCACAGAACATGAGTTGAAATGAAGCCAAATTAAAATATATTTTAATTTTTAAGAGGTTCTAAGCTTACTTTTGTTTTTTCATTCATCAATGATTTATTTACATCCTAGAAATGTAAAATTAAAGTCTTGATTACCATGTGTTTTACAAGATGCATTAAAAGAAATGTTCGGTTAAAGTATACCCTTCCTTCTCTTATTCAATGTAGTGCCCCAAGTCTTAGCTAGAGCAACTAGAAAAGAGAGAGAGATAAAAGGGATAATAACAGAAAGGGAAGAGGTCAAACTACCCCTATTTGCATAGGACACAATTCTTTACTTAAAAGACCCTATTGAGTCTACTCGAAAACTTGTGGACCTCATCTACACAGTAAAATTAGATGATAGAAATCAATATAAAAAATCACATAGTAGTCTTTATTTGTACTAACTTTCTGCTCTCTGTAGAAAAAAATTCTACTCCAAATAACTCCATTTAAGAATATATCTAAACAAATAAGTGAAAGAACTCTGCAATGAAAATGGAAATTGACTCTGAAAATGGAAATAGAAGAAGATAATAGACAAGGGAAAATATTCCATGTTCATAGATAGGCAAAATTAATACTGTGAAAATATCTGTACTCTCAAAATTAATTTACAGAATTGATACAATAATTATCAAAATTCCTAAGTCATATTTATTGGTTTAGAAAAAACAATTCAAGAATTAATCTGAAATCACAAAGACTGTGAATATTCAAAACAATCCTAAGGAGTAAGGATACTGCTTGAGATGTGACAATATGCATCTCACATATACTATACATCTATATTAATAAAGACAGTCTGGTTCTGAAATAAAACAAGACAAGTAGACTGATGGAATAGAACAGAGGACCTGGAAATAAAAGTGCAAAGCTATGCTCCCTTAATTTCTGACAAAAGGAGGAAAACCATAATTTGGAAGAAAAAGAAGTTATCCCTGTGTTTAGCTATGGGTGTCTGCTTCTGCTTCCATCAGCTACTGGATGAAGGCTGATCATGGGTGTCAGTTAGGAGGCCTGGGCAATCTATGGGACCTCTGGCACTGCATCAGTATTTATCCCTAGTATATGAATAGACTTTGGAAGCCCATTCCACATAGAGGAATACTCACTCAGCCTAGACCCGGGGGGGTTGGGGGGGGGGTTCTAGGCCCTGCTCCAAATGATATGACAGATTCTAAAGATCCCCATGGAAGGCCTCAGCCTCCCTGGGGAGCAGAAATGAGATGGGATAGGGAGTTGGTGGGGGGAAGGGGAGGAGGGGAGGAAGAGGGAACTGGGATTGACATGTAAAACAAGCTTGTTTTTAATTAAAATTTAAAAAAGAAGCCTGTTCAAAACATGGTTCTTCCAAAACTGGATTTCTACCTGCAAAAGAATGGAATTAGATTTTTGTCTTTACCCTGTAGAAAGTGAATTCAAAATGGATCAAAGAACGTAATGTAAAACCTAAAACAATGAAACATTGACAAAAAAATAAAGGGGATCCCCTTCAAGATTTTGGGATAGACAAGAACATTTTAATCAGATTTGCCAACACCACAAGAATTAACTTCACATCACCTAATGGAAATGTATAAACACCAAAAGTTTCTGCAAAGAAAACAAACAGCAGAGTTAACAGACAACCACAGAATGGGAGAAAATCTTTCCCAGATAGGCTTCAGACAGAGAGCTGATACCCAGAATTTACAAATAATTGCAGAAATTAAATACCAAGCGGCTGAAACTGCCATTCAACAAACAACGGGAAATTGAACAGAATAGACAGTTTAAAAAATAAATAAATAAGGTTACATAAATGGCCAGCAAGTTTTTTAAAAGTCTCAAAATTCCCAGCCAACAGGAAATTGAAAATTGAGATACCTCACCTGAGTGCCAGAGTGGAAGTCTCAATAAGCTTGACAACAAATATTAGCGAGGAGCAAGAGTGACCCTTACTCGGTTTGGGGGCTGGCAATCAATACAGCCATTGAGGAAATAAGCTTTGAGATTTCCCAGAAAAGTTAAAAATAGAATTACCATAGGGCCCAGCTTTTTCATTCCTGCATTTATATACATTCCCTACTGTGATGATATTTGCACATTTGTATTTATTGCTGCTTTATTTACTGTAGCAAAGAATTGTGGTCAACCTTTTTGTTCATCAAAGAATGAGTGGATTTAAAATTTCTGTGTGCATGTGTATGTTTAGGAAGGGGTGTTGGTGTAATAAAATACTACTCAGCTTAAAAAAAAATGAAGTTTAAAATTTTCCAGGCCAATCAATGAACTTAGAGGGTATAATATCAAGCAAGGTCACACAGACTCAAAGTCGAAAAAATTAATTTCATGCTCTCATATTGAGAATCTAGCCAATAATATATGCATGTATAAACAAATGTTAATGTGGATAGAGTTAGCATGAAGGAAAGGACTGAATGCTGCTAGTGGATACAAGTTATTAAAGAAGCCATGAAGCTGATTGCTTTTCAAGTTTTAATTCTGTTAAAAAATTAACAGAATGGGTGAAAGATGCATAGATAAAATATATTTGATAATAAATGTTTATTGTGAAGCTCCACAAATTTCACTCCAAATTAACAATATGTGATCATTCCTCACATTATTGGAGACAGGAGAAGAAAGGCAGAAAGAGACAGGAAAAGTGATCCTAGCACTGATGTATTTGGGTGGTGCACCTGAGAGCAGAGCGTTTCAATTTAAATTACTTCAACTTTGATAGAGCAACAGAACTAATAAGGCTAAATTTTAGGACAGAAAAAAGATGTTAAAGCAACTATAATTTATTAAATTGCTTTAGTGTGTTTTTTCACCACTTACTACAGAAAGAACTTAAGAAGTAAGGATACAGAGATGAACTCATCTGTGAGTATAATGTCATGAGGAGTCAGTACAAATTTATGTCCAGTTAGCAGAATAGTAGCCGATTGAATTTTAGCATTAATTTAGAGTAGAAATGTAAGTACCAAGATAATTCTATTCACTTGGATACCAAGATCCATTAGTGGGAAAGAAGTTAGCCAACCACAGAATTGAATGTCCCTGCCAAATCCTCAGTGTCCTTTCCTGACCCACCAGTACTGTCAATGAAGGAATCAATGTTCTAATTTTACTGAAAGTGAGGCATAGATGTCTGGGGAAGGGAGAGCTTTCACTAGGAAATCCCAGCAGAGATGGTAGTCTTTGCGGGTGAGAGCACCCTTAGTGAAGTTATGGCAGGCACATGTGCACATATCCAATTTTGAAGGCAATTACAAACCACTCTCCTCCATCCTCCAGAAAAAAATAGCTTGTCTGAGTTACACTAGGTTGAGTGTGTATCTGGCCCTAGCTGCATTGCTTTCTCTTCCTCTTGAGCACAATGATTATTTTGATGATAGATACATGAACCAGGCTGGTTTTCTGTGAATTAGTCTTCAGAATTGCTTAAATTGTACCTTTGCTTAAGATCACCCATCTATGTTTAGCTGTGATATTTACAGACTCATACCTGAAATTCATATCTAAATAAATCCCCATTAAGTGAGGATAACATAGAATAAAACTAATAAATGAGGGTGTAAAGGAAAACAGAGATTATCACAATTGGTGGGAGTTCCTTCATCAGATTACCTGTAACTATTCTTGACTCACAAATACATAGAGTAACATATTTTTGTTTTACCCATAACATTTTGAGGTTTTCTTTTTCCTATTGACATCAGACAATGTGTCCTGTTAATTATTAAACAATTCACTTCAACATTCACATTGACTGACTATATTTTGGAAACAATGTTGAAGCTTCTTATACAACTAAGCTAATAATTAAACTAATTATTGAGAACAAATAACATGCATATCATTTTGGATCAATTGCATCATTCTAGACACACACACACACACACACACACACACACACACACACACACACACACACACACGTACACACATAGTCTTCAAGCAAGGCTTAGCTCTTCTGGTGCTCAGATAGTATACTTGAACATTAATGAAAATAAATAACCATCTCATTACAGACACATCTAAAAATTCATAACAAGGTTCTCTTTCTTAAGTCTTTCAGCTTTACAGGGAGCTACACACACCAGGAGGAGTTTAATCTTTTCTTAAGGAGTTAAATTCATGGAATGTGAGTTCATTTTTAAACCTAAAATAAAGAGCATATTTCATTAATAATATAATTACTTTATCATATGTCAATTTCTTGTCTAAAAGTATTTCATAGCACACACTGCTTATAGGTGGGAGACTTGTTATTCAGAAGCATGGGGTATTTTTCCATGGTTAAGAAGGAAACTGATAAGGCAGGGAGTTGTCGTCTTCTCTCCTTGTTGTACTGGCTACTCACTCCCTAGAGTTATGTTTCTACTGTTAAAAAAACAAAGACTCTTCCTTGAATAACTTCAGTGAAATGTATTAGATGCATCATCACTGACAGATTTTAAACTATTTGTTAGTGTATATTTTTGGACATCCTGTGTCTTTAATATGACTTTTAATTAAGAAAGTCAAATTTCTTTCATTGACATATGTCTGATAAAACTATGACCTTAGAGACATGTGTCTCTGTTAGAACCTGTCAGAGAAAGGTTCAATGTTCTTTCAACAAAGCAAGTAGCTCACACAGCAATTTACAGTATTAAAAAGAATCTTCTTAGGTTGCATTCTTCCACTATAATGACTATGAGTAGCAATATGTTATGGAATTTTAATGATAGTATTATAACACCCATTTCTAAATCGAATCACTGTTATTACCATTTAAGGTATGGCATGAATTGTGGTTGCAATTGCTTAGAGACTTTCATAAAACAATAATACCTGTACATCATCTTCTGGATCATACCATTAACATTTTAAACTGGAGAGCTGTTATCGAAAACCTACAACAAAAGATGGGATGAAAGAGAAAGACTGCAGCAAGGATAAAGACCTGCCATTTACTCTAAGTAAAATTTAAAATGATTTGAAAATAAAGCATCAATTTTAAATTCAGAACCTTCACTGCATCTCTATTTGCATTCGTCTGGGTTTCAGTGTATAAAGGATGTTTGAAGTTGCTGAGGCTAAAGGGCTTTCAATGATTTTATCTATGGAGTGCTTGTTAACAAATTAGTCATGTTATAATACTTTTAAAAATAAACATGGATCCTTATGTGGCTGAATCGAATTATTGTGTACTGTTTTGTCATGTTTGGTTGTTGCCTCTTGGAGGGCTGCTCTTTTCTGAAGGTAAGACAGGGGGAGTAGTGTGTGCAAGGAGGGGGAAGAGGCAGGGGTGCTAGGAAGAGTGGAGGAAGAAGAACCTATTTTGAATTAAAAGAAAAAATACTAAATTTTCAAAACTTGGCCCCTCAACCAACTTCCTTTCTCTACGTCTTCTTTTCAGCTAGGTATGTTCAAATCACCAATGAACAGTATTGAGACTATTAAAACTAAAAAAAAAAAAAAAAAAAAAAAAAAAAAAAAAAAAAAAAAAGTGATGTGAAGTTTTCAATACTAAAGTTTAATTAGAGGAAAATCTGGTTCAGGACGACATCAAGAAATATTCTGTTTTGTCAGGTACTGTTGCATTCTCTTAGGATTTCACCCATCTTCTCAACATTACCCTTGTATCTGCAGACTTTTTCCTTCTTTACTGAAAGTCTGAAGGCTCAACTATCTTTTTGCCAAAGAAATGAATTGCAGACAGCCTTAACATTTTCTAGTAAATTTGATAATAATTGGGAAAATGAAGGGAAAATCTTGTTTTATTTTATTTTATTAACTAAAATATAACAAAGAAATGTATTATTTCAGACACAAATAACAATTTTGAAAGTTTGCCAGCTAAAAATTTTATGCAGAGCAATAATCACTCAATGAATTGAAATTATGTTATCTGTGAATTTATGGCAAATATTATTTATGAAATTAATTCACTGCTTGCTGCATTTGCCTTTCAGATTTTACAGATAGTGCCTCACATGAAGCTTAGTGTCTCACAGGAAAAAAATTAAACTCGCTGTTATAGAGCTGAAGGAGGGCTGATGTGGGTCTCTATGTTATAGATGGACATGTTTTCTAGGTGAGAGTGAACTTATGGCACAGTCTTCACTTCATAGAGTCTATGAAATATCTATGACCTATATCATATGTCTTCAAGTATCTATGAAGTCTATGACATAGAAGCAAAGGAAGCAATCACATTGCAGTAACCCATACAAAGACTGCATCCTCACAAAATTCCACCAGTTAAACTGAGCCACAGACCAAAGCCAAAGCCAAGAACAAGGATTAAAGTGAATGTTTAATGAGAGGGTTTGCTGCTCACTTATCCTATGGTCAACATCTGGTTTCACCATAAAGACTGAGAGAGGAACCTGGGCCGATTTCCTCATCTGTCAGTATTTTTCCTTTGTCTATGCATGCTTTTGAGGATGTGGTAGTTAGAAAGACATTGCATGATTGACTACGGAATTTGTAATTTATCCAAGAATAAATTAAATGTTCAGATAAAGAATTGATTTCTAAAAATGAAATATGCTTTGTTGTCTGTGGCAATGTGATATCTTACTGAAACATGAAACTGAAGCTTCATTGTGTTGTTATGTTTGACTGAAGGTTGTGAGCAAGAACTACTGAGATTAAGAAGATAAAGAAGTAACATTTTTAAAAAAGAAGAAATAATTTCCAGAGAAACCTCAGAGAGAAATTAACTGATCAATTAATTAATCAAATTTAAAAAAAACAGAAACGTCACATTTCAAATAAGCCTATGTGATCCTTGATCCAAAGTAACTGATGCAAAGGGGACAGAGGAAGTTGGGTGGAGGATGGTTACAAATTGTGCAATCGTCAGACAAACACGGACACAGTCACCATAATCAATGATCAGAGGATATTTTCAAACTATTTTGGGAGTACAGACTGCATACTGTTCACTTAATTGCATAGCAGAGCCAGGGAGCAGCCATGTGCCTTAGCATTCACTGTCATAATACTCATGCCTGTCAGCTCACTGCCAGCTCCTTCAGTTTATAATGGAGTACTTTCCAAGCAGCCCTCTGAGTAGCTCACTGTTACTGAGGAATAACAAACATCCTGAAGGAGGGATGGGCATTGTTTAATATTATTTTTACATCAAGAACTGTGTTTACATGGGGAAGGGCCTAGGCCTGGCCCAGGATGATGTGGTAGACTTTGGGGAGCCCCTTTTGAGGGCCTTACCCTGCCTGGGGAGTGGAGGGGGGATGACTAGGGGCAGGTGGGATGTTGGGGGGAGAGGTGGGGGGAGAAGGGATTGGCATGTGAAACAAGCTTGTTCCTAATTTGAACTAATAAAAGAATTTTTAAAAACTATAAAAAAAGTGTGTTTAATTAACTGGCAACAAACAAAGCTGATCAAAGGAAGGCACACGAAATTTGTTTTGTAGGAATAAGAAATCAGGGGGTTCATAATCATCCAGCATCCACTTGATGTTGTATCTGTAGTTAGAAATGTCTTCTGGATTCTTTAAGATCATGGTCAACTGTGGCCACATGTAACACTAGTGTTGAGTTACTCATCAGCATTGGCCCCTTTGAATCAAATCACCAAATTGTGGATCCTTGACTAGCCTAGTGTTCTTAATACTTCTGCCTCAATTTGTCAGTTTCAGCCATTACACAATCAGTTATACAAAGGATGCACTTGGCATATAGACAGTCCATCTCTGACTACACTAAATTCAGTTTGGATTAAATGGAAAAGTTGATAAAGTTGATTTCAACAAGAATGTGGTAAGGTGGATCAAGTTATGTATTATACTAAAATAATAAACATGAAGGATGTTGGAAGACCTCTCTTTCAACACATTAGGATCTTTCTTTGCTTTCTTTTAGGCTTTAATATAGCCTTTTAAGTCTCTCATCTCTGAAGATTCACTTCATAGTCACACATTTCCTTGTTTTCTTTTGCACATTTGTGCAACACTCCTATTTCTTCTCTCAGAGCAATCTGTACTGTGCCTCTCAGGAAGTCCTTGGGCTTTCGTCCTGCTGCCCTAGAGCAGGAAATTGCTCAGTAAAAGTCTTCACTCCTTTCTGGTTGCCTTCCTGTTTCTCTTTTATATTGTCATTTCCTTATGTCACTGATTATTAAGTTGCTTTCATGTGTGCTTTGGGTCCAAAATGGATGCTTCTTAGATAATACCATGTTAAATACATACATACTGGGATCTATGGCTCAATATTGTGGTTAGAAATACCCTAGATAAAGGTGGAGAAGTAGAAATTGGCAGAGGACCTCAGTTTGGTTCTCTGCACCCATATCCAGTGACTCACAGCGAAATGTAACTCCAGCTCAGGCACTGCACTCAACCTGCACACACTCAACACATGGATCTATAGATATACATATAATTAAAATGAATTTTCTTGCAAAAATTCTCCATATAGAATGATATCTATCTCTCCTAATACTTTAAGTATCCAATAAAGTATCAATCTATATGTGCTCAATCTTATGGCAGATCTGCTGGTCCTTTTAAACATGCATGACTGGTAATGTCCCCCTATCCCAGAATGCTCTTCATCTGCCTTCTGCTCAGCTCCTGACAGTCATTGCTGCCATTCCCTTTCTGTGAGTTTGAACACTTATGACATCTTGAAGCAGCAGATCCATGGGTTTTAATCTTCTGTTATTGACTTACTTCAGCTGACACACTGTCTTCAAAATTTATCCATTTTGTGATATAAAACAGAAGTCAATCCTCTACGAGTCTGAAAAGCATCCCATTGTTGGAACATCTGCAGAGTGATGGTATCTTCTGTCTGCTGAACTAGGGGTCTTCTCAGACAGTTAGTAGAGAAACCACCCCCATTTATTAAATTCTTAATTGTTGCATGCAATCTTGTCTTTTTCCGCTGAAAGAATGAAAGAAAGCTTTGTGGGGACTGTGCATGTGTGCCTATCTTTCTTTTTGCTTTGTCACTGGGAAGATTATTCTTGTAAATAACTGGCAGTGTGGAACAGGACTTCCTGGATGAATAGATGAATACTATCTCAGTTCTTTCTTATTAACATTTTGGAAATCCATATTTCTGAAATTTTTGTCTCTGCTTTTGTTGTTTTTTGTCTGTCTCATACTTTTGTGGTTGATGTCTGTTTTGTTTTGTTTGAGAAAGGATTTCACAATGTAGTCTAGGCTGGCATTGAGCTCACTACCCTTTCTGGCTTTAGCTTCTTGAGTGCTGGGATTGCAGGCATTACCACTATACTCAAATCACAGCTTTCTCTGATATAATTGCCATCTCATCACTCACCTGTCTTACCTGGCCTATTAGCTTACAAAGTCTCTAATTACAGTTCCTTTAGTGGGTACCAAACTCTGGGACTTATGTTCAGAGTCTTTAAAGACCTTTTCTAAGTCTGAATATGAAGCAGCAATTCTGAAAACTGACAGTTCTTTGAGATCCAATTGCCCTCTACCTACATACATGCTAGTATAGTCAAGTTCCTTTGTCCTTTAGAGCATCCTTTGTTTCTATGAAGATAGAAGGTTTCAGCTATTACTGTGTAGGGCTAATAAGGATTATAGAATCAGAAGATTCACTTGGACACTCATTGTGCAATTAGCATCTAATGAATCCTTCCTCAAAATAGATCATCTGTAACCCCATTAGTCCAGAGTCATAGCTGCTCAAACTTCAGGTAATAAGATGCAGAATGATAACTCAAAGCAGGGACTCTGAGAAGGACTTCTGAAGGGGGAACTGTTTACTGAGTAAACAGTCTGGTCACTAGAGAGAAAAGGACTCATTTGTGTTTCCCATTTTAATGTATGAAAGTGAATTTATCCTCTTCAAATAGACTGCCTTGAAGAGCTGGAAGGCACAATGCCAGACTCATTTGTGGAGGCTATTAGGACCTAAGACTATAGAACTATAAACCGCACACAGAGGAGCCAAGGCCATGTGCACTATTCCTCTTCACATTCATACTGGGTTACAGACTTGAATTTTACTCTGGCAGGACAGAACATTTAGAGGTCTTTCTATTTACAAAGTAAAAAATGACACTTAGAGAGGACAAGGTGTTAACAAGGTTGCAGTTAACTGAGCAAGCATAAATATTGGGAGTTGAGATTCCAACTCTTCTTGAGTGTTAGTGCTGCCTGCCTTGTATATATTGTATGTCTCCAGCTGGAGATGTAGCTCCATGACAGAAAGCTTGTCTAGCATGATTAGAGTCTTGGGTTTGATCCCCAGCACTGCAAATAAACAAATAAAATGAGTTTCTTTCTCCTGTGTGCCTCACACATGTAGAAAAACTTAAGTTATATGTAATGGTAGAATGTGACAAATTCTTGATAGATAGTGAAATGATTTATATGTGTCCTAAGAATAAAAAGTAGAATTAAACTGAACCCATGACAAGCAAACAATGCAAATCCTATCACCTCTCACCCTCACTTAAAAAAAAAATCCTTTCATTGTCTATTGCTTCCCTGTAATTTCTCTAAATAGAGGTCAGAGTGAAGCCACTTTGTTTAAAATGTATTGATGTTATATTGCATCACATGTCTTTGGGCAGAGTTTGCATATTCCTAATGGAATGTGGTGGAAAACAATCATACCCTTACTCACACTCTGTGGGCTCTCTTACTGAAGTAGTTGTTGTGGTAACAACCCTCTGTGCAGCATCTGATACCATCTATGTCACACACATTTTGTTCTAACCATCAAATATTTGCTGTAACAACATGAGAGACAATGAGGAGAATGGGAAACCTAGGGGAGAGGCTAACAAAAATGGTACAGGATTCCGTGGACAAATGTTACCCACCCGTGGCTTATGTTGCACTTCTGAGACAGAGTCTCAATAGTGTCTTACATGATCCCAGTGAAATTTGACATTAATGACTCTGGGCAGTAGCTGCCTCAGTCAATTACTGTTGCTCAGGTTTTCCTTCCAGCATTCTTTCTATTTCCTCTACTGTGACATCGTGAATGTATTTGTGAAAACTCTGCAGAGCACCCAAGTTGAACATAGAAATCCTTCTATCTATATCTATATCTATATCTATATCTATATCTATATCTATATCTATATTATTCAAGTTTCTCTAGAAAAACAAAACTGATATATCCATCATCTACCCATCCATTTATCTATCTTTCTATCTATTTATTGACTAATTGTAAGGAATTAGCTCATGGTATTCAAGAAGCTGAGCAGTCCTTGAATATACAGCTGTCAAACTAGAGGTCCATGAAAACTGATGTCATAAATCTTGGTTGTATTTAAGGTATGAGAAACATGAAAGCTAGTGATTTAGGTTTCCTGCAAATCCTTAGCTCAAAGGCAGAGATAGAACACAGTCTAAGCTCTAAAACAGCCAATTAGAGTATTTCTTTCTCAGCCTGTTTCGTTTATTTAGACTTTCAGCTGATTGCAAGGAAATCTACTTTTCTCAGTTTACTAAGGGCGGGGGTACCACAACTAAACTGGCCTCACATACATGATTCTCCAGTTAATTTTTATTGCCTACTTGATACAACTTATAATCATCAGGGAAGACAGAATGTCTATTGAAGAATTACCTAGATAAAATTAGTACATGGGTGTGTCTGTGGGGGCAAAGAACTGATTGTTAGTTTATGTAGGAGGGACCATCTACTGTGGGTATAAACATTATTGGGCAAGCTAACTATGAATTATATAAGAAAGCTGACTGTGTATAAGCCAGTCAGCAAGCCAGTGAGCTAACTAGTAAGCAGCAGCCTGCCATTGGTTCTTATTCAGCCACCTGATTAAATTCCTGATTTGACTTCACTCCATGATGGATTATGACCTGGAAACAGAAGTCAAATAACATCCCCTCCTTCCAGTTGCTTTTGGTCAAACTGCTTGAATATAGCAGCAAAAAAAAAAGAAACTACAACAGATTCCTTGAATTATACTGAACCAAATGTTTGTGTTTGTATGACCCAGTTAAGTTACTCCATATCATAGTGAGGGAGAATGTTGCTCAAAATATATTGTTAAAAGTAACAAATATGTATTATTTCTAAATACTTATATACATTGCAAAAAGACAGAACTTCTTTTTTACTAAATTGTGTAGAAATAAAAGGGGAACAAATGGTTCTATTCAATTGTCCGAATTATCTAAAATTTTACAGCTATGTATCAATAGTGAAGAAAACAAATATCAGACAAATATATTTTCAGAATATTGTTGAATTCCCATTGATGCTAGAAGTATGCCCAAAGTATTTTAATATTCTCTGATTTATTGTCATTTAAAATCTAATACTGACTAATACCTACCCACCACTGCTGGTTCTCATTGTACATCTTGGTATTCAGGCACACAACACCATCAAAGACCTGCCAACACAGTCACAGATGCAAAGATATACATTGCACCATTGAAGACTCTTACAGTTGATGAACATTCCTACTTTCTTCTCTATACACAAAAACAATTGACATGCCCTTTGAATTAAGGGATTTCTGGCTATGTCGTGTGTCTGGAACATTCTCCCTTCCCTCTCCAGAGGTTCACCTAGCAGAATCTTTTCTTTCTTCCCCTTATGTCTCAGTCTTTTCCATTCTATTGCCATCTGCTAGATATGTTCCTGTATGGCAGTTCTTTCTTGCCCACAGGCCAAATCTTTCTCAATAAAAGATATATTAGACTCTAAGAATTAGGGGCTTCAGATGTAAATATGTAAATAAATCATGTTTAGTGTAGTTTGAGTTCCAACACCAACAATAAATACTGGTTGGGTTTGGAAGCTCATCTGTGACCCCAGTGTTCCAGTTGCAGAAATAGGTGATCTCCAGGGCAAGCTAGATAGCTAATATACCCAAACTAGCCCATTCCTGGTTCAGTGGGAGATCCTGATTCAGTACATTAAAAGAAACTATAGTATAATGGATGAAATCTATATTTTTAATGTTCTTTGGATAGTTCCATCAGAACTCCCCTATTTGGTTATTTTAAGATATATTAAGGTACCACCAAATGTATACTTTCCAAGTTTTTAGGCCAAGTTCAGAGAGTCTTACTAAAGAGAGAGGAAGCATTGTAAGAGTCAGAGGGATTAAGGACATCACAAGAAAACACACAGAATCAATTAACCATGGCTCATAGGAGCTGACAGCCAAGGAGCCCGCATAAGAGTGGCATAGGCCCTATGCATATATGTAACAGTTGTGTAGCTTGATCTTTTGTAAGACTCCTAAAGGAGGCACAGAGGCTGTCCCTGATTCTTTTGCTGGATTTTGGAACCCTGTTCCTCATACTGGGTTGCTTTATCCAGCCTAAATACAAAGTAAGGTGCTTAGTCTTACTACAACTTAAAATACCACGTTTTATCAATATCTATGAGAGGTCTTCCTTTTCTGACTAGAAACAGATGAGGAGTGGTTGGTGGGGAGAATGAAAGTGGAGAGGACTGGAAGGAGAGAAGAGAGAAGAAACTGCAGTAAGGATGAAAAATAAAATAAAATTTTATCAAATACTATTTTTTAAAAGTAATTTGCTCTACTAAGCTGAAAATAATGAGTGCTCAATGTAGTGTGGAAGCTGTGTACTCCTATCTCTGAGTCCATCTGAATATCTCCATACATTCATTCTCCCTTACACAAAGCAGTTATCTGATCTACTTGTATAAACTCCTCAGAAAAAGTGATTGCCAATATTTTCTTTCAAATTTTTTCTGTTATAGAGACAGTCAATATTCTTCAAGGCTGCTTCATCAAGGAAAGCAGATCATTAGGGGGAATAAATATATTGAATAGTAAATTTTGGAGCACGGGGGGCAGAGGATAGTTCATCAAGATAGGGTATGAAGTTGGAAACTGGCAAATATACTAAGGATGGGATTTTCAGGATCCGGAAGATAATAAAATTGGTCATCAAGGCAGAGCTTCATACCACCCTGCAAAACAAGCTTAGTCATTACTTCTGTTATTGACATTTTTTAGTGGTATTCTTCCACCACTTGATTGGGGGTGAATGCTTAGTGCTAAATAGCCCAATCAGAAGGGGCAAGGCATTGACTTGGGTTTGTGAGAAGGGTTACCTTTTTATGTCAGATTAGATTGGGATTAGAAGTCTCTGTAGCACAATCTGAAAATGGAGAAGATACCCAGAGATACCAGGCTCAAATGTTAAAAAATAAGACATGATTCACAACTCATGTCTTAGTTACTGTTCTATTGCTGTGACAAGATTCCATAACCAAGGCAGTTTATAGAAGAAAACACTTAATTAGTGGATTACTTAGAATTTCAGAGAGTTAGTCCATAATCATCATGGTGGGGAGTGTCAGGATAAGCAGGCAGGCAGGCATGGTGCTGGAACAGTAGTTGATAGCTTACATTCTGATCCACAGACAGGAGGTGTTAGTATTCAGACATCTCTACTAGCCTGCCCTTGGGGTTCTGACAGGATACACCTTTAGCTGCAGCCACTAAGAGCACCACCTGTGCACATTCACTATGTTTCCCTTTAAGGGGCCCTGCTCACTTTCTCTCTCTACTCCTCTCCTCTCCTCTTCTTTTCTTTTCTGCTGCTCATGTCCCCTGAGGCCAGTTTCCCCTCTCGTGTTATGACACTCACTTTCACCCAATAAAAATACCTCCACCCAAGCTCTATCACATGGCATCTTTTTAAAATTATAATAGGAGGCAGAGAGAGGAGAGGGAGGGAAAGAGGGAGGAAGGGACACACACCACACACACACACACACACACACACACCACACACATGCAGAGAGAGAGAGAGAGAGAGAGAGAGAGAGAGAGAGAGAGAGAGAGAGACTGGACCTGAAGTGGGCTTTTGAAATCTCAAAACCCAGCCCTAGTGACATCTTCTCCAACAACGTCATACTTCCTATTCCTTCCTAAACAGTCCAACTGAGCCAGATATCAAGAATGTAAGACAACGGGGACCCTTCTCTTTCAAGCCTCCATAACCTTTGTGTAATTGTATTTCTATAAATTACAGCTCTTATGAACCTTATTTTAGCCTGTCTTTGTTAACAAAAACCCTTTGAAAGTGGGTTCAATGTTACCTGGCATGTATGAAGAATTCTGTCTCACAACAAATGATTATCTCACTGATTTGTAAAATTGCTCTTTTCATTATTATTTGGTGGATATTATTTGATAGATTTCATTTATTGTAGAAAACAAATGATTCTGGGGTTCACACAATTAATAAATAAGAAACATAAAAAGCAATTTGTACCAATTATAAAGTCACTAACTTTAACTGCATTGGAATTCTGACTCTGTAAGCTTAACACCCATTCAAATTTCTGACCCAGGATAATAAATGTGTGCTGCAGTGTAGAGGTGTCATGAGAGTCATGTATGTGTGCAAGCACATGTGAGTGTGTCTGTGTATGTGTACATGTATTTGCATTTATGATTATTAGTGGAATTTTTTACTTAAAAATGTGTGATCACCTAGGAAGGAGATGTCCATGAGGAGTTGTCTAGAACAAACTGGGCTTTGGGAGATTTTTCTTAATTTTGTAAATTTAGGTGGGAATATTCACCCTGAATTTGGACAGCACCATCTCATGGGCTGGACCATGAACGAATAGAGAGCAAGCTGACCATAAGCACATGTACATTCCTTGCTCTGTGTTCTTAACTGGCTGTGATATAGAGTTCCTGCCTCTCTGACTTCCCCCACTGGGATGTATTGTAACTTGGAACAGTGAGCTAAAATAAAGCATTCTCCTTTCAATTGTTTTCATTAGCATGCTTTATATCACAGCAATAGAAAATGACACCAAGACAGAGTTTATACATAGTCACCTACACAGTTGCCAGATGATCAAGACTTAAGAATAAATGTGCCCAATATTAGTAAAGGTGTGGTTATATAAACTCTATACTCCTGTTATACACAATAGGTGAGAGTAAATTTATTAGTTGAATCAATAAAAATATTTAATTTTGAGCTCATAATCAAAGAAATTAAATTATAGAATTTAATATAAGATAATAAGAGAAAATACACTTATACAAAAGTTTGTCTTATCAAAAGATCTTCTATACAAGTGGGAAAAATGACTAAGTGACAGAAAAGGGAGTTATAGAAATAACTTAAGAAAAGATACATGCATACAATGAGTTACTATGTAATAGTTTAAAATACAGTCTCAATGGCTTTTTCAGTTCTTATTTATGATAAAGTGTGTGTGATTTGACTAAAAATATGCTCAGCTCAGTGGGAGAAAGAGATGGGAGTTGGGAGGGGTGTGTCTGAGAAGAGTGGAGGGAGGAGAAACTGTGCTCAGGATGTATTGTATAAGAGAATAATCCACTTTCAATTAAAATATGCTCAGCCATAGTTCTTGAATATACATGTGCCAAAAATATTATATGAAATGAAAAGCCATGTAACAAGTGGCTATTTCAGGATAATTACTTGCTACTTTAAAAGCAACAGTATTTTATATTTCCCAAAGGCTGTTATCAACAATGAGAAGAACATAGGCTAAAACACGATAGGTAATTTGACTTCAACTTTTATCTGTGTGTTTCCAGCTCTCCCATTGATGTGAGGTGGGAGGTGAAAGGATGGTGTGAAAAATTTCTAAGCTGATGTTTGC
This sequence comes from Cricetulus griseus, assembly GCF_003668045.3. Taxonomy (NCBI): domain Eukaryota; kingdom Metazoa; phylum Chordata; class Mammalia; order Rodentia; family Cricetidae; genus Cricetulus; species Cricetulus griseus. Next base: position 18,078,616 of record NC_048603.1, on the reverse strand, counting down.
TCATGCATTTTTAAGATCTCTATCTTGTATTTGTTTCCTCCATGAGTTATGCCTTTTCCATGAATAGATAGCTCATATGCCAGGGATTGAGGTGATAAACAGATTCAACTTATGCAGAGTCATCCTATTTCAAACTATGTCCTCCACAAGCTTAGAGTCTTATCACAAAAGATTGAAGATCATCTTACACCACTGACTGAAATAAAACATGTGGCGATTGAACAATGAACACAGTTTATATTCATTGAAGAGAAAAATCATTTTTGGATGAAGTGACCAAGGGAATTATTGATAATCAAAGAGCCATTTGTTGGATCAAAAGTATAGCATGAAGGTAGATATGAAATTGTCAGAGAGGGAGGGTATTTAAGACAAGATAGCAATAATGGAGAGTAACGGATGACAGAATCACAATGAATGAATAGGACTAGTGAAAGAAATAATTGGAGACATTATTAATTGGGTCAACTGAAAGCATTACAGAGATATTTGGAATATTTTGTGCCTTATTGTTTAGAGATGCAAGAGTCTTCAAATGGGATGATTCACTGAGCACACAGTAATTTTTCATACGTTGCTCAGGCTCTCATAATCCTTTTTGCCAGCCACCTTATTCAGCAAGTATCAAAACTCTTTCCATACGTAAGACTGTCAATAGCACAAAATCAAATGACACCTTTGAGGTATTAATACTGCCACCCAAAAGGAAGGTGTTAGACAGAATGTCAGTAAACTGACACCTCTTGTAAGGGACATTGTGGTCCCTGTGGAGGACACACACACACACACACACACACACACACACACACACACACACACACACACACACACACACCTCTCCTGGGGTATAGCTCAAAAAAAGATAGGTCCTAACAGTCAAAGTCTCTCCACACCCTGGATTTTGGTTTCCCCCTACAGTGAGCATGTGGTGTACTTGCTATGGCCTCACAGAAGAGCTACCAGCAGATTCTGTATAAAGCCAGGTATTCATGACCTACTGTACCCAACTCTACCTCCACTTTCCTCACCACTTTTGTGCTTCACTGAAACAAAGATGCTGTTTAACTATGCTAATTAAATGGACATAGTGGGGGATTTTATCTCCTCCTTTCATAGATTCTTATACTTAAATCTTGAGAGCATAATTTTCTAAAAGACTTATCTATCATTTTATTTCTTAGTAGTTGCAAATTACCTAAACCTCGGACTGCCAAAGCATGCTTCCAGTCTCTTCACATACTGCATTGTTTACCTTGGCACATAAGCAAATTCACTGTAGCTTTACACTCATTATTCTTCTCCCTTTGAAATATTATTCATATCTGATACATTTGCATTATACTTTTATTGTCTCTGAAGTGATAGGTGTGATTTAAATCACCTCCAACTTCTAGCACAATGTAAGACTTAGAGAAGGTACAACAGACTTTTTCGTTTGAATAAACCTTTGATGTCCCTTGCTCCTTCAGGATAGGAAAGAGTTGTAGACTGAACACAAAGGAAATAAATTGTAGTCAGTTGATAGCCCCCAAAGAGAGAAAATCTAATAGAGAGACATTTGGAGAGAGAGGCCAAGGAAGAAAACCATTTATTTCACTCCAGAGTGATGCTTACAATGGACGTCATAAAATAGGAAATGTTCCTTCACACCCCCAGTGAATGATTTGAACAGAGGTAACTTCATGGAGAGCATTGTTTCTCCCCACAGGGCTTACACAGAAACTGTAATGGACCCTTTAATTCTAATAATTCAAACTTAAGGCAGATATAACTACTTTTCCCTTAATAGCACAATTAGTGCACCAGGAAATGTATTTCCTGGAGTCTCACTAAAAGTTTTACAGTACTAAAAATGGAGACGAGTAATGAGCAATTTGGAAGGCTCTAGAATGCTTATGATCTTCCTGGCTGTCTTTTAGACACATTTGTTTTAAGGATAACTGTCTTCTGGTTTCCATAGTGATACAGAGAACCAATGTGAGACTTAACTGATACTGCGTTCACAGCTGGGATCTGCAAACTATAAGCATTGCTTTTTGGATTCTGCAATTTAGGAAATGGGTCATAAAATCATAGAATTGAAAGGCAGGGTTCTTCTTCTAAGCTACCACTGGTAGAAAACCTGGGATGTAACAGGCAGTGTGAGAAACTAGAGATTCACACATTGAAACATGTGAAGTAATAAAGGAGGAAAGAATGTCACGGCTACATTTGAATCAATGGGGATCCAAGAAAGGAAATGAAACTTGGCTAATGCTGTGTGTCATATGAATGCGGCTCAGGTTCACCTTTCCTCAACAACACTCACCTTCACTTCCTCATTCTGCTGGAGTCTCTTCTGCTGGACAATGTCTTTATTTCATTTCTTGTCACTGTAATAAAATACCCTGACAGAAGCAGCTTAAAGGAGAAAGGGTGTTCGCAGCTCACAATTCTGGGTTATAGTCCATCAAGTAGCTAGTCACATGGTATCCAGTCAAGAACAATGAATTAGTGTGTAGATGGGAGTGTTCAACTCACTGTCTCCATTTGTTTTTCAATTCTAAATCCCCTTCCTAAAGAATGGTGCCAAAACAGTGAGTTTTCCCACATTAACTAACAGATCAAGATAACCTGTGTTGTCCACAAGCCAACATAATCTAGACAATCCCTCATTCAGTCTCCATTCACAGGTGCTTCTAGGTTGTGTCAAGTTGGTAACTAAAACAAGAATCACTAATGCCACTGTTCTTCTCCATGCTTTAAAACATCCTCCTGTTCATGATTCCCATTTACGGCTTCTCTTGGGGCTTCTTTCTGAATTTCAAACTTCCTTACTTCATTCCACACCTGTTGTCTATGCTTGTCTTACATGTGTACAACACCTAAACTTGGCAAATGCAAAGTTAATTCTTATTGTCCGTTAGATATTTCTACGTAATTTTAAAGTGGGTGGAACATCAAAATAGCAAAACTCTTTGTATATAATTTTATGGTGGGGGTGGGGGGAATCTGGTAGTGAAGCAAACAGTATTTTCTGTTTTTTATTATTTTAGGCAAAAATATATCTCTAAACACTATGATAGAAACCCCCCTTAATACATCTGAAAGCAATAAGTGGCATGAAGAAATAACAAAAAGAAAATGTATTGGGATAACCTACCTGCAAAACTCAGAGGGTATCTTCATCAAAGAGATATAACTGGAAGAGGAAGTAATATATAGAAATAATTTAAGAGCATCAAATTAGAACTGTGCTGAAACTGAATATATATATATATATGAATATATATATGAACATATTCCACTGAGAAAATTAACTCAGTCTTGGAATGCCTCCCAGATCTATAGAAGGAGATTTTCAGAGCAGCTGAAGTCTCTCATCTCCCAGATCCTCATTCCTGGGTGGGTGCACAAATGAAGGAGGTGGCATACTTATACAAAATACTAAGTTTAGACACACTAAATAGGAAGACACAGAATATGGTGATGAGATCAAGTCCTTAAAATATGCCTTCTTAGTGTTATAAAATTTAAGGCTGAACATCAACTGTTTTATCCTCATAAAGTTCTTCCACTAGCACCAGGGATGTCTCTGTGGCCTCACTCAAACCCACAGAAGTCATCAACAGCACAGTTAGGTATTCAGGTCAAAGGGCCTCTCAATAATAGCATCTTCCATTTTTCTAGCCTTGCTCAGTGAGCACACAATACAGACCACTGCAGGAGTTACTGGTCAGGGCTATAGCCCTTTCCAAACAAAGCACAGCCTGGATTTCCCTGATGGGAGGAACTGAGCAATAAAAAGGCAAGAAGTCCAACACAACAAACCAATTTTATTTGATGTTATACTGTTTGTTGATTCTTAAAGGGAGTAAAAGTTTTCTTCCAAATAAAAAGTATCACTTCTATAAAACTACCTTGGTAACTAATTACAGTGTTTGTGGCCCACTGGAGCCCTAGGTACATCTGTGAAAGGTAATTCTTTAAAACACTGTGGGGTTTCATCAGTACCACAGCTTATGACTTGTGCCTTTGGTAAGTATAGCTTAATACAGGTCTTTTTTATGACTGGATTACAGTAATATTTTTAACTCAAAAAATCTTTTGTGATAAGAATTAGTCCCAGAGCTTTAAATTATATCCATTTCTTGGTGGATCACTAATATTTCTATTTCTTTTTTATTTCTTCTTAGTCTATAAAAATAGTCTTTTCAGATATTTCATGTGAAGTGATTTTAGCCACTTTTTCTGTACATGGTTCTTTTGCCATAAAATCACCAGGTAAAACTCATTAGCAATTCCTTTAATGAAAGTTATTCAACTCTTGGGTATCTGATAAAATTTACAATGGAATAGTCAAACAGGAAGATATGAATGAAGAATGAGTTAAGTTATGTACCTATATAAAATACAAGGCTTACATTAGAAGTTGTTTTTATTTTGTAGCTGTTAATGCTAATAGCCAACTAACATCCCTTCAACAAATATCCCATATTTGCTTATAATTTTATATCCTAGCCATTCATAACTTTAATATGAGTCAGTTTCCCCATAGCATAACACAATATCTGATTTGATCAACTTATGCAATTTGAGATCACAGTTTCAAAGACTTTTGCCCATAATTGTATGTATCTTTTGCTTTTGAACAGTGTTGATGGAGAATCACAATGGGCTGCACGATATAGAGAAAACATTTCAGCTCATGTAGGAAAGTGAGAGGAAGTGATAAAGAAGGACTGGGGTCCTGGGATCTCATTTCTAACAAACACTCAATGCCTAAAACCTTCCCTCTACCCCACATCTTAAACTTTTAACAATTTCCAATAAAACCAAGCATGGAATTAAGCCTTTGATGGGTGAGCCTCAGTGGGCTGTCTATATAAAAATGATAGCAACTTCGATGTGATCTTGCTTTTAATCTAAGCAATATACTGGAAGGGACAAAGAATAAGCTCATGGGATAGCCTTCAGGCAGTCTTACCAAGATAGGTGACTTGGAGGCATCTTTATACTGCTTCTCCAGTTGCCAACAGATCTGATCCTCTACTGTTCAGAACAAGACTGGTTTTCTCCTTCATTCAACACTACCCCTATACCGGTCCCCTTTCTAAGTTTCCAGGAACAATTTCAAAATAAGTTATTTGCCTCATATTTTTGTATTTAAGATAGCTTTATGAAAACTTAACCAAGACTAGTGAAAACATTTAATCCAGTGGTGTTCAACCTGTGGGTCATATATCACATATTTGTGTTATGATTCATAACAGTAGAAAAATTAAAGTTATGGAGTAGCAACAAAATAATTTTGTTTGGAGGTCACCACAATATGAGGAACTTATTAAAAACTGTATTAAATGCAGCATTAGGGAGGTTGAGAAACACTGGTTTAATCAAAACATCTGCGCAATTTAAAAAGTCCCAAAATGTTTTGCCTGTATCTTCCACTAATATTTTAAAGGCTTGAAGTTTGATTCACTTAGAGTTGAATGTTACATTTGGTTAGACAATAGCCTATGTTTATGTTTCTGAATAAGTCGATACAACTTTTCCAACAACATGTATTGTGTTTGTACATGTGTATATGACTGTGGTATTTATGTGCATATGCATCTGTGAATCATATGTGGTGAGTGTGTATGTGTGTGTGTGTGTGTGTGTGTGTGTGTAGGTGCATGTTTGTACTCACATGTATGATGAGGTCAAAAGACCTCTGTATCAGTCCTCACCTTTCACCTTATTTGAGACAGGATCTCTCTAGTTGGCCACTGCTGCATATACCATACTCTGTCCATGGAGTTCCAATTATCTTCCTATCTCTGTCTCTGTCTCTGATAGGCAAACTGGCATTACAGATACTTATGCTAATGCACCAGCCTTTACATGGGTTCTGCCATCCAAATTAGGTCATCTTTCCCTAAGACCACAGAACCAATTGCATATTTATGACATATACCAAACATTATATTTTAATATGTGTTGGGATATATTATTAAGATGTATGTTCATCTGATACCACCACTCTAACTTTCAATAATGTCATAAAAGAGATAGCTGATGTCCAATCATTCTTTGGAACTTAAAATCACAAAATATAATAATTTGTTCATTTATACTAGGAGAAGTGCTGTCAGATGTAGTAAATAAACTATAGTGTTTCTGATTAAATTTGAATTTTAGAGAAATAGATATTTACTCTGGTTTATTTTATATTCAATATAAGGAACCAATTCAGCTAAAACATTTACTTGAAAATGAAACATTGTTAGATATGCTGTGATTTATCTGATGACCTCAACTTCAATGAGTGTTGTAAATCACAAAATAAACTGACTTGAGTATAATTTCATATTATTCAAAGGGTCTTACTTAGGATGTACTTGGACTTGCTAAGCCGAACAGCCCCACTTTATCTCTCATTAGAAAATCCACACTGCCAGAGAAGCTAGGAAACAAGGAGGACCCTAAGAGAGACACACATGGTCCCCTGGAAAAGGGGTAAGGGACAACATCTCCTGAGAAAATTGGGAGCATGGGGGGAGGGGAGACGGAGTTAGGAAAATGAGAAGTAGAGAAGAGGAGAATGTGAGGGGAGAGAAAGGTTGAGTGAGAGAAAGAATATAGAGAGCAAGATAAGAGATACCATAATAGAGGGAATTTAAAGAAAAATCAGGCACTAGGGAAATGTCCAGAGATCTATAAAGTTGACACCAGCTAACAATCTAAGCAATAGGGGAGAGGCTACCTTAAATGCCCTACTCTGATAATGAGATTGATGACTACCTTATATGCCATCCTAGAGATTTCATCCAGTAGCTGATGAAAGAAGAAGTAGACACCCACAGCTAAACACTGGGCTGAACTCCTGGAATCCAGTTGCAGAAAGGAGGAGTGATGAGCAAAGGGGTCAAGACCAGGCTGGTGAAACCCATAGAAAGCAGCTGACCTGAACAAGGGAGTGCTCATGGAACTCAGACTGATACCTGGGAAACCAGCATATGGAGTCTCTGATAGTATAACAGTATTTATCCCGAGCATATGAATGGACTTTGGGATTCTATTCCACATAGAGGGATACTCTCTCAGCCTAGACACATGGGGGGAGGGCCTAGGCCCTGCTCCAAATGATATGACAGACTTTGAAGATTCCCCATGGAAGGCCTCACCACCACCACCACCACCACCACCACCACCACCACCACCACCACAACCACGACCACCACACCAAGGGAGCAAAAAGGGGATAAAATAGGGGATTAGTGTGGGGCAGGGAAAGAGGGGAAGGAGAGAGAACTCAGATTGACATGGAAAACAAGCTTGTTTCTAATTTAAATTTAAAAAATAGAAAAAAAGAATTCAAACAACAAAAAAAGAAAATCACAAAAATCACAAAGCTATTTACCGGTTTTTATTTTTTGTTTTTGTTTGTTTGTTTGTTTTTGGTTGTTTTAGAGACAGGGTTTCTCTGTATTGCTTTGGAGGTTGTCCTGGAACTCTCTCTGTAGACCAGGCTGACCTTGAACTCACAGAGATCCACCTGCCTCTGTCTCCCGAGTGCTGGGATTAAAGGCATGCACCACCAACGCCCAGCTTGCTATTTACCATTTTACTTAAGGCACCTGAATAAGGAACTTGGCATTTGATATCAGATGGTATACAGTCCAGAACCCGGAATTTTTCTATCAAGACTGAGTTCACCACACCCCAGTGTCTATGAGGATTTTGGCCACAAACCCAATAATCATCCCCACACTAAGAGATAGATACATAACATTCTGTCCCTTCAGTAAAAGTTAAACTCTAGGATTTTATTTTCTAAGCCACCATTTTCTAGACTCTATGTAGCTTACTGCTGGTGTTATGAGAAATAAAGCAAAGACTGCTGGCTTCCAAGACAGAGTCCAAGGCCCCCTGATAGTAGATACCTTACAGAAGAAAGACCCCACAGTGTATTCATGAAAGATGATTATCACTGGACACACACATCATAAAACATCTTATAGATAAATTTTTAAAATTACATCTTAAATACATATGTTTTTATGTTCTGGATATCTCAACTACTTCTCTAAAGTTGTGTGGAAGGCAGATTTTCTAACCTTTAATCAGATCAACATGAAATAGGGAGGATTTTTAAAAATGTATTTTTCCTTAGAGTGTTACAAAACTCTTTGTACCTATAAAGGCAAAAAGTGAAATAGTTTCTGTCTGTCACATGGGCAAGTGATGACTAATATTAATCATCAACTTGGCAAGATCTAGAATCACCAAAGATATAAGCTTTGAGACATGTCTGTGAAGGATTGTCAAGATTAGGCTAATTGAGGTGAGTAGGTTAAACCTCAACGTGGCTGGTACCATTCCATGAGCTGGGATCCCAAGACAGAATAAAAGGGGAAAGCAAGTTGAGTCCAAGGAGTCATCTCTCCTTGCTTCCTCTCTATGAATGGAGTGTGACCAGTTGTCTTATACTTCTGTTGCTATTTTTCCCCAACATATAGCTTCAGTGAACTGTATTCTAAAACAGACTCTTCAGCCTTGAAGCTGCCCTTGTTGGGTTTTGGTTCAGTCATGAGAAAAATAACTAATACATGCAGCTAGAAAACAAAAAGCAGGATGGGCAGATGAATGCTTAAGAACTGGGGCTCAGTTAATACCTATAAGCTTTAACAGGGCCATTAGAGTTTGGTATCCTCTGCAGAAGATGTAAGCCTACAAAGTAGAAGCACCCAGAAGCAGTGCTCAATACTGGGCCTTCTAATGTAAATCTGGGAAGACAGAGCATATGAGACATAGCTAGCCTTGGTATTTACAGTGATCCTCAAGTATTTAAGATCATTTGGTTGGAAAACAAATTAGTAGCATATTGAGAACAAGGACAGTTAAAATTGTAGAAAGTAGGTTATTTGCTCAGTAAATATTTATTGACATCAATGTATCATACCAACAAACATAGGTGAAGTTTCTAATATTAATGGGGCAAGATATCAAGAAAATGTCAACACAAAGAAGAATGCAAGAAAGAGTTAATTCAGCTGCTAAATTTGAGGCATTAAAAATAAGTTCCGAATCTTGAAGGTTAAATGCTCATTCCACTAATGCCAGACATTTGTTAACATGATAAGAAATGCAAGCTCATCTGTTTTACTCATTGGAAGCTTAATATTGTGTATCTTGATATCGATTCCTCTTCACGTGCAATATCCAATTCCTGATCCTGTGTGGATATTAAAACACAACTTTCAGATCCCTGCCTTCAAGGTTTAACTCAGTTGGGAAAATAATGTTCATAAATGGGAGCAAGAGCAGAAGGAAACACTGGCTGCCTCTGCTAAGCATGGTGCTCAAGAAACAAGGTAGGGCATTCACTGTGGCCCAGAAAAATCAGAGAAGATTTGTGGAAGAGTCAAACTCTGGCTTGGCCTTAAAGGAGTTATGATATTTAACAGATAAAGGAAGAACTGAAAGGTTGTTGTGCCCATTGGAACCTAAATAAGTGCGCGCAGGGAGAGGTACTCATGCAGCAAGTTCAGGCTTTACCAAGGAAATCAGAACCAGTGGGTCAGAAAGAAGAGCAATATGTGAGGTCACTAGTGACAAGTGAGCTTTAAGCATGATTTCTAGTCCTACTTTGACAGATTTTAAGCAAACTTGATGGTGAACTGATGGGGGAAATACTTCTGTGTATGTTTATAAATAAAGTACTTGCTTGGCCAATGAGACAGCAGGTTAGGCTGGACTAGGAGTCAAAGAGGATTCTGGGAAATGTCGTAGAGAAGTGATGTTCCAGACAGGAAGTGACATAGCAAGGAGACTCATATTTAAGAAGAGGAAAAAGGAAGTGTCGCTCTCTTTTCCCCTCGGCTCCTGCTCCAGCGGCACGATGTGATTCACCAGCAAGGAGGGACGCCAATAAGGCGTCCGATAAGTCCCATAAAATATATAGATGTATGGTAATTGAGACTGAGCTAACAAATGAGAATCCTAGTCATTGGCCAAGCAGCTTTGTAACTAATACAAGTCTCTCTGTGTATTCATTTGGGCCTAACTCGGGCGGGCAGCTGGCATAAAGCTCCCACGTGGCGGTGGGGCTCAGGCGGCTTTTGGCAAAAAGATTTATCGTAACAGTGAACAACAAAGAAAGTAAGGACACAGACTACCATGCAGTGATGATTACAATTAGACAGATGTGTGATAAGAATCAAAGATATGGAGCTATTGCCTTGGCATATCCAACAGAACTGAAATTGCTAGGGAAAGGAAGTTTTAGGGGGAGTTAAAAAACTGTCTCCTAAAAATATTCAAACTTTGAGGATCTCTCTTCCTAGAACTAAAGAACGTCTTTCTGCTTCTTGGAGGAATGGTAATTTGGTTTTCTTTGTGTATATTATTTTATTCTTTATACAATGAATATCAATACCAGAAAATAAAAAGGAAGTGTTTTGTTTAAAATATATATATATATATATATATATATATATATATATATATATGCATGTATTATCACACAGCTTACATACTGTTTCAGCATATATCCATTTACCTGATGTACATAACATTCATTTCCTCAAATAAGAAATTCAACCCTTGAATTGAATTTACCATGACTGAAGACATAGGGTGCCAAACCAAAAAGAAAAATAAATAAAAAGCATATCCTCCCTGTAAAAGCAGTCATTGGAAAGCTAAAGCAGAAAGATCCTAGATCTAAGCCAGTCTGAGCTGCCTACAAAAATCCTGACAAAGAAAGTGTGTGGGTGGGGGGTAATGAGGAGGAGGTGGGAAAGAAGAATATGGGAAGGAAGCAGGTAAATTCCCAGATTCTATAAAGGAGTGTAGTATGGCTCTGCTGGAATGGGGCTGCTCTAATGAGAGTCAGTTCTTGCAGCCAGCCCATCACAGTGGGGAAGCCGGAGCTTTCCTGTCTAGTGACTCCTCAATGCCCTTGTGTGACAATCTGATAACCTTTCTCTAAGTGAAGAGAACTGAAAGGCACACAGGATCAGATACAGGAATGGATTTGACAAGGCATTTTCAGGTTTTCAAAAGGCAAGTCTTCATTCCAGCTTCGTGTTTCATCTGGATTTCTAATCTCTCCATTAGAAGAAAATCAAAGAAGGCCATTTGGTGAAGCTTTATCTTCTTCTTCTGTGGAGTCCTTATGAAACATTTATGAGTTTTCTGACACTATCAAGCCAAGCCTCCTTTGTTGCCCCTCATTCTCCAGCTTTGCCTTCTAGAGGTGCCTGGCTCCCTTGGGCTAATAGAGAACATGACTGCCACAGTCTCTTGAGATTCAGTCCTTAACAGTGTTGCCTCACATTTCCACAAAGGTCCCAATACTTCGAAATAGCCAGAGCTGAAATTGTCAAGTTAAATGTTTTGTTAGCTTTTTTGGATGCTAATTTTTCATGGAAATTATCTATTTTGCAATTGTCTGTAAATAGAAGAAAGCATGCAAGCACTGTGATGCACACTGGGTTTATATTGGATTATATTCTCTGCAGGTTCTGAGAAAGGCTACAACCTTTCTAAGCCTTAGTTTCTTCATCTATTTTCTCAAGGTAAAAATCAAAGCTCTCTGACCTATGATGCAATATAGAAACATAGTGTTTACAAGTATCCTACTACCACAGAGCTATTTAAATATCAAAACCTCATTTTCAACATTAGTAACATAATTTCCAAACTTGTAACTTACCCTATGCCAGACAATTACATATTTAGCCCTTTCTTACAGAGATGACACTTGTGACAAATACTTGAATTCTCAGTACAGAAATGCAGGAATAAAATATAGTGAAATTGATCAGAATAAAATATCAATAGAAACTCGAAACTCATATAACAGGGAAGAAGAATTATTCAGAAATTAATTGTGTCTCTGCTGTGCACCAGAAAATTAAGCAATCATTTCATATAATCACTCAGTTTAGTACATTACTGTGCTTTGGCTTATTGGCAAAAATAATCTGATTAAACAACCTGCCAGCCTGCCTGAGGACTAGGAAAAGAAGTTATATCAACCTTCATATCTATCCTTTACCTACCACACTACAGTTCCTGTTAATGTGCTTTATTAATTTTAATATGATATCATAAAGTCTCTCTCATGCACTCTCAACCTCAGGCAGACATAATTATAAGGTTTTTGCCCATGTCAAAATTCATGGTTTTTGTTTGTTTTGACTTTAATCCAAGAAGAAAGAATGCCTCCATGCTAGACAGATGTGGACTGGCAACATCTGAAATGTCTAACATCCTTTACTGAGTTCAGTTTGATGCTGAGGTGAAAATATTCTAATAATTCTATGCCATTAAAGCAACTAAAAGCAAAGTCAACAAACTAAGCAGAACAGAGAGGAGTTTGAAATGCCAGCAACAAATGCATTGAATACTGGCCTGGAGAGACAAATGTTGACTTCAATTTAAGTTCTCCTAGGTGATTGTATTTGGGTTAGAGTTAAGGTTGAGAAACCCCCAGACCCAGATTTTGTAGATGAAATGGGTATGTTAGCATTAGGCAGATCTTAAAGATACTCAAGACACAGTGTCCTCCCTTTGCTAGAACCAATTGTCTTCCTTCTGATATGCTCTGACACCTGTTTCAACATCCATTTATGTCTGTCAGTCTCAGGAAGCCAGAGCCTACATCTACCCAAGACTCCCTTCTCATATATCCACTCGTAAGCATCAGAAACTGCTTCTCGAATCCTTGCCTAATTCAAGTAAACCGGCTCAGTGCATCAATACCTGGCTGCCCCTTTCATCTGTTACCATCAGCATGTGCTATAAGGTGCAGTTCACTCAGAACAGACCCAGGCACACTGAATATGCACCAGACTTTCAACCTTATAGCTTTGTGCAAAGCACACCTCCTTCAACTCTATCTTATAAGGCTGTTTTCCCCCAGAGTGTTCTACTTCTTTAAAAACAATTGTGCACCTTCTTTTCCTTCACCTTGTGTTACTACAGCATAGGAGATGCACAACAAATATTTGTTGACCGAAAACAAAAGGGAGAACCAAACAAATAAGATGTTATTTTTAATAATACTTCCCAGTTCTTATCCAAAGGATAAAATAAATATATCATTTTCCAAAATTTCATACAAATCTTAACAATCTACACAGTCCTAAGAGAGTTTTATTTATACAATCTCAAGTCAACAGGCTTTGGTTTACAGCCACTTTTTAAAAAGCTATGGTTATTTATTATAGGTATTCTGTTCAATGTGCACAAAGCAACAGGGATTTTCCTATCATGCACACAAATACTACTAGGGAAACAATATATTTATATACCCAGTATACCCACTGTTCAATTATAATTAATATCATAAACTACACAGTACAATATACCATTCAATACTTTAAAACAGAAAACTGACAGGGCTACTCTAATATTTTAATACCACTGAAATGCATCCCATACATGAAAATAGCTAGTAATCAGAGGGAGGGGGAACTGGGTTGGTATGTAAAATAAAAAAAAAATTTAATAAGAAAATCAAAAAAAATGTTAGTGTTAGAATCCAGGCAAACTAGCATGAGAATGGAAGAGAAAAAAGGACATTAGAAAAAATACTAAGTAACTCTGAGGGATAAAAAACTCAGTTAATAATAATATATTGTTGCTGGGTCATTAATTGTGACAAATGTACCATACAAGGAGTTAATGGCAGGGGAAATGGAGTGGGTAGCACCTGGGAGTTCTCCAGCCATCCTTGAAACACTTCTATAATTCTGAAACTTCCCTTAGATAATAACTGCATTTAAATTAAAAAGGGAGAAAGTTACCAAATAAATATAGTAGGTATTACATACATATGTGATTGTATATTTATACATGTATGTATGTTTATATGTACATGTGTGCAAGTTTGTATAAGAAGATCCATAAGTTTATGAACATATGCACTTATAACATTAAGGACTGACAATGTGTTACTATTTTATTCTTTAAGAATTTCACACATGTATACAATGATATTTGAACATATATGCTCTCCAGTTTCTCCCTTCAGTTTCCCCAGTATCCCCTCAATATGTGGTATCATAATCTCATATTGATGTCTAGTCAATTCAAGTACAATAACAAAATAAGTAGAGATAAGTCACACTTAAAATGGTCACACTTAATGACCCAACCAAGGAGAATGTATGGCCCTGCCCAGCACCGTTACTAGTAGCAGGACGGAGACCCACACACATACCCTGGGCAGCCTGCCCTGAGCACAAAGGAGAAATCATGGGCCACTGGTGCTGCACGGTGCCTGGTGGTTGGTAACAATTATGATGAACAAATGTGTGGTGTGCCGTGGGAGAAAGAGAGAAAAACAAAATGGCCCATTTCCTGTGGAGAGAGGCATATCTGAAGAGGCAAACTTAGTGAGAATTGGGCTAAGATGGGTGGCTTTTTTGCTACTCAGGACCCTAAAGATTATGCGGCCTGTGGCATGAGTTGTTGCCAAGGTCTATGTCTGGCTCCATGACCATGCCTCAGCTAAAGACTGTGTTGATCTTCACGGGTCTTAATACCACCTAAAGTCAAGAGGATAGGGCTGTACAGAGTTGTCCCCATCCCTCACTGGCAGCAACACTAGGGAGAACTGGCCCTGACCATTACCAGCTTCAGCACTCCAGAGAGCAGATCCTACACCTTGTCTGGGAAGCACAATAGAGATTATCCTGTTTGCAAGGGCTTGGGAGAGCTGGCCCTGAGGGTGTGAGAGTGGCAGAGTGGATCTGCCCCCACTAATCTGACATGTGGTGACATGGGTGAAAGAAAGATACCCTCCCCACCCCCAATCTCTTGCCATCTGTGACAAGTGTAAGGGCTGACCCTAAGGCCATGAGAGTGGGAGAGCTGTTCCTGCCCCTCACCAGCTATAGTACTGGGAAGAGCAGGCCCTGCACTTCACCTGGGCAGCCCAGTAGAGCAGACCCTGTTGGTGAGAGGCCCAGGTAAGCCAGCCTGATTACATGAGCATGGGACCGATGACCCCACTACTCAGCTGTCATGCAGAGGAGTTGGGAGAGCTGGTCCTGAGGTCCTAAGAGTAGGAGAGCTGTCCCTGTTTCTCACTAGCTGCAGCTCTCGAGAGTACCCTCCACATCTTGCCTAGGCAACAAACACATTATAGCTGTCCCTGGTGATGTAGGTGGGGGTGAGCTGAACCTGAGGGCATGAAAGCAGGAGATCTGGCCCCAGTCCTTGCTCCTTGATTCATAGGATGAAATAGCTGGGGCAACTCTAGAAATCTCACCATGATTGTAAGGAGAGGGGAGAGCTGATGGGCTGACCAACCCTACAACTACCCAGGCCTAGAACCAAGTCTATGAGTTGACCCACCCCAATATCCATTCAATTTGTGAAATGTTGGAGCACTAAAGGGGTGTGTACTGCAGAGCCAAAGATTCAGGATCTCCATAACACAGGACAACAGTAAGGGCCCATTATCAATGGTGTAACAGAAACTAGAGGCCTCGAACCAGACCAATGACTCTTTGCAATGAATACCTGCAAGTAAATTTATATGGACAAAAAAGTATACTATGTGACTCACTGTGTCACACTACAACTTCCATGAAGAGATTTTTCTTTTCTCTTAAATTTTATTTTATTTTATTTTGGGGTAGGGAGGTTACAAAGACAGAGGGCAGACACAAAGGAATGGGGAGATGAATAGGATCCAGATGCATGATATAAAAACCCCAAGAAGGAAGGAAGGAAGGAAGGAAGGAAGGAATAAAGGAAGGAATAAAGGAAGGAAGGAAGGGCAGAAAGGTTAAAGTAGGACCTTTAAGACCCAAGCACATCACAAGTAAAAGTCTAACAGTAAGGTGACTCCCCTACGCTTTGAAAACTCATATTTGAAAGTGGTATCACTATTTTGTACCTGCAGAGTATCCAAATGCTATGGGTGGATGTTCACCCTATTCTTATACCCATCAACTTCCATCTGTTAATTCAAGTCTCCTCATATCTGTTATTCTCAAATAGTACACTTGCTCTGGTGAACTATTGGTATGAGTTGGGGAAGAAGGGCAGGGGTGAAATCAAGAAGCTTCAGTCAGTGCAAGGAGGGCTGGACATGGATCAAATGCAAAAGCTCTCTCCTTTTCAATTACTTCTGAGCTGCTGCTACAATAACTAGCATCTAAGCAATACAAAGAGTTTTTAGTTCTCTCCTTGGGATTACAAATTCATGAATTATGCATGTATATGCAGATTTTTCACCTGTGACAGGTGTAGTATGGGCAATTTCCCTAATATATTAAGAAAACCAACCATAATACCAGTGATAGATGTAAATGAGATATTCCCATCAGCTTATTTAACACTTCTCTATCACCAGGTGGTGAGAAGATGCTGTGCATGGAAATCTGTAATTGGCAAGGATCTTACAGACAGCAGCTCTTGATGATGGGGCTTCCAGAAATGATGGACAGGTTGTATCCTATTCCCTGCTCCATGTCTTTACTTTTCTCTATCTTAGCACCTGAGTCATGCCACATCCCACCTGAGCAAACAGCTGGCCAGCTCTGCAGAGGATTTATCTAAGAGATCACCCAGATGTCAGAAACATGGTAGTGTTGGAGGAAATTTTCTTAACAAGACTCCCTCTGAATACAACTGCAAGATGTTACAGCTTGACACACTGAATTTCTGGCCTCTGGGTCCCTAGTTACCCATGCTGGGGCTCCTTATTTTTCTATGCAATCACTCATACCTGGCAAAAGCCTGATAAAATTATATTTAGGGATATCAGAGACTGTTTTTGGTGCACATGTGAACTGTACATGGAAAATATTAAGAAAAATCTTTTCACAGTGACAGAACTCTAGGCAAAGAAGTGAAAAATCCCATTCTTGCCATGCCTTAATTGACCAGCCATGTGATTCACTGGTGAACTTGACTCTGCTTGATCCTATCTAAGTGTTTTTCAAAGTAGAGTAATAGGTCTTTGGGCTATTCAGTCTTCAGTTCCTAGACATACAGGCAGTGGTGGACATTAACTTCCTCTTGGAATTCTATTGTGTTCTGAATTCAATAAAAGCCAACATTTTATTTCCAAAGTTGGACCATAACACGAAGATGCCATGCTTCCCACCTTCTCCTCCTGAGATAATGATCTAGAGGTATTGTATAAATTGTACCTCATTCTGACTTCTCACTGCTGTTGAATCAACCTCCTCCGATACCATGAGCACATTAATGTGGAGCTAGGAGGATATTTCAAAACACGGAAGCACCACATTATTACCTTGTTTATGAGTTCTGACTAACTTCAGATGCCACGGGTGTGCACAAGCCCACAAAAGTCCATCTCTATGTTCTCTATCTCTTTATGAAATCTTTATCAAGGCCAAGAGCTTCAGGAATTTGAAGATAAATGTTCTTTAAGCAGTGGTCTCTGAAAAATTTAGAATCTACCAGTTAGCATGATTCTATCAGCTTTTTGTTCAATTATAATAAAACGTAAATGCAGTCCATTAATCATATTCCATTAGTTATTGTCAGTACTAGTTCTGATGTTAGACCTCTCTTTGCTTTGCAGTATGTTCCATCAATAGATTCTGAGTGTCTTTATTTTGATTTTACCTTATTCTTACTTCATCTGCCTAAGCCTGAAGTATCTTAAGCATCACCTTTGTGAATTAACGTGTCACTTTGCTGCACTCAAGGACATCTGAATGGCTTTATTCCTTTCTGGTCTAACTTGTATTTACACATCCTACTTAACACATTTCACAAGGAAATTGTAACCTTATTGAATATCCATTAAAGTCTTTTCTTTCTGTTAACTCTGTTTTTCAGGGTCTCTTTGCATGTGTTATGCAAATATGAGCCCGTGGCTCTGAAATATTTTCCATAAAGTGAAAATATTAAATCAAGTAAAACAGAGTGGAATGTCAAATAACCAATTTTGCACTTTAATAAAGTGTTTCTCTTTAATATTTTTGCAAGTTACATTAACCATCACTGAAGTCTTTCTTATGAAATTAACCATGCCTTTTACAGTGAATTTACTATGTCAAAAAAAGAAAGACAAGCCTGTCAGTATGTATTGAATAATAGTAAGTTCAGAAGCTGTGTTAGATTCATTGTCTAGTTTACCAAGCCATCCTGACTTTCCTTTATTCTCATCTTAACTACTGTTAATTCTCAGATCATAAGTTATACACTATATATATATATATATATATATATATATATGTTGCTTTGTGTGTGTGTGTGTGTGTGTGTGTGTGTGTGTGTGTGTGTGTGTGTGTGTGCGTGCATGCTTAAGTATGGTAATACATTTGCTTAAGTGTAGCAGACACTGAATGTATAAATAGTAAAAGAAGAGAAAGGAACTGGAGAGATGGATGGCTCAGGGCCTCCAGCTTATAGAATTGGGAGATGGCTCAGCGGACAAGACTGTTTAAGCTCTTGCAGAGGATCATGCTCAATTCTGAGCACCCATATGGCAGCTTACAAACATCTGTAATTCCAGTTCCAAAGGATCCAGTGGCTTCTTCTGGCTTTCTCAAGCATCAGGCATTCATGCAGTACACCGACATACATGTAAACAAAACACTCAGACACATAAAATAAAATAAATCTTACAATAAAAAAGGCCAAGTCTGTTGGATAATGTGTGTGTGTGTGTGTGTGTGTGTGTGTGTGTGTGTGTGTGTGTGTGTGTGTGTGTGTGTGTGTGTGTGTGTGTGTGTGTACCGCAGAAAGGCACAAAGAGATCAAAGGGGCTGAAGCAGAGTTCAATGACTTGCAATGAGGCCTAGCAGAAAGCAAATTAGATATATAAAAGAGTTTCTTCAAGAGAAGAAGCAGATAAAGAAGCCTGCTGAAGGTCTTCTGGGTCTGCCCCTACAATCAAGCTCTAGGGTCACAGGTTTGAGTCCAACTGCAGAAGCAAGGTTCTGGACCATGAAAGTTACAGAGTTCAAGAGACAAATCAGTTTGAGAGAGAGAAATGGTGGACAGAGATATAGCAGGTACAAATGGACAAATTCACAGAAGGATAGATGACAATTAAAGAAAACAGGTCACCCAGCGATGAGTGTGGTGCTCAGCTGAAGTCCCAGCGATAATCAGTTGTCTGCCTCTCAGTCCCTCCGTAAGCAGCAGGTGATCCAATGATAGGTTGTCATAGCTGGTAGTCTGTTTTTAGGATGCAGGTGAGGAAATCGTGGCCTTTACTCTGGTGCGTTCAGTAAGTTCTTCAGCCAGGATTTCTTGATATATTGTTCATATACTCATGAGCTCACATGGTTCTAATTCTGGGATCAACACCAATATTAATTTTCCTTTCTATTACAGATGTCACTGAGCCTCCAAAAACTAAGCAATTTGACAGAGTTATGAGAACTGAAACACAACAAGGAGTAATAATCTCTCCTCTATACACTGTTTAGATAGACTCTAGACCATCATTCCAATCCAGTCGGCGTGGCTCTCAATCTGATCATGTTTCCCTTCATCTGAGTAGCTCTGTCATCAAAAGAGGGCTGGAGGATTTTAGTTGACTCTAGAGTACAAAGAATACTTTGCAACTCTTTGTCTTTAAATCATCTTTAAAACTCAACACTTGAACTTCTACAGTCTTACAGAAGAGATGATAGGTGTCTGTCTAAAGATTATCAAATCATACAGATGGAAAGCCAGGTCCTAAATCCTTTATCTTATTTTCCATAATGTCTAAGGGCTTTAACCTAAAAATATGATAGAAGTTCTCTGCAGCCCTTGATTCTGATGATCACATGCGTCCTGCATATACTAAAATGATGTCTTGCTGAGCTGGAGTTTGATGAGTTGGTGCTGAACTGTTGAAACTATTCATTCTATACTCTTATAATGTAGTCCCTTGTCATGACTGCAGGTCATGACTTCACCCAAGAGACTCGAGGTAACAGCCTTAGGGTGTGGCTTCACTGGCAGACTTGATGCCTTATAAGAAAGAGGAAGGTCATCTATTACACTTAAAATTTATCTCTCTATATGTTAATCATGTTTAAAATATAACTTGATAATAATATGTAGATTATTATTTGATCAGATACTGATAACCAATAATCAAGTTGACATATAAAACTTGTCACTATAAAAGATAAAACTTCTTCGATGCAAAGTATAGAACATTTTGGAGAGACAATAAAGACTCTCAAAGAAACCAAGTAATATTCCATGTTCATGTTCATTACCAAATTTAATTTTTTAATCATTTTTATTTGAATTAGAGACAAGATTGAATTACATGACAATCCCAGTTCCCTTCTCCCTCCCATCCTCCCCTACCACCTCCCCCAACTAAAACCCTACCTATCACATATCCTTTCTTCTACCCCTAACTCAAACTTTCTGCTCCCTCATGACCTCTGCATCCTTCCTCTACCAAATTTATTTTTATATTTCATTCAATTACCATAAAAATCCCTTCAGGGAAGGGGTGTGTGTGTGTGTGTGTGTGTGTGTGTGTGTGTGTGTGTGTGTGTGTGTGTACTTCTATAAGAATATAGAAGGGACAAAATCACCAAGTGGTTCTCACAAATTTAAAAAGTCAAGCTGTATGATTTATTCTAAAAACGTAAATTATAATAATTAAAATATATATTTTCAACACCAAGATGCACACATATAGCAGTGGATTATGATAAAAACATGTGTATGCTATATATGTCTATAGCTACTTTGCTTCTGACAAAGTATCATTGTGGTGCTTTGGTAAAAGGGCGGCCTTTTTTAATGTGTTTAACTGAATTAGAATTATATCAGTTTTACCCTCTATTTCCTCCCTGCAGATGATGCCAGCCAGTCTCCCACAAACGCCTCCCATCTTCCCCATTTTTAATTTTATAGCGTTTTCTTTCATTATATTTGTCACATGCAAACATATACACATATATGTATATGTGTACACCAATACATGTCAAACTCCTCCCATCTCTCCCATTCTTAATTTTATAGCCTCCTTTTCTTTAATTAAATTTCTTACATACAAACATGTGAATGTACACCAATATATGTGACGTATGTGTGTTGCTGAGTACATTCTTGTTGTTTGTTTGCAAGTAGTTTCAAGGGTAATCATGATCATCCTTTCATTAAATTATACTGACTCAATTACAAATCCATCTTTTTAAATGATACATTCTTAATATTTCTCCTCTTTCTACCATTCTTTCTCTCTCTCTTGCTTCCTTGATCTCTCTTGCTCTCTCATTCATGCATGCTTGCACACACACACACACACACACACACACACCACACACACACACACACACTGTAAGATCGGGGCAGCATTACTTGAATAAAACATCCAATACAAAATAAGCATAAAAGCATCCAATACAAGAAAAGCAAACCATCTGAAAGCTAATCTGGTATTAGCAAAGGACGGTCATGATCAATCAATGATGTCTTTCAGGTGCATGGGGAAAGGGCCATGATGAAGAAGGCACATGGATGCCCAAGGTCTACTTATTTATTATCCATGAATAAAGCAATTATGATGACTTCCCATATCCCATAATATTCCTTGGCATCAGTAGACTTATCAGTCTAATGGTTATAGTCATCTCTACCATATGTGCATCTTATGATGATGGTGGGCTCAGCTGGGTCTACACCTGTGGAAATTCACAGATGAAGAAATTAAAATCAAGGACAGGAATAATTATCATTGTGTGACTTGATTACTGTGGAATCATAGAGTGGCTTATAAATGGTATTGTCCAAAAATCTCAGATTAGATATGCCACGTCATAACTACCATTTTTGAAACCAAGTAAGTTCATTGATGCCTAGTGTGCTCAAAATTTCTGCTTGTGAGGCATGTCCATGTTTACAAAGTAAGATATTGCAGGTAAAGATGCTCATGGCAAATTTGTTCACTTTACTTATCAGAGGCACTAACTATAAAATCAGAACAACTCAACTTTGCTGTCACATCTGTTACTGTATACAGTTAAAATTCTTGATGTTTTAATTTTTATCATCCATAAAGTTGCAATAATCAGAATGTCTATCTCAGGGAATCATAAGAATTAAAATTTACATTTGTAAATTAGAACTGAGTGTGACAGATATAGTACAAAGAACTGCTCAATTATATGAGCACTTTAAAGAAAAGAGTATCCACAATTTACCTGGGATAGACTTTACAAGGAGCTCCAAGTCTTGCCAAGATAATAACTTTATTTGTGATGAGTTGGTACAACATATGTCCTCATGATACAAAATTTAATTAATAACAATTATATTGCAGATATTGGCCAGATGAGTCACTGGATAGATTTTCTTAGTAAATGTTTTAGTTATAATATATATATAAAACACTGCAAATCTTTGGATCTAATTTTCAGCTCAATGAAAGCTGATCTTGTAAGCTCTCTCTCTCTCTCTTTCTCTCTCTCTCTTTCTCTCTCTCTCTCTCTCTCTCTCTCTCTCTATATATATATATATATATATATATATATATGTGTGTGTGTGTGTGTGCAATATATATATAATATCCAATATATATATTAGACAGAAATCATGAGAATTGGGTACCTTACAACCTGATGTACCAAATAGCATCTCCATAGCTTCATTGTGTTTGAATCCTATGATTACTCCACTGACAATATATGAACTTTAGCTCATAGTAATTAAAATAAAAATTTCATTTTGCTGTAAACCCAATATGAAGAAAAAATGGGAAAAGTCAGTTTGGGGGAGACTTTTACTGGGAATACGAAAGAGAGGATAATACACATGGGGGGATCAATAACAGTTGAAAAGTCCATAGTCAGATAATTTTTGTTTTCGTAAAATTATGCCCATGCACACATGTACATGCACATGTGTCTCTCTCTCTCTCTCTCTCTCTCTCTCTCTCTCTCTCTCTCTCTCTCTCTCTCTCTCTCTCTTTCTATGTGTCTTTGTGTGTGTGTGTGTTTTAAAGATTTTAGTTAGTTAGTTAGTTAGTTAGTTAGTTAGTTAGTTAGTTAGTTATTATGTATACAGTCTTCTGCCTGCATGCCAACAGAGGGCATCAGATCTCATTTAAGGTGGTTGTGAGCCACCATGTGGTTGAACTCAGGGTCTCTTAAACACTGAGCCATGTCTCCAGCTCCGTGTGTGTGTGTGTGTGTGTGTGTGTGTGTGTGTGTGTGTGTGTGTGTGTGTGTGTGTGTGTGTGTTTTAAATACAGTTTTGTCACTTAGGGTGACAATTTTTCCTCAAAAGCAATAGACTGTCTAAGAAAACACCAATCCTACATATGGGATCCTTCCATGTTTGTTGGTCTGGAGTGTCCAAGAGACTCCAAAACGTATGGGCTATTGCCATTGCTCTTACTTTTCTCCCAGAACTTGGAATTGAGTCCTTATTGCTGAAGACACTACACAGGACCTGGAGGAATAAAACTGTATTTTTATCTGTAAGCCTAGTGCTGAAAGGAGCTGTGCATGCTGCCAAGGAATAAAATCAGTCATTAGTCTTACCCAGCTGTGATCTCAGGAACAAAAGTGATGACTGGAATGGCAAGATCTTCTGAAAGGTGAAGTAGTGGCACTTCTATCTTGAGGGCAGCCAGCAACCATCTAATTGGACTTAAGGCCTCTCAATAGGAGGGAATTCACTTCCAATATGGGAAACCTATCCCACCACCTCTGGCTGGTGAGGCCACAGAAAGTACAGTAGACTTAAAACCTCAGGATTTTTCTCAATCAGCATAATTTCTAAATATTTATTCCTTTACCTACACTCTAGTTCTTATCCCTCCTCCCAAAAAAGCTTGTTTTCAAAACAGACCATCACAGAAATCCACAACTGGTAAGAATGCAAAGATACCTGCCTGTGGGTTTCCTAGTCTCCACTGGAACATATACAATACAATTACTACACCTAAGGGGTGGGGAACATTGGGGATGAAAGGATGCAAAAATAATGAGAGACAGGGAACCAAGACATCTGCTGTCAGGAAGTGTGTCTATAAATGGCAGGGAACCTCCACCTACATAATCTCAACACTTGGCTCCTTAAACAAATCCTGAGATAAAGCAATGCTATTCATATATGGAATTCTTAAAAACTGGAAAATCAAGAACACAAAAGATGGGAACACTGTGCCGGCAGTGGTGACCCACACCTTTAATCCCAGCACTCGGGACAAAGAGGCAGGAAGATCTCTGTGAGTTTGAGACCAGCCTGGTCTACAGGAGCTAGTTCTAGGACAGCCTCCAAAGCCACAGAGAAACCCTGTCTCAAAGAAACCAAAAAATAACAAAAGATAACATTGAATACTTTATATGGGAGGAAGGAAACATTGTTCTGCCTACCACAGCTTCTTGGAAGCACTCAGAAAAGGTCTTCCTTACCATCAGCAGGGATTTGGGGCCCAGGAATGCTGACTTTACAATGTGTGTTGAATAAACTGACTGTCTTTTACTGAGGCCTACCCTCTCCTAAGGCCCCTGGACCCATCTTCTCTGTAGTCTGTATTTTGTACTTCTACAACTAACTTCCTACTTCATCAGTTTTCCCTTCTTAGAAATCACTTGCACAAAAACTTCCGTGCATTTCCATCTTTTTCTTTTCAAGACAGGATTTCTCTGTGTATTCCTGCCTATCCTGGAACTCAATCTTTAGACCTGGCTGACCTCAAACTCAGAGATTGGCCTGCCTCTGCCTTCCAAGTGCTGCAATTAAAGGTGTGGACCACCACCCTGAGCCATCTGTCTCTTATTTTTACCAAGTCCTTAAAGACCAGAAGAGACTTACTGCTAGAGACAAATTTCTTCTAACAGTGGTGTTTATCCAACCTCTGACCCTTTTACTGTCTATTTAACCACTCCAACTGGGTAAGGAGATTTCCTTACCCCTTCATCAAAATCATCAGCACACTCCATTTCACACATTCCTGGAAACTGTCCTCTGCCTTGACCCCTCCTTCCTACCAGCTGCATAGACTACATATCCTTCAAACCTTTTCCCCTTCAGTGATCCTCTACCTCTATAGCCAACCCTGCCTACCTTTTGATTAATTACTCTCTTTGTCTAGATGGTAAACATCAGAGCACTCTGCAAATCATTCATTAGTCCATGAAATAGATGATCTTTCAAGAGGATCATTTGGGAAAAGTATAGTTATAGATGCCAGCTATTGGGACCAGATCATAAGGGTTCTGATCTAAGTCAATGCATTCATACATTACTATACTTGTAATTTGATGGTGGTATTGAGAGGTGGCAAAAAAATATAGGAGATGGTGCTAGAATGAGCTCACTCAGTTAAGACATGGTAGGGTGTATCTTATGCAGCCCTATGTTGTCCCTCCTGCTTCCTGTATGTCATTAGGGGTACTGCTATCTTCTGTTTTATCCTTCTAATACTTTGCCTCACCACAGTACTAAAAGTAATGGAGATTACTAAGAAAAAATTCAAGCCTCTGAAACCAGTAGTGAAATTAAACACTCATTTTAAATTCCTTCCCTTCCATATTTTGTCAGAATAACAGAAAGCTGAACAGTAATACAATTACTACACCTAAGGGGTGGGGAACATTGGGGATGAAAGGATGCAAAAATAATGAGAGACAGGGAACCAAGACATCTGCTGTCAGGAAGTGTGTCTATAAATGGCAGGGAACCTCTACACTCACTTTTGTAAACTCATTAATATCACAACATTAAATGCCAGGATACTAAAGATACATCACTGCCTGAACTACCTCATGGATTCTAGATTGATTTTCCTTTTGCATTCTCCTAGTAGAGGACTATTTAGTTTTTCAATCTAATGTGGTCCAAGTTAAAGATGGGTCCGCCAGCTTAAGCCAATCACTACCTTAGCCTGATTGCCTCAGTGGCTTCACAAAAAAATCACAACAGTGTCTTTTGCAATGACTCCTTACAGTCCAATATATCACTACACATATATAAACATTCAATATGTACCAAAATAGGGTGTCATTTCTGCCTCTGCCACAGGAATGGTCTAAGTCCTCAACACCACCCAGATGGAAGAAATTGAAGCAAATACCCAGACAATGCATCTGTTGGGTGTGTATGGCGACAGCCTGTCCTTATGAAAGAAGGGTCTCTAGCCAGCTAGAGTCATTTTTGCCAAATGAAAATCACACCACCTACCTACCCTAGAAAGACTATAGCTGGGTCAAAGAAATGACCCAGGAGTTTAGAGCACTTGTTGCTCTTCCAGAGGACCCTGGTTACCAGCACCACATGATGGCTCAGAACCCAAGACTTTTCCAACTCTTTATTCATATTGTTAGGCTGTAAAACTCAAGAATATTATATTTTACTTACTCCACTAGATACACAGGAAGCATTCATCTAATTATCAGTTGGATAATCTGTCTAATGTAAGTGTAACACTCCCTGCACATAATCCTGGGTGACTTTGGCATGCCTGTGATTTCACATCTGGAATGGAAGTCTACTTTTTGCTCTCTCTCTCTCTCTCTCTCTCTCTCTCTCTCTCTCTCTCTCTCTCTCTCTCTCTCTCTCCCTCTCTCTCTCTCTCTCATGCATACGTGTGTGTGTGTGTGTGTGTGTGTGTGTGTGTGTGTGTGTGTGTGTATACAAGACTGCATGTGTCCTTTGTTTGAACTAGAAAAAGACCATAATGTAAAAATACTTTTAGCTGTTTACTCTCCATCCAATTTGTAGAGTCTGACATTTTGAGCTACCTGAAAAAGATCTGATTCTGTTTCCATAATAGGAGCTAGTACTGTTCTAAGGGGAATGGAGTCTTGTGGCACCATTGAAGCTAAGATAAAAATTTATATAAGAGTTGAGGCCAATGACCTTTGTCAATAAAGAGTATACCTTTTATCAACCCAGAGTCTTTGTTTAGCCTTGAGAGTCAGACTAATAGGTAGATAACTATTCAAAGATTGAAGAGTTACTGCCATGAGCAGCAAAATTTTATTTCCTCCCTCCAGTGATTTATATGAGTGAGGTATGAATATTGACAGAGCCAGGGAGTGTATGTAGATACTGATTCAGGTAGCTCCAAGTCAGGCATTGGGATTTGCCATTCCCTTTGGCTAGTGGCCTCTTTCCTTTTCATTCAGCTAGCCATTTTTTTAAACTTTATTTTATCATTAAATGTTACCCACTTCAAATTTCCCATCTTAACTCCCACCTTGGGAAGCCTGTATTAAAACACCATTTTCCCTTCTTATCAGCAAAACAAATTATTATTTTAGATGTATTGCATTGTTCATAATTTGTCACTTTTGGTAGGCTGAATACATAAAAACCATGATTTTATCTTTATCTTGATATGATTGTACAGACTAGAACTTTGTTTTAATCTTAATTGAAATTAGTATGGTTTGTATAAATCATCAAAATGTGGAAACTAAGAAAAGAGAATGAAAAAGGGAGGGAAGAAGGGTAGATTGATGGAGAAAGGGGTGGAGGGGAGAACATAGGATGGAGTGTAGAAGAAACTAGATGAACTAAGATCTTAAACTCTCACTGGCATATAGGTTTCATTTTTGCTAACTTCTCTGACCTTTCAATATCAATGTATAATATGGCATCTCTGAAAAACTCTCCCCAATGCCCATAACTGCCACTGTGTTCTTCCTTTCCTCCTCTTCTATCACACATATCCTGAATTCTGGAAAGAATGAGCAAGCAAATAGTAGGCAATGTCACACTAATCACAAACTCCAAAGTAGCAAAGAAGCCCCCTAATGTATCTCTGCATCCTCACCATGGTATGTGAGGGTGAAGCATGCTAATAGCATAATATAGTTATTGTTTTCTTCTTAATACTAGCAGCTTAAGGGGTGTTGTGCAAAATTCAGTACTTTTTTGTTATTATAACACTAAGCTAAACCTTGGTATCCATATTTCTTTAACTATTAGAAGCCTGACTTATTAACTTTTGGCATGTGCCTGGTGAATTGAAGTTACCATGCCAGTAACACACACACACACACACACACACACACACACACACACACACACACACACACGCACACACACAGTCAGTAAGTGGAGTCTGGACATAATCATATTTTTTGTCAGATTTTTTTATTTGAATTAGAATGAAGATTGTTTTACATGACAACCCCAGTTCCCATCTCCCTCCCATCCTCCCCTACCACTCCCCCATCTAAAACCCTACCTATCACATATCCTTTCTGCTGCCCCTGAATGGTGAGGCCTTCCATAAGGTGTCATTAGAGTCTATCATATCCTTTGGGATAGGGCCTAGACCCACCCCTGTGTGTCTTAGCTCAAGGAGTATCCCTCTATGTGGAATGGGCTCCCAAAGTCCATACCTATGCTAGGGATAAGTACTGAACTACTACAACAGGTCCCATAGATTTCCGAGGTTTCCTCAATGAAATCCGTGTTCCTGGGGTCTGGATCAGTACCATGCTGGTATTCCATATATCAGTCTGGGGAGCAAGAGTTCCCCAATGTTCAGGTCAGTTGTTTCTGTGGGTTTCACCAGCCTGATCTGGACCCCTTTGCTCTTCACTCATCCTTCTCTGCATCTGGATTCCAGTTCAGTTCAGTGATAAGTTGTAGGTGTTGGCTTCTACTTCCACCAGCTGCTGGATGAGGGCTATCCAGAGGCATTAAGTCAGTCATCAATCTCATTATCAGGGGAGGGCATTTAAGGTAGCCTGACTTCTGTTGCTTAGATTGTTAGCTGGTGTCATCTTTGTACATCTCCAGACATTTCCCTAGTGCTTGATTTCTCTGTAAACCTAAAATGTCTCCCTCTATTATGGTATCTCCATCTTTGTTATCTTCTATTCTTCCCCTAGACTCAACCTTTCCACTTCCTTGTGTTCTCTGCATCCCTCCTCTTCTTCCCTTCTCATTCTCCTAGCTCCCTCCCCCCTCTTCCCATGCTCTCAATTTGCTCAGGGGATCTTGACCCTTTCCCCTTCTCCAGGGGACCATGTATGTCTCTCTTAGGGTCCTCTTTGTTTACTAGCTTCTCTGGCAGTGTGGATTATAGGTAATCCTTTATATCTAAAATCCACATATGAATGAGTACATACCATGTTTGTCTTTTTGTGATTTGGATACCTCCCTCAGAATGGTTTCTTCTAGTTCCATCCATTTTCCTGCAAATTTCAAGAATCCATTGCTTTTCTTTTCCACTGAGTAGTACTCCATTGTGTAAATGTACCACATTTTCTCTATCCATTCTTTGGTTGAGGAGCATCTAGGCTGCTTCCAGTTTCTGGCTATTACAAATGGTGCTGCTATGAACATGGTTGAATAGATGTCCTTGTTGTATGAATGTGCTTCTTTGGGGTATATACCTAAGAGTGGAATTGCTGGGTCTTGTGGTAGACTCATTCCCATTTTCTTGAGGAGTTGCCATAGTGATTTCCAAAGTGGCTGTGCAAGTTGGCACTCCCACCAGCATTGGAGAAGTGTCCCCCCTTTCTCCGAATCCTCTCCAACATAAACTGTCATTGGTGTTTTTGATTTGAGACATTCTGACAGGAGTAAGATGGTATCACAGAGTTGTTTTGATTTGCATTTCCCTGATGCCTAAGAATGTTGAACACTTTCTTATGTGTCTTTTAGCCATTTTAGATTCCTCTATTGAGAGTTGTCTATTTAGTTCTGTACCCCACTTCTTAATTGGATTATTTGGTATTTTGGAAACTAGCTTCTTGAATTCTTTGTAAATTTTGGAGATCACCCTCTGTCAGATATGGGGTGGGTGAATATCTTTTCCCAATCCATGGGCTGTCATTTTGTCTTGTTTACTGTGTCCTTTGCCTTACAGAAGCTTCTCAGTTTCAGCAGGTCCCATTTATGATTCTGAATCTCAGTGTCTGTGCTACTGGTGTTATGTTTAGGAAGCTGTCTCATGTACCAATTCATTCAAGGGTATTTCCTACCTTCTCTTATAAGTACAGTGTGGCTGGGTTTATGTTGAGGTCTTTGATCCATTTGGACTTAAGTTTTGTTCATGGTGATAGACATGGCTCTATCTGCAGTCTTCTACATGCAAGCATCCAGTTATGCCAGCACCACTTGTTGAAGATGCTTTCTTTATTCCATTGTGTAGCTTTGGCTTCTTTGTCAAAAATCAGGAGTTTCATAGGTGTGTGGGTTAATAGCAGGGTTTTCAACTCAATTCCATTGGTCTACCTGTCTATTTTTGTGCCAATACCAAGCTGTTTTCAGGACTATAGCTCTGTAATAGAGCTTGAAGTCAGGGATAATGATGCCTCCAGAAGTTCCTTTATTGTACAGGGTTGTTTTATCTATCCTGGGTCTTTTGTTTCTCCATCATATAGAGTTGAGAATTGTTCTTTAAAGGTCTGTGAAGAATTGTGTTGGGATTTTGATGGATGATTTTGCACTGAATCTGTAGATTGCTTTTGGCAAGATTGCCATTTTTACTATGTTGATCCTACCTATCCAAGAGCATGGGAGACCTTACCATCTCCTAGTATCGTCTTTAATTTCTTTCTTTAGAGACTCAAAATTCTTATGGTACAGATCTTTCACTTTTTTGGTTAGTATTACCCCAAGGTATTTTATGTTGTTTGTGGCAATTGTAAAGGGTGATGTTTCTCTGATTTCTTTCTCCACCAATGTGTCAATTTATATATAGGGCTACAGATTTTTTTGAGTTAATCTTGTATCCTGCCACTTTGCTGAAGGTTCTTATCAGCTGTAGGAGTTGCCTACAAATAGTGAGAGTTTGACTTCTTCCTTTCCTATTTGTATTCCCTTGATCTCCTTTTGTTGTCTTATTGCTCTAGCTAGAACTTCAAGGACAATATTGGAGAGGTATGGAGAGGGTGTACAGCCTTGTCTTGTCCCTGATTTTAGAGGAATTGCATTGAGTTTCTCTCCATTTAATTTGATGTTGGCTGTCAGCTTGCTGTATATTGTGTTTATTATGTTGAGGTATGTTCCTGTTATCCCTGATTTCTCCAAGATCTTTTTCATGAAGGGGTGTTGGATTTTGTCATAGGCTTTTTTGGCATCAAGTGAGATGATCATGTTTTTTTTTCCTCAGTCTGTTTATATGGTGGCATAATCACGTTTTCTATGCAACAGTGCTTCTAAAATTAAAAGCACATACAAACACCTGCTGGTTTTACTAGAGCAAAAATGTCTAGTTCAGTATACCAGGAGTGGGGTATGCAATTCTGCAATTCTAATAAGCTCCCAGGAAATGCTGACGCATATGATTCTTGCAACACTGAGTCTCAATGTTCTTTAGCACATAAGTCAAGTGAGCCAACATGAGCACACTTCATCAAACTCTGGAGGGATTCAACTTCTGCTGGCAGAAATCCCCCCCATCAGCTGAAAGCCATAATTCAGTGTCAAAACTAATTTCAGCTAAATTGAAAGTTAACAGCAATCATATAAACCAGTGGTTATTGATTGGCCATGCATAACACAGCATTAGCATCCTATTGTAGTGACTGCAGACTCTCTATTCAAGCTACCTTAGTCTTACCTTGCAAGGCCACTTACTCATTTTTTTGTAATTTTTTATTAATTCAAATTAAAAACAAGCTTGCTTCACATGTCAATCCCTCCTCCCTCTTTCTCCCCTCCCTCCAACCTTCCCCCCAACCTCCCAACTGTCCCCCACTCCATCTACCCTCCACTCCCGAGGCTGAGTAGGGCCCTCGATGGGGGGCTCCCCAAAGTCAACCACATCATCCTGGACTGGGCCTAGGCCCTCCCCCATGTGTCCAGGCCAAGACATGGGGTGGGCTCTCAAAGCCCTTCTTACACCAGGGAAAAATACTAATCCACTACCAGGGGCCCCCTAGAGTGCAGAGGCCTCCTCATTGACATTCATGTTCATGGGTCTGGATCAGTCCCATGCTGGCCTCCCAGACAGCAGTCTGGGGTCCATGTGCCCCCCCCCTTGTTCAGGCCAGCTGATTCTATGGGTTTCACCAGCCTGGTATCGACCCTTTGGTATCTTCATTCCTCCCTCTCTGCAACTAGGTTCCAGAGTTCAGTTCAGTGTATATCTGTGGGTGTCTGCCTCTGCTTCCATCAGCCACTGGATGAGGGCTCTAGGATGGCATAAAAAGTAGTCATCAGTCTCATCATAGGGGAAGGGCATTTAGGCTATTCTTTCCACCATTGTCTAGATTGTCAGTTTGTGTCATCCTTGCAGATCTCTGGAAATCTTCCTCGTGCCAGATCTCTATGGCCTCAGACCTATAATGGCTCCCTCTGATATGGTATCTCTCATCTTGCTCTCTTCTATTCTTCCCCCAACTCAACATTTCTGCTACTCCATTTCCTCCTCTCCCCTCTTCTCCTCCTCTCATTCTGCACTGACTCATTTTAAGACTCTGGTAAGTCACACTCACTCCTCAACACTATCAATCACCTCTCTTATCTGTAAAGGCTCAGGGATCATTGCAGAAGTCAGGGAAGAAAGAGTGGAAGAGCCAAAGGTGGTGGATGACAAGGAAACAGTGTCTGGACACATCTGGGCATGATAGGGTTACAAAGTCCCAAGGAACCATTAGCAATTGTTAGCTGCTTGCAAGAGGAAAGGTCAGTTTCTCTTAACATAGTTCCATAAAAGCAAACCACACTCTAGTGAGAGGCCACACATCTGAGAATATTTGGGCAGCAAAATGTCCTTACTGAAATATCCAAAGAATACATTGTTGTGAGGGAAGGAATAAGGTGGGTTCTGGGAAGAACTGTGGGGGTGGGAGTGAATATGATCAAAACACATTGTATGAAAATTTACAAGAACACAGACACTTATCTTTTAAATCCTCTTGAAAAAAAATACATGACTGTCTAACCTTAACACTCTTCTTCCCCTTGACAAATTCCCACCAAGACAGAGGAGGTTTTCATTACAGTATGGAAGTCAAATTAAAGCCAGATCTTTCACTAGTTGAATAGAACATGGGTAAATAAACTGTGGAAAGAAAACCTCTTCTGATAAATGTTGCTATGCTACTGAGATGATTCAAGCAATTCATTAAACATTGATCATTTTAGAGAAACAGAGACAATACCTTTAGACCACCTCATGGAGATTATGGACATGTGACACAAGTACAAGCAGACTGTCCATGAATAAAATTTAGAACTTCTCATTTCCAGTTTTGCGGTGGAGAATGCCTTGTCAGACTTCAGAGATCAGGCAAAGGAGAAACATGAGTGGTTGCTAAATTAGAGAGATAGGTTGAGAAAAGTGCCTGTCAGGCTTAAATAGGGAAGAAAGGAAAGCAGAGACCTCAACCCATGTAATATCTCCTGAAAGGCTGAGATGATAAACACAGGGAAGTCCATATTAAATAGGTATTGAGATTTGTAGGCATAATTTAAACCATGAAAAGCTAGCACAGTTCTGTGTCCTTCTGTAATAAAGCTTACCTCCCCAAAAAGGCACAAAAATATCTTCCATTGTTTGGAATGTTATCCCATTATCAACATGGGATAACAACAAGTGGATCCAAGACTTTCTTTTCCCTTTTGACAGAAGAAGGAGAAGCAACAGGAGGCAGTCTCTTGCAGTGTGTTTAACTGAAAACCCAGTAGGCTAAAAACAAGATATAATGATAAGTTCTAAAACATTTTTAGTAACTTAAGGTGAAGAAAATTGGACATGGATAGCATAGACATAGTATATTGCCAATATTTAAGATATGTATCTCTTAGGTGAAGAGTGAGTAGATGAAGCTGCTCTTTTGTGATGCATGTATTCAAGAGCAGGTAAACTAGAAAGTTTTCCATAATGAATCAGAAGCTTGCTGTCCTGACTGCCAGGTTCCAAATAACCACTCTGAGGCTTATATTAATTGCCAATGTTCAGCCAATATCTCAGGCTTATTTCTAACCAGCTATTACATTTTAGGTTTAGCCCATATTCTTTATTTATTCTTTTCCACATGGCAGTACCTTTATTAACATGGCATGGTCATCTCCTGAGACCCCTCTGACTCCACCCTTCCTCATACCATCATTCTCAGTTTGTCTTTCCCACCTAACTGTATCTTGTCCAGCTATTAAACTAATCACAGCAACAGATACTAACACAGTATAAAGGGATATTCCACAGCAGGCTATGCTTGTCCCTGAATGTTACATGAAAATAGAAACTATATCTGAAAGCATCAGCACTGGGTATGTGTTTACTCAGTGTTCACATTCTGAATGTGTGGATATGACTGCTGTACTCTCCTAGGCAATAGGTAACTGGAATATCCACCTAATGACTATTGAATGCCCCAGGAAGACTCCAGGATCTTTCTGGACTATGAATTAACTTGAACAGCCAGAAAAGTTTGAGCTCAGGACAATTCCTTATACTTAATCTTTTATTGTATTTGTGAAAAAATAAACAATAAATGTAATCACCTTGTATTCACATCCCTGTCATAGCTATTTCCTACCCAGAGCCTGTAACTATCTCAATTATCTGAAATGGCTTAATACTACAGTCAGAAAGAGGCTGGAGTTGGCAATAACAATAAAGTTAAAAAGGGTCCTGGCTACTTTATGACTCTATGGAACCATTATAGTTCTCAGGATTGGAGTGAGACAGATTAAGAGAGGACATTAAAATTTTAGCATCCTCAAACAGCAGTATGGTTATTGCTTATTAATTATACCAAAGGAGCACAACTAATTAGTTTAATAGGCAGCATTATGTATGCCAGTGACAGATCAGAGGAAGGCAGTGTGCCATATAAAATTCTTTAGAGGAGTAACTGACAGCGTCTATTAACAGAGGCTCGGCACACCTAAGACAAATGGAAATAAACACAAAAGACCCAGAGAACTTGATTCACAGCCCTTTGAGTGCAAATTACAGTTTGTGCATCATAATGATAATCTTCTCAGGGATGAGGTTTTCCCCTTCAAAGACAACTAGAAATAATTTTCAATCTTTTCTTAGCTCTCCCCTTCTCTCAGTGAGAATAAGGGGGAGTGGAAATGGGAAATGGGAAAGAGAAGCCTGGATGTTTGTCAAGTACAGCTATTATGAGAAAGGCTGTAGATTAAAAGGCAAGCATGTTTAGAATTTAAAAGATGTTTCAGTGGTTTTTTAAAGGTACATATGAGACTTGAGTATTAGTGAGCCTATTTCTCAACTAAATGTTAGTGATTTAATTTTTTCCCTTTGCCTGTGAATTGGAAAATGTGTCTGACACTTGCTTTAATTTATATAACCTTTGTTTCTAGCATGTTCTTATCATGTCAAGTATCTACATTTATACTTTGGTAAATCACCTACTTCTATTATATCAATTATTTTATTAATTTTATTAATTGCTTTCCCAATTAATGTAGAAAATACTTACATAGTCTGGGAACTATTGAACAACTAACTGCCTCAGATACTATAATGTTTATAAAAGATTCTAAAACTCTGATTTAAAAAAAAACATTGTTAAGGGCATATGGTCATGATAGATCAAGAAACAGGAAATTTTTCAAAGAAAATTTGTAAAAGAGAGGGAAAAAAAGCAAAATATCAGGACCATAATATTAGGTACTATGTCTGAAAAACGAGGAAGGCACAGGGAGTGGGGGAGGGGAAGACAGCAAATTGCAAGATAGAGCATTAAGTTATAATATTAGCCAAAAATATTATATGAACATATAATTGTGTGGGTATATATTACACATCTGCATACATATTGATATATACATAGAGATATTTGAATTTTATTTTTATTCATTTGTAGATCTTATTATCGCAGAGTCAGCATCAACTGCAGAATCCTTTTGAACCTCCCATTTTATCCATACTGACTCCATGGAGTCTGTGTCTTGAAATCCAAAGGCAGGTGTTACATCTTATGAGACACCAATATTTCACCATCATTTCATCCTGACCCCCTATCTGTTGTTTTAACAACCCATTTTGTTAACAAACCGTTCCAAAGTCCTTGGTCCATGTGTCCTTACCCCACATGGCACTGCTATCCTGATAGTGGACAGACTCATGCCTATATGCAAATAGGTAAGTATCATCTGAGAAAGGCACAGGGCCATGTTCGTTAATCATGCTTTGAATTACTCTGTGAACTCCAATATCTGTTTACCATTGTCTTTCCAGGGTTTATTGTCTCAGCCTCTCAGGAGATAACACATGGGATGTGTTCTCTGCTCAAATCTGTAGCATCCCTTACTCCTGCATTTCAGCCTGCCAGGCACTTTCCTCAACTCATGCCTCAAATATAACAGCCACTGGGAGCAGTCCACCCAGCTCACTTTGCTGTAACTGCAAACATTGAGATGTCTGAGTCCATGTGCTCAGTCTCATCCAATGCTAAACCAGAAACAAAGGAAGACGAGCTGAAATTTTATCCACAGCCATGCAGTCGGCTCACAAGTGTCAACACCATCCTCTCTTGTGACTGACTCACTGTGACTTCAGATAGCTGTTCTGTTTCTGTAGAATGATCGGTGTCTAATTGCTGTGATCTTCTTGGTAACAAGACACAATTTATTTAAATGGTTATTTCTATTCAACTCCCACTTTCCCGGGTTTTATTCAACTCACTCAAATCTGATTTTAATTTTGCTCCTCTATTATAACTAAAATATTTTATTTAAACTGTCTATCATCCCTGCTACTTACCCTAGGCCTGTGACTTTATCAGTCATTCTAAATGACTCAATTTTTCTGCCAGTCTCTCAAAGAGGAACTAAGAATCATGCTCAATGCTTCCATGATGGCGTCCTATGTTGGCATCCACTCTACTACTTTTGTTCTATACAAAATTATCATTTCCATGTGGTTAACACCATTGATCTCCTGACTCCTTCTTCTTCTAATGCCAACACCTACAATTTATTATCAAAAAAAGAATAAATTTCCTTTAGTAAACAAAATATGTAACTTGACTCTTATCTGTTAATAATTTTCCAATGGGATAATTAGGGAGATGGCTCAGTCAATAGATTATTTGTCACCCAAGTAGATGAGCCATGTATAAAGGTTAAAAAAAAAAGCCAGACATGGAAGTCAAGTCCAGTGCTAAAGAGACTCAAACACTAGGGATCACTGGGCTTTGTTTGATATTCTGCTTAGAAAAATTGTTGTGCTTCAGATTCTGCAGGGAAAAATAAGTTGGAGAGTGATTGAGGAAGATATCCAATGTGAACTACTGGCCTCTATACTCAGACAGATATACATGTACATATGTATACACAGGTGCACACAATTTCCTGAGCAAATTGTGAGCATGGGGGAGGGGAGGCAGAGTAAAGAGAAAGAGAAGGGGAGAAGGGAAGGAGAGAGGAGGACATGAGGAAGCAGGAAGATTGAGACAGGAAAAATAGAGGAAATCAAGAAAAGAGATACCATAATAAAGGGAGCCATTATAGGTTTAAAGAGAAATCAGGCACTAGGGAAATGTCCAGAGATCTACAAAGATGACACCAACTAACAATCTAAGCAATAGTGGAGACGCTACCTTAAATGCCCTTCCCCTATAATGAGATTGATAACTACCTTATATGCCATGCTAGAGCCTTCATCCAGTAGCTGATGGAAGCAGAAGCAGACATCCACAGCTAAACACTGAGCCAAACTCCTGGAATCCAGTTGCAAAGAGGGAGCAGTGATGAGCAAAACAGTCAAGACCAGGCTGGAGAAACCCACAGAAGCAGCTGACCTGAACAAGGGGGATCTCATGGACCCCAGACTGATAGCTGGGAAACCAGCATAAAACTGATCCAGACCCCTGGAACGTGGGTATTAATTGGGAGGCCTGGGTAGGGGCTTCTAGTAGTGGATCAATATTTATCCCTAGCTCACGAATTGATTTTGGGAGCCCATTCCACAGAGAAGAATACTCTTTCAGCCTATACACATGGGGGAGGGCCTAGGCCCTGCTCCAAATGATGTGACAGACTTTGAAGATTCACCATGGGAGGCCTTACCCTCCCTGCAGACCTGAAAGGGGATAGGATAGGGGGTCGGTGAGGGGCAGGGGAGAATGGAAGGGAGAGGGAACTGGGATTGACATGTAAAACAAGATTGTTTCTAATTTAAATTTTAAGAAAGGAAAAAAAAGAACAAATATAAGTCACAATAACCAGCAGCTGCTAGGCCCCATCCAGGACTGAATTGCTGGGGACACAAATGATGTCTTTCCATGTTTTTGGTGGGTGGTGGAGGAGGGTAAACCAACTAGGAGCCAGTGTATCATCATACCAAGTACTGCTCAAGGATAAAAGGAAAGGCAACAGCTCTGCACCATTCCTTGTGGCTATGGTAGGCAGTTCTCAACCAAGTGCTACCTGTGACCCAACCAAGAGCCCTGGTCCTGGGCAGTCAGACACCATTGTGGTGAGAGAATATAGGGTGGGGAGGTGGCAGAGAGGGATAGGAGGAATGGAACCTGAACTGGGGAGAAGGGTGGATCTGGAAAGGTGAGGGCAATGAGAGATGGGCTGATGTGAATGGCCAGCTGGTTCCTGGAGCAACGGAGAAGGCTTGTGTTGATATTTGTGACAGCTGGGGGCTGTGGCAAGGTCTGTTGTCTGGGCTACCACTTGGGGCCACATTAGTATTTAAGGACTACTACAGGGGCCATGCCAGCCTGGATGTCATGCACAGCCACCTAGGGGAATGGTGACGTCCTGGCCCAGCCTGGTGCTGAGAACCATGTCTGGGTCTGTGGTCCTGCCATGCTGGGGTCTATGATGATGTCTCTGGCTAATGTTGCCTCCAGAGGCCACACACATATTTGGGATCTGGGCCACAACATGTGACCATGTTTGTGTTCGAGGACAATACTGCCACAGGGGCCATGCCTGTCCTGGTGGCCTGTATTGCTACCTGGGACTATGGTAACATCCAGGCCCTGGGTGCTGCCTACAACCATGTCTGGGCCCATGGTCCTACAACAGCCAGGGTGTATACCAATGTCCATGTGTTCATACTTTCAGGATTCTATCGAACTAACAGGGAAGTGGAATGTCAAACAAGAATTCTTGGCTTGGTGATTTGTTGGTCATGAATCATGGGATGTCATTTCTTTTATCTTGTAAACAGTCACTTTGTTTTTGAAATGGAGAAAGTCAATCCTCAGCTCTAATAGAGAGGGTTTGAGAAATAAGCTACATGTAGAAGTCCCTATAAATGCTCAAACTCTCTCAAAATGTGATTAATTCATGTTCCATATAATGTAAATCTTTTAGTTATTGGATGTTTTTGAAAGCTAGTTCTATGCTTACCACTGAGCTGGACAATGTGTAATGTTTTAAAAATCACCTCAGATATCAAGAAAATAGTAATATGTGACAGATGCAAAAACTGAGGTCCACAAGAAACCCCATGGAACATCAATATTTTTATTCTAACACATCCAACATATATTTATTACCCCCTTAAAATAATTATGTAGCTTGTTGAAATACAAACTCATTGATAAACCACCTTCTACCTTGCTGTTGTCTGTTTTTAAATGCATCAGATAATGGCAGGAAAAGTCAGTGTGAAGATAATTTTAAAATATATATAGAAACAACTAGAAATACAAAAAATGACTAATTACCTCTAAAAACATATAAGATCTCTTAACATTTATTACAACTCTGTATGATGAATGCTTCATCTTTGTTCTTGTTTGGTTTCTATCACTATGATAAAGACCATGACCAAAATAAACTTGAGAAACAAATATTTCATTTTGCCTTACAGTTGCAATCAGGCAACCACTGATGAAGTCAAGGCAGGAACTCATGGCCAGAACCTGGAAGCAGAAACTGAAGCCATAGAGGAATACCTCTGACTAGTCTAGCCCCCATGGCTTTCTCAGACTCCATTTTATACAACCCAAGACATCTGCCCAGTAGTGACACTACCCACAGTGAGCACTAAGCTCATACCTCACCAATCAAGAAAATTCAGTTGAATCACCAAATCAAAAACAAACAAGAGTGAACAATAATCAATGGTCATTAATATCCATCAACATTAATGGTCTTAACTCCCCTATAAAAAGACACAGATAAGGTACCTAAGAATTAAAGGTTGAGGGAAGATCTTCCAATCAAATGGACCCAAGAAACAAGTGGTGGTAGCAAACCTAATATCCAATAAATTGGACTTTAAATTAATATCAGTCAAAAGATGAAGAAGGTCTACTCATCACAGGAGAAATCCATCAGGATGAAGTCTCAATTCTGAACATTTATGCCCCAAATACAAAGGCATCCACGTTTGTAAAAGAAACATTCCTAAAACTCAAATCACACATAAAACTGCACACATTTATAGTGGGAGATTTCAATACCTCACTCTCACCACTGGACAGAAACACCAGGCAGAAACTTAACAAAGAAACAAAAGAACTAATAGAAGTTATGGTGCAATTGAACTTAACAAATATCTATAGAACATTCCACCCAAATACAAAACAATTTACCTTATTAGCACCACATGGAACCTTCTCTAAAATAGACCACATACTTGGCAACATGGCAAACCTCAACAAGTACAATAAAATTGAAATAACCCCCTGTGTCTTATCAGACCACCATGCTTTAAAATTAGAATTCAACAACATCATGAACTACAGAAAACTTACAAACTCATGGAAATGAAGTAACACCCAATTGCACAACTCATGGGACCAGGAAGAAATAAAAAAAGAAATTAAAGATTTCCTAGAATTCAATGAGAATGCAGACACAACATATCCAAACCTATGGGATACTGTGAAAGCAGTAATAAGAGGAAGGTTCATAGCGCTAAATGCCCACATGAAGAAACAGGAGAATAATCACACTAGAGAATTAACAGCACAACTGAAAGCTTTAGAAAACAAAGAAGCCAATACACCCCGGAGGAACAGATGCCAGGAAATAATAAAATTGAGGGCTGAAATCAATAAAATGGAACCTAGGAGAACAATACAAAGAATCAATATAACAAAGAGTTGGTTCTTCAAGAAAATCAACAAGATAGACAAACCTTTATCTAAACTTACCAAACAACAAAGAGTGAACATGCAAATTAATAAAATCAGGAATGAAAAGGGGGACATAACAACAGACACAGAGGAAATCCAGAGAATCATCAGGTCATACTTTGAAAACCTATATTCCTCAAAATTGGAAAATCTAAAGGCAATGAACAATTTTCTGGACAGATTTCACTTACCAAAATTAAATCAAGAACAGATAAGCCTATAACCTCAAATGAAATTGAAGCAGTCATTAGAAGTCTCCCAACCAAAAAAAAAGCCAAGGGCCAGATGGCTTCAGTGCAGAATTCTACCAGAAATTCAAATTACAGTTAATATGAATTCTCCTCAAAGTATTCCACACAATAGAAGCAGAAAGGTCATTGCCAAACTCTTTTTATGAGGCTTCAATAACCTTGATACCCAAGCCACACAAAGACACAACTAAGAAAGAGAACTACAGATGTTCCCTTATGAACATTGATGCAAAAATTCTCAATAAAATACTGGCAAATCGAATCCAAGAACACATCAGAGAAATCATCCATCCCAATCAAGCAGGCTTTATCCCAGGGGTGCAAGGATGGTTCAACATATGAAAATTCATCAATGTAATCTACCATATAAACAGACTGAGGGAAAAAAAAAACACATGATCATCACACTAGAAGCCGAAAAAGCCTTTGGCAAAATCTAACACCCCTTCATGATAAAGGTCCTGGAGAAATCAGGGATAGCAGGAATATACCTCAACATAATAAAAGCAATATACAGCAAGTGACAGCCAAAATAAAATTAAATGGAGAGAAGCTCAATGCAATTCCTTTAAAATCAGAAACAAGATAAGGCTGTCCACTCTCTCCATACCTCTTCAATATTGTCCTTGAAGTTCTAGCTAGAGCAATAAGACAACAAAAGGAGATCAAGGGAATACAAATAAGAAGAAGTCAAACTCTCATCATTTGCAGGCAACTCCTACAGCTGATAAACACCTTCAGCAAAGTGGCAGGATACAAGATTAACTCAAAAAATCTGTAGCCCTACTATATACGGATGACACATTGGTGGAAAGAGAAATCAGAGAAGCATTACCCTTTAAAATTGCCACAAACAACATAAAATACCTTGGAGTAACACTAACCAAAAAAGGGAAAGATCTGTACCGTATGAATTTTGAGTCTCTAAAGAAAGAAGTTAAAGAAGATACCAGAAAATGGAAAGCTCTCCCATGCTCTGGGATAGGCAGGATCAACGTAGTAAAAATGGGAATCTTGCCAAAAGCAATCTACAGATTCAATGAAATCCTCATCAAAATCCCAACACAATTCTTCACTGACCTTGAAAGAACAATTCTCAACTTTATATGGAGAAACAAAAGACCTAGGAGAGCCAAAACAACCCTGTACAATAGAGGAACTTCTGGAGGCATCACTATCGTCCTGAAAATAGCTTGGTATTGGCACAATAATAGACAGGTAGACCAATGGAATAGAGTTGAAAACCCTGATATTAACCCACACACCTACGAACACCTGATTTTTGACAAACAATCCAAATTTATACAATGGAACAAAAAGAACATCTTCAACAAATGATGCTGGCATAACTGGATGCAAACATGTAGAAGACTACAGATAGACCCAAACCTTTCACCCTGCACAAAACTTAAGTCAAAATGGATCAAAGTCCTCACCATAAACCCAGCCACACTGAACCTACTAGAAGATAAAGTGGGAAATACCCTTGAATTAATGGGTACAGGAGACCAATTCCTGAACATAACACCAGTAGCACAGACACTGAGATCAACAACTAATAAATGGGACCTCTTAAAACTGAGAAACTTCTGTAAGGCAAAGGAAATAGTCAGCAAGACAAAACGACAGCCCACAGACTGGGAAAAGATATTCACCAACCCCACATCCGACAGATGGCTGATCTCCAAAATATACAAAGAACTCAAGAAGCTATTCTCAAAAACACCAAACAATCCAATTAAAAAATGGGTTACAGAACTAAATAGACAATTCTCAATAGAGGAATCTAAAATGGTGAAAGACACATAAAATGTTCAACATCCTTGGCCATCAGGGAAATGCAAATCAAAACAATTCTGAGATACCATCTTACTCCTGTCAGAATGGCTAAAATCAAAAATACCAATGACAGTTTATGTTGGAGAGGATGTGGAGAAAGGGGAACACTCCTCCACTGCTGGTTGGAGTGCCAACTTGTACAGCCACTTTGGAAATCAGTATCATGACTCCTCAAGAAAATGGGAATGAGTCTACCACAAGATCCAGCAATTCCACTCCTAGGCATATACCCAAAAGGAGCACATTCACACAACAAGGACATCTGTTCAACTATGTTCATAGCAGCACTATTTGTAATAGCCAGAAATTGGAAGCAGCCTAGATGACCCTCAACTGAAGTATGGATAGAGAAAATGTGGTACATTTATACAATGGAGTACTACTCAACAGAAAAAAACAATGGAATCTTGAAATTTGCAGGAAAATGGATGGAACTTGAAGAAACCATTCTGAGCGAGGTAACCCAATCACAAAAAGATAAACATGATAATTACTCACTCATATATGGACCTGCTTTATGATACATAGTAGTAACTCTGCTTTATCAGAGCTGTTTTTAATGATTTTTCTCACAATGGTTTCCTTCCAGATGATGATTGAGAAGCTAATTTTTTAAAAAATGGTGCCAGGTACCACAAGAGTAACAGAACTGTGCTGTTTTCTGGGATTTTGTTTTTTACTTTTTTTTAAATGGAGTGTGCTGGATATCTCTACAATTTTGTTCAAATGACTGCAGAACCTGGAAAAGCTGTTGCTGCTATTGATGTATAACATACTGCTATTATTGGTCTTTTTATATAAATATATATTCATAAAAAATAAAAATGTATTTGTATGGATAAAAAAAAGAAAAGAAAAGAAACCTTCTCTTCCCTGTCAACAAGTTCTGGTAATGTAAATAGCCAGTTTCTTGGGAAGTTTCCAGAGACATTCTTTGCATTTGTAAACATTCACATATTTGTAATTCTCTTTCATAAAGTATATGTACATTGTCAAAAAGAAAGAAAATTTGGTTGAATATGACAGACTTTGAATACCCCCTACGAAAGGTCTCACCCTCCCTGGGGAGCAGAAAGAGTATGGGATAGGTAGGGTGTTAGTTGGGGGGCCAGGGGAGGAAGGGAGGGACCTGGGGTTGACATGTAAAATAATTTTCTTTCTAATAAAAAAAAGTGGGAAAGAAAAAAAGAAAATTCAGCACAGACTTGTTTACAGGCCTTTGTGATGGTGTCAGTTCTTCAGTTGACCATTCCCTCTTCCCAGATGTTAAGCTGACAAAATAACATAAATAAATAAACCACACGACATTTTATGTGGTAGTATAGCTTGGTAGCAGGTATCTCCAGAGTTTAGAAAGTTCAATGACACTTTGAACTAAAAATTATTCCCAAAAATATTTTCTTGTGTATTTAATATGTTGCTTCATAGAAATAATCACTTAGCATGCTCAAAATACATTTTGAGACAGGTTTCACAATGGAGCCTTAAGTTGGCCTTGAACTCACAGAAGCAGTTCTCTTACTCCAACCTCCTGAATGTTGTGATAACAATCATGTGTCATGACACCCAGCCATGCAGCACATTTTGGTTTGTCAGTTAACCAGGGCACACATTTTATTTCCTACCTGGAGATGAGGTACCTGTGCATCCATGTGTATGACACAATAAAGCCAACACACATGGTGTGGTTTCTTACT
Source organism: Cricetulus griseus (assembly GCF_003668045.3). Taxonomy (NCBI): domain Eukaryota; kingdom Metazoa; phylum Chordata; class Mammalia; order Rodentia; family Cricetidae; genus Cricetulus; species Cricetulus griseus. The sequence goes on along the minus strand of NC_048603.1, from coordinate 18,033,889 downwards.
TTCACATTTCATTGTGAAGACCAAAATATGACTTGGATTCATATTATAGAGCTTCCAGTTAAAGGTTTTCTCCTCTTTCCTATGGAAAAGCTGCCAATATTAGAAAATAATTAATATTCCACTGCTTTCTCTATTACAAATTAAAATTGCATGGCAGGTGTGTGGAAGTAATCTGATCAGTCTGAGCAGGATCTCAAGCAAGAAACTCATTATCTTCTTCTGTTTATATTCTACCGTAGGTTTGGAGTTCAGTTTGGGGATCTTTCTAGGTATAAATCTGAGGGTAATGATGTTTGTAAGGAGGAATGTGGCAGCAGTCTACAAAGAGTGCTGAAAACTTGGTAGACATTTCATCAATTAGTTAGAAATGACAGCACTTGAACAATGTCTGGGAATTATGTGTAGAATGTATAGATCTAGAAACCAATAAATGAATGTTACAGGAAAAGCAATTTCACTCTACTCTGCCTTGTGTAGGCAGACCTTATTGTACTGTGTTCTCAATCACTGGGATGAAAGAAAAATTAACAAGGAAGATTTTCAAACATTTTAAAACATCCCTAGCAGAAAAGCAAGATATTTTGGTGAAACACCCATAAATTTCTTCTTCTCAAACCCTTACACTAATGGTATTTCAGGGTGTATGTATTCTTCTATTGCTCTTTAGCTCTGATGTCCAGTCCTCATTTAGTCAATTTTTTTTACTCTAGCTTCTCTGAATTGCTCTTGAGAATTTCCCATGGAGTCCCACATGTTCTGCTGAGAAACATCCATATAGTTCTAGTTTTTTTGAATTGCCAAAGATTGTATACATTTCTTTTATAAATTTATAATTTATAATGATTATTTATAATTTATAAATTATAAATTATAAAATTTATAATATTATAATGATTTATAATATGTAGACATGGTATTATGAATTGTGTCAGCTAATTAATTTTATTGGTCACTTTTGTTACTACAACAAAAGTCCTGACAAGAGCAGTTCAAGAAAGCAACAGTTTGTTTTTGCTCACATTTAAGTATACAGCCCATCATAACAGGGAAGGCCTGACCATAAGATCCCAGAAGCAGATGGTTATACTGAACCTGCAATCAGGAAACAGAAATGTATGTTGGTGCTTAGCCTGCTTTCTTTTTTTAATTATTTCTTTTACTTTTGAAACATATAATTACATTTCCTCCTTCCCTTTCTTGTCTGAACCCTCCTGTATATTTCTCCTTGTTCTTTTCATGCATATTCATTAATTGTTGTTGTATGCATGTATGTATATTTGTATATGTATATAAATATGTATTCCTAAACACATAAATACAACACACTCAGTCTATATAATGTTACTTGTACACATATTTTCAGGACTGAGCATTTGGTATTAAATAATGAACTGATGTGCTCTTTCCCCAGCCAGACTCTTTGTCCCACTCCCAGCATCCCTAAGTTGCCTGTAACTCAATACTATACTCCAGCTCATAGAATGCTGCTGCCGACATTTAGTATATGTCTTCTATTCTAGAACACCCTCATAGACATATTCAAGTGTTTGGCCCCTAGTGATTCTAGATCCTAACTGACAGTGAATATCAGTCATCACATTAACCTACACATTTCTTTACATGTTTACCTTTTCTGTGATGAGAACACCTGAAATCCATTTTCTTAAGAACTGGGAAGAATAGAATGCACAGTTACTAACTATAGCCACCATGCTGTACAATAAATGATGTTGAATGTTTTTCTTCCCATTAAAAGTCTAACCTTTGACCAGCATCTTCCTAAATACTATAAAGTATTGGCTATAAAAACCCATTATGCCCCCAATCAAAACTGTAAAATATATCAATTTGCAATATCTTGAACCAAACATTTAACTGATCTAGTCCAGCAGATCATATTTTAGTGGCAGGGTCTTGAGAAAGAGGGACCATATCAGAAGATAAGAAGATAGATAATTTCAGGATCTGGAGATTTCACAAGCTGTCTTGTGCCTCACAAGCTCATTAAGAAGTATAGTATCTTATGCACCACTGCCAGGATAGAAATGAGATGCAGTCAACAGAAACTATCATCAATGGGACAAATTCAGTAGGAAGCTGATATAACAATGTTTCTCAAGGGGAACACTGAATATTTCTACAACATTACAGACTGACACACAGCAGTCTTCAGACTGAAAATCTTAGCCTCTTATGGTGGGAAGAGTTAGGTTTTCATGATAAAAAAACTGTAAATCCTCCAGGGCCATGGCCCCAGACCATTCATTGGTCAGTATCAACAAACACAATGCATCAAGAGCAAATGAACTTTCAATCCCTGAAAAGTTGAGTTGCTGACTTCTAACAAAAGTGATACACAGAGTGTCACCGAGTAGGATGATGGTTTATTCCTACATTTCTTGAGCTGACTCATGCTCATCCAATACCACTGGAATATTTAAGAGAGTTAACACCATCTGAGCTTTCTGAGCCCCATAGTTAATCAACTGAAATAAATTATTTTAGGTGGCACTGAGTAATCTGTGTTTACTGCAACCACCACAAGTTATTCAAGTTCAAAGGTCTGAGGACAATCTGTCCACAGAGCTACTGCTGCAGTTGAGTACATCTTACAGGATTCATGTTTGCCACAGTGATGGGGTAGAGCCTAGAGGACTGTGTTTGGGCCACGGAGAACCTGCATTCATGAGTGGATTAACACCAACTTTCCAGGGTGAATCCTCACTGTTATGAAAATGAATCACTGTTCAACCCAGGAGGGCACTATCATAAATTGAGGCTCTCTGCTGTGATTTTATTCTTTTGCATGTGCCATTTTGTCATGTTCTGACATTATCCAAAACATGAGGTCCTCCCCAGAAGCTGAGCAAATGTCAGCACCATGATCTGGAACTTCACAGACTTCAGAACTGTAAGGCAAAATAACTCCCTGTTCTTTAAAAATGGCCAAATCTTCAGTATTCTGTTATAATTAAAGCAAACAGAGCAAGACAGTCTTCATGATCCTGTCCAGTGAATGTTGTGATCTTGTGCTGCAGTGATTTGTAATTTGAAAAACGCTGTTCTGGTAGATATTTGTCAACTTGACAAAATTTAAAGTCAGCAGGGTAAAGGGAACCTCAGTTGAGAAATTGCCTCCATTGTTTGTCCTGTGAGCATGACTTGGAGGCATTTTTCTTAACTGCTAATTGATATGGGGAAGTCCAGGCCAGTTTGGGTAGTGACATCTCTAGGGAGACAGGTTTGAGTCATATAAGAAAGGTAACAATTTTCCAGGAGAAGCAAGCCAATAAGCAATGTTTCTCCTTGGTCTATGTCTCAACTTCTGCCTTGGCTTTCCTAAATGGGTGGCTATAAGTTATAAGAAGAAATAAACTCTTTCCTCTCTCAGATTTCTAAGCAACTTTGGGGAGGTTTTATGGTCTTATGGCTGAATGATATATATATATATATATATATATATATATATATATATATATATTATATGAGAATGCACCAGATAAAAGAAACAATGCACCAGATATTTGTGGCACCATTTTGAGGTCAGAATTCCAACCTCAATAGTAATGTGAAGCCAGATATCAGCACCAAGCCTTAGCATGATCATACTTAAAACAAATAAAAATGCCCTGGGATCAAAAAGCCTGCAGTCAGTCCCCAGTTCTGATATCCATTTGCATTTCAACCTTAGCTAATTTGCTTAATCTCATGCCAGTTAACATTATTCATCATACTGACTATATCATCGTTTGCTGAACATGAACATTATTATGAAATGTGTCTGTGAGGGTGTATCTGGATCTTCATGAGTTTGACTATTCAGTGAAGCAAATAGCCCTCCTCAGGGTATGTAGGCATCACACAATCTGTGTAGTATATGAAAATAAAACAAAGTAATAGAACGGAGATAGATTTCCTTCTTGCTTGCTCATTGGAGCTGACCTTTAGCTCTTGTCCCCTTGAATTAGACTTTATACCATAAGATACCCAGTTCTTCAGACCTATAGAAACTGACCTCATCCCACTGGTTATTATTCTATTGCTCTGTACAGACACCATAACCAAAAAAAATCTTATAAAACAAACAAAATAGAGAAGAAACAAAAGAACGAAATTAATTGGGGCTGGCTTACAGTTTCAGAGGCTTAGTCCATCATCATCATGGAAGGAAATAGACTGGCATGGTGCTGGAGCGGAAGCTGAGAGCTTTAATAGTGATCCCCAGGCATCAGGCAGAGAGCAGGGCATGGGCTTTTGAAACTTCAAACTCCACCCCTAGTGACACAATTCTTCCACCAAGGCCATACTTCCTAATCCTTCGCAAACAGTTCATCAAGTGGGGACAAAGCATGAAAACATAGCAGTCTATGGGGCCCATTCTCGTTCTAAATTACAGAAGTCTCTAAATTACAGAAGTCAGAAAATGGCACTTACTATCTCCTATAACCACATGGCTCATCAGTCTTCCTAATTCTATAAATAGTGTTGGGCCTTTTCACTAGAGAACCCTGACAATTATGATCTCTTTGTACTTCACATTTCTAGATGTGTGTAAGAGTGGGAGAAGCACCTGCCTCATCATAAACATAATATAATACTATCCAAAGCTCAGCTTGCCTTATGGTAAATCACCTGTAAAATGAAATATCATGATTGTGCTGTAGAAAGGATCACCTGGCTTTGTTCTTAACAATAGAACAGCAAAGCAGAAAGAGACAAGAAGAAAGATGGCTCTAAACACTTCCTGTAGAGCAAATAGATGGTCATCCACTCTGGCAAGCATGAGTTCATTAGTAAAGTCACCCAGCATTAACACAGTGTTGGCCTCTTATTAGAAGATAAATTTTACTCCAAACTACTTTTTTTCTGGTTGTTTTGAAGTTAAATCATCTTTAAAAAAAATTGTAAACATCTTTTCATGATCACTCTTCAGTTCTGACAGCAGTAGTGGCCCATTTAGGATCAACACAAAACCTCCAAAATGCCTTTCAATAGCATTATGTCTCAATTGAAAGTAAAATTTAAAATAAAAACCTGTCAACCACTCAGGTAAGTCTTCTCCAGGCCCTTTCAAATTTAATTCTATTGATGAATGTTAAAGCTAATCACTTGGAATTGATTTCTATTGATTTGTGTCTAATTGAATTCAATTAAATGCCAGTAATTTGCATTGAGCAAATTAAATGGCACAGACTAATTAGATTGAAGGCATTCTCACTGAGGTGTAGATTGTTCATGAAGACAATCCCACTGTGATGTGGTTTTAATACTGACTCCTGGGGTGACAGCTATTGGAAAGTTATTAAAGCTCAGCAGATGTACTGATTATTAGGATACCAGTTCTAAAAGGATAAACTATAGATGTGTTGTAATTACCTTGAAGTCTGTGACTCTATCAACTGAAAATATTTGAGGCCTGTTTCTAAAGGATAATCATATAGCATTTGGCTACAATTGCAAGAAATAAAAGACTGCATCTTCAGAGGGCAGGTAGGAACTAGAGAGAAGGTATTTAGCATTCTGTGATTTACCAGTTCTTCTGCTGTGAGACGTGAATATTTAATAGATACATTACTACCTGTAGGTGTTTGTCCTGAGTACAGCTTGTACATAGCCTCAACCTCCATGCTTTTTCTGCATCTATTTCATTTGCATCTACAGCAACCTGTGCTCTAAGGTACATCCTGCCAAGTCTCTAACTTTAATTCTTGCTGGTCTCATATATATCCCAAGGCTTTTCTTTTGACATTATATCAGGGGCATACCATAGGCCTACTAGAGCTTATCTACAAGGAACTAGGAAGTGTAAGGCAGATAACAGACCAGGGAGTGCAAGTTGAGTAACATGAATGGGGGGAGTTATGAATTGACTGTGTCCTTCTATAATTCATATGTTCAAATCCTGACTCACAGTGGGATGGTGTTGAGCAGTGTTGGTGGGGGGTCTTTGGAACTAATTAGATGAAGCCTTGGGAATGGGCTAACATGATGGAATGTGTGCCCTCACAGAAAGACTTCTAAAAAGTCAGAGAAAGCTCTCAGCAGAAGTAAATCTGGTCAGCAACTTGAATTTTTACCTCTTAGCCTCCAGAACCATAAGCAACAAATTTGTGCTGTTTAAGCAATCTAGTCTATGATGTCTTATCAGTTAATTCTTACAACTATAACAAAATGCCTTAGAGTATGAAATTAACCACATGACACTGATACTTCTCAGATATGAAGACTATAAAATTCAAAACAAGGAGTTAGCAGACCACATCTTTGGTGATCAAATGATTATTCATAGTTGGCTTACCTAATATTTCTCATATATCAGAAGGGACAAGTAGTCTTCAAGCCCTTCTCATAAAAGCACTTACCTGATCCTGGAAGTGGAACCCACATAATTTGATGACTCTTTCAAGACTTAGTGACCATGAATTTTGGTGGGGACAGTAAGATTGCAATGTCTTGATGTTGTAAGGATACAAACTATTTGCCTGTGCAGATTAGTAAGGCCGTTGATGAATGAATGTTGTTTTGTTTCTTTTACTAAATGGGAGCCCCAGGATGTTTACAAATAAAATATCTAGAGCTTAAAAATATTAACATATATTCTAGAGCATAATTCAACTTAGAAATAGAAGATTCCCCCATGAAAGGCCTCACCCTCCCAGGGGAGCAGAAAGGGCATGGGATGGGGGCGTCAGTTGGGGGCAGGAGAGGAGCTCATGATCCAGTGAGATGTCTCAGCCTACAAGGGCAATTGCTGCTAAGTCTGATGCCATGAGCTCGATACCCAGAACCCACATCATGGCAGGGGAGAATTAATTTACTCAAGGTTTTATTTGACCTTCTTGTGTACTGTGGTACATGACACACACACACACACACACACACACACACACACACACACACACACACACACACACACACCAATAAATATGTAAATAATAAAATAATTCAGGAATTTTTTTTCTACTTTGTAACATGATATTCTGGGCAAACTGAATCTTCTTCCCAAATCATGGCTGTGCTGCCACATTTTGTCTTGCTGATCCTTTGTTTTGCCATTGGTTTCTTAGGTTTAGCTGGTTGCGACTTACCTTTGATGAGGACACTCTGTTGCAAAGGTTATGGACATCGTTACTTTTAGTTATCTGCATAAGAAACAACCTTTCCACATCTAGAGCTTTCTATATGCTGTTCTCTGGAAGGATTAGAACCCTATGGTCAGCACAGAGAGCTCTCATCCTCACCCACATCTGACAATATCTGCTTTGATATAATCTTCCTCCAAACCTTTCAGGCTTTGAAAGGCTTAATGTTTTCTTCTATGCTTCCACTCACCTCTTCTGCTGCTAATATGTGTGTGCTAGTTTGTTCTGGTGCATTTACATGGCTGTATCCCTGATCTCAAAGACAGTTGTGATAGACAACCCAGTTCTGCTGTAATATACCCTCTATTCCTCATTAGTTGTACATGACATTGACAAATGTTAAATAACCAGTTGACACATTTTGAATCCATTCTAAATCTTCAGTTAAGTAGTTGAGCATTTCTTTAAAAAAATATGTTGCATCTCTATTTTTTGTATCAATCATATGTTTTTCTCTGCATGGAGAAAAATCTGACCAGTATTCTTTATCCCACAGCTTGTAACTTAGGAAGAAAGGGAAATGAATCTGACTAAAAGTAAGTGAGCGATGAATATCTAAAAGAGATAAACATAGAGAGGGAGGAAATTGCTTTGAGCCTATAAAATATAATAGCATGACAGATTGGGATAAACAAGGAGTTAAACCACATGATTCTGGGATGAAGACCTGGAGTAACCTTTGTGACAAGCAGGAAGAGACCTCTTTGGCCAATATATAATTTTGTGAGAATAGAGGTTGACTTCTTTAAATTTTTATTTTATTCCCACCATCTTCTGAATATTCTGTCCTTGAAAAGCACTCATTAAATCAGGTCATAAGCAGTTTTCATAAATTAAAGATAATGTGTGTTGATGTTCGCTGTAAACACTTAGACATTCTGTACTTGAAGGTTGCCATTGCCAAAAACTAGACAGATCTGTTTCAGGGGACCTCTAAAAAAACGTGAGATTTGTCTCCATCTCTTTGGACTCTCTGCTTTTCCCATGGCTTTTGATTCTAAAATTTGAAGCTTTCTACCATTTCTCCCACAATATACAAGGCTTAGAAACAGATATTCAATTATTCATTCCATTGAGCACATTTATGCCAATAAGGCATAATCTCGGGTCACAGGGAGAAATGCTTTATCTACCTCAGGTTAAGTGTGAAATAAAGTATTCTCTGTATAGTAAAGGATTTTTTTCTCCTTGAAGGTATCAGGGATCCATATAGAGGGATATTTTGGAAGCAAGTAAGATTTTCTATCTTCCTAAACTCATCAATTTGGCAAACAACACAGAAAGCTGGAAAAAGTCAGAACTGGGGATTGAAGGTCTGCCTTACCTAAAAAAGAAGAAATGTAAGTGACGGTTACCCAGATTCTCTGCTGTATGTGAAACACATTTGCTGCTACATAGAGAAGAAACATCACACTTGCTTGTTTGCTTGTGCCTGTGGAATGGTACTTCCCACAGTGGGTTGGTCTTCTTACATCAATTAGTTTAATTAAGCTAATTTTCTACAGACATGTTCATAGTACAACCTAATGGAGATAATCTCTCATTGATGCTCTCTTTACAGGTAATTCTATGTAGTGTCAACTTGACAGTTAATCCTGACCATCATAGCTTCTTAGAGAATGACAGGGAAGCAGAACCAAGATGGTTAACTTCTCCATTCACTAAAGTGAATGCCTTTAGTGCACATACCCTAGATCTGAGGCTGATGCTCACCTTTCAGAATGTCAGTGACACTCACTTAATAGAAGAATTAACTGTATATCAATAATCAATAACACTCTTCCATTTGTACAATACACAGTGTGAGTTGCTAAAAATCTTTTACATAAACTCAATGATTTGGCATCTGCAATCACTCAGTAGGAGAAAGAAAATTTGTGCATATTATTCCAACTTACCAAAAACTTACATGGAAACTAAAGAGATTTGTTGGCAGCCAAAGATCTCAGGGCTTGGCATGAGATCTTGGCTGGCCACATAGTTGTATATTAACCTTTACATAGCAGCTCCTTAGAACCTCAGCTCAAGAAAAGAAACAATTTGACCCAGTCCTCCACCCACAGGCTCAGTCACCTAGGCAACCCCTCCTGAACCTCTTACTCATGAACTCTTTTCCCTGCCAAACATCCTCTTTGTGGCTTCCTAATATCCTACCTACACTAACACCTGGTGCACAACACAACCCATTCTGCCCCTCCCCATATCCTGCTCTACTGACTATATAAGCTAGCCTGAGAAATATAAAGTTTGCCACTTGATCAGAATCCTGTCTTATGGTCGTTCTTTCTGTGTCTCTTGTCCCCATTCCCTATCCCTGACTTTCTTGCCCCATGTTGATGTCCCGCTGGTCAGGACAGAGATTGATTTGAAACACAGTTATCTAAATAAAAACACAACGAAGTATAGGACTTTAGGATGGGATGACATGTTCTCCTTTATTGAAGAATTTGAAAGCTTCCCCCCTAACAAACTTTATTTCTTTCTCCCTACTTTTTCCTAGTATGTTCTCTCTCAACCTCTTCTTTGTTCTCTACTTTTCTACTTTTTCTCATTGTAACTTTTTTCAACTTTTCTTTTTGGCTTCTCCCTATACATAGGTACATCTCAAGAAGGATGAAAGAGAAAATGTTTGGTTATTTTCAGACAGTTATTCTCATGCATATTGAACCCCTTGGAGACATTCAGAATTTGAGTGTCTTCAACCTTGCCTAACCTCCCTTAACATTTTTTTTTTATTCCAGGCCTTTCCTATGATTGAAAATAATGGCCTTGGAAAGTGCAAAGTGAGTATCATGGCTATCTTTGCAATGCTATCAACTGTCAAAAATCAATGCACAAGTAAATAAACATTCATACACAGGATTGACACCAGGCCCAGGTTGTTCTTATAGAGTAAGACGCCTTGAAAAGCAAGAGGTACTTGCATCTTACTAGCCAATCATTAGAGGCAGCTGCCATCACATGTGGAATGGCCTCCCTTCAAACACTACTGACTCAAGTTAAGCTTAAATGAGAAAAAAAGAAGAAAGAAGGTACAGCAGGGCACTTTAAAAGAACCCTGAGATGTTTAAGCATGAAAATCAAAGGCCGTACCCAAGCCCTGAGCTTCCGCAAGAGATTTCCTTGACTCTCTTAACAGACAAAACATGAAAAACACTTGAGGATAGAAGAGTTCACTTTAAATTTCTTCCAACTTCTTTTTATAAACCATCAGGAAACAATAGAAAGTACAGCCAAAAGCAATGTCTGACAAGACACTAGAAGAGACATATTCTCTTTTCTTCAGATTCCTTTTCAGAGCCAATGGTCTTCAGAGCTTTCTGGGATGCATAAGGGGCAAATGTTTATGATGTAGGAGAAAAAGGACTCTGAAGAGTTAGAGGGAGGATATAGTCTAAATTAGAAGTGAGGAGAATCATGGAAGGAATGTTCCAAGACAGACAAAGATGCAAGCCAAACTTTTCCCCAAATCATACCCTTCTTCCACCAAGCACACCACAGGAAGTAAATAAAAACTTCAAGACTGAGGCTATGATTCCTGCTGAGGCTGTCATCTTTGATCTACTGAAAGCTCTGTTGAAGTCTACTACTTTTATGGACATAGGACTGACATTGCTGAAAGAGAACGAGAAATTATAGAACAGCCTGTTTAACAACTCTTAAGACAAAGGGGCTCTTTATAATTTTTTGTGTATTTACTTAGCTAGTTAGTTATTTGGGGGCAGGGAAATGTTCATGGATTCACGCTACAGGGAAATGTTTTGCAATGTATCCTAGGAGCTTTTAATCCTACGTTATTCTGCCTAAGCCTTCTGGATGCTGAGGTAGCAGGCATAAAGATTCATACTTACTATGGTAGGTTGCATTTAATATAATATTGTGTTTACGTCTATTCTTTGATAATTGTATATATGCATAAATGTACTTTACTTCTATCACCCTCTACTGTTCCAGCAAATCTTCCTTGTTTCTCCCACACACACTGTCAGTTTCAAGCCCTCCTTTTGTTATTTTTAAAATAACTCACTGGGTCTAATTAATGACGCCCATGTACTTTTGGATGTAGAGACATCCACTGAAGTGTGGTCAACTTATGGAAGGTACGATGATGGTCCCTTATAGATTATATTTTAAATAAAGGAGAATTGACCATAGCAGTAATCAGAATTACTCTGTGCATATATAGAATTGTCAAAGAAAAAATAATAAAAGTTATAAGACTCTTAAATGTAATTATGTAATAAATAAAAGGATAAATAGTTCAAATAACACAGGAGGTATGAGATCTGCAGATTTACCAAACAACATGATTATAGCAGTGTTAAAGTACAGTATCCTGAAATGATGATGTGACTTTTACCCCTGCTCATTATCAAAAATCTATGGATATAAGGTGCTCAGTCTGGTCTTATTGATTTTATTGTTGTATTTTCATTGCATATGAAGTACAAGTATCAATACTTGTATCAATTTATACAAGTATCAATTTATATACTTGTATCAAGTATAGTACTGTGCTCATCAACCATCCTCCTTCCTCTCTCTCCCCTTCCTGATATCATCCATTCTCTTAGACAGTCTCACTTCTTTTTTCATGTCCTGTATCTGTCTGTCTATCATCTTTCTTGCTTGCTTGCTCTATCTATCTATCTACCTACCTACCTACCTATCACCTGCCTCCTAGCTATTATTTTGTGAATTTATATAAACTCTACATATAATTGAAAATATGAGACATTTGTTTTTCTGAGTCTGACTTAATTCACTTAGCATGACAATCCCTAGCTGTATTCATTTTCCAGCAAATGACACAATTTTGTTTTTTTATGGGTAAATAAAACTTTTATTTTTAATCTACTCATCTGCTGATGGATGCCTGATATTCTATAATTTGGGTGTTGTGAATAGCTACAATAAATACTGTTGTAAGAGCAAACAGGAAATGTAACCTGTTAACTCTAACCTTGACTCAAAGTTTGAAAAGTTAAAGTACATGGGTACCTAAGATACTACCTGAACACAGTTTGCCAGAAAATGTGGAGTGTTTTCATCATCGCCAAATAGAGGCATTCAAAGAATAGCCACTTTCTAAAAAGCATATATCCTATTTTGAAAAATGAGGAATTCGGATAGCAACAAGACAAAGTTTATGTTGGAAATTCCACCAAGCAATGAACTATATATTAAGAGAACTCATACTGAGACAGAATTTTGGATAAGAACTAATTTTGCAATAGAGACAATACCTTAGCTACTCTAATGCTACTATATTGATAAAATTCTCTGAAAAAATCAAAGTGGAAAATCTACAGGTTTGTGGAATATGCCTCTTCCTATGGCCCACTGACAAGGGGACCCAGACTCCCAACCATTCAGATCCAACCCCCTTAAGCAAGGAGATCGTCTTCAAAACTGTGTGTATGTTGTTATTTATCCCACTCCTGGCATCTCCCATATGTTCATCATGTGCCTGTTGAATAAATTAAGCATTTCTCTCTTAGAACAAAAGAAATCAACTTTATTCTCACATGGGCTTTTTTCTCATAACAGAGTCAACCATTTCATTGTCTTTTCTATTTTTATTCAACAGATGTTTCTCTTTTGAAAGCAAACAAAATGAGAATGCTGTTACTGACCAATGACCGAAGACTGATGTAACAAATACATTTAGGGTATGTATTACCTGTTGTGCTTTGAACTTTCTAAGTCTCTAGTTTTGCTCCAAATATATAAGAACAGAATTTTTAGAGATAGACTTTCAGTTGTGTGCCTCACATCCATATGAAAGAAAAAGATGTGTTTGTGGATATTGGGATAAGCTTGCATAGCTTAGAGTATTTGAGTGAACTGAAGGTGAGGCATTCTAACACTGGGACATGTATTACATGGGGATTACAAAGTCTGAACACAGGAGTGATCCCATCACAATGTTGCTGGGACTCTCTAACTCATCTGCATCTCATAAAATGAAGAAAAAATTTAAATCCAGTTTATGAAGTTTGAAGTTGAGGAGGAAAAAAAGTATAGTTTAGTACCATGCTAGGTCCATAAACAAACCTTTTATTTGTTAGCTGAAATTATTATTATAGCATTTTGATAGATTTACTCTCAAGGAAATGTTGAATCTTGATAATAGAGGTATTTACAATTCTTCAGGGAAATAGGCTTCCTTTGATTAAATCCTTTTATTATAATTTTATCACCGTTATCATTAGTATCATTATTATTATTGCCATTATGTAAGTCATTAGTCATAATAATTGAAGTAAGGAATTTAACTCTGCTGACATGAGCCATATAAAAGACATAATACTACTGAGCTACAGATCTTTATTTTATTCTTTCCTAGAAAGAGATAAGAGGAGAAACAGTGTTAAATACTGAACTAGATAGCTGGTAGGGATTTGTTTATTTAATTCTCCAAAGAAAGCATTGGTTGTCTTGGATACTTCAAACCCTAGCTCACAGACAAAAGAAATTGGACTAAAAGCTTATTTTTTTCTGAAGAGAGCAATTTACAAAGCAAGTTTTTGGAAGATCTTTGCTGGGAGTCAGGGTTCACCAATTCTAAAGCCCTGGTTATTCCTATTATCCCCTCTTGGGAATTGATACATTTTATATAATGATTTGTAGTTTTTCTGAGTTTCTGTGTAATGAATTCACTCCCTGTAGAAATAAGATGAGCAATAGCCCTCTTTCAGAAGATTTAACCCCTATATATGTATAGTCCCACTTGCTTTTCATAAGGACTGAGAGAGGTGTCATCTCTAAGTGCTGTTAAATTCCAGGTAAATAGCAATAATATCAGAAAAATGAGCAAATATCACTTCCTGGACCTTCTAACTTCACTCATGTTCCTTAGCACCATCACAACTCCTCTATAGAACCATAACACAAGAACCATTCACCAATTAGCCATGTGAGCTACATCTGTAAAACAATCCAGAAGTGGCATCCCCTCCATGACCACCATTAACACCCTTATCTAAAACCAGCACATCACCCAGCTGCTTCCTTTCCTTTCTGTATTCTATCTGCTCTAACTGACATCATGATCCCTGCAACTCCATCTCTTTAAAAGCAGCCATTAGTAACCTGGTTTCCTTCTTGAAGTGGCCTATTTATTCACATGTTTATTGCCTGTTGCTACAACAAGATTCAAACTCCATGAAAAAGGATCCCATCTCTCTTCTTCATCAATAACACCCAGTACAGGCAGACCATAGGTAAGCAATGAATGCCTAATGAGTGAACTTTGAAAAACGAAACTCTCCCAGACTTTTCTATACTACCATTTGCCTTCAGCCCCTGCTTTCTAAATCCACCATGCTTCCACTTCCAAGCACACAAGGATCTTCCTATTGTTGGCATTGAGTGACCCTAGAATATTGCCTGTGCGTCTCTCTGCAGCCATGATCTATAGTCATCTTATCCAGCTACATGGCTGAATTCTTCCCAGACTAATCCTTTAGCTCAGAATATCCCTAAGCCTCCTTGCTGACTCTACAGGGTCCTAGAGGGCTTTGTTTTGCCATGATGCCTGATACTTATTTTCTCTATGAAATTTGCTTAATTGTCCAAGAAAATGTTCAGACCTTCACTATTCACAAAAATTTCCCTGATTAAGCTGCTAGGTGTGTCCTTTTCTGTTTCTTTTCGGGGATTTTCTTTGGTGTATGTGTAGGGGGTGGTACTTTTTTAAAGTCTGTGAAGGCATCTGTATTCTTTTTCTTTGAAAGAGGATGGAGTGATGTAGTATATAACATGTGTGCTCTGCCTCTGGCATGCTTATGTACTCCACTTGTCTCAAACTCTACACCAAGACTTCCAGGAGCATAGCACAGATGGACACATTCTAGTTCCTTGGGAATAAATAAAAGTCCTCACATGTTATAAAGTATAGCTTATGTGTGGCTGAGCTGGTCACAAATCCAGGTCTGATGAAGTTTTTTTTTCCTGCTTTTCTCTTTGTTTTCCCACTATGTTTATTGTAGAACAGACCTAGGAAGTTTAGTTAAAAGTACTAGATTGAGCTAAAATAACGTGAATTGAATCAGCTAAAAAGCAAAGCTATACTCAAGACCAACTTTCTCAATTTATTTGGATGTCCTCTGCCTGTTACTATTACATCATCTGGCTCCCTTCCCATGCCTCTACTTGGCTATGCCAGGGAGAATGGTAAAACTTGGCCAACCTGCTGCATTCCAGTGCCCTCTTCTGTCCATACTAATAATTTCATACATTCCAGAGCTATGAAGCTAATGGTCTTTGGCTTTTGCTTTTGAAGGGACCAGCTCCTCATTTCAGCAGCCATAACAGCTGAACACGTGCTTGTCTGACCTTGTCTTAGTCACTAAGGTCAGATGCCTGCCCCTTTTGGCAGCCATAAGAGCTAAACATATGCTTGCCCTGACCTTGCCTTGGTCACTAGGAAGTCAGATGCCTGTCTCGTGGCAAGGGACCAATCAGAAGTTAGCTGGTGGTGCTATGCTTAATGGCTCAGGGTATGTTTTACGGAAAAGTGCACAGCAATGATGTGCAGAGCATAGCAACCACCCTGGGAGGGCCTATGGGCCATAACAACCAGTTGACCAATCAACACAGGGCAAACCCTCCAAGCCTGGAGGCACACCAATCCTACCCTGTGCATACCCCTAGACACTCCCCCTTACACTGTCCTGTAAGATCTCTATGCAGCCGCTTCGAGCTGTCTTTCCTAGCCATCCGCCGTGGTGGATGGATGGAAGGCCCGAGCTAACATGGGATTAGCTCGTTAAACAACTATAATAAAGCCTTGTGCAGTTTGCATCAAGCTTTCAACTCCACATGGTGATTGGGTTGGCCGCAGTCCTGGGCTAAGATCCTGGAAGCCTGAGCTTTCCGGGGGTCTTACACTTTAATGGTCAGAAAGAATGGATCATGACAGTTGGATGATACTGAAAATTAGGTTTATTTGGAGATAAACTGATTTCAGATTGCTAGGCCTCTCATCTCAGGAGGCAAATATGCACTTCATGCTTTAAAAGAAAGAATAGAGCATCTTTTACCCAGTGGTCTATATGAGAAAACTTCAAACCCCACCAAATTAGAATTGCATTTGTTCTCTTTGGAATTCTGCCAGCTTCCAGCAATATTCAAAGCTATTATTTCATTAGCTCCAGGAAAATAGTCTTTCTTTTCTTAAGGAAGTTAGATTAAACTTCACAATTAATATCAGCACCAGCCAAGTACAATTAGGTAGTCTGTCTGAGTATCCTGTGGCTGACATGGACATGCTGTGACATATGTCAAAGCTTGGGTATGATGAGCCATTGCAGAATCTAACACAAAGAATGCCAATAGTGTCAAGATACAGTGATCTGGTCTCCACTCTCACTCCAGTTCACTGATGGCTGAGAACATTTATCACTTTCTTTGAGAAGTCCATTCTTCACACTACAGCACTGAGTCCCTGTTAACACATTCCAGTAAGAAACAATATGGTGCCTAAAAGGAGAACAAAGCATGCCCAAATCCAAGTCCTATTAAAGGATCTGTTATTCAAGATGCAAGTCTCTGACTCACTGGCAAAAATGAGGAAAGCAGGGCCTTATTCATTGGACCATTTGTGAGAGTTAAAGGAGACAATAGAAGAGCTATGATGATACTAACAATGCAATGGATTTAGGGAGTCCTCTAACCATGCTCTGTAGACTGGAACCCTGTTTTGCAAGTGAAATGATCTTGAATGCAAATTTAACTTTGCCCATTCATGTGTAATTCTTGCCTTTTCAGCCCTTCCCTTCCCACCCTTTTTCTGCTAACCCTTTCTTTCCTCTTTTCATCTCTTTGTAATGAACTTAAGTCTGGAAGAATTTACAGTGCCTCTGCTACATAGAAAGACATGATCCTTTATCTTGGCAGGTGCTACTGTGTCAAACTCCAAAGCCTAGTAACTGGGGCTGGACCGAATTCAACAGTTTTGCAGAGCTTGCAATCCATAACCAGGTGAAAGCTCAAGTGACTGTAAGCAGCCCACTATCACTGAGACACTGCTGAGGATTTATAGCTCCATGCAGCACTCATCCTAGCTTTAAAAATTATCTTTAGATCACTTCTTCTGACAAGACTGAAATTCTGGAGATTTGGGACTAATGGATGTTTTATGCAGATCACAATGCCTTATAATTAGTTTGTCAAGGTGCTCAGGAACTTGATGATTCTCTTCCTAATTATGTTTCATGCTAATTTTATTTCATCTCACTTATTACAAAGAATCTTATATGATTTCTGAGTTTTTATTTGTATATTTAAAAGGGAAATAGTTGTCAAATCAGGAACTGACACTTTAGTCCTCATTTCCAATGAATGGAACTTATGCAAGAATAATTTGGGTTATCTGAAGGAGATTTGCTTTTATATTGGAAAATAATAAACACCATGCCTTCCAAAAACCCTCTTTCTGCACTGTAGATATGTCAGTAGGAGAAGCTGGGATGGGCTTGCAGAAGGTCACCTCTACTGTTTTCTCAGGCATGACCAGATCCACCTGCAAGGCACATGCTGCATTTCCATGATGTGCTCATCAGCCTTGAGTGGATCCAATTAAGACCTCATTTGTGAGAACCTAATCATAGTTTCCTGAAAACTAGAGGAAATGCTGTTCCAATCAAATGTCTCATCCCTTCTTCTTATGAGTTAAGTTTTCTGGTGTTGTATGACATTTAGCATTTGGCATTACCCTCAAAATTATCCCCTTTGCAAATGAATATTTTCACAAAAAGTTTGGTTTTACCTGGCACATTTTAATATTTTGGGTTAAAGGTGTTGCTAAGCAACTTTTATTGGCTGGTTATTATTGAAAAACTAAAACACGATTATATATTAAACTTTGGAAAACATAGAAGGTATATAATAAATTATATTCCCACTTAAATGATATTTTATGGGTTTTTTGAGAGCTTTGTGCAACATACTTTGATCATATTCACTTCCTTCTCCCAACTCACCTCAGAACCACCACTCTTCCTTACCCAGCCAAGTTCTTGTTCATTTTTAATCCATCAAATTCAACTTATTCTACCCATACATTCTTGGATGTGTGGCCCTTCCACTGGAGTGTGATCAACTTAATGCTTATAAAGAACTACCACTCCCTTACAGCATTTGTTGGCAATGACTCCTTAGATAGGAGTGAAACTGTACACCAAACTCCCCTATCCATGTTGGCATTTGGTCTGGCTTGGGCTTATGAGTGCTGTCATAAACACTCTGAGTTCATATGTGCAACTTTCCTGCTGTTGTCTGGAAAATATTGTCTCCACCATCTCTGGTACTATACATGCTCCATTTAACATCTCTTATGCTCTGCCACCTTGGCCAGTTGTGGGTCTCTGTGTTAATCACCATCTGCTTCAAATAGAATCTTCTCTGGTGAGAGTTGAGAAATGCATTAATCTGTGCATACAATGATGAATCCCTAGAGTTCAACAGCTGCAGCCAACATTTCTCTGGACCTTGTTTTAGATAGAGCTTAATTTTCTACACACCCCCATCATGGTCTTTTCTATTTACATTTTCAAACCTGAAGACCCATTCAACCATTTTCCATTTGCTTGTTTCATTGTGTGGATATGCTTAACATTGATGCCCATCTTTCATTTGAAATATGTAGTTATCCTGTATTTTCCAAAAGCTCAGCCAATGTTATAGTATTTAATCCTCAGAATAACTCCAGAAATTATTCTATGGTCTTGCCACATTCTATAGTGACAATAAAACAAGCAGTTGGGAAATTATTCAAAATTACCTAAATAGAGAGTGAAGGTAGTATTCATTAGTGGGCCTGTTTAGTTACCTGATAATGAGCAAGCTACATTGATTTCTCTGGCTAATTTAGAGTGGCATGAATTCATAAATTAGATAGTTCACACTATCATAGTAACCCACTCTTTTAGGTGGCAAATCTGGGCAGTTATAAGAATTAAAGAAGGTTCCTTAGAAGATTGGAATATTTTTCTCCTAATATTCCTAACATGAGCAGTTTTTAACGGAAGACATTCAGAAAATAATGATTCAAAAACACAAATCATTACAATATCAAAAGAAGAATACTTTGTGAAATATGAAAATGATATGAAATTTATTTATCACTGTTTTAATCAGTACTGGAACACAGCTGCACACTTGCTCCTGTGCTGTCTACAGCCACTTCTGTGCTACACCAGAAAAGTTTAATATATATAAAATATGTATTGAAAGAAAATACAAATAATCTTTATACACTTTCTATATTTCCAAAGTTTAAAATACAATCTTGTTTTACTTGTATAATAATAGTGTTTGGTGGCACAGACAACGGTCATCTGCGTAGAACTTCACTTGATGACCCTTACAACTTTTCTTGGCCTCCCCCTGCCTACACATAGCACCTTCAACCTACCACTTTTTCTAGTGCTTGTGTAAGACCCCAAGTTAGCCCTTTAAGCCCCATTTTCCAAAGGACAATGCTGAGAGCTGTAGTTCTTGGGAAATAACAAGCTACACATTCACTCCCCTAAACAGGTTTGTTTGAAGCAACTACATGTGGTGTGCTTGATCACATGTATACAGAAGCAGTGACACACCCTCTCACATACACTGGCTCTAGGAATGAGTGATTTAGTGAGAGGAGAAGAGGGAAAGAAATGAAGCAAACAGGAATCTGACTATGCTATGTGTTGTGCTTTGAAAGCTCTCCACCCCCACCACCCTGATCATCATCTACAGAGCTGTGATAACATGATTATTAGGTTTACAAAAGTAGAGAAGCTAAAAGAATCTGATTTTCACATGACTATCAATTAATGATGAACCAAGACTTTATTTCTAGACTCTGTACTGCCCAAGCTTCTGGACTGAAGGATGACTCTGCTTAGATTCTTAGTGAATCTTTAAATCAATGAATAGAACATCATTGACACTGGTGATTCTGTGGGTGAAGTAAGATAAATACCATAATATTTGGGGCATAAAATGAGATAAACCTGATCATCAAAAACAGTAGAAAGATGGCATTCATTTTAATTTATTTTCCCCCCATGACACCCCTAGGAAAAGGGAACAATTGTCTATTTACTCCAGATAGGGCACAGATGACAAATCAGTGAAATTATTCTGTTCAACTTTAGCTTGATGAGATGATGGTTTCACTGGGGTTACTTGCAGGAGCATACATGAGGGCTTATGAATAGGAGTTTGGCTCACTCAAGGGCAGCTGCATGATGCAAATTCTCATCACAACATAGGAGATATCACATTTTAGTAGAGGTCATATTTTAATTGGGTAAGTAATGGCATCTTTAGTTTCCTGATTATAGATATAAATACAGAAACTAGCCAGAGACAGTAACCATTCTAACCCACTCAAGGTCAACAGAATCTGCTTGCAGCAGGAAAATTAACACCTTACAATTCCCAAATACATACTACAAAGAAATGAATATATAATATCATCCAACCATTTAGTTATTTTCCATTATGTCTTCTGTAACCCTGTGTTCCTCTTATTAGTGATACCCTTCTACAGAACAAAAACTGCAGAGTCCTCAGGATAAAGTTCAGTGTGGAGTGGGTACCTACTATGTCAGAGATCCTAACTTCATTCCCACTACAAGAAAATAAATAAATAAATAATCAGGGCTGGGGTGATGTCTCAGTAAAATGTTTGTCATGTAAACACCAGGATAAGGAAAAAAGTGGGTACTGTGGTCTGTGTTCTCTGGCCTCTATATGTAAATATGCACTCATTTACATGCATCTGTACACACCTGTGTCTACACACCACATCTATACACAGATAATAATAATAAAATGAAGAAGAGAGAATGAAAAGAAAGTTAAAAGAAATAATGTTCACCGTCCATTTGTGGCAGTCTCTGCCAGAGCTGATTATTTCTCTCTGACCTCACATGAAACCATGCCTAGAGAATATATCACAGTGTTTAACCACAAGAGACATGTTTAGGAACTATGACATTCTGGAGTGATTGGTTAAAAAGCAAGGTTATATTCCCCTTCAGGGGAAAGTATCTCTCCTGTAGAAAGTTTCTGAGACTCTTGATGCTCCTTTATAACTCTAGCTCATTTTCTATCATACCATCAGAGGAATGAATGGAGTGCTGCTTCAAATCCACTATTAGGCTCTGTGGACCATTCTGACAGGAGAAAGAAACTATAAATCAGCCTTAGAAGATGAGCATGTGATGTTAATGGACTCTCAGGTACTGAACCAGACATGGACTGGGAGAGCATGACACAAGACGGTGAACACTCAAAAACAGACAGGCTGAAGACATGCAGTGAAAAGCAGTAGGGGGTGGTTGATTTTGTAGTTCACCATCAAGCACAGCAGGGAATTTGGTTGGCTCCCAACAGATCATATCACCTTCAAGAAGAAAGAAGAGTCAAAAAGTATTACTGTAGTTAACAAAGGCAAACTCCAACTAAAGCCAGACCATATAGGTATTGAAAAGCCCACTCTTGCTTCTTGCCCAGAACATTCAGATAAAGTCTGGCCTTTTGAGAGATCAATACCAGTGCTTGTCAAATGAAATATTAATGAATTCAAAAAGACTGGCATCAGGTCTACCAGAGAGTGATTTCTGTTATTGGTGGGAAATGGTATTGAGTAGCCTCAAGTCCTATTAGTGACTCATCTTCAAAAGGTAAGAGAAAAAAATGGGAAGGAACAGAATGATGAGAAGTGAAATAGGAAGCAGTGGAGAAGGAAGAGGAGGACAGAGACAGATTTGAAAACTAAAATACATAATCCACAATTCTAAGAAATACAAAATGGAGGGAATGCCCTCAAGGTAGCAGGAACTTACAAGGTAATTAGAGGACAAAAGATAGAATAAGATGCTGCTGTCATTTAGATGCTTTGGGTATTATAAAACTAATTTATGGTGATTGTTTCCAAAAGAATGTCGAGGTCTTTATTCTTTCAACAACTGATATATAAACATAATTAATATTATCCATGAGCAAGATCTATGCCTACTTTGAATACAGTGAGGAGACATGAAACTGTATTTGCTGATGGTCTTCTGTGTCTCAAACACTTCAATACATTAATCTTTGTAAAATCTTATAAAAGAAGAATTATTGTCAACCCCCTAGGATAATATGAGAGATGTGGTTATAGAACCTTCTAGCTGGACTAACTCTGTATGAGGCAAGTAGAAACTTTTATGGGTCAGTTGACACTTAGGAAGGGAGTCTGTTGTGGGCATGGAGGTAGATGGCTCTAATAGAACCATTCCCTTAGAAGCACATGGGACTCTATGAATTATATTATCAGAAGTTGGGTCTTAACCTATAGACAATGAAAAGTCATAAAAATATTTCAAATTGAGAATATGGTTATGCTTTTCAACAATAAGATGTCCAATTTAGCAACAATTTGCCAGTATGTCATAATGGATCATGGCAACAGGCATGAAAAGCAGCCAGAAGCAATAGCAGTAAACCTGAAGGAAAATACGCAGGACAATGAAAAGGCAGTGGGGATGAAGAGCAGGATTCATTGCAAAGGTTATCAAAGTAGTTGAATTCTTGACCTGAACCATCCCATTTACCACTAGGAAATGGTGTTTGCTTGAAGCAGTGTGTTAGAAACAAGAAGAAAATATTAGATAATTTTGAGTTTGAGACTGATTTCTTAACACTGAAGACTGTCAAATATATAAAAGACCAAGTAAGGACAAAGACAAGACTTGATTTGGTTGACAAATAAAACACATGGAGCTATTTGCTACTTGACAACATACTACTGACATAATGAGCAAAAAGCAAAAGAGCCAACTAGTTTTGTTACACATATATTATACACCATTATCATGGACACAGAGACAATAATGGCTGGATTCTGCAGTCATGGATACCCCATGTAGTCAGATGAACAGTTTGTACCAAACCAAATATCTCCAGAAATTGAACATGTGAATTTTTCTGAATATAGAATCTCTGTAGATATAAAAGTTATAGTTTTTTCATTGAAATAATCATAGACTTCTGATAATCCCTAATTCCACTGACTTGTGTCTTTATAAGAAGAGTATAAGAAACACAGACATTCAGTGAGACTGATAACATTTATCACAGAAGCTATAGTGATTCTGGCACCAGATGTGGGTACCAGGATCTCTCAGGAGCTATAAGAGACAAGGATGGAATCTCAGCAAGAAACTTTGTGGGGAATTCAACCAGAAACACATTTATTCAAGATGTGTGGCCTCCATCACTATAAAGGAATACTTCCAATTTCCTCGGGCCAACAAATGGGTAGCAATTTGTCACAGAAGCTTTGGAACACCAGTACATATCATTACTAAGTTTCCAGCTCTAGACTAGGATTGAGTGGTGCTATACTAACAGCTCTCTAAGGGGCTACATTAGGACCCCTCATATTTCATGAAAGCTCAG
This sequence comes from Cricetulus griseus, assembly GCF_003668045.3. Lineage (NCBI taxonomy): Eukaryota > Metazoa > Chordata > Mammalia > Rodentia > Cricetidae > Cricetulus > Cricetulus griseus. Next base: position 18,010,304 of record NC_048603.1, on the reverse strand, counting down.
GGAAAAGCTTCTTATGACAGACACCTAAACAGAAAGTACTGGGTAGTTGCCTTCTCAGTCCCTTTCAAGTTTCCAATGTTAGCCTTTCATCTCCATGGCTTAAAGGAAGACAATAATTTTGCCCATGGTTTCAGAGGATAAAGGTCGTGGTCAGCAAGCTTCATTACAATGATCATGTGGCAAGGCACAGCATTATAAGTGTAGGAACATGTAACAGGATAAGTTGTTCAACTCATGGCAGCAGAGAAGCAGACAAAATTATCCAAGAAGGGCCAAGAAGATGCCCTGGAAAGGCATTCTCCCAGTGTCCTACTTTAGGGAGTCTCCATCTCCCATTTTCCACCAAGTATCAATAATGTCATCCAATCATTGGATGGATTGATTTAAATTATGTCAGAGTCCTCCCTCACTTTTCAATATTGGGATCCACTAGCTTTAATTCAAACTTTTAACACATTTTTAGAAACATTTTATTTTAAGGAATAATCTATTCATCCTCACCTATCTTGTGAGGAACACATTCATCATCTGAGACAAAAACACAAAACAAACAAAAAAAAAACAAAAAAACATTTGCTTTACTTCAGCTGTCTCTTGTATGGTATGTTCCAAGTAGCCATAGTGATACTGGATTCACTACAGAGGCATACCTGGCATTCACTTACAGGCATGAGCCCATCCTCACTTTTAAGATTGTCTTTACTGGAAACCTTAGCATCACAGTAACATTTTTGGATGATAATGATTACTAAGCAGACATACATGTCATTCATTTAAGTCTTCCCTACAGAAGAAAGGATGAAAGGTATGTGTTTCAGAGGGTTGGCCACAGCTATTATCAGCTGCCACTGATGGGCAATTGTAACATGAGGGTTTTGATAGCATCAATGAATTGATTCATTGATACTTTCACTTAAAAGGGGCATTGTTGAGAAATGAAACACACTAGAAAGTGGTACCTAAATAAATAAAATATATAACTAGAGAAGTATAGCTTCATTCTGGCATCTCTTAGTGTGGGCAGCTACCATTTCATAGGCTAAGTTCTAACAAGATAAGGATGGACATTCATTTCTTCTTCAGTGCTGATAAAAAGTGACACAATCTCTGAACAAGGCCCTCAAACTGTAAGCCAAAAATAAACCTTTCCTCCCTTGAATGGATTTATTGGCTATTTTATCACAGTGAAACATGTATGACTAATACAAAGACTCTGACTCAATAAACTGGATGCTCCTTAAGCATTTTTCAATGTTTCCCTCAGCACTTCCTCTCTACCCTTACCAGCACAGTTTGTCTCTTAGGGATGGTTGTACCTGATTGTCAGATCTATCAATCATCTATCTGTCTATCTATCTATCTATCTATCTACCTACCTACCTACCTACCTACCTACCTATCTATTTCTATCATCTATCTATCATTGCTCAAGCTACATGTAACTAGCTCTTGAGTAGTTCACATCCTCTTCAGTTACTGTGAGAAGAGTACTAGTTCATCTCCCCTCAGTGAGGGCCGCCTTGAAAATGAATAATTTCTTCTAGTATACTGTCCCCCATTGAGTTCCTCTGATTTTATTGGACCCTTTCTCTAATTCTTTCTCTGCTCCAATATTGGGAAATAATATTGCTTGGCTCTGGTGTCAGTAATTAACCCTGTGTAATGGGTTTATACTAGCCAAATATCTATAGAATAAGAGCTCAGGTACTAGCTCCTATAATATATTCCTACTTCAAACACTAATCTATCCTGGCTAGTCTAATGTTACACATCACATTTTTGGTATCCATCATGTAATATGACTGGTTTGATCACATCCGATGCTTGCTAATCTGTTTTCTCAGGTAATTATTGGATGTCTCTAGGCCTTTGTTTCCATGAAGGAGTGGTGTAAGGATTGGATGAAAGTAAGCCATTTAAGAGGCTAGCCATTTCACAAATACTAGATGATAGTGTCAATGATATAACTTTGACATGGTGACCACCCCAAGAATTCTTGACATTTTTATTCCTCAAGAAAATCATTATATCCCAGAAACCAGTAATAGTGCCTGGTACAAAGGATCTTAATGAAATTATTGTGCATACTCTTCACTTTTTAAAATTTTAATAGGATGTACAAACTGGGTCAGACACATTTGAGAAGAAAATGAATGCTTCAAGAATTTAAATAGCTATGAGATATGCATATAAAATATTTCTAAACCCAAACCCTAGCATGTATATTGGGTAACAATTATAGGAGCAGCTTAAATATCTAAAGCTCATAGTATATATGTTTCTATTGCCATAGATGCATGGAGCAGAATTATACAGTAATTTTCCTCTTTTCAGAGGTTAACTCTATTAATCACTCTCCCAGTTCAATTATGAACACAACATAGCACACAAACCACGCACCCAAAAACAAATTGAGTCTTCTGGATATTAATTAACATTGTTTCAAAGAGACGGCCACTGTTTATCATCGATTTAAATTAAATATTGAGGAGGAAATTAAAGAGATTTTTATTTCATTTATTCAGCAGCAACATTACATTTTATACAAATGAAGGCATAATTAAACAGTCTGCCATTAAATTACAATCTGCATCTCATGTAAGCAAACATATTAAAATTGAAAATATTTGCCTTGAATATAAAACCAGCTTGCTTCTGTAAGAATTACTCTGAAAAGATGATACACATTTAGCAATTGCTTTGTTTGTTTTCCAGGAAGGATTGTGGCTCTTTCAAAGTGACTAAACTTGCAGGTCGCATCAGTCTGAAGATGCACAATAGATATAATGAGCTCAAAACTACTAATTGTGCTTCACGCTGTGGCAATCCCTAGTTAGCGCTTGGCTTACAGTAATTTATCTGAAGTCAGGAGGTAGGTATCACTATTATCTCTTCTTTGGGGCATGTTTGATTGTTCTATTTTGGTGGAGGGGGAGGATTTGTTAGGGAGCAGTGATGGAGGGGATGGAGGCAGGCAAGAGCCCTCCCTTATCCACCACCAGGTAGACTATAATAATAAGGAACCAAGTGATGCTACAACAGAAATATGTTTGCTGTGAGTCAGCCCACAGACCGCTGTTCACAATGCCAAAGGAGCTCAGATATGATAAGTCACTTACTCTCTTTAGCAATATTTCTTATATCTTATGTCTTTGTTCAGTCAACCTCATGGAGATATAAATGACAAAAAATTTGCATATATTCCATATGTAGAGCTTGATAGGATTAGAAACAAATATATAATTATGGGGCAAACTGTTAGCATAGCCACACCACAAGCACACTACTCTCCAATGGAAGCTTCTTCCAGGAGCCATCCCCAGTTATGTAAGGAGGATGTAAGGAGTAGGCAAGGGAAGGAAGTGAGATAGGCCATGATGGTCAGGGGAATCTTGCACCCTTACTTAACTAGCAGCCAAAGTGATTCTTTATTTGTACAGAATTCAGGAAGCAGGGTTACATTCATGTTGTTCCAAATCATAGATCATTTCATTTTTTTAGACATGTGTTTCACTTCCTCTTGCTCATCTTTTAGTCTTCGTTAATAAACTATGACAGAACTGGTCTATCATTTCCAATCATTTTCCCTCAAGTTTTGACATGATTGATAAACAGAGTTATCATTTTTACTCATTAACCTTATAACCCAATTTTTAAGAATCTAGTCATATGACAGTCTGTTCTCAAGCTAGTGGCTTTTGTGGCTACAAGGACACTAGACCAAAACAAAATCTATAAGCCAGCCATGTAAATTGACATGTCCCAAGCAGTTTATTATTAACTCTTAATGGTTAGAGTGCCTAAGAAATATCCTCAGGCCATAGGTGCTGCTGCTATTATTCAAATGCTGGCATAATATAATGTTTACATTTTATATTTTTATAGAATTTGTTTATAAGTCTAATCCTGGCATTCGGTTGTTCCTTGGTCACATGATAGCATTGTGACTCTATGTGAGCTAACTTTTCTAAGAAAGGGAGGTCCTGACATCTCCTTCTTTTATCATCTTTCTACATCATTCTTTGCCCATAAATATAAGTCTCTGTGTAGGGCAGAGATAACTGCAGCTAATCTAACTTTGTTGCTGTATATGCCACATAACTGCCTGAGTGTATAGTGGGAAGAGGCTTGCAATCTGAACTGTGGCCACCTCCTCTAGCTCATCAAATCTTGTTGATCATTTTGAGTTGACTTTGTTTTGAATATCTTGTTTCTGAATAAGTAGAGGGACAGATGTTTAAAGAATTTCTCATAGCCTCAGAAAGAGACATCTGGCTTCTTTATAGGTGTCACAAACCTCCAAGGCATAGGAAGACTTTGAAGTAGATAAGGATGTCTCCCTAAAAGAGGGAGGGGTAGTGTGTTCAGGACTTTCCTGGGGAAGCTTAGAAGCAGTATTCCTGGGAGAAGGCATACATGATTCATAAGAAATTTTTCATCAATCCAATGCCTCAAATTGTACAAATATTCAAGACCCCAAGTACGAAACAGATCAAAAACCAAAGGGGGCACCAGGGCCATAATGTTGCTCAGCTTTGCTGGATCTTTTACAAGCAGCTGTGCTACCTTTATGACTTCTTCAATTCCAATCAGACATGGCTACAACAAGCTCAGCTTTTATTTTGTGTGTATATGTGTACATGAGAGAGACAGAGAGAAAGAAACAGAGAGACAGAGACAGAGACAGAGACAGGCAGACTGACAGAGAAAGAGTAATGACAGATCCCTAGGACTTATCCAACTTGAGTAATGAATAGAAGTTGGAACTAAAATATTTCAGATATGACTGTCCTAATGAGTGAATATTTGTAGTTGATGAATGACTGTTTACTGGTGTCTTGGATAAATGGTGAGAAAGGATTCCTTGACACAGAGGGCTATTCCTTCACTGCAATTCCTAAGGCTCAGCTATGGACCTGTCCTTTGGACACCACTGGGCATTCCATTGACCAAGTAATCTATTTAATCTCCCTTAAACTAGTAGAAATGCATTACAAATGCATGTAGCTCACAAATGCTAACTTTAAATTTCCTAAATCTAACTTAAAGTCTACTTGTTTCTTTTCCTATTCCCCACTTCCCCCCTACAGCACAATTTAAAGCCCAACAAATCAGACTGGAGCCAAATAAACAGCTGGTTTGGGAAACAGTTCCCATGTCTATGCATTTTCCAATCTAACCTACTGAATCTAAATCCTCAATTTCTAGTCTGAAAAGGCCTCCTGAGAGCCAGTTGTGAACTCTCTGATTTCCTAACCCCTTTCCAGGTGCTAGAATTTAGTTTAAAAGAAATTTAGAAGCACAATTTGGGTCAGCAATGCTGAAATTTTATTAAGTAGCCAGAGTATTTTTCCCTTTTTTTTTGTCTTCAGACTTTTTACATATCTGTTTTAGAAGAAAATATCATAAAAAGGTAGCAGGGAACCCAGCATAAATTCTGAAGAGTTGTGGTTCAGAATCTCAGCATTCTCTATGTGGCCCCTGGTCATTGCATGGCCTTAGCTAAGGGTGTATGAAAACAGGTGGGAGTTTTCAGTTGCAGACACCTTGAGGGGCAATTCTTAACTTTCTTAAGTTAGGTCCTTCCAGGAATCTCCTTGTTTATTTGTATGTTTATTTTATTCTTGATTAACATGTATAGAGTATGCGTATCAATGGGATTCAGTTTGATTATTTGCTTTTAAATTTTGGTTTTTATTGCTCTTCTTTTACAAATTCACATAGGCATGCTTTGCATATTGACTGCTCTCACCTCCCACATCCCTACCACCCCATTCACATTCCTCCCTCCCCATAAATCTCTTTCACACATCTATGTCTATTGGCTCTGTTTTGTGACCCACCAAGATTAACAAAGGCCATCTGTCTGGACATTGCTTGGGGTTATACTTCAGGGCCTGTGGGCTCAGGTTAGGGTACACAACTACTGAGATTGATTCCCTCTCTTCAAGAATCTATTAACAGCAAATAATTCAGAAATAAAGGGCAAGCCCACTTGAGTCCATCCCCATTTCTTGACTGGTTATTCACTGATGTAGTTGTGTGTGGCCCCAGTGAAAGAGCTACAGTTCATGAGAATTAAAAAATTTTTAAAGGAGATGAAAATGTACTTTTTATTGAGGATCCTTTTCTTTTACATGCAAAGCATATTATAAAAGAGAATCTGTACTGAGTTGATGCTGTCACGATGAAGTCCACACAATGGGAATGTCTACAACTGTTTACATAACATTTCATTCAGTTACTTAATCCAGATAATTTTGGGGGTTCAAAACTGATCTTAACCAAGCTTAACCAAGTAAGTCTTAGCTGTCTTTTTACTTTTGCTGGTAGCTATGGCTGCCTGCTTCTCTTTTTGTTTTTTAAATTCTAGCCACAGTTCTCCCTCCCACACTTCCTTCCACCCCTTTCCTCCCCCACCCCCAATCTACTCCTTCTCACAGGTAAGAGCTCCCATGAGGAGTCAGTGGGTTGAAAATTTAATAGATGTATTGAGTCTAGCAAATAATAATTTGTAACTCTTCACCCGATCTTCCCACTCTTACATATTTTTAGTGTCCTCTTCCACAATGTTCCGTGAGCTTTAAGGAGGATAGTAGAAGTTATTTTTAAGTACATGAATACATTCTGAACTGAAAAAAATCTAGCCTCCTTTTATCCCTCTTCTCTTTCCTTCTTAACTACTAGAGATCACCATCCTACATTCAGGTTGCTTTTTAAACATCAGTACATGAGAAAGAGGATAGACCTGTCTTGCTCACTTTACTTAAATACTCATACAAAGGCATAGGTCAATTGCAATAGAGTAATGATGCTCAGACCAGCTACATTCCTGACTCACATCTCTGCCTTCCTGACTCAAATCTTTTCAAAAGTTCAGGTTAGTGTCATTCCTGTCTCAACTGTCTTCATCAACTCAGATCTTCCTTTATTGAAAAAGTGGCCTGTTTTTCTGCTTGTTTTTTCCCCTCTCCCCATCTATACACTCTTTCTTTTATTGTCCTATTTTCTACAGTAGAAGGATAATTACACCAATTTAGAAACAAGTTCAAGGAACCCAGGCCCTAGAGTGTTTATCCCTTAAGTTCTTATACTGGTCATCAGTTGTTATCATTTTTCTGTTTGTTTTTGGTTTTTTTGGTTTTTTTCCAACTTTTTTTTATTTGAATTAGAAACAGGATTGTTTTGCATGCAATCCCAGTTCCCTTCTCCCACCCGTCCTCCCCTAGCCCCCAACTAAAACCTTATCTGTCACATATCTTTTCTGCTCCCCCTGGAGGGTGAGGCCTTCCATAGGGTGTCATCAGTGTCTATTGAATCCTTTGGGATAGGGTCTAGGCCCACCCCCGTGTGTCTTGGCTCAGGGAGTATTCCTCTATATGCAATGGGCTCCCAAAGTCCACACCTATGCTAAGGATAAATACTGGGCTTTTACAGGAGGTCCCATAGATTTCTAAGGTTTCCTCACAGAAACCCATGTTCCTGGGGTCTGGATCAGTCCCATGCTGGTATTCCAGCTATCAGACTGGGGAGCAAGAATTCCTAGATGTTCAGGTCAGCTGTTTCTGTGGGTTTCACCAGCCTGGTCTGGACCTCTATTCTCTTCACTGGTCCTTCTCTGCATCTGGGTTCCAGTTCAGTTCAGTGATTAGTTATGGGTGTCTGCTTCTACTTCCACCAGCTGCTGGATGAAGGCTATAGGATGACATATAAGTTAGTCATCAATCTCATAATCAGGGGAGGGCATTTAAGGTAGCCTCTCCTCCGTTGCTGAGATAGTTAGCTGGTGTCATCTTTTGGAGAAAAGATCTCCAAACATTTCCCTAGTGCCTGATTTCTCTGTAAACCAAAAATGTCTCCCTCTATTATGATATCTCCATTCTTGTTATCATGTATTCTTCCCCTGACTCAGACTTTCTGCTCCCTCATGTCCTCTGCATCTCTCTTCTTGTCCCCTTCTCATTCTCCTAGCTCCCTCCCCCCTCTTCCCTTGCTCTCAATTTGTTCAGCAGATCTTGTACCTCTCCCCTTCTCCAGGGGACCATGTATGTCTCTCTTAGGGACCTCCTTGTTTATTAGCTTCTTTGGCAGTGTGGATTGTAGGCTGGTAATCCTTTACGCTATGTTTAAAATCCATATTTGATTGAGTACATAACATTTTTGTCTTTTTGTGATTGGGATACCTCCCTCAAAATGGTTTCTTCTAGATCCATCCATTTTCCTGCAAATTTCAAGATTCCATTGCTTTTTGCAGAGTAGTTACTCCATTGTGTAAATGTACCACATTTTCTCTATCCATTCTTCGGATGAGGGGCATCTAGGCTGCTTCCAGTTTCTGGCTATTACAAATAGTGCTGCTATGAACATCATTGAACAAAGAAGTCTTTGTTGTATTGAAAGACTTAAAAATTAGCAAAGAAATATAGCCCAGATGAGGAAACTCTCCAAACTGAATGTAGGGCAGCCTAACCCAGAAACTAAGGCCACTACTATGACTTAGGGCCTGGAATTTACCAGCTTACAAGGCCATAAGATAACTGGGTACCAAGAGGGACTCATGGAGGAAACAGATTGTCCCACTGGCCAATGTGTCAATAATTAACAATTAAGAGTCCCTATGAAACAAAGAGATAGCTACCATTTGCTCAAGCAAGATAAGCATAGCCTGAGGGCTGCAGGTTTTACAACTGGTGGGTCAGGAGGCCATCTGATTCCCAGCCCTCTCCTCAAGACAAAGGGTCTCCTAGGAACCCATGACTCTGGTCATGCCCCTCCCTAAGCTTGTGGTTTTTGCCTTTAAAAATACCTGTGGCTGGGGGACAGGGCTGCTCTCTAGCCTGCATGCTGGGAGAGCCCGTTTGTACAAACATCCACCTTTCATTAAAGCCTCTTGCTGTTTGCATCAAGTTTCTGCTTCCTCATGGTGATTGGGGTGGTCGCAGTCCTGGGAAAAGATTCTGGAGGCCTGAGCTTCCGGGGGTTCTTTCAGTATGAATGTACTTCTTTTGGGTATATGCCTAGGAGTGGAATTGCTGGATCTTGTGGTAGACTCATTCCCATTTTCTTGAGGAGTAGCCATACTGATTTCCAAAGTGGCTGTACAAGTTGGCATTCCCACCAGCAGTGGAGAAGTGTTCCCCTTTCTCCACATCCTCTCCAACATGAACTGTCATTGGTGTTTTTGATTTGGGCCATTCTGACAGGAGTAAGATGGTATCTCAGAGTTGTTTTGATTTGCATTTCCCTGATGGCTAAGGATGTTGAACACTTTCTCATGTGTCTTTCAGCTGTTTTAGATTCCTCTATTGAGAATTGTCTATTTAGTTCTGTACCCCACTTATTAATTGGGTTGTTTGGTGTTTTGGAGACTAGCTTCTCGAGTTCTTTGTAGATTTTGGAGATCACCCCTCTGTCAGATGTGGAGCTGGTGAATATTTTTTTTCCCAGTCTGTCGGCTGCCGTTTTGTATTGCTGACTGTGTCCTTTGCCTTACAGAAGCTTCTCAGTTTTAGGAGGTCCCATTTGTCAATTGTTGACCTCAGTGTCTGTGCTACTGGTGTACTGTTCAGGAAGTGGTCTCCTGTACCAATTAATTCAAGGGTATTTCTTACTTTGTCTTCTAATAAGTTCAGTGTAGCTGGATTTATGTTGAGATCTTTGATCCATTTTGACTTATGTTTTGTGCAAGGCGATAGGCTTGGGTCTAACTGCAGTCTTCTACATGTCTGCAACCAGTTATGCCAGCACCATTTGTTGAAGATGTTCTCTTTGTTCCATTGTATAAATTTGGATTGTTTGTCAAAAATCAGGTGTTCATAGGTGTGTGGGTTAATATCAGGGTTTTCAAGTCTATTCCATTGGTCTACCTGTCTATTTTTGTGCCAATACCAAACTGTTTTCAGGACTATAGCTCTGTAATAGAGTTTGAAGTCACAGATGGTGATGCCTCCAGAAGTTCCTCTATTGTACAGGAATTTTTTGGCTATCCTGGGTCTTTTGTTTCTCCATAAAAGTTGAGAATTGTTTTTTCAAGGTCTGTGAAGAATTGTGTTGGGATTTTGATGGGGATTGCATTGAATCTGTAAATTGCTTTTAGCAAGATTGCCGTTTTTACTATGTTGATCCTGCCTATCCAAGAGCATGGGAGATCTTTCCATTTTCTGGTATCTTCTTTAATTTCTTTCTTTAGAGACTCAAAATTCTTATGGTACAGGTCTTTCACATTTTTGGTTAGTGCTACCCCAAGGTATTTTATATTGTTTGTGGCAATTGTAAAGGGTGATGTTTCTCTGATTTCTTTCTCCACCAATGTGTCATCGGTATATAGTAGGACTACAGATTTTTTTGAGTTAATCTTGTATCCTGTCACTTTGCTTAAGTTGTTTATCAGCTGTAGGAGTTACCTGGTAGAGTTTTTCGGGTCCCTAATGTAGAATATCATATTGTCTGCAAATAGAGTTTGAGTTCTTTGTAGGGGACCAATATATTTCTTCTATGGAATATTTTAAGATCCAGCCTTTGGTTTCACTAAACATGGAGCACCTGGAAAGCTCTGGCCCACTATTGTATTGTTAATGCCAGTAGGGCTACTATTGTTTACCATGGCCTCAGTGTAATATGCCTCCTATTTGCATCTCTGTGTGCCTAAGCATCTGAATAGGCCCTCACCTGGGCAGGGAGAGCAGAGGTGTGTGAATAACTTGTGAGGATGAAAGGTTAGAAGTTAGGGGTAAGTGAACAGAGGGAGAGGAGAGAGAGAGAGAACAAAGAGAAATGACAGGACGGTTAAGAAACAGCAGAAAAGATGGCTAATAAAGACTAATAAAGACTAATAATAAAGTGACTCTAGTTCTACAACATGGAACTGAGAGCTCTCTGAAGATGACAAGATGCCTGTGTTTGGTTTTTATTGCCACTGGGTTGCTAGGAGTTTCCAGGTCCACACCCCCACCCCACTCAGGTAGAACCTCATGGTCATCGTGGGTTAAAGCTGAGACATGCCCGGCCAAGACACTTCTTCCTTTCCTATTTGTTGATCTCCGTTTCTTGTCTTATTGCTCTAGCCAGAACTTCAAGGACAATATTGAAGAGGTATGGAGAGAGTGGACAGTCTTGTCTTGTCCCCGATTTTAGAGGAATTGGATCGAGTTTCTCTCCATTTAATTTGATGTTGGCTGTTGGCTTGCTGTATATTGCTTTTATTATGTTGAGGTATGTTCCTGATATCCCTGATTTCTCCAAGACCTTTATCATGAAGGGGTGTTGGATTTTGTCAAAGGCTTTTTCGGCATCTAGTGAGATGATCATGTGGGTTTTTTTTCCCTCAGTCTGTTTATATGGTGGATTACATTGATGGATTTTCATATGTTGAACCATCCTTGCATCCCTGTGGTGAAGCCTACTTGATCATGGTGGATGATTTCTCTGATATGATCTTGTATTCGATTTGCCAGGATTTTATTGAGAATTTTTGCATCAATGTTCATGAGGGATATTGGTCTGTAGTTCTCTTTCTTAGTTGTGTCTTTGTGTGGATTGGGTATCAAGGTTATTGTAGCCTTGTATAAAGAGTTTGGCAATGTCCCTTCTGTTTCTATTTTGTGGAACAATTTGAGGAGTATTTGTATTAGCACTTATTTGAATTTCTGGTAGAATTCTGCAGTGAATCCATCTGGCCCTGGGGTTTTTTTGGTTGGGAGACTTTTGATGAGTGCTTCTATTTCCTTAGAGGGTATAGGTCTGTTTAAGTTGCTTACCTGTTCTGGATTCAATTTTGGTAAGTGATAACTGTCCAGAAAATTGTCCATTTCTTTTAAATTTTCAAGTTTTGTGGAGTACAGGTTTTCAAAGTATGACCTAAAGATTCTCTGGATTTCCTCAATGTCTGTTGTTATGTCCCCCTTTTCATTTCTGATTTTGTTAATTTGCATAATCTCTCTGCCTTTTGGTTAGTTTGGATAACAGTTTGTCTATCTTGTTGATTTTCTCAAAGAACCAATTCTTTGTTATATTGATTCTTTGAATTGTTTTTTTTTTGTTTCAACTTTATTGATTTCTGCCCTCAGTTTGATTATTTCCTGGTGTCTGCTCCTCCTGGGTGAGTTTGCTTCCATTTTTTCTAGAGCTTTCAGCTGTGGTGTCAAATCTCCGGTGTGGCTATTCTCTAGTTTCTTCATGTGAGCACTTAGAGCTATGAACTTTCCTCTTAGTACTTCTTTCAAAGTATCCCATAAGTTTGGGTATGTTGTGTCAACATTTTCATTGAATTCTAGGAAGTCTTTAATTTCTTTCTTTATTTCTTCCTTGACCCAAGAATGTTGCAATTGTGTGCTGTTCAATTTCCATGAGTTGGTAGGCTTTTTGCACTTTGATTTGTTTTTTATTTCTAACTTTAAAGCATGGTGGTCTGATAAGACACAGGGGATTATTCCAATTTTTTTGTTCCTGTTGGGGTTTGCTATGTTGTTGAGAATATGGTCGATTTTTGAGAAGGTTCCATGTAATGCTGAAAAGAAGGTACATCCTTTTGTGTTTGGATAGAAAGTTCTATAAATGTCTGTTAATCCCAATTCGGTCATAACTTCTGTTAGTTCCTTTGTCTCTTTGTTAAGTTTCTGTCTGGTGGTCCTATCCAGTGGTGAGAGTAGGGTGTTGAAGTCTCCCACTACAACTGTGTAAGGCCTTATTTGTGATTTGAGTTTTAATAATGTTTCTTTTACGAATGTTGGTGCCTTTGTATTTGGGGCATAGATGTTTAGAATTGAGACTTCTTCCTGATGGATATTTCCTGTGATGAATATGAAATGACCTTCTTCATCTCTTTTGATTGATTTTAGTTTGAAGTCTATCTTGTTAGATACTAGGATATCTACCCCAGTTTCTTGGGTCCATTTGATTGGTGTATCTTATCCCAACCCTTTACTCTGAGGTAATGTCTGTCTTTGAAATCGAGATGTGTTTCTTGTATGCAGCAGAAGGATGGATTCTGTCTTCGTATCCAATCTGTTAGCCTGTGTCTTTTTATAAGCGAGTTAAGACCATTAATATTGAAGGAAATTAAGGTCCATTTAGTGTTTATTCTTGTTTGGTTTTGGTTTGTTGTTGGTACTGTTATTGTATGTGGATTTACCCTGTCTTTTATTTTGTGTTTTTGTAGAGTGGGATTATCTATTGCCTATGTTTATGCGAGTGTAGTTAATTTCCTTAGGTTGGAGTTTTCCTTCCAGTACTTTCTGTAGGGGTGGATTAGTGGCTACATATTGTTTAAATCTGGTTTTGTAGTGGAATATCTTGTTTTCTCCATTTATAGTGATTGAAAGCTTTGCTGGGTATAGTAGTCTGGGCTGGCATCCATGTTCTCTCAGAGTTGGTAAAATATCTATTGAGGTCCTTCTAGCTTTCAGAGTTTCCATGGAGAAGTTTGGTGTAATTCTGATAGGTTTGCCTTTATATGTTACTTGGCCTTTTTCCCTTGCTGCTCTAAATATTTTTTCTTTATTCTGTATGTTTGGTGTTTTAATTATTATGTGACGAGGGGACTTTCTTTTGTGGTCCACCCTATTTGGCGTTCTGTAGGCTTGAAAAGGTTCTGCATCTTTGAGTTGGGTTTCTTCAACTTCTATACCTATTATCCTTAGGTTTGGTCTTTTCACAGTGTCTCATATTTCCTGGATATTTTGTGTTCTGGATTTGTTAGACTTTAGATTTTCTTTGCTTGACGAGTTTACTTCTTCTAGTTTGTCTTCAGCGTCTGAGATTCTGTCTTCCATCTCTTGTATTCTATTGGTTATGCTTGCATCTGTGGTTCCTGATTGTTTACTCAGCTTTTCCACTTCCAGCCTTCCCTCAGTTTGTGTTTTCTTTATTGTCTCTAATTCAGTTTTCAGGTCCTGAACTGTTTCCTTCAGCTGTTTAATTGTATTTTCTTGGATTTTGTGGCTTTCCTTGATTTCTTGCATCTTTTGGTTTGTCTTTTCTTCCATTTCTCTGAAGGATTTTCTGATTTCCTCTCTTAGGTTCTCTATCATCTGCAAGAAGTTGTTTTTAAGGTTGCTCTCTTCTGCTTCTTCTGTGTTGGGATGTTCATGTCTTGCTGGTGTAGAGTCCCTAGACTCTGGTGGTGTCATATTGGTTTTCCTGTCATTGGATTTGTTCTTATATTGTCATCTTCCCATCTCTTCTTCCAGTGGATACAGTTGGTGTCACTTCCTTTCCTGGTGTGTATGGGTCCGGTGTTCTCTTCAGGTGTGTGCAATTGACTTTGATACTCTGAATGGTTTCAAGTTGGGTGCAGGCAGGTCTGAGGCACTCGCTCTCCAGGTGGATGAGAACAGCACTGGCACAGAGATGTCAGCAGACTCTAGGTTGCTTGGTCCTCAGGGGTCCAGTCATCCTGTCGAAGATCCCAGGGCAGGATTTGCGAGGGTGGGCAGACGGAAGTTGGGCCCAAGGCAGGGGCTGAAGCAGCTCACCTCTGCACTCTCTGCATTCTGTGGGGGCTGGAATAGCCCAGCGATCTCAGCAGAGTCAGGATCCCAAGGTCCTCAGGGACCGATTCAGTTTTGTAATCACTTTTTTAAAAACAGAATATAAGCTGTTTGCTGCTCTCTCATACCCAGTGTTCTACAGAAGTGGAAAAATCATTTTCATCAGCAGAAATTATTTCAGTTGTAATTAAATCTAGCTGAAAAATGGATATGTCAATGGTTTTGTGAATAATAAGTATTGATTAATTATTGATTGGACTGATATTTGGTTAGATCAAGAACCAGACTCTGAAACTTGATTTTTTTGTTTTCATCTCCTATGCCCCCAAATAATGTTGACTACAAATGGCTCTAGATCTTATTGTGTCTTCTTCTAATAGAACCAGTGGCTACAAGGGAAAATCATTAGCATGATGAGAAATTAATTAAGAAAGTCTGCTACAATTTATAAATATACATTTGTGGTTAAATAAATGTGAAGTTTTGGATTCTGCCTACTGTCCCTTAGGGTGAATATTTTACATGCTGATAAGGTACCAAACTAGAAATCTAAGAGGATTGCTTCCACCATAAATGGCAGTCATTTATTTGGCCCTAACTGGGATCTAAAAAGTTATGAAAGCATATTTTTGGAGTTTGTTCAAATTAATTATTGTGAAACAAATGGATTTATAGGCAAGTTATTTCTCAAAATATTTTTTCATGTAACAGCTGTGCTTGCTTTAACAAATGAAAATTATATGAATAACAAATATTATGGACTATCACAGATTGGGAAATAACTGAAGAGCCTAAGTAAAGGGAAGTGCTTGGGAGGCTATCAAACAAGAAGTGTATCTTCATCACCACATTTCAGAACCTACACTGTTGGTTCTCAAATTATATTTCCTTTCAGGAAAGACAAAACAAGTTTATGGCAAGGAAAAGTCACCACCTTCGAGATGGTTTTGGGAACACAGCTTTGTTTTGTGTATCTAGACTTGTCCATTATCCTCTGTGAAGCAAGAAGATACAGATAGCCCCTGGTGTATGTATCTCAGTGGGCTAGTAAATCATGTTATATTTCAGATGACAACCTTAAAATGGGATCAACTCAGAAAAAAAAAATGGAATTCTATTAAATGGTGATTAAAAGCCATAGTAAGAGAGGACTATAGATGTTTATATTGATTATATTTTCTCTGAATAGAGCATAAAATTTATCTGGGTAAGAAACATTTATAGGAAGTGAAATACATCATTGCTCTATTAAAAAGTCTATTTTAATTGAGACTGTTTTTCCCAGAGTGTGACAATTTAATGTAAGCTTTAACTCTTTGAGTGAGCATGGTGGAATTCTTGGCTTCTCAATATCAAGGGCTATAGCCAACACTACTGGAGACAATTGCCTCACCTATAGAGTTGTATGAAGAGTTGATGTCCAGTGAACACACCTGTTCCTTGAACTTTAAGATGAGGTAAACTTTATATATCACTTCATTATCTGTGCACACATGAAGATTGTAAATGATGCATTGTATTTGCAGTCCAACAAGATCCAAAACATTTGCACTTTTTATTTATCCATGTCTATTTTCAAAAGTTTGTCTAAATCCATGGTGTATTGTAACCGAGTTTCTAATGATTCTTAGAGACCTTTTCGTATGAGGGTTGGCAACTATTTTCCATTGCCTTCAGATTTCCTTCTTAAATTTTTTATATTTTTCTTTTATGTTTATGAGTATTTTACCTTTAGGCATGTAAGTATATCTCATGTCAGGTACCTGAGGAGGCTAAAAGAAGGCACCACATCCCTTTCTCTAACTTCTGGAGTTACAGAAGATTTCCAGCTGACATGTGAAAGCTAGGAATTGAGCTTGAGTCATTTGCAGGAACAGCCAGTGTTTATTATAACTGAACCATCTCTTCAGCCCTTGCCTTTTGATTTCTAGTATCCTACTCAATTATCTTTCCCTGACATCACTTACTTTACCACATTAGTTCCTGCTGGGATATTTCAGATTCTTTTTGCCTTTCATAGTGTGATATTTCAGATACTTTGTGCCTTTCATGGTGTGGTGGTTTTATGAGATTATACCTCAGATACTCAGCTGACTACCAATTGGAGGCTTTATTTGGGTAGGTTTAGGAGGCATTGTCTTGTTGGAGGAAGTATGTCACTGGGGGAATGTTTTGAGGTTTGAAAAGCCATGAACTCAGCTCTCTGATTTCTAATTTGGTTCAAGGTTTGATTTATGCTTCTGTGTCAGCCACCATGTTTGCTGCTTGCTGCCATTCTTCCCTGCCATGACCGACTCTATCTCCTTGGAACTATAAGCCCAAATAAACCCTTCTTTTCATAAGTTGTCTTGGTCATGTCTATCACAGCAATAGGAAAGTAACTAATATACCTGATCATGGCAAACTGTGTTTCTAACCTCACATTTAGCTCACTGAAGTTAAAGCAAGCAAAATTTGACTCAAGAAAGTATCATATCATAATCTTTGAAAGATCTGTAAGCAAGTGCAAAAAGTATCTAGGGCAATATATGATACCATACTTGTGGATTGAGGAATAAATAAGACATGTAGCCACATAATGAGATTTGCCACATTCTGATATATTTCAGTGGGTTTGGGGGCATATTTAATTTTTCTATATAGTTAAAGAAAAATAGCAAAATGTGTAATTGTGTGTCTGTGTGTCTTCTACATTGAAGGCCAGGTCCTAACACAGATGTCATTATGTAGTGATGTCTTATTTACATTTTTAACTCCAAACTAAAATATGCAATATCCAAAGGAAAATATGAAAAATTCAGCCTTCAACACAAGACCATGCTCGGAAGAGAAGTAAACAGTGTTTTATCAGTGTCTACAGCAGCATTGCCAAGAGAGGTTGGGTCTGTAGGAATCTGGGGACAGACAGAAGTGTGAGAGAAATACAAGCTGAATCTAGCAACAAGAAAGACAAATTAATGTTCACTGTGACATCACTTTAGGAACTTCCAGGAGAGATTAGAGTTTCCTGAAGGATGTTTGTGAAATTATTACTTACCAAGGTAAGTATGATTTTTCCCTAGGGAAAATATCTCAAATGCAGACTTTTAGGAAATCTGTAGATTATATTTTACAAGATATTATTTTAAAAACTAAAGTCTCCAAATGTATAAGAGAAATGTTAAAAAAAAAGATATAAACAATTCCCAAGCACCCAAACTCTCATTCTCTCAGATATCAGAAATGACAGATACAGGTTATTAAATAACTTAGGCACCATAAATTATTTAAACAACTAACTACAAGTTGAGGGTACAGGTCAATAGTAATACACTCACCTAACATGAGCAACATCTTAAGTTCAATCTCTGGCATAATCAGTAAGTAAATAATGCATTATGAAACAAGTTTCAATTTGTTTTAGATTGATTGTGGCTACTTCTCTAAAATTCCTCTGTTGAAGGTCGCATCACCAAAACCAAAGGAGCTGACCTGAAGTAGTTGCATGTGCATTTAGTTATGGGGAAATAATAGTGCAATGGTGGGTGTCTTTTATGATAAATCTTGTATGTCCACTTGACTGATTTTCAAATGATCCAAAATGGATTCAGCATTATTCCAAACATACCTATGAGGATGTTTCCAGATAAGGCTGACATTTGAATTAGTAGACTGACAATGTAGATTGATTTCTATGTGTATCTTCAAATAATAAAATTTAAAGAGAACCAAACATGGTAGTATACAATGGAACAGATTAAATTACAGGAGAATAGAAGGCATCAAAAGAAATTCTCAAAAATACTTAATAATGTTATAAAGAAAAGGAAGACATAAAAGAGCTAAGGGGAAATGATAGCTGAGAATGTTGGTACACACCAGTAATTCCAAAATTCCAGAGGCTAAAGAAGGAAGATTTAAAGTAAAATAAAGGGAAAATAAACATCAATAAATGAATATGGACATTTAATATGAGTATGTCCCTATTCATAGATAAATTTACAACAAGTAATGGTGAGGTAAAATCACCATCATAGTAATCACAATATTGTCAAGTTTGTGGTTTTAAAAAACAGTTTAAATTAAACAGTTCAAGAAGAATGTGTATAGTACTTGTGGACCTAATGAAATCTCTCTTTTTTGAAAAGTGTATGTTGATCATGAAGCATTGGGTTCTAGGGAAATATGAGAAGAGTAAATACTCGATATATAAAGTATAATTAAATTAAAATTCTATATAATAAAATAAAACATCAATGAAGTTTAAATAATGCAAAAATATGCAATTCAGTGACAGGGCAAAGGTGCAAAAGAAGCTTTAAAAAGCAGAAGTAGGGCTTCTCTAAAAAAATTATGTGGAACTCAAGAAAAGTCCAAAAAAATGAAACCCTCCCGAATATTGGGAAATTAAGTCAAAATATTTTAAATTATATTAATTGATGAATCTCATTATTTTTAAAATATTCAATTGGAATTTTAAAATGGCTTAAAAGGCTGTGTCATCTTTATAAAAGATATAACATAAGCATACATGAAAATATTTGATATTTTCAAACAATATATGCTCAAAAACAAAGTATGCTCAAAATATATAATATAGAAAGTAAAAATTGGTGAAACTAAGAATCTGTCACAGTAGAAACTTACAATATATACTCAATTTTAGGTAAAACAAAAAGTAATGGAAGATTACTACAAATCTCCCAACTATCTATTATTCTCAAGTATACATGGAATTAAATGAGATGGAACAAAAGTGTACACATTCTGAACCACAAAGAAAGATACAGCAGAGTTCATTAACAACTCCAACATAAAAACATGGAACATGGCATGACCATATGGACCTGACATAGTGGCAAACTGGTTGCATGAAGAACCCATAATAACCTTGTCATTTAGTGCTCATGCACATCAAGAGCACCCTCACAAAGATTCTGGACTCGACCTTATGGCAACTTGACATTTACAGAAGTTTGAAAGACTAACTGTGTGTACTGTCTTCTCTTTTCAATTAAGGTCACTGCTGGAGGACAAGCCTTTGACATTTCACTGGAGAGCTGTGGAAAGTGACAATCATGTGACAGGAGTTCCTACATAGCCTGTGACCTACCATATCATTATGCTCAGGAGGGACTCAGACAGTGTGTGCACAATGCACACAAAGCATAGATACACAGATAGAACCAAATAACCTGCCATGACATCCCATAGAAACAAGAGTAAACTAAGTTACCATTTATTTAAGCCTTTCAGTCAATGGGTCTTCAGCCTTTGAAATTAGAGACTATGTGTGAATACTATATTACTAAGTATCATTTTTAAGTCAAGATTTTTATTAAATTTATTTGTTTTAATTACATTTTAATTTTACATTCTAACCAAAATTCTCCCTCCCACCTCTCCTCCCGCTGTCCCCCACTTTCCCCCTCCCCAGTCCACCCTCTCCCATCTACCCCTCCAAACAGGTAAGGGCTCCCATGGGGAGTCAACAAAGTCTGGCACATTAAGTTGGGGCCGGACCAATTCCCTCCCCACTGTGTTAAGGCTGAGGAGTCAAGATGTTTTAAAACATCACCTTCTTCCTCCAACAGGTCAAGAAAATACATCTTACAAATCTACTCTTAAATATAAGGAAGTGGTGCTAAGCTCCATGTATTTTGAATGCAAAGTACAACCATGGAATCAAACATGTGATCTTCATCAAAGAAGCCAAATAATCAGTTAAAAAATGTATAAGTATACATGCATCCTACTGGCTACTAATAATTTTGACCCAGCATGCATCATGTCTCTAGGTGATGAGTCTTCTCATCAAATTCAAGGATTACTCATTGAGAGAGCATATGACAGCAGTCATAGCTTTGGAAGTATAGGATTATATGCCAGCCTGTATTAGCTTGAGTAATTTATTTAATAAGTGCACCTACTCTTAGCAGCTGTGAAACATTTGTTAAGGTGGCCTGAGTCTCATTCCAACTGTTCAGTGTCCCTGGAATGGTCCACACAGAGGAAGAAAGTCAGATACAGGAGGAGATAGTCTTGCTCTTTGGAATTTGTTGCTATGGGAACCTTGAGGATATCACATTGGAAGAAGTATGAATCCTGAGTTCAAAGGATAGGCTTCTGCAATAGGTGTTGGTTGAATAGAGAGCTGTGAAAGTGATCCCGGTCTCTCAAATTCTATGTGATAAAAATTAATCACAGAGGAATGCCACTATGAGTGACATTCACAGGAAGCAGGTTCACTAGGGTTTCTCTAAAGAGAACCCTGAAATCCACAGAAAACAGGATTTAATTTTTTATTTTTTATTATTTTATTACTACTCATATTTACATATCCATCCCCCCAATCCCTTGCCCTCCCATCTTCCCATGTTCCCCGCCAACCCCCCAACCCACCCTCCAACTCCCAGGGATCGTGAGGCCCTTTACAGGGGACCTTCAAAGTCCTCCATAGCATTTGGAGGAGAGAATAGGCACTCCTTGCTGTATCTGGGCTGCAATAGTATCCCTCCATAGGGAATGGGCTCCCAAAGTCCATTTGTGCTCTGTGGATAAATACTGGCTCCACTGTTAGAGGTCCCATAGACTGCCTTGGTCTCCTAGCTGGCACCCACATTCAGAGGGCTTAGTTTGGTCCAATGCTTTTTCCCCAGCTTTATGACTAGGGTCTCCATGATATCAGTAGGTCAGGTCAACTGTTTCTGCAGGTTTCTCCAGCCCTGTCTTAGCTCCTTTGCTCATCCCTCCTCCCTCTCCACAACTGGATTCCAGTAGTATGGTTCACTGCTTAGCTGTGGGTGCCTGTTTTGCTTCCAGCAGCTACTGGATGAAGGCTCTAGAAATGGTAACCAAGGTAGGCATCAATCTCATTATGGGGCGGGGCATCAATGGCATCCTCTCCACCAATGCCTGGCTTCTTAGTTGTTGTCATCCCTGCGAATCCCCTAACATTTTCCCTGTACCAGACCTCTCTCCAAACCTGTATTGTCTCCCTCTATCAAGGTATCTCCTTTCTTGCCTTCCTCTATTCCTCCCTTGTCTCAGTCCTCTTGTTCTCTTCCACCCTCCCCTTCTTCCATTCCTACCTGCTTCTTCTACCCCCCTCCCACTTTGGTCAGGGGTTCTTGTCCCCATCCCCTTCTTTGAGGGACTATTCAGCCTTCTCTTGGGTTCCTCCTTGTTTCCTAGCTCTTCTGGCAATGTGGATTGTAGACTGGCAATCCTTTGCTCTATGTCTAAAAATCAAAAATGAGTGAGTACATACCATGTTTATCTTTTTGTGATTGGGTTACCTCACTCAGGATGGTTTCTTCTAGTTCCATCCATTTGCCTGCAAATTTCAAGTTTATATTGCATTCTTTTCCACTGAGTAGTACTCCATTGTGTAAATGTACCACATTTTCTCTATCCATTCTTCAGTTGAGGGGCATCTAGTTTGCTTGTCATTGGTGTTATTGATTTTAGCCATTCTGACAGGAGTAAGACGATACCTCAGAGAGTTTTGAGTTGCTAAGGATGTTGGACACTTTCTCAAGTGTTTTTCAGCCATACTGGATTCCTCTGTTGAGAATTTTCTATTTAGTTCTGCACTCCACTTTTTAATTGCAGTGTTCGGTGTTTTGGTGGCTAGCTTCTTGAGTTCATTGTATATTTTGGTGATCAGCCCTCTGTCAGATATTGGGTTGGTAAAGATTTTTTCCAATTCTGTGGACTGCCATTTTGTCTTGCTGACTGTGTCCTTTGCCTTACAGAAGCTTCTCAGTTTCAGGAGGTCCCATTTATTAATTGTCAGTCTCAATGTTTGTGCTTAATTTTATATTTTTATGATAAAATATAATACTGTTAAGCTGATAGCAAACCCTGAGACATAGTGGAATGCTCATTCTGCTGAATTATGGGCCACAATGGCCAAGGAAGTTCACTTCATCTTACAGAGAAAAGTGGGTACAGTCTTACACAAACTAAGAGCAATGTTGAGGTTTATTTTTTGTTTGTTTTTCACAACATGGTTTCTCTGTGGATTTGGAGGCTGTCCTGGAACTAGCTCTTGTAGACCAGGCTGGTCTCAAACTCACAGAAATCTGCCTGCCTCTGCTGGGATTAAAGGCATGTACCACCAACGCCCAGCAAGGTTTATAGTATATAAAAGTGATACAAAGAGCATGAAAGACAACAAAATCTAGGCAGTATGTGACTGGGTGTAAGGAAAGGAAGAAGAAGCCATCTATCAAAGACAACTTCCTAGAAGCAGGGCCTTGCAGTTCTTGTAATGTTATTCTTATTTGAAACTACCTGGTTTTGAATTTTGTATATACAACTTGCAGATTTAGAGGCCAATCACTTGTCAAGTAAAGATGCCATTGGGGTTAAATGAGTTGTACACTGTTGGACACATAATAGTTGTTCTGTCAGCCAGCTTATAACTATTCTAATTGTGTGATCACATCCAGCATTCATTGAGAAATTTTAGTATGTGCTAAACAGTTTAATGAATTGTGTCAGTGTGTGGGGGGGAGTGTTTGTGTGTGTGTGTGTGTGTTTGTTTGTTTGTGTGGGGGGGTGGGTGGATGGGTGGGTGGGTGTAGTTGCACATACACATCTAAGCACATGCATAGAGCAGAGGTCAGTGTTTGATGCCTTCTTCCTCTATTGGTATCTACATTGTTTTTTGAGACAGGATCTCATTTTACCTGGAGTTCATAGATGAGGTTAGCCAAGAATACCCAAGATCCTCTGGTCTTTATACCCCACAACCTCAGTGCTGGATAAGAGACATTTGCTGTTAAATCAGCTTCTTTTTGAAGGTGCTGAGAACTAAAATTTGGGTCCAGAGGCACTTCACCAAGTTATTCATTTCTCCAGTCCCTCGTGTACTGATTTATTATTAACTATATTATTATTATTATTATTATTATTATTATTTAAGTAAAGAAATAACAAAGGTACATAGATTAAGCCCATGGCACCTGTAGTCTATGGGCGTTGTTACAATCTCTTCAGTTTATTTGGGGTATAATAATAATTCAGGAAAGTGAGAACAGAGACCACACACCTCATGAAGAGCAGAGCATATGATCAAATGCGATGTAACTGCAAAACTCATTTCCTAGCAAATACTCATTGAAGGCAACCATCATCAAATCACTGGAAGTAGTTCCATCCCGTCTATGTGTGGCAGGCTCTTCAGATCTCCTTAGCTACCTGTCATTCATTCCAGTAATGATCTGGAGGAGAAAGTATTGAGCTCTCCACTTAGGAAATGAGGGAATAGGCACCCAAAGACTAATGTGAGCTGAGCTTTGACACTGGCAAATGAGGTCCACATTCTCTGAGTTCAGCTACACATTTCAGTTAAAGTTCCCCAGATGGGGATTCACATTCAGGAACTCTGAGTACCTGGAAGTATTCACAGTATTAACACCCCAGAGGAAGAAAGGACATAAGAATGAGAAAAGAAATGTTGAATTCTGATAACAAAAATAACCCTCTGTAGATTTCTCCAGGATCTCTGAAGATGGGATCCACTTTTGAAACAGTTCCAAGCAGAGGGAACTGGGCTAGAACTTAGTCTATTGCACTGATCAATCAATCACTTGATACAAACTGCCTCTAAGGCAATGCTTTATGCAAAGGGCACTACTCCTCATGAAGGATTATGCTGTAATCTGTCAGCAACCAGCACTCTATACAACTGCTCCTGTACAGTAATCCCATCATACACCCAACTCTGAGATGGCACTCTACATTTCTTGCAGAGTAGAAAAGTGCTGTGAAAATCTACTTGCTTCTATTTGGTCAATAGATATCTGTTAATGTAAGGGGTGACATTTTACTGAAGTTCCAGCATTGGTCTCTCTCATGATAATTTTGACATTTATTCATACTGTCTCATGGAACTCTCACAGTAGATAAGACTGTCCCTATGTAGTCAAACTGCCTTATGGAAACTGTATCTGTCCCTGCCACTAGAGCTATTCTTAGCTATTCTATTCTGTGTGCTTACAGGGCATCTCTTATATCCTGCAGCTCCTTTGAAGTTGGTCACCTCAGTAATGGGCACAACACTTTTCCAGGAGGGGTGTGTTGTGATTTAACACTTTCTTTGTGTCTAGAAGGTAGGAGGTAAGGTAGAAGTGTACCCTGATGTCCCTATTAGTCCCTTCATAACCTTGAAACCTTGCCATCAACACCAAGAAAAAAAGAAAGAAAACTTAATTCTGAGCAGAAAAGGAATGGACTACTCCTGTAGACGTCACATAACTAAAATTGTGCCTTCAACGTCTTTATAAAGTTCATCTGAATATCACAACCCTAAGTCTGTTCCCTTTCCAACTAGGGGCCTGACTTTGATCATGAAGCCTTTTTGAAATGTAGTTTCCAACCACCTTTGGAGGACCATCTCCCTTATAGCAAAATCTAATCCTTCTCAGTCTTCTCCTCTTTGGTTTGAAGTGTAAAAAAGTGCCTGTGTGTTTCCACGGAGACCTTCTGAATCCTAAACCTCCCTTTCCATTACTGAGAAACCAACCTCAGCCCTATTTTGTTTGTTTGTTTTTGTTTTGGCATGGAGCTGCATGCTACATACGCTTTGTCTCTCAATTCCACATCCCAGAATCTCTCCCAAGCCTATGATGTGCCACCTTTCAAGACACTTTGCTCAGTGTTTCCTACTTGATTTCACTGTAGGCTGAAGGAGATATAAAAAGGACCCAAATGTCTAGGCTCGCTATACCCATGATTCCTTAAGCAAGAGGCTCTGTATCTCCTGCCTCAGAAGGCAATTAGCTGCCAAAGACCCACGTTGGATCTGCTGCTTTATGTTTGGTCTACTTTCTAGGACCATGTCTGCAAGTTCTAAGAATAACCAGATTTCAATGGAGAGATGCTCTGTTGAAGTCTCTTCAGAGAACCAACTTTGTTGCAGGGAAGCAGAAATGTACTTTGATATGAGGACTAAGAGACCATGTGTTCACCAGGGAGAGTGTAGCTGGTATGACCCTCTATGATATGAGTTCTGGCCACAACAGGAGTCATTTTTAAATTCACCATACCTTGGTGTGGGTTGTATGACCACAGCACCTCTGTGTGCATTATTCACCCATTTCATCTGCTCTTGGTGTGGGTTATACAGCCACAGCACCTATGTTGCCTCTGGGAAAAGAATCCACTGTTTGGATAGGCAACTCCTTCCTGCAAAGGGTGACTTCTGTGAAACATGTGCTGCCAGTTAGTAACTCACCCTACAGATGAAAGGGTGAATATTACAGGATGAAAACCACTCACTTTCTTTAATTCACTGCTTCAAGAGGTGACCATGGAGCCACAATCTGAAGAATGAATAGATGTTGTCCAAATAAGGGATTTAGAAGGTGAAATAGATAACTGAGTGTCCTAATAGGGAAAATGCTTGCACCAAATATATCCACATTAAGCATTCCTTCGAGAAGTCATTTACTTAACATAACCTCACCTCCATCTAACCAAATCCTTTTGATAAAATATATTTCCTTGGACAGCACCTCTAAAGAGGACAAGGACCAAACTTAAAAAAAATCATAATGTTTCCCCAATTATTGCTGTTCTACAAATAAAGAATAAATTCTCAATCAGTATTGTGAGGAAAAATATTTCCCTTTCTTGTAAAGCTGATGGACTGGGAGATTAAGAGAAATCTTAGACAGTGCATTCTTGCCAGAAGCAAACAAAGGCATACCAGAAAACTATTAAGGGGTCCTAATATTAAGAACTTACCATGCTCCAGGTGTTTTAGTAGCTTCTAAAACAAAATTAAGTAGGAAAATACCATGCTGATTGAGCAAGACATTTGATAACCTATCAGAGAAATATGGAGAACTCTTTTGCTCAATGAAGATTCTTTGTCCATTGAACTCATGTTATTATTGGTTCTCTGTGTACAAAAAATCCAATGAATAAAAATACCCCTATGTGTCATAGTGTGAGATAGAGAAACAGTGCCAAACAGAGAAGCTAAGCTATTCATAACAGGATAAGCAGAAAGGGAATAGCTGGCCTGGGAATAGAGAGAGGACCAGCATTGTGTCATGTATACTCTGTGCAGAGACTTCCCAATATTCTTTGTAATTCTCAGCTCAGATAGCTGGGACTATGCACATACAGTCTTCTCAGCACTGAAATTGTAAACCTTGGCTAGCTGGCCACAGAAACTTAAACATCCTCTGCTCTTGAAAAAAATAGTAATAGTGAAGACATGGGTCCCCTCCCCATGCCTGACACTGCCCTAACTACTTAGGCAATATGATGGTGGTAGGAACGAAGCATAGTCAGAGTCCCTACCACAACAAATGAAGCCAGTGGGGTCCCAAGAGCTAATGGAACTTGCCCAAAAACACACCGCATGCTGACAGAACAGACTGGGTTAAATTCAGAAGTGTACAAAGGCATTCTATGGAATGGGAACACTGAGGAAATGAAAGAGGGTAGGAAGAGAACTTAAAGGAAGTAACAGGGCAAGGGACAACATTGGCATTGGGATAAATGGTGGGACTATGTGAGACACAGTAAGGAGTCATTCAGCGAAAGAGGAGAGCAAGAAGAGGAGAGAAGGGAAACAAGTGAGAACAAAGTACAATAACACATATGTGAAAATGCTGTGATGAAATGATTATTTTGTGCAGTAACCTAAAATGTTAATTCATAAAATATAATTAACAAAAGGTTAAGATAGGGTTAAAGATGGAAATGAAGAAACACTGGGGGTTTGGCAAAGGAGTTTGTCTATTGATGGGTTCTGGAAGGTTCACAGGATCCTGCTACTTAATTGAACGGTGATGAACATTGGGGTTTCTGTACCTCTGTGGTGATCATTCTAGGGCTTGTTCAATCTTTTATGGGGTTACTCTGTAATTGCTTAAGATTTTTGGTACCACCACCCCCTTCACTCAATGCTCAGCCCTGCAGCCGTGATCACCTAAAGTGTGTCTTCATATTTCACTAAATGCCCCACAAGGTACAAAATCCCCCATACCTGATATCTAGGAGCCTGTCACAAAGTTCATACTACAGACAGTGAGTAAGCACAAATTTAAACAGCTGCATGCTTGCAATATTCATTAATAAAGTTAATTCAAACAGAAAAAGAATCTAAGATGGAACTTAACATGAATGAAGGGATCAAAATTATGATTTGTTTTTCATTCTTATTCAGGCCATGCATCACCTATTTTTCCACATTTATAGGTAGCCTTCTGCAGTATTTTTGTGTAATCCTGGCTTAGGAGTCCCAAAGCCTGCTGCAATCTAGGCTGACAAGTCTGTGCAACAGCAAGCCTACAACATTCTACTCAATGCTTTATGAGTTTGTTTTTAACAAAAGAGTTAATTATGATATAATACTATAGCTAACATTCTTGCATTTATCATGTCAAATCAATATCAATATGCTATCCCATTGGCTTTACAATTCACTTAATGTATAAATATTACACGTAAATTCTTTTGGTATCTTTCCCCAAAACTGGTTTCAGACCTCCATTATGAAAAGCCAATGTTATCTTGAAGTTTCAGTGTGTGGTCAGTTCTTCTGTGACTCTAGCATGCAGTGACATATGTGCATGTGCCATTAGATGGTATTAATGACAATGATTCTTGTTACTAATCTTCTTCAAACACTGGGTATAACATAAAGCCAACTCAGCACTTCATTTATTCACTAGTTTAATGTTCAGAATGACACTTTGGATTGCCTGCTACTGTTCTCCTGTTTGGCTATCAAGCGAACTGAGTAGAAAAGATGCTGGACAAATTTCCCAAGCTCCCATTATTGAGTTATATATGAATCTTAAATTGTGTTGAAACCACTGTCAAATAGATGTGAAATTGTCTAGTTATGTGTTTGTTTTCTCCTAATAGATTTTGAAACTTTCCTGTTTTGCATCCATATTCCTGGGACCTGAGTAAAAACCATCTATTAAACTCACACACAAACAGGCAAGACAATGAACAAGTCCCAAAACAAACTTTCCAATGCAGCTTCTCCAACAGCATCCTCTGTCTACAAGCCACCTGTGGGAGAGAGTGTGTCTTCTACTCCTCTTTAAGGAATTGGTTTCTAGTTCTCCCATTAAAACAGCTGCACCACATACTATGAATTAAAAAAAATAATTCATTGATCAAGATTCCCTTTGCATCAGAGTATCAGAGGCTACTCTGATGATCAGCTACAAGGTGGAGTGAGCCAAGGGGCATCTCAAGGGAGACTAGAGTAACCAGGCCTTGGTAACTATGATGCTGAAGATTCTAGGGACATTGTGAGCCCTTGAGGAAACATAAAGGATTATCGGTCATATCACTTTATGAGTTAGCTGGCACAAGGTGGAGCTGCACTTGCACACTCAACCACACAGGCTTTCCTAACATTAACATATCAGTAGAATTTCCTATTTATATTCTATGCCTGGTTTCAAGATAAAGTTTACCTTTTTTCTCCCACACTACGGCCATTTTCCTGGTTGGGGAGAAATCTTCATCAACTGTGTGATCTCTCAAGGCACCGGGGAGGCTCACACTTCCTCCTGTGTCTAGTCTGCTGATTATAGATATGGCAACTATAATTACAGTTGATCAGAGTCATTTCCCTCTACCCCTGCCCGGCCTGGTTTGCTTTTCTGCCAATATTACCATTTCTATCTGACATTTCTCTCACATATATAACTGCCCATGCACATTGCTCCTAACTCTAAGATACAGGTACCACCAGGACAGGTCATCAATCTGTCTTGATTATCACTGTTATCACCAGGAACTAGGTTGAACACATAATGGCCATTTTAAGCAATGTTTGCTGACTGAAGCAAGGGTCGGTACTTATCTCAAGTGAGACAGTGTGGTGAGAGTTTCCAACACCCTGATCTCAAGAGACTTCTAATCATCTTAAGTAGTCAGCATTATTGTGTCTGATAGGAATAAATTCAGATGAGATGGCCGAGATATGAAGAACCAAGGTATCCCCAAACTTCAGCATCTGAGAGATGGTTAACTACCTGGTGGGGTCCACTTGACCCTCTGCACTCTCAATTCCCATAACTCATACTGTTTCCACCACTAGACTACCAGAGACTCAGTGGAGAGGACTGTGTATGTTTTCTAGACACAGAGCATAGTACAGAAAAGTGAGTCATGAATGAATAGAACAAAGAATCTGGATAAAGTCTTTAGAAAACAGACTGTGATGAGTTGAAAACAAAGTTTCCAGACTGGGTCAGACAAGTACTTCTTTCAGCCTGATATGGAGAAACTAGAGTCCAAGAGAGAACAGAAATGGAAATGAAGATTTGAGTGCCTTGTTTGCTTTCATGCAGCCCAAGCTCAGAAACACAGCCCTCTACTGCCCCCATGTGGCTTGGCCTACTAAGAATTAATCAAAAGCTGTTTTTTACATCCCAGTTCAGTCTCCATATAACCTTTTTGGCAATAAACAGAATCATTTGCCTTTTTATCCACAAGTTTAAGAAAGGAAGGTTCTTCAGAACCCCTTGCCCACACAATCTGGGAATACTTATTTTTCTTGGAAAATTGATACCTCTTAATTGTTTTAATTAAGAGTATCTGATGCATATAAACCTGTACACATAAAAATATAAACAACAAGAATATTTTCTTTAACTGATCAAATAACCATTTACTGATGCTATTTACAGATCTTGAATCTTCCTAGACCAAGGAGTCTATGAATGGTAAAGAAATTTAGTACTCAGCATTTGATCTCAGGATAAGTCCTTGGGGATGCTGGCATTGATGGGTGGACAGAACTGTCCATATACAGACAAAAGCCCCATCTGGAAATTGTGTTTGAGTTATGTAGTCATAAATAGACCTGTACTTTTGATAAATAAATGCTATTTGTGTCAAGAAAATAAAAACACAGCTGCAAACAAACCTCCTTTCTGCTGTAGAAAAGGCCCTTTTTTGTTTCAGTATCATTTCTCATTAAATGTAACATTTACTTTGTATATAAAACGTTCCCCAGGATGCATACCATTTGAAGTTTCATTAAAGAACATGGTGAAGGTGTCCTCATCACTGAGCCTGAATATTTAGCTTTGCATGTTGGAGAACTTGCTCCCAATATTTTGTTTTATTGAAAGTTCGGGAAAATTTTCACTGGATCACACGCAGAAAAGTTAGGCATTAGTAAAGTCAAGTGACTTATAGGTTTTTTTTGTTCAGTGATACATTCAGTTTTATTTCAACTCCTTCTGAACTGAAGAGGAGAGAGAGAGTTGTCTGTCCTGTGCCATGTTTTCTAGGCACCGTGTATCCATTTCCACATTAAGCACCATGGTAGAGAGACTGCTCAGTTATCTGCTGTTGTGTTACAAACTACCCCAAGTCCACTGACTAAAGATACATGAGTTTCTCTCAGAACCCTGCAAGTTTACTGGACTCAACTAGGTAGACTTTGCAGGAACTCCTTTGTGTATGACAGTAAGAGTACCTGTCCAGTTCTTCAAAAGATAGAAGAGTCTAAGACCTAGTTGGCTCCTCCTCATGCCTGGAGATTCGATTTTGATGACCACATTCTGGATCTCAGATGGAGCCACTAAACACAGCTAATGTCAGCTTTTTGGGTGTGGGCATCTTGTGTTTTAATGGCTAGGTTTTAAAACAAAACAAAACAAAACTGTGGCTTATGAGTGAGCTTCCTATTGGGAAAATAGAGGTTACTAGGCCAATAAAGTCTGTGACTAAAGGGGGAAGATATCATTTTCCTTGGATGTATTGATCATAACAATAATAGTTTAGATTTAATGAAAAAAAAATAAACCTCTTAGCTGTGAACAATCTGGGACCAGACAGTATAAGTATGAAGATAGAGGTTACTACTCATACCATATTTAGAAAATATTCCACTCTACACTAATTAACATATACTCTTTATACATTTTATGCTTCCCTTACTTCCAGGGAATATAAAATCCCAATTCATCTCACTGCGGCCCAAATAAGTATCTCATTATCTACAGCAGATCCACCTATATGTCATCCATAAAGTGACTATTTGAACCAGTATCCAGAATATAATTTCTTTAGGATGGAGGAACTGGAAACTGATGATAGGTCAGCTACCAACTCAACACATATTCAGCAAGAGACTGGAGGCAGAATACCTTCAGTGGGCATCTCTGTTAAGATGATGGGAACCAGAAGACAGGAGGTAAGTACTTGCTCTTAGAAATTCTGAAATCCTGTTGTATACTTGTTACCAGTGCTTTGATGAAAGACCATTAATTCTCCTTTAGCACAGAGGCTGTGTTTTAGTCTACAGCTGTTTAAACCAGCAGTTTCGTTCCACAGTTACTGGCCTTCTTCTCTGGCAGTGGCCCGGCTGATCAGACCGCAGCCTGGAGGGAATTCTGTTCTTGCAGGCTATGTTGCTCTCGCCAAATATAGCTTTTAATTAAATCTGCATCATTCCATGTATCAACAAGTCTTGGAAGTCAAAGGCTGGGGTGAAAACTTGCTAGTTCAGAGATGGTGAGTAGCAAATAGCTGGTGTCTCTGAAAGACAGCCTCCTTCCAATCTGCCAAAACAAACAAACACGTTACACAAAGTCCCTCCCTGCTATTTCCTGTGCATCTCTCCATCATTTTACAGACAAACCCCTACTCTCTATTATTATTTTCTGACAACTAGTTGCTAACCTGGCCTGCTGACCCAATGTTGATTTTATTTATTTAACAAAAAATGAGAACTCAGGGTTCACAGTGTGATCGAATATCCTGCAACAGATAATAGATACCTTCCATGCTATGCCCCTTCATAACACTCTCTGAAGAAATAGCCTGTGTGTGTGTAACTGAACACATTCTTTAACCTGCTACTGGTTTATGTTTTTGGTCCACAGAACATCACATCATGTTAAGTAGCAATTTATCTTCTTATCTTCTATTGTTGTGTAACAAAATACCCCAAATTAAGTGGCTTAAAAATAACAATAAGTTCTCTCTCTCTCTCTCTCTCTCTCTCTCTCTCTCTCTCTCTCTCTCTCTCTCTCTCTCTCTCTCTAGTCTCTGTCTTTCTCTCCCTCATGATCAGAAGGGCTGTTTTGACTCTAGTTGGCTTATTTTGCCTTTTTTTCTTTTTTTCTTCTTTATCCTATCTTGTCACTCAGATATTAATGGAAAGTTTTTGAGATGGTAATGCTCATGTGGCTGGACCTTAAATATCACTGACTGTGTGTTGACAGTTGGAACTAGCTGTCAGCTTACAGCTAAGTCAGAGCTGCTGAATGTCATGCTGAAACATGCTTGAGTATCTCACCCTGTGGAAGTTTCGTTGAGAGCCAGAACTTTCTAAGAACAAATGCTCCAAGAGACAGATACACTGCCAAGCTAATTAAGGCCTATGCCCACAGACTTTAAAACATAAATTCCAATGCTTGCCACTAGTAAGCAAAACACAGAATCCAGCTCATGGGATTCAATTCATGATGGCTAGTCACAGAAAAGTTTTCAGAGTGGGTTACATTATAACTAACTTGGTAAAACATGGGAATGCTGCTCTCTAATTTGCACATTAAAAGTCAAAACAAAAAAAAATCAAAGACATTTCACGTGGCCCCAATTATTCAAGAACATTATAGAAATGTTACCTAGGTCTCTATTTTTCATTTTGTAGCATTTTTTAATATTACAAATCCCTGGGCTTCATTATGACTTTCCATGCATTTATAAAATACACTTCAATCCCCTATTTTAATATCCTGCTCATCCTCCACTGTGGTCCATCTCTACCTTCAGCCTTCCTTCTGCTTCCATGTATCATCTCTGTTTTTTCTTTTAATTATTCTTATTACATATACGCATACATATAAATATATACATTTAGCCTGCTAAATTCATTTTCTTTTGCTCAAGTGTGTAATTCTCAATCATTCTGTGGAATCATTTCCAACAGCTAATAGCATACTCTAATCATTTCTACTTCAAACAACTGCACTCAATTCAATTTTGACCTTTACCTACTACCCCCTGTCCACATTTGTTGATATTAAATACTTTGTTTGGCAGAAAGAAGGTCAGAGCTGGAAGAAAGTGTTGAGGAGTGTTGTCTCTTGGGAATGACCTTCTTAAATTCTCAGCCATTGTGACTACTAACCTAACACCTACTCTGATATTAGGCCTGTCAGCATTATGCCATAAGTGAGGAGAGGCTCACAAGGCTCCTCCCTACCTTAGGATCTATAGATAGTTGATAGTTGCTCATGGAAGGAGAGACTTAATTTATCAGTGATGTAACATTTGGTGTATTTCCCATGCTCCATAAATAATGCTTCATCTATGGTACTGTAAGTAACCTAATTCCACTTATTAGTTCAAAAATAAATAAACCATAAAAATTCAGTTTCTTTTTACTAGTTTTAAGTCTACTCTGATCTGGCTTACACCCTTTCTACCACCTTGTTGTTGTCAATATCATAGGTAATTACCATTTTGTTAAGGCCAATGGTTACTGTATCAGTTTCATATTATTTGAACTGCTAACAATAGTTGGTAGCAATGAGTCATCCTTTTTATATGTATATTTACATAGCTTTCTACCATAGTAGCCACATGGGTCCCCTTCTACCTGCTTTTTATATTATTAAATAAATCCTTAGCTTTCTCATTTCATAAAAGTATCAGTGTCACCTGACTCTGAATTCTTATCACTTTGTAACATCTATTATTATTCTCAGCCACATTAATATCATGATTAGTTTCAACTTTCCTGGAATTCTCAACCCACCTGATCATGTATAATAAACATCATACATACCATGCCTTAGAGAAAATCCCTATATCCAGTCCTCATACTGTCCCCTCCTTTAGATTCCCACCTTGCTTGACTGAATTCTATTCTTCTTAGACATAAAGCCAAGAATAGCAGATCATCCTGAATCAATCTAATTCTTATCCCTACAAACTAACATATCTACGAATTCTCCTTACTTTCAAAATATAGCTAGAATGAGGGCATTTATTGACATTTTACTGCTAATGTCCAAATCCACATCACTGCCAAAATTGCTTCTATAACCTCCTTACTGTTTCCCTTTGTTGAAACTCATTTTTTATAACCTACATGCAAAAGATCGGCAAGATTCATCCCTGCAATACTAATCATCATTACACTTCCTTGCTCAATTTTTCAAAGGCTTTCCAGCTCATTCAGCCTAATGTAAGACTTTTTGAAATGTTCTATCAGACAAACAAGCATCTTGCTGCTGAGGAGCTCACAGGATCCTCTCATAATTATACATCACTGTCATTCAGGCTTGGTTTCATGCTGAAAGACCAAGAACATACAAAGTGGGACTGCTGTAGCAATAGCTTCTGCCCTTGCTGTTGGGGAAATGCTTTGCATTCGACAGAAAAGTTAATATCTGAACTCTACATGGTTCCATAGGCTCCTCTTCATACTTCTATGAACTTCCTCGTCCATTTCTTTTTTAAATGCTCTTTATTTAAAAGCAAACAAATTCTGAAAATGTACTAAGCTCTATTGTTTCATTTATAGAAATCACCTTTCCTGATTGTTTAGCAGCCAAGACAGATCATATTTATTGACAGAATAAATGAACAAGTCAGGATCCTCACTGGGTAGGCTCTGGCAGCTTACACAGCTTCTCAACAACTCCTGGGCACATTCAGGATTATCCTCACTTTATTGCTTCTCTCAAAGGGAAAGTAATGATGAAGCTGTTAACTGGTGGAGCTCAGAGGGAAGCTTAAGCAAGTTTGATCCAGCCCTGCAGTGAGAGTAGCAGCATCCCCAATACAGGAAATATCCTATTAAACTCACTCCATGTCCCTTTACAAAAGAGAGCATAATACTCGCAAGGATGATAAGGTTCTAATAATGGGGTTCATGAGGAGAGGTTTATAAAACATAAAATGCTATATAAATTACCATATCCCTGGTAAATCACAATGAGCCATACTTTCTGCATGTGCCTGATATTTAGTGAAGTTTTTAAAGAATCGCAGTATCATAACTATAAGGTAGACCTTGACAAGCGTTATACCAGAGGCTTCCCCTGCCCACATACAGAGACAAATAACAAGTCCCTAATCAACTCCCTGTCCAGAATTCACACTAGAGAGAGTCCTCCTTCTACTACATTTTCTATCCAAAATCTCACTGCGTCAAGTTTTTCCACTGAGCTTAGCCTTCTCTCTCAGCTTACTAGCAGCAAAATCAATCCAACTGGGTCGAGTTTAACCCAATTGATAAAACACCTGCTATTCTACTCACCACACCCCATCCAGATCCCACAGTGTACACTTCAGTGACAGTGGCTCTGGTGAGTGCTGCTACCTCAACTGGGCCTCCAATATAAAATGTAGGGATTGCTTAAGAGCTCTTTACACTCTGAGCCCGCTCTGGTCATCTTTGATTCTCCACTGTTTTTCAAATTAAAATATAATTGCATCATTTTCCCTTTCTCCATTCATCCCTCCAGCCCTTCCCATGTCATTCCCTCCCCCACTTTGTTCTCTCTGCAATTCATAGCCTCTGGCCTCTTTTACTTTAATTGTAAAAAGAAACACATATATGCTCATTACTTATATGTATATTATTTCAGGGCTAATAATTTGGTATTGGATAGCCAAGGGGGGATTTTCCCTGAGAAAGATTATTTCTCCTCTTAGCATTCCTTATTTTCCCGTGATTCTTTGTCTGGGGTTGGAGCTCTATGAGATTCCCCTCCTTTCATGTTAGCAAGTCTACTGGTGCCAACCTTGTTCTCAATCTTTTCTGCTTATGTTCCATGGTTGATTAAACACTAAGATAAAAGAAAGAGGAAATGACACTTGATAAATTTCTTTTATTTATTTATAATTTATAATGGTAAATTTATATATACTAGTTTATTTGCACTTAAATGCGATTGTTTTCTTTTTTTTTTTTTTGCCAGCACTAGATGCAGCTCTGAGAAATACAACAGGAAAAAGTATATGCAGTGAAGATACAATGTTGAACTCAGAAAGGAACACATGAAGTGAAGATGAATGAGTTGAAACATACCAGGCATTTATAACAGTGCATGGAATATAGAAAGGCTTCTTGCAGGGTTGGTAAATAAATTAATGAAATAAATGTGCAAATCCAGGAAGCATCAAGTTCTGCATAGGTTGAACAACATTAATTTATGTCACCATTAACTGGGAAGCATTATGTTGCTCCTGTGCTCTGGTAATAGAGGAACAGTCTCCCATGGGTGATAATCTTACTCACTGGGCATGGTAGAATGACCCCACACCTACTGTAGATGCAGGTTTCAGAAGTTGGTGCTCAAATACATAGTTCAGTGATGGCACATGAGTTGATTTGACTATGGAGAGACCAGGTATGTTCTCTGTATTGTATCATCTAATCAAATAAATGAAGAGCCTAAAAATAACAGGCTAAAAAAAAGAAAAGTTACCAAAGAAGATAAGGAACCTCACAGCTATGAGTTTTGCATGGAATCACATGACTCCACTCTGATCTGGATTTTCAGTTGTAAAACAGAGGAAGGATACTAACCACATTAGAAGGGATCATGGTAGAGAGCTGGAGAGATCACTCATCAGTTAAGAATATTTGTTGCTCTTTCAAAATAAAAAAAAACAGATTATTCAATTGCTGGCACCCACACTGTGGTTTACAACTGTCTGTCACTCCAGTTCTAGGGATCTAATGCCTTATCCTGACCTCTACAGGCACCATGAATTGCACATGGTGCAATACATACATGCAAGCAAAACATGCACACACATTAAATAAATAAATAAATAAATAAATAAATAAATAAATAAATAAAAAGTGTAAGTGGCGTTTTTTATAGCAAAGACAAGGTGTGATGGTTTGTGTAGTTTGTCAGTCTGCTGAGATTTAGAATAAACTAAGAGACAACCCTCAAGGCAAGTGGATGAGGAGATTTTAAAGAGGTTTAACTGAAGATGGAAACATCACCCTGGGTGTCGGTGGTACCATTGCATCATCTTGGCCCTGAACTACACAGAGCATGAGTAGAACATTTCCCTTCATTAAAACATAGTAAGTGCCACCACACCAGATTTGCAGAACTACCTGGAGGATATTAAAGGTCCTAGGAAGTAATTGCGGTAAACAGTGGGTAATTAGCAAATAATGAGAAAAGTGAACAATACAATTATTGCCGTATTATTGTTGAAAAAAGACCTGCATATCATTAAGTTCATGAATGAATATCCTTATTTCATCTCTAAGCCAATATGACACTTAGGTATTAACCACCCAGGCACAGGTGATACCCTACTTTGCTCAGTGCAGGAACTCTTGGGTGTTTTTAAAACCTGCCTTCATCACAACAGGTAGAAAAAGTTCACCATCATACCTGTATGCTTCCATGTGTCCCTTGTTAAATCTTGACAAACAAAATGTTTCAACATCTCTGTATTCTTCTTTTCTTTGGGGGTAGATAGATTTTTAAATAATATTTTTTTCTTTGAGGAATTTATACAATATAATTTGATAATATTCATTTTCCTGCCCCAACTGCTCATAGATCCTCTCTTACCTCCTTATTCACACAACTTCATAAGCCTCCCCCATCATGCTTCTCTCTCCCTCTCTTAACAAACATCAAGTCCAGTTTGTGTTGGTAGAGTACTTTTAGCATGAAGCCTATTCTGGAATGTGCGCAATACACCAAATGTTGCTGCATTGAGTAAACCTGACTTTTCTTCATCCATCAGCAATCAAGGGTTAATGGCCCCTTGGCTAGGTGTGGGACTCCACTTCCTCTCTTCTGTGTTGGGATTTTGTCTGGCTTGAGATTGTACAGATCTCCTATGTGCTACCTCAGCCTCAGTTCATATGTCCATGTTGTGCATGGAAAAGATTCCTTGAATTCATTCACATTTGGCTCTTATATTCTTTCCATTCCCTGTGATGTGGAAAGATCCACGTGCTATTCCACAATGACCCCCAAGTCTGAGAGGAGATTATGCAATACATATATTTCATTTATGTCTGGGCAATCTGAGGCCTCTTAATCTCTGCACCTTGGCCAATTGTTGGGCTCTGTGTTGATCATCTTCTACTATATACGGAAGCTTCTCTGATAAAAGTTGAGAGAGGAATGGATATAATGTTAAGTCACTAAAAGTCAACTAATTATTAAATCCATTTGTCAAAAATATTAAGTTCTCCTGTAGTACCTATGATATGTCAAACCATAGTTTCTTGGCCTAGTGTTTTTGGGTTTCATCACATGAAACAAGCCTTAAATCCAATCATAAAGCAGTTGCTTCCTCCTATGATATCCATATCACTGTTGCACCAGAGGGAGTATATTGCCAGGTAGGTCATTTTTATAGCTCACAGATTCCATTGATGAGTAAGACTGATGATTGCTTTTCTCCTTCAGCATATACAGCACTTTACAGTACTATGAATGCTAGCCAGTAATGATGAAACTTCCAGGTGAGTACAAGTTAGAATCTCCATATTCTGTGATGTAAACATAGTAGCCTAAGCAACAGTGTCTTACCATCAAGTTCTGGATGGTAATCAATAACATTGGCAATAGCCTGTAATTTGGGGAGAGCCTATAAGATCCCACTGGTCAACAAGTCAAAAACAAACAGCCCATTCTTGGTACTTTGGAGTTTATGTGGCAAGCATCTGGTCTCATGTTCAGATATTGGCTTCTATTTAAGGTTAATTCAATTTAAAATCTGTTCATATATATATATATATATATATATATATATATATATATATATATCAGTGGTGTGTTTCTATATAGTATTTTCAAAAAACCTTTGGGGTTAGTGAATGAAGGTCATAGTGGAGGTGTCATAATTTCCCCCCAAGCAGATGATCCAAATTTCACCACTGGGGGATCATTTTAAATCCAAAAACCCATGAGAAAAGTGTATAAATTCAGACAACTATAAATTATCGCTGAATTTGGAACCAA
This sequence comes from Cricetulus griseus, assembly GCF_003668045.3. Taxonomy (NCBI): domain Eukaryota; kingdom Metazoa; phylum Chordata; class Mammalia; order Rodentia; family Cricetidae; genus Cricetulus; species Cricetulus griseus. The sequence goes on along the minus strand of NC_048603.1, from coordinate 17,970,859 downwards.
ACACAGCAGTATTTCTGAATAATTCTTTTTATACTTGTCATAAGAATTTGGCATGCAATTCTTTGCTGCAATGCATGTCATAAACAATAATTTACGGTTTGTTTCTATCCACTAATGCACAGTATGCTCTAAATTTGGGAACAAGCACAATTAGAACTAGAATCAGTTGTGACATTATTTTTTGAAATATTTGTATTTAATTATTTTTCCACAAACTGACATTAATAGCTTTTCATTGAGATGAGAAATCATTATAATCACTCTGAAGAAAATGACAAAGATAAATGTTATTCACATAAGTATGAAGAATTGATCAAGAGATTGATTGATGTTTGGCTAAATGAAAAAGACACTGATCATTCTACATTTTTATGAAGGTTGATCTATTAGTATCATCTGAAGAACAAGCATAAAGTGATCAGTTTGGATTCCTATTTCATTGTTTCTCTTCTTAAAGTCTACACTCCCTTTGAGTTGTGATTCACCTCTGAATAATGCAAAGTGTCCAAGCTTCAGATATGTTAGTATATGGAGAATAATCCTTTTTGAGTCACCAACTTCTCATTAAAATGTCACTTGAAAAGGAGTTAACATCTATTTTCTTGGAATTATATTACCAAGCTTTCTAGAATTCCTTTGAAAATTCATTGATATAAAATAAAGGCACTAAACAATCACAATTAAAAATAGTCTCAAAGCACCAGGTGGTGGCGCTGGCCTTTAATCCCAGCACTCAGGAGGCAGAGACAAGTGGATCTCTGTGAGTTCAAGACCAGCCTGGTCTACAAGAGCTAGTTCCAGGACAGCCTCCAAAGCCATAAAGAAACCCTGTCTCGACATCCACAGAAATACACTGAGCTGAAATCTGGAACTCAGTTGAAGAGAGGGAGGAATGAAGAACGAAGGGGTCTGTACCTGGTTGGAGAAACCCACAGAAACAGTTGGCCTGAAAAAGGGAAAGCATATCGACCCCAGATGCTCTTTGGGAGGACAGTACAGGACTAATCCAGCCCCCTGATCATGGATGCCAATGGGGAGGCCCCTGCACTCCTGGGATTTTTAGACATAGAGCAAAGGTTTACCAGCCTATAATCCTCTACCCCAAGGAAACTAGAAATCATGAATGACTCCAGAGGGAGGTGGACTGGCGTTTTGCCCTGGTGGGTGGGAGGGACTTCGAGAGCCCATCCCACTTGAAGGGATTCGCTCTGTCTCTGAACACATGGGGAGGGGCCTAGGCCCAGCACAGGAAGATTTGGTGGACTTGGTGGAACCCTGGTTGGGGGCCCTACCCTGCCTGGGGAGTGGCGGGTGGATGGGGTGGGGGGTAGGTTGGAGGTGGGGGAGAAGGAATGGGGGTGGGGGAGGGAGAGGGAGAGGGAAAGTATATGTGAAAATATTAATAATTTAATAAAAAAAGAAAAAAAAAGAAACCCTGTCTCAGAAAAATAAATAAATAAATAAAAAATAAATAAATAAATAAATATAAATAAAATAGTCTCGAAGCTAGGGATGATAGTTCAATCAGTAAAGGGCTTGCTTTGCACTCATGACAACCTAAATTTGATACCCAGAACCCAGATTTAAAAAGGTAAATGTTATATTGTGTACTTATAACCCCAGTGCTGCTGGGGATGAAGAAATAGGTCAAGTTCTGTAGCTGAAATGTCAGCTTATTTGACAAGCTCTGGGTCAGTAAGAGACCTTTTCCCAGGGGAAAAAAAAAAAAAAAAAAACTCCAGATAGACACCTGCTGAGGAAGAACACCCAAAGGTTGTCCTTTGGCCTCCATATGCACACACTGTATACATTTATGTGCCACACACACAGACACTCATATTCATGTAAATAAACATACACATTAGTAATACTAATGTTAATAATAACACATATAATCACACTACCTTGATTTGAATAGAATAACCACTCCTTGACATATTTATTTACTTAGAACAATGACAGTCATTAAAATAATGGATATAGTCAAATATGTATTAGACTCCTTATATGAACAGAATTATTAATACTCATTCCTACCATTTTAGTGAGTGATAATTGAAAGTTTCCTCCTTAATGCCTAGAAACTTTGTAGTCAGACTTCAGTTCCCCCTCCATGAATCTAGTTGGCTAAGACCTCAGAACCCTATGGTGGCTCTCACATTAGTGGCCTAGAGCTCCTTTGCATGAAAAAGAAAATGCTAAGAAGCCTGATCCCAAAATACTGGTTGCTTTTTACTGAACATTATCAATAGAGAAGTTACCTGCTTTTCTACCTCATATGTTTTTGCTAAGGACCAACTAATTAGTTCTGTAAATTAAAGTGTCAGACAGCACAGAGGTACACTGATCACCCTGGAGGACAGATAGTGGAAGCTTTCCCGAAGTGTTTAACCATTCTCAATTGGTCTGGCAGAAGAGACCAAGCAGGGACACAAGACAATATAAACCTTGTTGTAGTCTTCCCAACCTTAATACATAAACTGCTTTTCTCAGAATAATGTATGCTTGATTCCAGCTAAATTCAAAACTTTACTTGTATTTCACTGGTTCTCAAAAGAAAATTACTCAGAAAAACAACCTGAAGGGCAGGTGACCATACCTATTTCATTGTGTTATCTAAGAATCTACTCTATGTACTGGGACAACTCCAAAACAAAGAGCAGAGAAAGAGGGTCCCAGGATGAGGATATGCATATGCCAAAATTTCTCAATGGAGGGTAGTTAAAACAATGTAGGTAGGTAGCCATCACACAGTGGTCACTGTATAAGTTAGAGTTGGAATAAAAGTCATACCTATATAGGGAGAGGCTGTGTGTGGTGGAAGTATTTTCTAGAGGGCTGACACATGGGTCTTAATGAAAAGGGAACTTAGCATGATTATTTTATGTGCTTGATGAAGAAGCTGAGTCTTTAAATATGACTAATTCATTGAGTAACGAATAGTTGGGTCCTTTTTGCAACAGTTGCAACAGTTGTTCTTTCTACATTAATATACAGCTTACTCAACACTTCTTTGAGGGTCCAAGATGCTGTTGTTTGCTGGAAAAAACACTGAAGTGTGTAGAAATTTTAGGAAACAAAGAATATGTAAGACAAATCACTTTTGGCCACCTAAGGAGATGCAAAGTGGCAAGGGAGAGAGTTTTCTTAGAATGATAAAGAAACCATTTTCAAAGGCAGGAACCTTTGAATTAGGAAAAATAAAGGGAAAGTCTAGAGTTGGGCAGTCCAGGTAAACCCAAGGACTGGAGTGGCATGGTAAAGCAAGTCCATGGGGAAGAAACAGACTTTAAGCAGAGGGCATGTAGAAAATTGCATGAGGAGGAGTGAATTACAGAGAAACAGCATCAGTGCACCACCACAGTCACCTGGTGAAGCATCACAGGAATAGCTGCTATGGAAGCCCTGTCAGCCAGCATTTCAAAGGGAAGGACATGACAATAAGTGCCTTTAATTAACATCAGAACTGGTGTCTTGGCCTCCAAAGCAGCAAAGCCTGTTTCTGGCCATTTAATCTCTATTAAAGGGGCCACAGATCTCCTATTGATTTTTCTGTTTAGAGAAATGAGAAAAAAGCATGAAGTTAATTAGGCTCAATATCCTAATTACAACTCTAAATGCTGGCTTTAGCTTTCCTGTGCTCTGAGGTCTGGGGATGTCTTTGTTTCAAGATGAAGCACAGGGAAGTGAATGAAAAAAGCAGGAAAGAGAAAAAAGGATCATAATATTAGCTGATGCACAGGAAACCCTCACAATTAAACAACTGGTATCTCTGTCAGCAAGGATAACTCTTTCTCAGAGACAAATGAGACCTCCCGTGTCTAGAAAAGCAAGGGTCCATGGCCTGGCATGTACCACTTTGCCAAATGAGCTTCTGCATCTGGAAAAGGGAGGCTTAGCTATGTCAAAACTGTAGCTAGGGAGAGCATCCACCCATGGCAGCCCATCCTTTGGGTTGGAAAGACCACAGAGAATGACACCAGGGATCATCTACCTTCAATTAAAAAAAAAAAAGACAAACCCTAACACAATTCAAAATGGAACCTAAGTACAGAGCAGAGCACAGGACTCCATCTGCACATGAAAAGGAGCCCCCCCCCCGCCCCGCCCTTAGCAGACTAACTAGGCTAATCGTTTCTCGATAACTCATGAGAAGCAACATGGTTTCTGGAGGCTTCATGGAAGCAGGACAGATGGGATTTATATGGGATTCTCTAGGGGCCAGGAGGCTTGTTAGAGACATTTTCACACCAAAGCAGCAGGTGGTACCACCAGTGAGTACTGTTGATGCCCACACTATGAGTAAAGTCAAAGTCTAAATAATTATTTCATCCAAAGAAAAATAATGTTCTAATAAATTTCTTTGTCCCAGCCTCTGGGAGAACTGTGTGTGTACTAACCTGATTGATTAAGTTGTGTGTCCATTAGGAGACTAGCAGAGCAAGCTTCAAGTTTCTACACTCTGAGGACAGAAAATGGTAACTTGGATTTACTCTTCCTTCTGCTGGGAAGCCAGCAAACCAATGAGACTGTCCTTCCTTCACAGTTTACTCCAATAATGCATTGAAGAAACTACAGACATCAGAATTCATAATGCAATTGTTTCATAATAAAGAACCAGGGTTACGAGGAAGCACGTATCTCCAAATGGCAAAAGATTAGCCAGGTGGAGTCTCTAACATGAGTGTTTAGTATCAGGCTAGCCCTGCACACAGAAATGTAGAGAGCAAACATTTTATAAAATTCACAGTTAGTTGCATGCACAGTGCATAGGAACATGGCAAACATGAAAAGGACTATCAAGTTTAATAACAATAACTATAAGCATAACCATCTCCATTAAGTTCCTGGGGTTACCATAACAGTATACCTCGGGTCAGGTGAGTTAGCACAGGCCCTTGCTCCCTCCACAGGTGCTGAAGCTGAGTTGATGGACGCTTTTTTCTTCAAGATTCTGGTAGCTGTAGGTATTCTGAGACCTGAAGATACACCACCCCCTTCCTGAAACATCTTTAACAGCCAGGTTGCCCTTGCTTCTACACAGCCCTTCCATTGCCATGTCAGTCTTGACATTCAAAGTTTCCCCTTGCATCTGAATGCCAGTCAGATTGGATTACATCTAATACAATGGCCTATGGAGAAACAGAGGAGTTTCTGAACAATAGAATTTTTGAAGATCAACCCTGGAGGCCTTCCCTGACATTGAGTGGGGCTTTGCATGCTTCCATATCTATAGTATTCCATGTCTTCTTCACAGAACATCTGTGGAACACATGCAATTCTCCAGTTTTAGAGGTGGCTTTGGCAAGTTTGTAATAATTAATAAGTGTGGAAGTGGAAACTAAAAATTTTAAAACATGATGAATTAGGGTTTTTTTTCTGATTTTGTTTTGATTATTTACTGAACAGGCAGGCCATGTACCTCATGCAGCATTTGAATCAGGGTATCTTTGTGAGGAAGGTATCAATACAAAAAAAAACAAAAAAACAACTGAAGGTTGACAGATTGAGCAGCAAAGCAAAATTCATAGCGGGAGTTGGAATTCATACCATCATGTGTTAAATCACAAAACATATGCACAACCATAATTTAAAAAATTTTAAAAATACATTTTTAATTAACTAGAATTTACATCACTTTCCCCTCTCTTTCCTCCCTACAGTTCCTTCGAGATATGTTCTCTTGAAACTTTCTCATGTCCCTTCTCAAGGTGGTAGCCTCATTTTCTTTTATTATGATTAGTGCATACATACAGATGTATGTACACATGCATGAATGCTTGTGTGTGCACACATGTGACTGCACAAACATATAAATACAACCTGTTTTTGTTGTTTGTGTATACGTAGTTTCAGGGCTGACCACTCTGCACTGGAAAACTGGTGGCAGGGCCCACCTCTTGAAGAGGTTGCTTCTCCTTCTCCTAGCAGTTATCAGTATTCTGGAATTCTTTGTCTAGGTGCAGAAATCCATGAAAGTTTTCCCCTTCCATAGTAACATTCTCATTGATATTTTCATTTTCCTGGTTATGTTTATGTAGACTTTTCTAGAATAAAACTGTTTCAGAGCAGACTTCCTGCTATTCTGGCTCCTAAAAATCTTTCCATTTTTCTATCACGTTTCCTGAGTCATGGATGTAGGAGCTGTGGTGTAGTTATATTCGGGCTGGGCTCCCCCTGATCCATAAAGAAGAAACTCCTAGGATAGGTGGTGAAGTACATCAGGGACAGGCAGTTCAGAGAAAATAAAGCAGGAATTCCAGAGTGTGGTCCAAATTTTGGATTCTGTGACATGGAATTGAGCAGATGGCTCAGCAGCTAAGAACATGCATTATTTTTTCAGAAAACTTGAGTTAAATCCCCAGGACCAATATCTAGCCTGTAACGTAAATCATCATCAAACTCTGAAAGGGACAGGATGGAAGGACAGTTTTCCAAATAATGTCAAATAAATTAGAAAAGCACCATCAAGTAAATAAATTAAAGGACCAAATGTGAGTACCAGAACAGAAAATTGAACCCACTGAAATAAGTATGCATAATCTTTTCTGCAGTAAGCAAGGTGACATAAAATTCAGTTATTATGGGCTTCAGTGAAGTGAAGTGTACAAACTTGGAGGAACCCAAAATATTTTTCATAATATATTCATGTATATGCTGTGGTGTGTGTGTGTGTGTGTGTGTGTGTGTGTGTGTGTGTGTGTGTGTGTGTGGTATAGTATATCTTAGTTATTTCCTATTGATCTTTTTTTAAATGGCACAACAATGTTTATTTCAACCTTCAAACAGCACAAATATCTGACAGCTTCTGATGCCAAATCATATAAGTATTATTAGAGAACAAACAAAAACAAAGAAAAACGTTCAACAACAAAAAGTAAGTGCTTCACATCTCACACCATACTGTGCAAGCCAGCTGCCAGCAGGCAAAAGCTTCCCACAGCATGCCTCTGACAGCAGGACCCAAGAAAGCCAGGGTCCCAGAGAAGGTGCATTCTCACCTGGGAGTTTAGCCCCAAGTCACAACAAATCCCACTGCTCCACTCAGACTTCTGGAAACCTGATCTTAAAATGTAACTAGGATTTGGGAGTGGTACAATGAAAACAACCTAAAACAGAACAGAGTATGGCAAGAAACTAAACAAGATTTCCCATAAGGCAGCAGGAGACACTCGATGCTGGCTGGCTTAAGGAAATGCTATGTTGTTATTTCTCAGCAAATCTAAAACCTCAGAAGCTTAGCCAACAGGTCAAGTCAAAGCATTCAGAGACAGTCCTGACCTCCTGGTTTGTTTTGTTTTTCTTTGTTTTGTTTTGTTTTGTTTTGTTTTTTATCCCCCATGGAGGGCCTTACCCTCCCTGTGGAGCAGAGGGGAGATGAACCCCATTTTTTTTTCAACTTTTTTTTAAAATTTGAATTACAAACAGGATTGTTTTACATGACAATCCCAGTTCCCTTCTCCCTCCCATCCTCCCCTACCCCCCCAACTAAAACCCTATCTATCACATATCCTTTTTGCTCTCCCTGAATGGTGAGGTCTTCCATAGGGTGTCATCTGAGTCTATTGTATCCTTTGGGATAGGGCCTAGGCCCACCCCACACCCCACCCCACACCCCACCCCCCACCCACACCACCCCCGTGTGTCTTGGCTCAGGGAGTATTCCTCTATGTGGAATGGGCTCCCAAAGTCCACACCTATGCTAGGGATAAGTACTGAACTACTACAGGAGGTCCCATAGAATTCTGAGGTTTCCTCACAGAAACCCATGTTCCTGGGGTCTGGATCAGTCCCATGCTGGTATTCCATATATCAGTCTGGGGAGCAAGAGTTCCCCGATGTTCAGGTCAGCTGTTTCTGTGGGTTTCACCAGCCTGGTCTGGGCCCCTTTGCTTTTCACTCTCCTTCTCTGCAACTGAATTCCAGTTCAGTTCAGTGATTAGTTGTGGGAGTCTGCTTCTACTTTCACCAGCTGTAGGTTGAAGGCTATAGGATGGCATATAAGACAGTCATCAATCTCATTATCAGGGGAGGGCATTTAAGGTAGCCTCTCCTCTGTTGCTTAGATTGTTAGTTGGTGTCATCTTTGTAGATCTCCAGACCTTTCCCTGGTGCCTGATTTCTCTGTAAACCTAAAATGTCTCCTTCTATTATGGTATCTCCTTTCTTGTTTTCTTCTATTCTTCCCCCAACTCAATCTTTCTGCTCCCTCATGTCCCTGACAACCTGTTTTTATTTATACATTTTTTTTTGTTTTTGGTAAATGTTTAATATAAAACATAAAGTCAAGTTCTATTTTATAAAAAACTGAATATTTTAATAGTAAATATATATATTTAAATTTCTTTTTTAAAAGACACATAGCAATACTTCATAAGACTGGATTTGACCACCCCCTCACCCACCCACCCGTGATCAGCTCTCTACTCTGGCACTGTGGGCAGCTACATTAAGGCAAAGGCTCCTGGAGAGGCATGTCCACTGTGCCTGTACTGGAGACTCAAGGTGTGTGCCCTCACAGGGCCAGAAAGGCTTCTCCCTCACATTCACTGAACCATCCTGCATCCCAAAGTAGACTCTCTCTGCCATGTTGATGAACAGGCCCGTGTCCACCACACCTGGAGTCATTTTGATAGCTGTGTTCATTTCACTCCACTTGTGCACCCAATCAAACTTCCAGTCCAGGATAAAATTCCCATTATCTGTCACCACAGACCCTGCATTGCTGACAGCCATTCGAAGTTCTCCCTCACTCCCAAACTTCTGGGTCACAGCTCAGCTCACTGGGACATAAACCACTGGGATGACCTCCATAGGGATCCCCTTGTGCCACCGATCTCCAAGGTTCTTTTGAATCTTTCCTGAAATCAGCGATCACAATGAAGCGACTGGCAAAACCAGCCACAGTCTTCTCCTGGATCAGGCAGCCTCCACCGCCCTTAATGAGATTGAGCTCGGCATCCACTTCATCAGCACCATCGATGGCAAGGTCAGTCTCTGGGTGTTGATCCAGGTCGCTGAGGTTTAAGCCATACTGCAAGATAAGCTGCCTGGCCTGGAAAGATGTGGGGATGCAAATGAGGTCCAGATTCTGTTGCTTCACTCTTTCAGCTATTCGCTGCACAGCATGGACAATTGTAGAACCACTTCCAATTCCCATCACTTGGTTATTCTTCACGTGGTTCTCCACTGCCGTGTGGCTCGTCAGCTTCTTAGCCTCCTTGGCCATGGACATCGTGGAAGGGGCTGGGCCGCCGGCACTCAAGCCTCCCTTGTTGCCGTGGGTCTCAGTTCCTATTGATCTTATAAGACACCATGGCCAAGGCAGCTTATAAAAGAAGTGTTGAATTGGGGTTTCATCTTCCAGGTTAAAGTCCATGACCAGAGATAGGGCCTAGCTGGCTGGGGTCCTCAAGGCCCCTGCTGGTGGGAAGACAGCCACCCCCTCCTGATGCCTCTCCACTTAGAGGGTGTCTACCTCACCAGAGTCCTCAAAGCCCTGGCTGTCTGGAGAACAGCCAGAGGCCCACAGGGTGAAGGCACTAGGCATGTGGGTATCATTACAATAAGGAAATATGTGGTGGAGAGGGGAGAGATAAAGAAACAAAATGGTTCATGCGCTGTGGACTCAGAAAGGAAGAAATGAAGACAGTGAGGAGTGGGCAGATGTTGGAGGTCTGCTTGCCATCTGGGGCCATGGTGATATCTGCGCTGGGCTGCTGCCAAGGGTCATGTCTGAGTCCCTGGTCCTACAGTAGCCAGGGTCTCTGTTGATGTCCAAGGTTCCTGTTGCTGGTGAATGCCATGCTGATTCCAGTGGGCTGGGTCCACGATCCACACTGCTGCTGGAGTGGTACTGTTCTGGGTGACCTTTGCAGCCACCTGGAACCATGGTGACAACCAGGCCTAGGTTGCTGCCAAGGACCATGTCTGGGTCGGCGGTCCTACTGCAGCCGATGCCCACGCCCCATGGTGCCAACAAAGGTCACATGAAGCCTGGGGTATGGACTGCAACCTGTGGTCTTGTTTGTATCCAGTAGCCATGCTGCTGCCAGAGACATCCTGATGTGAGTGGCCGAGGCTACCACTTGGAGCTAGGATGTCAACCAGGCCGAGCTGCTGTCTGAGGCTCTCTGGGTCAGTGACCCAGTTGCAGATAGGGTCTGTGTTGAAGTCTGTGGCCCAGCTTGCCACTAGGGCCAATACAGAGGGCCAGAGCCTGCGGTTTGGCTGGAGTCTGGGGCCATGCCATAGTAGAGGCCATGTAGACATGGGTGGCATGTGGTGGCACCAGGGCCCATGGTGTCATCTAAGCACAGGCTGCTGCTGAGGGCCATGTCTGGGTCTGTGGTCCTATAGCAACAGAGTCTGGATTGATGTATGGGGCTCCTGTTGCCACTGAGTGCCATGAGGACGCTAAGGGTCAAACCAGCCACCTGAGTCCAGGTTGGTGTCCAGGGGCCAGGATGCATCCAGATCTGAGTGGCCTGAGCTGCTATTCAATGTCATGGTGATAGCTGGGTCAGAAAGCAGAAAGCCATGTTGTAGTCCATGGCCCCACTGCAGCCAGGGTCTGTGCTGATGTCCAATGTACCTGTTACCATCAAAGGTCATGCAGGCACCCAAGATTGTTGGCCATGTTGGAGTCTCAGGGCCATACTGCTACTGGGGCAGTGATGACATCCAGAACCAGCTGCTGCTGACGATCATGTCGAGGTCCATGGTCCTAATATGGCTGGGGTCTGTGCTGAAGCCCAGGTCCTGCATTGCCACCAGGGTTGGGGCCACAATCTAAGGCTTTGGTGGTGTCCAGTGGCCATATGGCCACTCAGGTGGGAATAGTTCCTTCCATTCCTTCCACCCAGAGCTAAGATGTCATCCAGACCCAAGCTGCTTCCAAGGACCATGTATGGTTCTGTTGTCCAGCTAACCTGGGTTGTGTGTCAAGTTGACAAAAACTAAACAACACACATACTTAGCATAAATGAACTAGAAATGAAAGAAATTGACAGTAATGTAAAAAAATGTTTATTCATAATAATGGCTGGAGACGTCATCAGCCCAAAAACTAGAATGTGTCTTCCTGCTGTGTCTTTCCTTCTCCCTTCTAACAACTCTGATTCTGGCTAGTAGACACCATGAGCAAGAGTTCATCTTGACAAGTATCTAGGAGATTAGTGAACTGTACCTCTCCAGCTGTACCTGTCATAATATGTTCAGAGGATGTCAACCAAGAGTAAGAAACACCCTAAATTTGGAGAATGCCACCCTTATATGCTGGCAGCCCAGATGGAATAAGAGGGGGAAAGAAGAAATCCAGATAGAACACACTTCTGTCCATACCCTGCTTCCTCTACCATGATGTGAGTTGCACCACCAAGTCATGATGGAAAGAAACCTCAGAAACTGTGACCCAAATAATTCCTCCCATTCAACTGTCCTCTCCAGTCTTTAGTCACCACTGTGAATGAAAACTTAACAATCACACCCTGCTTTCTCATCTCACAACCTTCCTAGCTCACCATCCCCTACTTCACTATTCAGTGACAGCTCTACCACTCGTGGGATGAACAGACCTAACTGAATCTGATACAAACCCAGGGGATACTCTTGACAATGCAACCATGTTTCTCACACAGGTGGCTGGATCTTCACTAGGTCCAAAGTTCAAGGATGCCTTGAGAATGTAACCTGTGCTGGTTTGACAAATGATGGATATCCCCATGAGCCTTCTTCCTTTCTTCCTCTGCCTGTGTTAATGCTTTTGGAGGAATATTGCTACTCTTGTTTCTGTGTAGCATATAAAGTTTATTCCAGACATGTGTCTGACATGGGACAGAGTTAAGAAGAGTCAAGTTCAGTTTCTACTGAGTACAGAATGTTCTCTAATCCCTTACCTGCTCATAGTTGAATTTGGAGCCTTATGTTAGGAAACAAGAAGATGTTAAAGCAGGAGTATGTGCCATTGTAAATTCAGAAAAAGGGTACTCTGATAGCAGAGCTGTGGAACTTAAGAAGATCTTGTACACTGCAAAGATATTTGCAATTACTTTGTTGGCTTCCAGTACTTTCAAACTGGACAGTCTCACACAGCTTGCTGGGTATGTCTTGGTTCTGTATGTTTTTGTTTTCCCTTAGAAACGTGTGTGTGTGTGTGTGTGTGTGTGTGTGTGTGTGTTATTTTTGATCGGTGTTTACCATGAACCCAGGCCATTCTGGCTAGGCTGGCTGGCCAGTAAGCCTTAAGGATCATCTTCCCTCGAAGTCACCCATGAAGGTCAGAATACAGTTTTTATGAGGGTGCTGGCAATCTGAACTTAGGTCCTCATTCTTTCATGGCAAGCACAGTACTCACTGACTCATCTCCCAGCTTCCAGAAAACCCTTTTTAAGAACTTAAAACTTGCCTGTGCTGATTGGGTTCCTGGACATTCAGCAATCACTTTTTTCTTTCTGCTGTTGTTCATGTTCTTGACTCATTTTATTTCAGCCTGGAAAATGAATTTATTCAAATGCATAATGTGTGTTTTAAAACTATTTCCAACTCATGAGCCATGGCATTTTTCTACATGTTAAATTTCTTAAACAGTAAGTTTCTGATTTGAAATCCTTACCAGAAATAAAACTAATTTGTGAATGAGATCAAGCAAGCAAGGGATGGGCAAGTTTGCAATAGAAGTTTTCGCTGCTACAAAGGAATAAATTAAAATAACTTTTCTGTTTCATCATACCACTCAATGAGGTCAAAGGTACAAAAGAGACAACACACAGTAAGACTTCAAAGGCACCCGAATGACAATAGTTCTTCCAAGTCATGGAAGAACTATTAGAGTTAGAGTCTAATACAAACAAGTCCCTGTAGCTACAGTTCCATGCAGAGCATAAAACCAAATGTAAAATACCTACTAAAGGTGAAACATGGGTCTGGAGAAAAGGCTCAGTGGGTAAGAATGCTTGTTGTAAAAGCAAAAGGATCTGTGTTGAAATCTCCAGTGCTCATATAAAAACCAGGTATGGTCACACGTGTCTGTAACCTCAGTCTTTGGGGAATGGAAATGGGTTCATCTGGGGAGCTCCCTAGCAACACAGCCTAGTGAGATCTGCTAGCCTCTGGTCCAGTAAGAGACTCTGTCTCAAAAACTAGGAAGGATGAATGAAGAAGTCAATGGAGGTCCTCTTTTGGCATCTGCAAGCACCTATGAGCATGAACACACACAGACATGCTCTAACATACATACATACATGCACACACAAGTGTGACTGTGAATATGTGACTAGATTTGAGAATTTAAATTTTCCCTGTTTAAAACTTAAAAAATATATATGATGGCTGAGAGGCAATGGCAAATTTCCTGAAGTATCTGAGTCTTGTTTATATCTGTATCTATCTTCCATATTTTTTCCAGTTGCTTATTCCTCCCTTCAGCTTCCTTTAGTAACTACTTTCCACATTTTACTTCTTCACCCCCAGTCACCTAATATCTTCTGTGTTTCTCCATTGTAAGCCCCTCTGGACCCTTATCAAAAGGTTAAGAATGAATTTGAAGTCAGATGGCTTTTGATGAAGGACTAGTTACCAATTGTGTTCTGTGTGACTTTGGAGAGTGACACTTCAGTTATTTGTGCCTCAATTTCCTCAAAGACTAACTGTAAATAAATCACAATGCCCACTCTGTAGGATTGTTATGAGGATTAAGTTAATGTGCATTAATGTTAGAATTGACTCTGACATATGGTAAGCACTTATATAAGCACTTATATGGTGTGTCACTTATATTTAGTTTCATCCTCATGTACTCCTGTAAGTTTGGGCTGATAAGTCCTGGGACGTATGAACACTAACTTATTCAGACATTATAATAACAGGTACTTATCCCAAGAATGAGGTCATTGTTACAGGAGTAACCAGTTGCTTTCATGAATTCCCCTCATACTGGGCTGAAAGTTCATGGCTGTAATCATGGACAGACTGGTAATCATGTATATGACACAGATACATCAACACCTATTCTCAAACCACTCCCCATGTTACCTCATTGCTCTCCTGGAGATATGATGTCTCTATTCTTGTATCTGAGTTGATGTTGTGACTCATTCTGCCCAATTAGGAAGAAGTACTGCTCTGTGGTTCCTTAAGCACCAGTCTCAACTGGCTTTGCAGCTTCCACTCACTCTTGTGGCCTGAGGACATCATTTCAGCTTGGGATCATTAACTGGAATATTAGAAAAACACCAACTAACATCTGGCACCAAATGCTGAGCTTTTGAGAGATGGTACCTCAAGTCACACAGCTCAGCTTCCAAGAGGAGTACAGAGAAGACCCACCCAGCAGATCACAGACCAAATGACCCACATAGTCATGTGCAGACTAAACTTATGTTATTTGAAGTACATTCTGAGTAGTCATTGCTCAGTAACACATAACTTTGCATCTAGCATACAGCACACAGTAAGCGAGATGGGGTGAATTATATTCATTACTAAGAATGAAACTCTACAGTAAAATGTCTCAGACTCCACAGAATAAAGAAAGTCAAGCCCAAAATGGCCAACTCTCCAATGAGCACACATCCCAATAGTATGAACAACATAATTTCAAATCTGTGGACACTAATTTCAAAGAGTTAATAATTGAAGTTTGTATCCTATCAATATTTTTTCAAAATTTTTTTCTCCTTTAAAAAATGTTATGAGAAGCCAGGCAGTGATGGTACATGCCTTTAACTCCAGCACTCAGGAGGCAGAAACAGATGGATCTCTATGAGTTCAAGGCCAGTCTGGTCTACAGAGCAAGTTCTAGGACAGGTTCCAAAGCTACAGAGAAACCCTGTCTCAAAAACAAAATGTTATAAGAAAGACAGATCAAAGCTTGGTAACCTTGAAAGGCACAACACTGCCTGATCAGAACCAAGAAACCAAGATTGAATCTAAATGTTGTGCTCTGTTCATCACTGGGACACTTCAAAACATTTTGTTTCTCATGCTGGGTGTTTTTCAGGTTTAATGGGAAATCCAGTCTTTTAAAATAATAAATCATAGAACCAAAAGTCCTGTTTGCATACCCTCATCTCAGTCCGATTTTGCAGATAAGAATGTGTGACTTACATTGAATGACTAGCAACACAAGCAGACAAGCACAACAGTCTACAAACCTGTGCACTGTGATTGCAAGAGGTTTCCTTTAGAGACTTCAGTAAATGGATCTTTGTGAGTGACAGTTCTATCTCTCGATTTTCTTTCCTGGGTCTCATGTTCTTGTTGTGGGTGATTTTTTTCCTGGCATTACTCATCAGGACTTAGTGTGGAGCTTCCAAATGCACCAAAGAAATTAATATTTAAGATTCTGAAACAGGAACTAATAATTCTAAGGGACTTCTGAAGAATCTCTAAAATCATATATATATATATAACATTTCAAGTCACAGGTGGTAATAGATTCATAATCCAGCACTCGGGAGGCTGAGGCAGGAGGATCAGGAGTTTAAACGCATACTGGGTTACACCTCCATATAACCACTGCATTCATAAGATTACAACACATACAATCACCCACAGGAGAGCCCTGCATTGCACAGGATCAAGCTGGTCAGCCTCCAGCACAGATAGGAGACAGGCTCAGGCAGCTCCATTTCTTTTTCTTTCTTTTTTTGTCTTTTTTTTTGTCTTTTTTAAAAAATTTTTAATTAGTTCAAATTAAGAACAAGCTTGTTTCACATATCAATCCCTTCTCCCTCTCCTTTCTCTCACCCCCACCTCTCCTCCCCCACCCCTGACCTACCCCCCACCCCAACCACCCTCTACTCTCCAGGCAGGGTAGGGCCCTCAACGGGGGCTCTGCAAAGACCACCACATCATCCTGGGCTGGGCCTAGGCCCTTCCCTATGTGTCCAGGGCTCTCAAAGTCCCTTCTTACACCAGGGAAAAATACTAATCCACTACCAGGGGCCCCCTAGAGTGCAGAGGCATCCTCATTGACATCCATGTTCAGGGGTCTGATTCAGTCCTGTGCTGGCCTCCCAGACAGCATCTGGGGTCGATGTGTTCCCCCTTGTTAAGGCCAGCTGTTTCTATGGGTTTCACAGCCTGGTACCGATCCCTTCGCTCTTCATTCCTCCCTCTCTGCAACTAAGTTCCAGAGTTCAGTTCAGTGTATATCTGTGGATGTCTGCCTCTGCTTCCATCAGCCACTGGATGAGGGCTCTAGCATGGCATAAAAAGTAGTCATCAATCTCATTTTAGGGGAAGGGCGTTTAGGTTATCCTCTCCACCATCACCTGGATTGTCAGTTGGTGTCATCCTTGTAGGTTTCTGGAAATCTCCCTAGTGCCAGATCTCTCCTCGGACCTATAATGGCTCCCCCTAATATGGTATCTCTCATCCTGCTCTCTTCTATTCTTCCCCCAACTCAATATTGCTGCTCCTCCATTTCCTCCTCTCCTCTCCTCTTCTCCTGCTCTCATTCTGGCAGCTCCCTCTCCCCTACCCTCATGCTCCCAATTAGCTCAGGAGTTCCTGCCTCTTCCCATTCCTGGGGTCCATGCATTTATCCCTTGGAGTCCTTCATGTTTCCTAGTTTCTTTGGTGAAGAGAATTATAGGCTGGTAATCCTTTGCTCTATGTCTAAAATTCATATATGAGTGAGTACATACCATGTTTGTTTTTTTGTGACTGGGTTACCTCACTCAGGATGTTTTCTTCTAGTTTCATCCATTTGCCTGCGAATTTCAAGATTCCATTGCTTTTTTCTGCTGAGTAGTACTCCATTGTATAAATGTACCACATTTTCTCTATCCATTCTTCAGTTGAGGGGCATCTAGATTGCTCCTAGGTTCTGGCTATTACAAACAATGCTGCTATGAACATGGTTGAACATATGCCCTTGTTGTATGAACATGAATTATTTGGGTATGTACCCAAGAGAGGAATTGCTGGATCTTGAGGTAGACTGATTCCCATTTTTCTGAGCAACTGCCATACTGATTTCCAGAATGGTCTTACAAGTTCACACTCCCACCAGCAATGGAGGAGCGTTCCTTTTTCTCCACATCCTTTCCAGCATAGATTGTCATTGGTATTTTTGATTTTAGCCATTCTGACAGG
This sequence comes from Cricetulus griseus, assembly GCF_003668045.3. Lineage (NCBI taxonomy): Eukaryota > Metazoa > Chordata > Mammalia > Rodentia > Cricetidae > Cricetulus > Cricetulus griseus. The sequence continues at coordinate 17,953,759 of NC_048603.1, read as the reverse complement.
GCAACTCCATTTGTAGCTGACACACTATTGGCAATGTATGGATGCTGGGGAAGAGAGTCAGTTTCCTTCATGGTTTGTCCACAGTTGGTTGCCTACACTCCTGTGGATGGCATCATCCTCACACACCTGCAAATAAAACCAACTGAACTCAGTGTTATTAATAATATACAAAAATGACATTAAGGTGGGAGGATGAAATATTGAGAAAGCTGAAGAAGAGAGAGTGTGAACATTTAGATATGAGCAAGACATGCTATATATATGAATAGAATTATCAGAGGGTAAATTTAAGATGTTCTAAAAATACAAAGAAATATATGCATGTACCTTTGTAAAACAACTGTATTGCTAAATCAAGATTTTCTGCTTCTTTAAGACATCATTTTGTACAAATCCATCTTTATTAATATTACTATGTGAAAACAATGAACATCTTGTACTCTATTGTATCCTTCAAGTTGCTACTGTCCTACTGTCCAAGAAGCCCATAAAATTAATCTAGGGGTCATAACCCACTGTCCTATTTGATGCACAGTGCTCGGTTTTTCTAATTAGTATGCATCAGTGCCTAACTGTTGGGCTTTACTAGCAACCCTATTTAAAAGTATATGTCTCCACTAGTCATGCAAAGTGTGTCTATCCTAAAATTCAGGTTGGCAGGCCCCGGAATGACACAGTATGCCTTTCAGAATGCATAGAATGTTTACTTGAACTCCAATCTTGTAAAAAATAAAACTGCTTTACAAAATAAAATTATTGACATTTCTGGCTTATAGTAAAAACATTTTATAACCAAGAAGAACACAAAGACAGCATTCCTGATCATGTATGTCATTAACTGCCTCTTTACAATAGGGTCTGGGAAGCTGAGGTGCAACTAAATGGTACAGTGTATGCTTAGTGTATGTTAACATAAAGGAAAGGCTCACTATGCATGGCCTTCGTCAACAAAATGCATCCAAACACTACTGTCTCTAGTGGCTTTTTCATTCACTTACTCAGTTAATTTTTATCAACCAAAGAAATATTTTTCATCTCACTTAATTCGTTTACATTACTCACCTGCCCTTTTCCGACATACATGAGAAATAAATCCCTGATAAATTCAGTAGATTAAATACCACTTTCAAAAGCATAGATATTTTCCCCTGAACACCTGGTGTGTACAGAAATTAGGTTATCAATTTCTCTTTATCCCTAAAGTAATCTGTTATGCTTAACAGAAACAGGCATTACATGTCAGCAATAATCTTTAAGATGATTTCTCAAATCGCAGAATCAGGTGGCAACAACCTGAGTTAGACACTGGGATTTGGTGGAAGAGAAAACCACTTCCTGTATGTTGTTCTTTGTTCATTCTCAATCTCTATCTCTGTCTCTCTTATTCTCTCAAAATACATTCTCTTAAAGTGTAATTTAAAATAAAAAATCAAAATAGTAAAAAGAAGTTACAAAATCATATTCAAAGTAAAGAAAGAAAAATATTGTGACAATTGTAAAAAGGATAATCAATTTCATACAAAACATTTCAATACATGGATATGTATCTATCTGTAAAGCCAAAGAGGATTTGACTAGATATAAACAAAAATACAAATTAAAACAACTTAAGGATGCAAGATGAAAGCATCCAGGAGCAGGACACTGTTATTATTGGAGAAAAATGCTCTTTTGATGTCTTGCTTATACTCCATGGGATATATTCACACATTTTGTCATAATCTCATTTACCTCACATATTTAATCTCATTAGCCAATGACCTCTAAGGCAATTGTCCCTGCATATCATTCTCTTAACAAGGACATGTTCTTGAATCTAAAGTCAGCCTCTGAACAAAAGCAGCTCTCTTTATCTGGTGATGGTGGTACATGCCTTTAATCCCATCACTTGAGAGGCAGAGGTAGGCAGATTTCTGTGAGTTGGAGACCAGCTTGGTCTATAGAGTGAGTTCCAGGACAGCCTGAGCTACACAGAGAAACCCTGTCTCAAAAAAAACAAAACAAAGGACACACAACAAACAAAACAGCAACAAAAAATAGCTGTATTGTTATTCCTGAAGGACCATATATCCAAGATCTTCAGTCGTGTCATAATTTGAAAATTCTAAATCTCTTTGTATATGATTATCAGTTTGTAAAACTCTCTTTATAAACACCAAGACTTTGGTTACCAAAGCCTGAGAGATTCTCCCTGACATTTCATCCATGGTAAAACATCAGCAATTGCATCATTGGAATGCCTGCCTTTGTTATGGAGCTACCCCACCCTCCACACTCCAAACTCCTTCCCCTATCAGGTCTGGACAAGGAGAGGAATACAACCCAGCCAAGCTCAGTCATCCAGCCATCTCTACACTCTGAAGCATACTGATCTTGTCTTCAGATCTTTGTCCCTCTTTTTCCATAGGAGTGAACATCCCAAGTTCACTGTTTATTCACATTGTCCCTGAGTCCAGGCCAAACTAAAGAAGCCACTGATGCTCTTCCCAGACAGGATTTTGACTGTATGATATCAGGAATCCTTAAGATAAGTCCATGTCATCAATGAAAAATCAGAGAGACAGAAGTAAGACCATATATGTGTTCAATATTATGTTATCAGTAAATAAAAACAAAATCTACCATCAGACAAAAATCATCTACTTCCAACATTATCACAGTTTTATTGTCACAGAGGTTGATCTTTTGTCAAGAACTTCATAAAAATGTACACATTCCAAAGATTGCAATTTCAGCATCAATTACTTCAGTTCATAAAAATAATATCAAGCATATTCAAAATTGAGTCCAGAGCAATCTTAACTCACCCTGTTTGCACATTTGTTTTCAGTACTGCCTTTGAATGTCACCAGATTCTGAACTAGTTGTGCTGTTGTGACAAATACATTGTGAGTGTTTTGAAATATTCATAGAGATATTGTAAAGTTTACAAAGAGGTTAGTAGAGAATATGCATAGTCTTGTACTGATGCTCTCTGATCACTGAGGCCATTGTATTGAAGGGACAGTTGATTAATCCTTCTTGCTTCTAGTTGCTTTTGCACAGATTTTTCTTGTATTATTCATTGTCATAGAACAGTGGAATTTAATCTCAAATTTCTTCCCTTGACACATTATTCTTAAAGGTAGAGATCATTTTGACTCTTCTTTTTATATTTTAAAACACAGTATCAGGTTGTTCAGCAGGTAGAAGCACTTTCTGCCCATGCCTGATGATCTGAGTTCAATCCCAACTCTCTCTCTCTCTCTCTCTCTCTCTCTCTCTCTCTCTCTCTCTCTTTCTCTCATGCACACACACACACACACACACACACACACACACACACACAAACACAAGTGGTAATATGCATCTCTAGCCTTAGCACTGATACAGTGAAATAAGAGGCAGATGGATACACACAAGCTTATGGACCAACTATACTGGTGTATACAGTGTGACAAGAACAAAAGGGACACTGCCTCAACAAAGGAGAAGCTGAGAACTCACATCTGACAGTGGTCCTCTGACCATACATATACAGACATATAATAATACATAATTTACAGATAATAATACATAAAAAACACATAAGTAAAAATACATGGAATAAAATTTAAAAACAACAAAAAAGTAGAAACATATTATTGGCAATTTTAAGTGTTTGCCATTGATAACCAAGAGTTTAAATTACCAAAATCAACAAAACCTGTTTTGGAATCTGTTCCTTCTTTTTGGTCCCAGCAGAAAACCTCCCATAGAAGAAACATAGAATGAGAAATTGTCTTCTCTATTTTTACTTCACTGTTTTAGAAAAAAGTTATCCAGGGGCTTAAAAGTTAGCTCAATAAGTAAAGTACTTGCTATGAAAGCATGAGCATCTGAATGGAATCCCAAGAACTCATGTAAACATACATACACACACACACACACACACACACACACACACACACGCATGCACACACACACAAAACAGATGTTTGTAATCTCAGTGCTACGAAAGGTAAAGACAGGCAGATTCCCAGAGCTGCCTGGCCCATCTGGCCTGTTTGGGACTTTTCAAGCCAGTGAGAGATCTAGCCTACCCAAAAAGGTACACAACATCTGAAGACCATTATCTAGGGTTGTTCTTGGATTTCTACTTCTAGGTACATATCATCACCTGCACACATACATCTGCATATACACAGACACCAAACAAAAAAACACAAAAATTACAGGTTTTTCTAGAATTTAGAACCACCAATGAATACTATTTCCATAATTTCTAATGCTTCTCTAACCAGGAGAATCAAAGGGCCTCAAGGGATGTCCTGGTTTTAATTGCTGGAACCTGCGTATGTGTTCTCAACCACAGTAGGAAGGGTTTTACAGATATACTGGAGGATTTGGGATAAACCAGTTTTCAATGTACAGGTGACCACAGTTTAACAAGGACCTGATAAGACAGAAGAAAGGGTTCCACATCACAATAAGATGAAAGAAGAAGGTTGGTTGGGGAGATTTGTGAAAGGTCTGTAGCACAGGGGGTTTCTACAAGGTTCAGAAGCAAGAAACCAGGTCGTTCCTTGGGTTTCTAAAAGATATAAGCCCTGTCAACACTTGGCCCAGATGCTCGGTATGACTGTGTTCACCTGACTTCTTTTTGTGTGAGGAGGATGAGTTCAAGACAGGTTTTCTCTGTGTAGCCCCAGCTGTCCTGGAATCCCCTCCATAGGGCAGGCTGGCCTTGAACTCAGATCTGCATTCTTCTGTATCCTGAGTGCTGAGATTGTAAGACCCCCGGAAGCTCAGACATCCTGGATCTCAGACCAGGACCTCGGTCACCCCAATCACCAGGTGGAGTCAAAAGCTTGGTGCAAACTGCACGAAGCTTTATTATAGTGGTTTAACAAGCTAACCCCATGTTAGCTCTGGCCTTTCATCCACCTGCCATGGCAGATGGCTAGAAAGACAGCTCGAAGTGTCTGCATAGAGATCTTATGCAGCATAAGGTGAGTGTCTAGGGGTCCACACAGGCTCAGGATTGGTGTGCCTCCAGGCTTCGAGGATTTGCCCTGTGTTGATTGGTCAACTGGTGGTTATGGCCCATAGGCCCTCCCAGGGTGGTTGCTATGCTCTGCAGGTCATTGCTGTGCACTTGTCCATAAAGCACACCCAGAGCCGTAAAGCATAGCACCACCAGCTAACTTCTGATTGGTTCCTTGCCACAAGGCAGGCATCTAACCACCTAGTGACTATGACAAGGTCAGACAAGCATGTGTTCGGCTCTTACAGCTGACCTTAGTGACCAAGACAAGGTCAGGCAAGTGTGTGTTCGGCTGTTATGGCTGCCGAAATGGGGAGATGGTCCCTTCAGGATAAAAGGTGTGTGCTACCACCACCCAGCTGACCTGGCATTTATCATGCATTGTTTTGGATTTCAGCTACTCTTATGGTAGTGATTTGTCATAACAGCAACAGGAAACTAATGTACTTTCCTTCCAAAGTTTGTCATTGTCCCTAAAGAGATAGTTTAAGATTTTGTAATTCTAATGAAGAATAGCTCCAGTTTAACTACTGATCCCAGCTCCTAGTGTGCCACAGACCTCAGCCCTGAAATGCCACAGATTCCCAACTCCTACCTTACCACAGAGTACAACTTTGTAGGCTCTCATGGTTAAGAAGAAATGGTATACAATTGGAAGAAACTGTGGCCATATGTCACTTTTTTATTTTATTTTTATTTAAATTCTTTAATTACTACTCATATTTACATACCCATGCCCCCCATTCTCTCGACCTCCCATCCTCTCACATTCCCCGCCAACCTCTCCCCAACTCCTCCCCAGGGATAGTGAGGCCCTCCACAGGAGACCTTCAAAGTCCTTCATAGCATTTGTGGGAAGGCCTAGGCCCTCCTTGCTGTATCTGGACTGCAATAGTATCCCTCCATAGGGAATGGGCTCCCAAAGTCCATTTGTGCTCTAGGAATAAACACTGGCTCCACTGTTAGAGGTCCCATAGACTGCCTTGGTCTCCTAGCTGGCACCCACATTCAGAGGGCTTGGTTTGGTCCAATGTTGTTTCCCCAGCTTTATGACTAGGGTCTCCATGATATCAGTAGGTCAGGTCAACTGTTTCTGCGGTTTTCTCTAGTACCGTCTTGGCTCCTTTGTTCATCCCTCCTCTCTCTCCACAATTGGATTCCAGGAGTATGGTTCAGTGCTTAGCTATGGGTGCCTGTTTCTGCTTTGAACAGCTACTGGATGAAGGTTCTAGGCATGGTAACCAAGGTAGACATCAATTTCATTATAGGGGAGGGGCATCAGTGGCATCCTCTCCACCATTGCCTGTCTTCTTAGTTGTGGTAATCCCTATGGATCCCCTAACATTTTCCCTGTGCCAGACCTCTCTCCAAACCTATACTGTCTCCCTCTATCAAGGCATCTCCTTTCTTGCCCTTCTCTATTCCTCCCCTGCCTCAGTCCTCTTGTTCTCCTCTACCTTCCCCTTCTTCCCTTCCCTCCCCTTTCCTTTCCCTCTCCCCCATGCTCCCACTTTGCTCAAGGGTTCTTGTCGCCCTCCCCTTCTTCAAGGGACTATGCAATCTTCTGTTGGGGTCCCCCTTGTTTCCTAGCTCCTCTGGCAGACTGGTAATCCTTTGCTCTATGTCTAAAAATCATTTATCTTTTTGTGACTGGCATATGTCACTATTTAACTACTGTAAATTCCTTCATTATAGATTCAGTTTGGGTAAAGATGATGGCTATTTCCTGTGACAAAGAGAAAAATGGCCAATGAAATGTTAATTTTGCTGAGAATACTTTCCTCTTTTTTGTTTTAAGTTATTTTCATCCATTCAAAGATTAATAAAAAGTGGAATGAGCACTGTCCCAATGGTCTTAACAGTATCCTTCCTGGCTTCCCCAGTGGTATCTTCTTCCTTTGTTCATTATTCATATCCCTTCAGTTAGATCTCCAGGAGGGCAAGTTGAGAGGGCTCTGATACCCACACCACTTCTTGCGGAGTAGTGTATAAATACACAGGCAAGTCTTCTGCCCTTCACCCCCTCCCTTGTGATGGCAGTGGGAGCTATTCCCAGCCAGGCAATTAACATTTCAGATTCATTTTCTCAACTTCATAAAACCTTTTATTTCTGATCTTTTATTTGGGCCATGTTTTACTTTTCATAATACATTTTTTCATAATTTATCATTCATTTACATTTCAATTAAGGATGTTAGTTGTTTGGTAAAGCTGCCCTGATGGAGGAGTGTGAAATAAATTATTGAAGTTGCTATAATCTGCACTTCCATTACCACCTCATTTACCCTAATGACACTAAAAAGATTGTCATCCTCAATGTAGCTCATTCCAGTGATAGAAATTCCCTTTGGAGTTCCACACACTGAGGCTGTAGATATTTGCATGTGGTGTTAGATATGCTAATGAGGCAGTTGCTGGCTGGACTTCGCCCAGGGAGTCTTCATCCAGGAGAGACTCAGATAGAAATTAAACTGTATCCAGAGCATTCCAAGAAGATGCCCCCAGGCTCAGATAATGAACATTTAACAAGAAAGCCACTTGATTAGCATAACATACTCCACATTCCCTGGTGATCTTTGGCCCTCATTTTGCACATGTTATTTGCTTAAGTAGGAGAGAAAGGATGTAATGAAGACAGCAAGGTGTAAGCGGTACCTGATATATGATTTATAGTTATGAAGGCTTCTGAATATTATCAACCCAGAGAGTGTAAGTCATTGGGGAAAACTGGCATGGAGGCAAATAATTATAATGTAAAAAGGAAGAATGGAAGGGGGAAACATTTACGGAGCTCCTACAATGTCTTTCTAATATTTCTATTTTTTAATATTTCTATTACAAATAATAACTAAAAACCATTGCAAATGTATTATAGATCAGTATGGTACATCTTATTGGCAATGCATGTCCTCTCATCATCACTTCAGTATACAACGACCCAACTTCAGATGTACTGATTTCTTCCTATAGATGTTCTAACACCCTCAGAGCCTACTCTGTTGCTCCAACTGATAAGGCAGTGGTAAAACTTTGCTGTCCCAAACAATGAAGTGGGACACAAACACTCCAACTCTCTCATCTGTCAGCATCAAGGTCAATCCTGCTATGTTGTATACTTGCTCCAAGGTTTCTTCATGGGCTATGTCTTAGTTTTGTTTCCTGTTGCTAAGAAAAAAATACTGTAACAAAATACACTTAAAGGAGAACATTATCTTTAATTAATAATTACAGGTTACTGTCTGTCATGACAGAAAAGCCAAGAGAAGCAAGAAAGAGAACTGGTTGTATTATATCTTCTGTCAGGCGCCAAAAGTGAAGTAATGAGTGTGTTCCAGTGCTCACCTTGCTTTCTCATTTTTACACAATCTAGAGTATCTTGCCCAGAGAATGGTGCCATTTACACAATAGGTGGGTCTTCCCATCTTAAAATTTCAAGGTGAGCCTCACTAGACATACCTACAGGCCAAGCTGGTTTGACCAACAAACCTCATTGAGACTGTCTTCCCAGTTGATGCTAGATGGTCACATGTTGACAAATAAAATGAATCATTGCAAGAGGGAAGACCCCTTTATACAGAGCATTAATAATGTGAAAACTGACAAGATTTAACTTTTTTCCTGTCACTGCTTAACTCAAAGTGTCACCACAAGGATACCTCCATTGTCACTAGTAAACTATTTGCACTAAGAAGACTACATCTCCTGATCTGATTCTGTTGCATAAACCTGCTCATCATATATTCTCCCTAAGATAGTCAAGCCAGCTTTAAGCTCCCCAGAGACACCAAGTTCATGGCCACTAAATATTGCCTCATACTGCTTGGTTGGGTTTTGGGTTATTTTTGCTTTATGCCTACATCATTTTTTCATACTTAGTAAAAGTTGAGTGTTTTTAATAACACAAAATTTTCTACTCCAAGTCTAGGATTGTGACCTTTTTTGGAATGATGCTCTCTGCTGATAACATTGAAGTGCTCAAACTGAGATCATCCTATATACCAATTTCAGTATGGACTGTCCCTATAAAACATAGAAAAAGAGAGAGCACAGATATTCTTAAAAGGGGAGCAATGGGAATTGTTTGGGGTAGTTATTGATGTTACATGGATCCATGCTGAATCAATTCAGCAGATACCTTGCATTCAGAATTCTGGCATCTAGAATTACAAGATAATAAATTCTTAACATTGGGTGGTAATTTACTGAACCAGGCCTATCAAAGCAAAACAGATGTCCTTTGTATCAATCAGAACTCTCTAGAGAAACTGAACAAACAGGACAAAAAGGCACAGATTGTCCTTAACTTGAGGTTTTTTTGGCTTTTTTTTCTATGATGCCAAGAAATCAATGCTGGTTCAGTAATATTTTGAAATGTGATGTTTTTGGTTTTTATGTTTTCCTTAGAAAAAGTCATGTAATTCAATACTCTCTCCTAATGTTGGGAAGCAACAGCAGGCCACAGATACAAGTCAACCATGCAGAATGGGTTAAACAACTGTTGTTCTACAATAGCTATATTGTTCATGTGTGACATTTAATAAGTGTATTAGGTATATTTAAATTCATGATAGTCTCAGCTTATGAAGTAATTACTTGGAAATAACCCCTTGTCAGTCAAGAATGTGTGTTTGTATAACCTATAAATGTAACATATTTATTTATTCACTATAGGAATTGGCACATGTAAGTGCTAAGGCTGATATGTCCAATGATCTGACATCTACAAGTCAGTGATATATCTGAGACCAAGTCTAAAAGTGCAAGGACCAGCAATACTGATGTTCAAGAGCAGAAAGATACCAATGTTCTTGCTCAAATTTCAACAGCAAAGCATGGGACACTTTCTCTATCATTTTCTTCTCTGAAGACCCTTAATAAATTCAACAGACTAGAACATTCTCACCCACACAGTGGAGTGATTCCTCTTTATTGAGTCTACTAACTTAAATGTTAATTTTTTCTGGAAACATCCTTACAGAAACACTTAGAAATATGTTTTTCTATGTGACCACCCTCAGTCTGGGCAAGTAGATAAACAAAGTCAGCCATTATTCCCAGTGACTTGTTTTAGAGTGACTCATTCCACACGGAACCTGTGAGTTCACTTTGCTCTTCTATATCTGTATGCACAAACTGTAAACAAAGCTATGGAGTCACTGAATGAGTTTATTCCTTTGCTAAAACAGTTCCCCACTCTTTCTAACTCCGTTACTGGAGAATCTGGTTTCCATTTATGGGTGCATAGCCTCCTTGATAAAAAGAATTGTAAAGCAGCATTAAATTGAAGGTTGAGGATCATTTTATTACAGTTTAAGAGAAAAAAATTAGCAAGCTAAATATCCTACCAGCTTTCACAAGGATGAATATGGAGGAGAGAAAGGTTGGCAGGTGGATATCAGAAAAAGAGAGTTGTCTTTACATAAATGGGGAGAAAGCCCAGTGGGTCAGGAAACACATGCTTAGGGTTTCAGCAAACATCCAAAATGAAACAAAAGGAAGAAAAAGTTATTTTTTGAGTTTGATCTTTTTTAAAAATTGGAGAAGGCTAGCAGTGAATGTCTGAAAACAATTGTCTGAGACAGAAGCTTGCACAGGGACAAGCTAATAAGTTTAGCAGTTCTTAGGACCCTGAAGGGAATGGTCTGCACTTGGAATGCCAGGCTATAAATACAGAGTCCAGATTCCAATCTCCTATATCCCAGGACAAAAGATTACCCCAGAGATCCACAGTTAGAAATAAAAATACAAACAGTTTATTTAATGGAAAATCACTCCTGAGAATAAGAGTAAGCTAGAGAGCTGAGGGGAATTGCCCCAAAAGCCCTGATCCAGGAGACACAGAACCTCTATAGGACATTTACAGATAAACTCTTTTTCCAACATTGATAGATGAGGGCTTTTTACTTGCATGATCTGTTCATTATGTGAAGCCCAGGTGAGGACAGGTTTATAGTCCTTCTCTGCCAACTGATTTCTTTATATATTCAACTTGATGCAGCTATTTTTTTCAGTCTCTGCTGCCCTGATCCATCAACACAACTGTTAAAACACACTATTATATTCATAGGACTTGGATTTGAGATTTAAAATGAAGCAATTTAGTTCTCACCTGATCTGAGACTCCTGGTACTGAAACCATTAAGAACAATGACATCATGAAATTTGCAGACAAATGGATGGAAGTAGGAACAAAATCATCCTGAGTGAGGTAGCCCAGACCCAGAAAGACAAAAATTGTATGTACTCACTTATAAGTGGATATTAGCTATAAAGTAAAAGATTATCACAGACCAGATAGGCTAACTAACAAGAAAGGCTTAAGAGAAGGACCCAAGTATCTTATTTGGAAGGGGAATTAGAATAGATATCATGGGCAGATTGTTGGGACACCCTGCTGGTCAAAAGTTGGAGTCTATCATGTCTGGACAGCTCTCTCAGAGCTCCGTGAGATATAAAGGACACCCTCCCACACTGAGCACATCCTGCCCTCTACCTAACTTTATTTAGAGAATGTCTCTAGGCCTGGATGCTTCACTTATCTCAAATGTGGCCCTTAACACAGCTTCCTGAAAAAGCTTTCTCCCTACTACCTATGTGGTAATCAGACACTGTGCTAGGAATCTGCTGTCACATATGGAAACTAGACACTGTACTAGGAGCTTTATGATAGGAGTGTGCTGCCTAATGCAAACTAGGTGATATCCCAGATACTGTCACCACCCACTATATCTCCCCTCACTTTGGAATAAAGTTGAAATGTAATACTGAAGCAGTGCCCCAGAAGGCTATTTCCACCGAGCTCACAGGCCTGACAAAGTCCTGCTTGCCTCTTCTTCCCCCTTTGCCATTGTGGACCAGTGGTCAAGAGACTGAGAGGAAGAAAAGGAGCCACTGTGGACTGGGAGAGCAAGGAGTTAGAAACAGGAGAGTAAATACTGGGAGAAACAACTGGAATTTGGGGGCATTTTGGGGTCTACGTGGAAATGTAGAGCAAAGGAAACTTCATGGCATCTACAATAGTAACCCTAGTAAAGACTGCTGGTAATGGAGGATACAGAGTCTGAACTGGCCATCATCTGTAACCAGGCAAGGCCTGCCTCAAGTGGAGAAATTGGGACACCAACCCAAGTACAAAACCTTTGGCCTACAGTTTGTCTTGCCTACAGAGTATTCTGGAGCTCAAGCCTACCAGAATCTTCATCAAGGAGACCAGAGAGATTTTATCAGGAACTGATTAGAAGCAGATGCAGTGTCCCACAGCCAACCACTAGGCAGAGCTTTAGGAGTCCTGTAGAGGATGGGGAAGAAGAGTGGGAAGAACCAGAGAGGTGAAGAACACCGGGAGAACATGGCCCACTGAATCAACTGACCAGACTCATGGGGACTGACAGAAATCAGGAAGCCTGTAGCAGTCTGATATAGGTCCTCTGCGTGTATGTTATGGCTGAGTAGTCTGGTGTTCTTGTGGGATTCTAACAGCAGGAGTAGGGGTGTTCATTGACTCTTTTAACTACTTATGGGACCTTTTTCCTCCCACTGAGCTGTCTCATCAAAGTTTGATTTTATAGGATGTACCATGTTCAGATGATGTCCCTGGGAGACCTGTTCTTTTCTGAGGAGAGGTGGGGAGAGGATGGATCTAGGGGGGGGGGAGGTAGGGAAGATAGGCTGGTGTGAGGGGAGAGAGGGGAAGCTGCAGTTGGGATGTAATATATGAGAGAATGGAAAAAGGAAAAAGAAAAATTTATGCCTGGAAGCCACTCCTTCTATGGTATTTTGAAGAAACTAAGACAAGGATTTTTAGTTTGGTAATACTCTTTTACTGCTAATCAAGTTTCTATAAAAGAATAAAACTGTTAAATTCATGTGTATATTTGTGAATATTTAAAGGAAGTTTGTTAGAGTGGCTTACAGTGTGACATGTATATCCCAATAATGACAATAAGGCCAAGAATTCAGTAGTGGTTCAGTCCATTAGACTGTCTCAATGGCTTCAAATGAAGCTGAAGTCCCAGGGAATTCCTAGAGAGCTGCTGACACTCAGTCTATACTGGAATCCTGAAGAAGTGGGCTCTAATGTCAGTGAAGGAATGGCTTAACAATGGGATTGATGAACTTTCCAGCAACACGGAAAGCAAGTAGGCAAAAAAGCAAAGATATCTTTTTTCCATATCCTTTTCTATGGGTTGCTACCAGAAGGTGTGATGCATGTAGGGTGGGTCTTACCACAGGAAATGGTCAAACCAAGAAAATCACTCACTCATGTGCCCAGATGCTTGGGTTTTAGTTGACTCCAGATGGAGCCAAGTTGACTACCAAGATTATCTATCACAACATGTAAACATGGATTCCCAAAGTGCCAGATGTTCACAGACAAAGCCCCATGAGGTTTGGTTTTGATTTAGATACATAGAGCAGAGGATTGTTATGTAGAGTATGGACATTCAATATAAATTTTTAAAATTTATCATTTTTATTTTTGATCTTTATATATATTACATCTAGACCACAGTTTCCCCTACCTCCATTCCTCCCATTTCCCCCAACTCTCCTCCCCATTATATCAATTCCTCCTCCATTTCCCTTTTTTAAAAAAAGAGTATGTCTCCCAGGGATAGAAACTGAAAATGGCATAACAAATTACAATAAGACTAGGCACAAACCCTCATTTCAAGGATGAATAAGGAAACCCAGTAGGAGGAAAAGGTCCCAAGTACAAGCAAAAGAGTCAGAGACACCCCCACTCACACTGTTAGGGGTCTCACCAAGCTATATAACCATAATGTATATACAGATCTATATAGGATCTGTGATTGTCACTTCAGTTTCAGTGAGTCCATATGAGTTCTGCTTGGTTGATTATTCAGGCAATGTTCTTGTGGTGTTCCAGACCCCCCTGGCTCCCACACCTTCCCCTTCTTCGATGTTCCCCTGGTTTTGCCTAGTGTTTATATGTGGGTCTCTGCAATTGCTCCTATAAGTTGCTATACCATGGCTCTTTGATGACAATTGGGTTAAGCAACAATCTATGAGTATAGCAAAATATTATTAGTAATCATTTCATTGACTTTTTCTTTTTTGCCAGTCATATTTGGTTCTATTCTGGGTCTCTGAACTGTTCTGCATCTGGTTCCTGGCCATGCAGGCAGTTTTAGATATAAGATTGCTGTCCTAGAGTTGCCCTCAAGTTGGACCAGTCATTGGTTGGCCACTCCCACAAGTTCCATGCCACCATTATCCCAAAGCATCTTGCAGGCAAAATATGTTTTATATTGAAGGTTTTGTGGCTGAGTTGATGTTCATTGTCTCAAATAATTTAAACACAGAACATTTTACTAATAGAAACAGAAATCTCATAGTTATATAACTATGTTAAATGAAATTCAGATCTTCTTAAAAATCATACCTCTAGAGTATTTTCCTGGGAGGAAGGTTAGATGATGTCTTCACTGTCTTATTGGCAAAGCAAGTAGTTGCATTTAGTTTTTAAGCTTTGAATGTGTCATGTGTAGAATCAAATATAAACAAGTTCATTTTGCAATATGAAAAGAGAGGTGATCAGAAAGGAGATTTTTGATAGCTTTCATAAAATTTCTTCATGTTCAAGATGAGACAATTTAGATTCAAGTGAATGTCAGTTGTGGCTATCATCAGTCAGGTGTTAGAAATCACAAAAAGATTCAACAAAAGGAGGAGAGTACATTATTATAAAGCTATAAGTTTTAACAAAAAGTTATAAGAATTAAGAAAATTATAAAATACTGTGTTAAGGGATGAATGAGGGCTCTCTGGAGATTTTGATGTGTAACTGGAGTGAGACCTCAGTGAAGAAGGTGGCATTACTCCCCTTCCCCATGGCTGTAAAGGACCTGATTGACCTGGACAGGCTATGTTCGAAGTACCTAGACAAAGAGATGGAGGGCAGATATAGCAGCATCCACAGAAAATAGAGTATGGCTGGAAAAGATCTCACCACCTATGATCTGTGCTTCAGAAAGCAGCCACATAGAAAGGTGTGTAAGCAGAGGGAGGTAAGGTCTGAAAGTAGAAAGCAGAAAGACACAGGGAGGGTAGTATCAGGCCAGGGTCGGGCTGGGAAGTCCCACCCTGAGCAAAGAGGACTACATTGTTCAGAGAACTCCTGCATAGTACTACCAGAGATGGCCCTACAATTACACCACTGACCACCTGTGCCACTTGTGGGAGAATCCTTCTCCCCACTTTGTGACCCTTAGACACCCTTTACCAAGGCAGTTTAATATCATGCTGCCTTTAAGAGAGGAATTCATAATGGAATCTGTCCATTGTCGTGGAGAAAGGATTGGAAAGTGAATTGGAGTTGACAGACAGTACAGTGAAATCTGACAGGAGAGAATGAAGTTTTCCCAGACTAACACTATTCCCCAGCAACACAATCAGAGTGAAATAAGAGCTCCTGCATTTAAACCTAGACTGATTTCACTGTGACTAGCTTTCTTCATCTCAGTGAGGAAGATGTACAGGGTGAAAGGGGAGGTGGGAGAACAGTGACTGAGGTTTCTGGTGGCTTCATAATAATATTATTAAACAATTGTGCGCACGTGTGTGTGTGTGTGTGTGTGTGTGTGTGTGTGTGTGTGTGTGTGTGTGTATTTGTATGTTTTTGTTTGGGTGTGTGTGTGTGTGTGTGTGTGTGTGTGTGTGTGTGTGTGTGTGTATGTATAACAATAATAAAGGAGAGATCATGGATTAGAGATGAGAAATGGGGAGAGATGACCAGAGTTAGGGGAGAGGAAGACTTTGTTTGGGCCAGTGAAATGAAAGCAGTGATGTTCTATTGCTGTGTAGAAACTTCAAGAGTAATTCTGATATTGATTGGATTATCTTCTGGATTGGATTATCTTCTGTCTGTGTTGTGCAACAGGCAAACTGAGGCTGCTCCAGAACCTTCAAGAATATAAGTCTGCTTTTCCATTGGACTATCTTTTGTTTGAAATATACAGCCTGTAAGTTGTATGTTGTTACTTCTAAGTGTCAAGACACTAAAAACACAGAATATGGTACAGACAAAATCAGCCAAATCATGATAGCATATTAGTTCTCTAAACTTTGTGACAAAATATTAATAAAGACACCTTACTGGAGGAAAGTTTACTGAAACTCAAGGATTTGGGAAGATTTAACTCCTAGCTAAAAAAGAAGGCATGGCAGCAGAACAGCACTGTCTGTGGCAGCAGAGCCATGAGGCAGTCTCTTATTCACAGGGCAGTGAATGAGAAGCAGAAGAACACAGGTTGAGACTAAAAGTAAGTATAACCTTCAGATTCCTGCCCCCAAGGATCTACATCTGTCAATTGGGTCCTACCTCCTAAACACCCCAACATCTTTTTTTTTCAGATACTTGAATTAAATCTTTGTAAATGTTTTGTTCATATTTAAAATTAAGCCAAATTAGATAATTATTTGGGAGAGTCCACCTGTCTACAAGTTTTCATTATATTGTCATATGCGTCATAAGGAAAACAAATAATGCCATAATAAACTTACTGTAAATAATACAGACACTTGGGGAAGAGTATACACCATAAGGCCCAATTTCGTGTGAAAGAAATAGAAAATTAGTAAAAATTATTTTCCTGGGGTCAGAGTAGCAAAAAATTGTATATACAAAGCCCGTCTTTATTTTACTTTATTTTACTTTATTGTCTTCTTTGGCTTAAACTGTAAAAGCTTGGAAAACAGACATGTTGCCAATAATGCTACCATGATGATGAATTACTTGTGTGTAAATCATGTGTAACAAATAATAACAAAACTTGAGGTTTGTTACATGATGAATGTAATATATAACATATGTATAAAAATAACAGAAATTTTCAATTTTTTTCAAACATGTCAATTAAGTGACACAAATGATGTACTGATTGATTTGATCACTGTGTTTAATCTAAATATAAAATATATTATACTCCAATATGTCAACTAAAGTAACAATAGTATGTCAAATAAATGAAATTTGCATACATTCATAGCCAATGCAATTTAAAAGTTGGGAAGCTTTTTTATTAAGGCAAAATCAGTTTTTAATTTTTTTCAGGTTTTTTTTCAGATTTTTATTTGAATTAGAAACAAGATTGTTTTACATGACAATCCCAGTTCCCTTCTCCCTCCCGTCTTCCCCTACCACTCCCCCTTCCCCTCCTTCCCCCCCCCCCCCGCTGTATAGGCCTTCCATAGGGTGTCATCAGAGTCTATCATATCCTTTGGGATAGGGCCTGGGCCCTCCCCGTGTAAGACTCCAACATCTTTAAAACAGTGTCACAAGCTGAGGACCAAGCATTCAAACATGAACCTGCTGGAGACAGTTTATACTCAAACTATAACAAAGAGAAGTCAGGAATGAGAAACTGCCCTTGTTACAGAAGTTCACTGATGTGTGGGAAATGTTTGCTTCTGCTGCCTAAGCTGACTATTGTGGGAGAAATTAGCCCTGTTTACACAGTGCACTTTTGGCACAACCTTTGTTGGTTTTGTTTTGCTTTTTACGAAAGAGTTTTTTTTTTTCTTTGCCACAATATTGTATTAACTGGATGTTAATGATGCAGCAGTGAAAAAGGCATACTCCTTGACTCTTTGGAATCATTACACAAAGAAAAGAAAAAGGGCAAACCAAGAGCAACTACTACTTTCTCAAACACTGTCTCACTGATTTTATTATTATTATGACAGACAGATATTGACAGAACTCCAAATTCACACAACTGATCATACTGCCAACCTGGTTCACTCCTCTTTTCACCTGGCCAGTTCATTCTCATATGTATCTCAGCAAATAAGACTAGTTGTCTTCTGTGGGCACTTAGACACCAAAGTACCATGAATACAGTGTCTGGTTCATCAGGTTTTTATCATCTCTTTGGGGGCTGGTTCTGAGAATCATTCACCTCCAGACCCAACGAGAAGCCTTAGAGATAGATACTTAATGTTGAATGAAAGTGTAATGTTCAAGTCACAAGACAAGTGACACGAGTTCCTTTAGAGCAAATAATTTGTACAAATCACTTTTGAAAATGTATCAAACTGCATTGATGTGGCTTCAAAATAAAATGAAATTACTATATCAGAGGATGAAATAAAATTAATAAGATTCAGAGGACAGTCTATAAAATTGTGTAATCCATATATTCTAATGCAATACTTTTATGCATGTAATATATTATAACTTACATATAGATATGGATATACATACAGAGTTATGGAGGAACACAGAAGTAGATTCAATGTGACAGGATTTGGGGAGATATTTATTGCTTTATTCATTGCTTCCTATACTTCAATTTTCTGTTATCAGTAGAAAGCTTTTAGTTCTTCTAAAAGTAATGAAGGTGGTTTGTGTTTGTTAAAAGAATGTAGCATGTGTGTGTGTGTGTGTGTGTGTGTGTGTGTGTGTGTGTGTGTGTGTGTGTGTGTTCCCACACACTAAAGATAACATCTTTTATAAAATGGTCATCCTACCTAAAGTATGAAGTCTTCATCAAACTTCCACCACAATTCTTCACAAAAATTGAAAAAACAATCTTCAACTTCATTCAGAAACACAAAAAAGCCCATGATACCAAAAACAGTCCTGACTAATAAAAGTACTTGTGGAGGTATCATTGTTCCAGAATTCAAGTTGTATTACAGAGCTATATTAATTAAACCAAGATGGTATTGATATAAAAAACAGACATATTGATCAAGGGAATAGAATTGAAGACATGAATATAAGTTCACATACCTAAAAACACCTGATTTTTGACAAGAAGTCAAAAATACTCATGGAAGAAACAAGGATTTCAATAACTAAGAAACGAGCATCTTTAATAAACAGTGCTGGTAACCTAAATAGCTGCATGAAAAACTGAAATAGGTCCATATTTATCACTCTGCACAAAACGCAACTCCAAATGAATCAATAGGGGAAAGTGGGGAATAGTCTTGAACTCACTGGCATAGAAAGGACCTTCTGAAAAGTACCAATAGTGTAAGCATTAATATCAACAATTAATTAATGAGAACTCATGATAAAAACAAAGTGCCTGCCTAATCACAATTTCAAAAAATTTCCCAGGTTTGCAGTGAGAAAGTGAAGTCGCAAGTTTGCCAAGTAACTTTCCTGAGTCACACAGCTGTAGCAGATAGGCTATGCATTAGGTTCTGGCAGGCCACCTACAGTCAGGTATGTGGGTTTTCAGTGATATGTTCACAAATTGTGGGATGCTTTGCTTTGGGTCTGAAGCACAGACATTTTATCATGGAAGATGAATGTTAAGTTCTGTCTTCAAAAGACTAACAATAGTCAATGTCACAAAGTGCAAGAAAACTCCTGCACCTAGAATGGAGGGGAGGGAGAGCAAGTAGAAGAAGAAAAGGAAAGTATGGAGGAAGAACAGAAGGTGGAGAATGAAGAGGAAAATGAGCAGGAAGAGGGGTAAAGGAGGAAGAAAGGGGAGGGCCAAAGGGAAAAGGATGAGGGGATTTGGTCCTGCAGGGGAAAAAATGAAGAAGGGAAAGAAGGTGAAATGGATGAGGGAGAGGAGAAGAAGGAGGAAAATTGAAAAGTCTGAGGTCTTTATCATAGGGCTGTAAAAGATGTGACTAAAACCTTGCTCTGAGGTTACAAAGATAAACAGGGACTCATAGAGAAACTGATGGTCTTCTGATGTCTCTAATAGATCACAACCTAACTCACATACTAAAATATGTTTAAGTTAATGACTATTATATATATCTACATATATATAATCCTTATAGCCTCTATTTAGCATCTATATTTCTATTACCTACCTGTTTTTTAACTTTCTTTTTATTCATGCTTTGTGTCTTTTGCAATCCCTTGTATCCACCCATTACCCTTGCAACGCCCCTCCAAAATAAAATAAAATAAATTTTAAGAGAAAAAGAACGAAAATCTCATCATGGAAGCTGCAGTGTGACACAGTGAGTCATGCAGCAAACCCTTTTATCCATACAACTTTACTTGCAAGTGCTGCCTCTGGTTTCTGCTACACTATCAATGTTGGGCTCTCACAGGACTCCTCTTGGATATCCTGTTGTTGATCCATGTCATAGAAATCGTGCAGCTTTGGATCTGTAAGACCTGTTCCTTCACATGTTCTAACAGATCTTAGATGGGGTCGATGTTGGGGCGGGCCAGCTCATAAGCATGGTTCTGGGCCTGGGCAGGTGCAGGGTTGGTCTGCTCACCAGCTCTGCTCAGTCTTCACCAACAGGATGACCTCTACAGCATTGCCCTGGCTTGTAGTGGCATCTTGCTGCTCAATGTTGCTCTTGCTGATTGTAGATCATAATATGTGTCTGTTTTTGTCTTTCCTTCTCCTGGAATATACTTGATATTTGTTATAATTGCATATAGTTTTGTGTCAGGCTTAAAAGCCCTCTTTTTTAGACAAAAGGGGAATTGTAGTGGCATCTTGTCTTGCCAGTGAACTTGTGGTGGTGGCCCTACCCTTTGGGTGTGGTTTCAGATGCAGACATGACCCTGAGGAGGGGCTGGCTCATGCTCCCTAGAGTTTCAGAGAGCATCGGAAAGGCAGAGACTAACTACATCTTGTGGAGCAGGACCGTGGTGGTTATTTACTCTTATCTGTGTAAGTTCTTCCCAAATAACTATGTATTTATCATTTATCTTGAGTCTGATGGACTCATTTAAACCCTGCCCTCACTATGCATAAATGAGCAAGGGGTGGAGCCAGTTCTCTCACTTTCATACCCTCAAGGCCAGCTCTCCAGCACCATGCTTACACCTTCAAGGACAACAGCACTATGTTGTCCAGGCAATGTTCAGGGGCCACCTCTCAAGTGCTAAAGCTAGTGACAGGCAGGGACATCTCTCCCTCTTTTCTGACCTCAGGGCCTGCTCTCCCACTTCACACAGGCAGTTGGAGGGGGGATGTGAAGATGGGAGAGGGGCATCTCTGCTCTACTCACACCACCATATGGCAGATGAGGGGTGGGACCAAAACTCCCATGCTCACATTCTTGGAGCCAGTTTACCCAAACCCCTGTCAATAAGGTCAGCTCTGCTATGCTGCCTAGACAAGGTGCAGGGTCCAATTTCCCAAGTGCTGAGACTGATGGGAGGAGGGGGAGGTCAGTTCCCTCACCCACCACAGGTGGGCATCTTTCCCTTACCCTCACCATCACGTGGCAGACAAAGAAGGTAGGGCCAGCTATCACACTCTCAAGGCCAGCTGATCTGTGCCTCTGCCAATGAGGTCAACTCTGCTATGCTGCCCAGGTGATGAGTAAGGCATGCTTTCCTGAGTGCTTGCAGCTGGTTAGGGGGAAAGTCAGCTCCTTTGCTTGTCACAGGCAGTGAGGGGACAGGGATAAAGAAGCCATCTCTCTCCTGCCCACATTGTCACGTGACAGATGAGTAGTGGGAACAGCTCTCCCATACTCACAACTTTGGAGCTGGCTCACCCACGCTTCAGCAAGGTCAACCCCTGCAAACAAGGTCAGATCAATTGTGTTGCCCAGGTGAGGTGTAGGACTCTCCCCTGGGTGCTTAAGCTGGTGATGGGCAGGACCAGTTTTCCCTAGTGTTGCAGCCAGTGGGGGCAGAGCCAACACTGTACAGCCCTAACCCTTTAGCCTTCAACTGTATCAGGAGCCATGGACATCAACATAGGCTTGGCCACATTAGGGCTGTGAACCCAGACATGGGTCTCAGTAGCAGCCCAGGCCCAGACATCACCATGGCCCACTTCAGCCTGCTCCTTATCACTTTCACCTCTTCAGATATGCTCCTGTCCACAAGAAATGAAACCTCTTCCTCACCCTCTCCCTCTCTCCTCTCTCCTCTCTCTCCTCTCTCTTTCTCTCTCTCATGCATTGGCTTCCCTCTCTCTCTCTCTCTCTCTCTCTCTCTCTCTCTCTCTCTCTCTCTCTCTCATGCATTGGCTCACCATAAGAGTGCCCATCTGCCTGGCGCCTCAAGGTGCTGAGTGAACCCCTGTTTTTCCTTGGAGCTGGGGCAGTCTTTCCTGGACCTATATCTTTGCCCCACTCAGTTCCTCATGGTGCTGGGCAGGAACATGCTTTCTATGTGAGAGTGGGTCTTAAAGGCAGATGTCTTCAAATGAAAGGCAGTTCCAAACATTTATTTCACAGGGATCTATGATGTTCTCAAGTCAGTACTTCCTCATGCTATCATCTATCTTAACGGAAAGTACTTCAGTACCAAATCTTTCTGATAAAGCTCAGCTGGGTTTATAAGGGTCAAATTTCTCCTTCCTGGAAACATATCCATTTTCCCTAGTATACTGAAATGGTGGAGACTATTTTGATCACTCCATGTATAAGAACTATTTTGAAACAATAACCTTAAAATGTGTTTCTATGGCTGCTGTTAAGCAATTGAACCATAGTCATAATAGTTAAACATGAAATATTTGATCTGTTTGACCCATTATAGCTTCTATATAAACTGCTGTTCACAAGTCCCTTTCGTATCTTCAACACTAATGTTCATCCTGGGTGCCATGGAGAACAGGCACCATAGCACAAATGGACCTTTTAGATCTTGGCCTTATAAGATCTTTTTTTTTTTTTTTTTGGTTTCTGATTCTCTGACATATTTGTCTCTTCATATTGTGTATCCATGATTTGTATTTATTGCCTAAAATTGTCTTCTAAATCATACATAAAGCCCAGGAACAACTCCTGTCTCAACAAACTGATGAAGCCTCATCACCTCCTGCTAGGATGCTTCCTTCTGATTCCTGTTCCAGGTGTCATGTCAAGATTATAAGATCTCCCTGCATTCAGACATTGATCTCACAGACATTTTATTATACATCTAATAATTCATTCAGAGAATAATTTTCATAATATCCTTAAAGATTGTAGCATCTAGCACCCCAAATTTCCATGAATGTGTAGGCTCAATTCCTATTCAATCTCTTTAACAATAGTTAGTTCTAAGACTAAGAACACAATGCCCCTGCACACACAACACTGGTTCTTCCTTGTTGCAAGCTGGGACCTGGTTATACAGAGGAGGGATGTCATCCCTTGATTCGGACTCATAGGCTATCTGCACTCACATTAGAGGAGAACATGACACACTGCCTGTGATTTGTACTTCTCACATCTCTCATGGTGTTTATTCAACCTCCAAGGAGCAGCATTGACTCACGTTAAATAAATCAGAGGTAAGAAAAGAAAACAAGGGAATTGTTCAGCAGATGGCTCAGAATCCTCAGCTGTATTGTTGCTGATCTAGGGGACTAACATTTTTGCACCACAAGATAAGTATCAAATTATATGCAAATGGGACTCAAGAGCTCATAAACTACTATAATCTCAGGAATAAAGTAAATGGTTTCCTGGTTTTCTTATATATAGCATTGTCAGTCAGACTTTGACATGCTTTATAAATAATAATGCTTAATCATGCAGCCACCAAAAAGACATGGCTTATTCACATAGAAATTTGCAACAAGATAAGGTTAGTTGTGTAAAGTTGTTAGAACAGGAAAGAGATAGGATCAAAGGATCTAATACTTGGCTTCCAGAACATGGTGTGACTCTTCTTTTGTAAGAATCTTTGTTTTATTTCAAAATGCTTATCAGATGTTATTTAAATGATAATATATGCAATTATTTTTTCATAATTTATCAAAGCCCATAATTCTGATTTTGCGAATTTCTGCATTTCTTTTTGTAAAAATCTTTAACAGGTAATATGGCATCTCTTCCACAATTGAGTCATCTAAGAAAAGAAGCTGGAGGACAGACAGATTTGGATTATTGGTTAATAGCACTGGTTGCTCTTTCAGAGGACCTGGGTATAATACCCAGCACCTACATGGCAGCTCACAACTGTTCATTACTCCAGTTCTAGGGTATCTGGCATCCTCACACAGACATGTATGCAGGCCAAACACCAATACACATATTTTTTTAATTAAAAAAAGAAAAGAAAGAGGTGGATGAGAATTTCCTATGTACAAACACACTGATACATATAAAATATACAAATACACAGAAATGTGTGGTAGAACTTATTTTTCACTAACATTCCTAATTGAGTCCAGAGGAAGTGGCCTATCAAGGAGATCTAATCAGCACACTCTAATGTATAATTCCTCAATTTAGAGTCACATGGTTCTCTGTCAAAGTTAGCGATACTCTATTCACTGCAGTGTTTCACAATGTAATTAGTATCTATGCAGTAGATGCTACTACTAACTACAAGGTCATAAAAAAAAGCTGAGATGTCCATAGACATGACAATTTGTTGCCTGTCCAACTCTTTCCAGACTGTCATGGCTAAAATCTACTAACTTGTTTATTCCTTCTCTCTTCAAGTATCAAGTCTTAAATTTAAAAAAGCATTCAGTGATCATTAATCTCATTATCAATTCACAGAAACCAACCTGTGTAGGGAAGATAAATAAATTGGACACTAATATAAAGATTTAGACAAGAAAGTTCATGATATCAGACGCCTCACTGGGGTGATTATGTACAAAGACTATTGTCCTATGTCTCCTTGTCCAAACAAGAAACAATAAAGTTTACAGAAAGAGGCATTGGTAAGGGCGACTGACTATTTTCCATTGCTTGTTGTTAACACTGTAGTACATACAATAGTGTCTAACTTGCAAAAAATACTTAAGTAATAAAAAACAGAGGCTTTAGAGACAACTCAGCAAATGAGAATACTCGTTATTATTGAAGAGGATATAGCCTTTATTCCCAGCATTCACAGAGCATCTTGCAACTGTCTGTAACTCCAGTTCCACATAATCTGACACCCTCTTCTGATCTCTGCAGACACCAGACATAAGTGACACATATACATAAATGCAGACAAAACACACACACTTAAAAATATTTTTTTAAGAATGACAAAGAACAAATGGGTGATGACTAGCTTTCATCAATGGATAAAAATGAACAGTGAAAAAAAACTTACTTTGAAATCCAAAGAGTAGAGATGTAGGAAGGTTGTGTGTGAGAGGAAATCAGAGAAGGTTTTGTGAAGAAGGCAAGTAAAGGGCAGAGTGATGACAGCCACAACTTAGTACACTTGAGCAGGACAGACCATATCATTAGCAATCTGTCCTGTCTGCTCTATCTATAGACCTAGGAAAAGAAAAAGCAAGAGAAGAAGGAGGAGAAGGAGGAGGAGGAGGAGGAAGAGGAAGAGTCAGGGGAAGAAGAAGAAGAGGAAGGGGAAAGAAGAGTAAGAGTAAGGGGAAGAAGAAAGGGGAAAAGGAGGCTTCCTCTTGTATTCCATAACCATGACTTCTGGTTACCTGCCAAGCCCCCCCTCCCCCCGCCAGAACCTTTTATCCTTTCTATGAAGATCCTAAGATTTCATTCTTGAGTAGTGAGTTGAACAAATTACTTTCTGTGTCTTCCATGCCTAAATAATCTTATGTTTTCTGTAGCCCTTGATTTCAGTGGCACTCATATCACCAAGGAAAATTTGCCTTCTATCTATGATAAAAACTTTCCCCAGCCTAGTGTTCTTGTTAAGAGAAAGAGAGTTTGTGAAAATGATCTCACCACTCACCTGGCTCCCCCATGCTGGATACTGCGGCTACAAAAAGACACAAAAGTAATCCTTTTGTGGAGGGAGACACTATAACCACACCTCTAAAGACTGGAGAGATCATTATCAAACTCTTAATTCTCTTCAGAAATTATTAGAGGAAATTTCTAAATTACAGACGATTATTGGGGTAGAAGGACATGACTTAAAGCATTTAAAAATGGCCCTTAAAGGTGATAAGGACCTAAACAGTCTGCAAATATTATCTGCTGAGGCACCAAAGAATTACAATGGGTAGAAAACAGAATATTGGATTCCAATATAGATCGGATAAACCCTAATATAGACTGTATTCTGGTTATCTTGCCATCCAGAGAATACCCTTCTGGGATTCTGATGCAGAGGGAAGACGCCATATTGGAGTGGATATTTCTGGAACATAAACAGAATAAAAAGTTAAAGACATATATAAAAAAGATTTCTGATTTGATTTGAAAGGGTAAATTAAGACTCTGTCAACTGACTGGAAAAGATCCAGCAGAAATTATAGTACCTTTAACTAATGAGGAAATTTCCTCCTTGTGGAAGGATGATGAATATTGGCAAATATCTCTTACTGACATTTTGGGAACGATGAGCAACTATTATCCCAAAACTGACAGTATTAAATTCATAAAAAAGACAGTCTGGATTCTTCCACGTATTGTAAGACAAACTCCCATTTCTGGTGTTCTTACCTTCTACACTGATGCCAACAAATCAGGTAAGGCAGCTTATAAAGCAGGTGAGGTAAGTAAAGTAGTTTGAACTCTGTATACATCTGTACAGAAGGCAGAATTATACATGATTCTCATGGTACTCATAGATTTTACAGAGCCTTTTACTATAGTTACTGATTCTCAATATGCAGAGAGAGTCATGTTACACATTGAGACTGCAGAATTTGTTCTTGATAACACAGAATTAACTTCACTGTTTATACAATTACAGGAAACAATCAGAAACAGAATTAATCCTATACATATTACACATATCAGATCCCATACAGGTCTGCCAGGCTCATGGGCACAAGGCAATGATGAGATTGATCATTTATTAATTGGAAGTGTGCTAGAAGCCTCAGAATTTCATAAGAAACATCATGTAAATTGCAAAGGTTTGAAAAAGGACTTCTCCATCACTTGGTAACAAGCCAAGGAGATAGTGAGAAACTGTCCTACTTGTTCTTTTTATAATCAAACTCCATTGCCAGCAGGCTGTAATCCTAAGGGCATTCAGAGAAATGAGGTTTGGCAGATGGATGTCTTTCACTTTGCAGAATTTGGAAATTTTAAATATGTGCATCATACTATGGACACATTCTCAGGGTTCCAATGGGCTACTGCTTTTAACTCTGAAAAAGCCGATTCTGTGATTACACATCTGCTAGAGGTGATGGTGGTTATAGGTATACCTGCACAAATAAAAACTGACAATGCTCCAGCATATGTTTCCACAAAATTGGAACAGTTTTCCAAATATTATAACATAAAGCATGTCACCGGTATACCACACAATCCTACGGCACAAGCAGTGGTTGAGAACACTAATAGAACACTAAAGGAGATGCTCCTTAAATAGGCTAAGAAAACAAAACTCCCCAAACATAGGTTGCATAATGCTTTATTAACACTAAACTTTCATCTTTTTTTGCTTTTTTTAAAATTTGAATTACAAACAAGATTGAATTACATGACAATCCCAGTTCCCTTCTCCCTCCCTTCCTCCCCTACAGCCCCCAACTAAAACCCTACCAATCACATATCCTTTCTTCTAATCTACACCTGACTCAACCTTTCTGCTCCCTCATGACCTCTGCATTCTTCCCTTCTCATTCTCATAGTTCCTTTCCCCCGCTTCCCATGCTCTCAAATTTCTCAGGGGATTTTGACCCTTTCCTCTTCTCCAGGGAACAAAGTTTGTCTCTTTTGGGGTCCTCCTTGTTTACTAGTTTCTCTGGCAGTGTGGATTGTAGACTGGTAATCCCTTACTCTATGTCTAAAATCCACATATGAGTGAGTACATATCATGTTTGTCTTTTTGTGATTGGGTTACCTCGATGAGAATGATTTCTTTGAGTTCCATCTATTTTCCTGTAAATTTCAGGATTTCATTGTTTTATTCTGCTGAGTAGTACTCCATTGTGTAAATGTACCACAATTTCTCTATCCATTCTTCAGTTGAGGGGCATCTAGGCTGCTTCCAGTTTCTGGCTATTACAAATAGTGCTGCTATGAACATGGTTGAACATATGTCTTTGTTGTATGAATGTGCTTCTTTTGGGTATATGCCTAGGAGTGGAATTGCTGGATCTTGTGGTAGACTCATTCCCATTTTCTTGAGGAGTCACCATACTGATTTCCAAAGTGGCTGAACAAGT
Source organism: Cricetulus griseus (assembly GCF_003668045.3). Lineage (NCBI taxonomy): Eukaryota > Metazoa > Chordata > Mammalia > Rodentia > Cricetidae > Cricetulus > Cricetulus griseus. The sequence continues at coordinate 17,925,784 of NC_048603.1, read as the reverse complement.
TGGCACTCCCACCAGCAGTGGAGAAGTGTTCCCCTTTCTCCACATCCTCTCCAGCATGAACTGTCATTAGTGTTTTTGATTTTAGCCATTCTGACAGGGGTAAGATGGCATCTCAGAGTTGTTTTGATTTGCATTTTCCTGATGGCTAAGGATGACACACTTTCTTATGTGTCTTTCAGCCATTTTAGATTCCTCTATTGAGAATTGTCTATTTAGTTCTGTACTCCACTTTTTAATTGGATTGTTTGGTGTTTTGGAGACTAACTTCTTGAGTTCTTTGTATATTTTGGAGATCATCCCTCTGTCAGATGTGGAGTTGGTGAATATCTTTTCCCAGTCTGTGTGCTGCTGCTTTGTTTTGCTGAACACTAAACTTTCTTAATGCCAATGAGAAAGGACAAACAGCTGCAGAAAGACACTGGACTATGGAAAAGACTGCTGAACTGAATCAGCCGTTATACTTCAAAGATGTACTGACCTCTGTTTGGAAACCAGGACATGTGTTATGTTGGGGAAGGGGTTTTGCATTTGTTTCCACAGGAGAAGAATAATGTTGAATACCATTAAAGTTGATCAAGATTTGAGTTGAAAAGGAAAAACCTCTCAACTAGGACAATTGGCAGGTATTCTACTAAGATATATCTTATAAACTAAATAAAACCTCCCAAATGAAAGGGAAGTGTTTTGCTTTTATCTTCACAGGAATACTCATCTCCAGAAGTCAAAGGACAGTGCCTGGGTAGATACCTAAGAAGAGAAGGTAGCTATAACCTTCAAACAAAAAGAATATGCCATATGGTTAACTTCACAGCTATGTCTCAGAAAACTCTATTTCTCTTTATTCCTACTCCCTATTCAATTAAACCAATGCTGGCTTTAGAGGTGGATTTGGTTTTCCTCCTTTAAAATCCAAGCAAGTTATTTAACTAAACTAAACTTCAGTTTCTGTATTATATAAGAAGCCAAGTGATGTCATACAGAATAAGAGAAAAATTGGAGACTGTCTTTGTCTTTTTTTGGCTCTTTCTCTCAAGGTGTACACCCTCTCATAATTGTTATTCTCCCATGACTGCCTTTCCCAGCATGCATACATACAGAAGCAAACATTTCTCCACTAACATTTATGTTTGAATCCCACACAGCCAATGAAGACCTGCCTGACAGCAATCCCTGGGCACCCCAGAAAGAAAATGGGCCACACCTCCTCAACTGCACTGGATCCAACTTGTTCCATTTCAACTAACACTCTGGCCAGAGCTTCGGGTACTGACTTCAATCAAGTGGAGGATTTCAAGCGATATCTTCAATCAAGTGGATCCCATCTAACATGGACTGGACACGATCCATTTGAGACTTTCACTATACTAACATTTTATTCCTATAGGACCCCATGAGGCTATCGCCATCCCATTTCAGCAGGAAGTAACTTGGAGGATGCTATGCCCCCCCCCCATTGTTGTTACTAAGGATAATGTACAACTAGTTAGGGATAGCTTCCTATTGTTTACGGTTGAGGTTGAAAGGAGGTGTTCAGGCTTAGACACCTCTTTCAGATGACTTTAGGGTTTAGTTAAAATAGACAAGGTTAGGATGTGACATAAGCAGATTATTGCATCTTCTTATATTTCACCTTTATGATTGCTAATTTTGGATACTTTACACTGTTAAGTTTTAATCCTCTTTAGACTAAAATGGTAATTGTAGGGAGACCCCGTAACCACACCTCCTAAGGACTGGCTACAGGTGTGCCGGACATCAAGGTGATGTCAGGGTGATGTGAGAGAGGTTTTAAGGGACAGACAAGGCACATGGGAGGCTCTCTCACTTTTCTGCTTTGGCACACTCTGGCTTGCTGTTAGTTGGCATTTATCTATTAAAAGTTATCCTAACCTTACAGATTTCATATAAGTTATTCACCACTTTACTTTTGTGTAGACAAGTGCAGATTATTTCATACTAAACTATTCATCCCCCTTCTTCAACCAACTCTGTTCATAAAACAGCACCTGCTTGACTATTAATGCAGCCTTCTAACTCCCTAATTTATGCTCTGACAAATACTTTCTCAAAATCAAATTAACAAATAAACAAACAAAGTCTACCACATCCTAGGGTTGCAACCTATAAGCAGGTTATTCTTAAACTTCTCAGAACCATCTCCTGGTCTCCATCCCTAACTCTCTACCTTGGGAAGAATGACCCTTGTTTTGGCTGGAGAACTGGAGCTGATATGAAATCACAATTACAACTAACCATTGTTAATGTTCTTGCAGATCTTTAAATGACTTTTTATTGTCTCCAGGGAAAGTTTAAAATCCTTACCATGATCTTTAAGACTTTGTCTTCTGGCCCCAAAACTCTTTCTGGATTGTTCTCTATTATCACATCTTTCTGCACAATCTATGTACCCCTATCCTTGGGTCTTTCCTGTGGGGTATGGCCTGCCTAGTATTTATTCTGATGGTTTGTAAAAATCTCTCACTGTTTAGTTATTCTCCAGTTCCAAACAAGTCCACTAGCTGGGCAGTGGTGATGCACATCTTTAATCCCAGCACTCTGGAGGCAGAGGCAGGTGGATCTCTGTGAGTTCAAGATCAGCCTGGTCTACAAGAGATAGTTCCAGGACAGCCTCCATAGCCACAGAGAAACCCTGTCTTGAAAAGAAACCAAAAAAATAGAGTGTCTCCAAACAAGTCCACTGCATTTAGTATATCCCCAGCATTGTCTAGGAAGAGTTAACAGATGAGAAGCTTGGGCTTGCAGAGACTGAGGCTTTCTCTGAGCCTCATGTATCCTCATTTGGTTCCTTTGGAAATACATTTTCTGTTATATATTTTGAGTCCTTTAAAGAATTAGATGAATGAACAGAAAGTGTCAATTTCCAAAATAAAATCTGCAAATTTAAAAAGTTTTTACCATAGGCAGAAAAATGAATAAGGGCAAAGGCATTATCCCAGCACTATGCTTTTCTCAGGCCAATAAAATATAAGCCAGAGTACTGGAATGTTGACAAAGCAACTCCTAGACATAAACTATCTCCATTTCTGACATTTTTTTTATTACTTTTTGTTTTTCTTTCCCACTGAACCCAAATAAGGCCCTGTTCTGCTGACAGGAAGGAAAATGCTTAGGGCTCCTGTTTTCTGAATGTGCAGATGGATACTTAGAACTTGAGAATGACTTCAGGCCCTGGCATAGTCATTTCATATTCTTCAGAGTCTGCTCCTTATCCATGAGAAAATGGGCAACAGCTCTTTCTCTTTTTTTTTTTTTTTTTCCAAGACAGGGTTTCTCTGTGGCTTTGGAGGCTGTCCTGGAACTAGCTCTTGTAGACCAGGCTGGTCTCGAACTCACAGAGATCCACCTGCCTCTCCCTCCCGAGTGCTGGGATTAAAGGTGTGCGCCACCAACGCCCGGTCTTTCTCTTTTCTTTAAGATAAAAATAAATAATAAAATGGAGGCAGAGATAGCTAACACAAGTAGAAAAGCACAGTAATCCTCTGTGTGTGAAGTGGGCTTTAGAGGTAGAGCTGGGGAAGGATTCCACGATTTTGAGAAGGCAGAAGAGGTAAAATACATTCATATGTAGAGATAGAATAGACACTCAGATTATGGAAATTGTGAACTTTTTAGGTAAAAGAAACTAGAAAAATCTTGAGCCTTGACAAGTGTAATTCCTGATAGAGGAATAGCCCTCATTTCCACATGGCTTTCCTCTTTTGCAAAACTTGCCTGCAGAGATAATTCTAACTTTTCAAAAGGTGTTTTGATTTTATGCTTCAGTGTTTCAATTCTTAGATGTGGCCTCCACACTCATAACAATCATGTTCATTTCTCACCTCAGCATTTGAAATAAATCAAGAAATATCCTGTTCTTGTTTAACATATGAAGTTGTTTATGGCAACCATCCCTGCTGTTTCTTTGAAACTAGTTATAATTCATGCTTCTAAAACTTAACCAGAAGTACAAGTACTACCAGAAGACATAGGCCATGCTTAGAATACCCTACTTAGCTTTGAATGATCATAGCCACTCAGACCCTGGGCTCCTTTGAGTAAAGGCTCTTGTATATTTCTGGTTTCTATATTACTTGTATTCTGCTCAGGTGTCAGCAGCTGCCCTTTGAAATAATGTCTCCCAAGTGAAATATTTATTTATAAATTTGATAAATATTTAAGTAACATTCTCAATAAATAAAAAACCTGAACATGAGGGAGATTGTCTAAATTGTAGGTTTGAAGAATTAGGAACATGAGCTAGCACAGGAATCAAAACCTCAGTGAGTTTGTTTGCCTTAACAGGGAAGTTACCAAGAGGGACAGAAGTTGGACCACAGAGCAAGTACAGAGAGGAAGAAGATTCCTGTCTGATGTAGTCATACTCATTGTAAGTTCAGTGTTTTGCAGCAGGAGGAGGCCTCTGTCCTCACAGAGCTTATGGCATGAAGAGGCAGGTAGGGGGAATAGACCTGGGTAGCAGAGCAGAATCCACACAGGTTACTTTTTGTTCTCTCTAACTGCTTAGGCAAGTTTCATTGAAAAAGGCAGAAATTATGAAGGTAAGACCTCATTTTTTCTATACATATTGATAGATTGGTTTTTCTCTTCTCAAATAAGGGCCACAGTAGTTAAGGATAGAATAGCAGGCCTATTGGAGTAGGAGAACATCTAAGGGCAACATCATTTCTCCATATGGAGAGAGTGAAGTTTCAAAAAGAGAGCTTGGAATGGAGGTAACCTTCATGGGTGGATAATGCTTAGGAGTTCATTAACACTACCCCTCAAGATCTAGGTAACAATGTGGAAGAAGGGATTGTAAGAAAATAAAGCTGGAGAATGGAGAAGAGTGCTACTTAGCTTTAGTTATCACCTTGACACAAAGTAGAGTCACCTGGGAAGAAGTAAGCTAAATTGAGGAATTACCTCTGTCAGTTTGTCCTGTGGGTGTGTCTTTGGTTCAATGTCTTGATTGACATTTGATGTTGGGGGAGGGAGCAGATACCTACGGGCAACACTATTCCTATGAAAGTGGCCAGAACAAAAGGAGTCACCAATTCTCTCATTAACCATTAATAATATGTAAATACTAGAAAGATGTTAAAGAATCCAAGGTACTTTATGGAGAAAGGTCTGTTGACTGCTTGAAATTTTAGACATTCTCTGTCAGCTGGACTTCATCCAAAATCCCAGAAGGAGCCACAGAAACTGGCACCTTATTAACAGGATATAAACCTATCTTTTTCTTGGCATCTGTGTTCATTTTCTGCCCTCAGGACCACCTCTTCTGGCACACCTCAGTTATAGCAAGGGCCCTCCATCTGAACATTCTAGGATCTTGCAGGCAGCAAGGGTGGGCTCCAGACCAGTGCTTCACTGGCTAACAACACCCTGGTGAGAAATAAACATCATAGTCTGCAACAGAAAAGTGTGTGGGCTAGTATCAATGCTCTACCTTGATGAAATCAAACACCTGTTTCCTTGGAAATGACTGTTTTCTAAGTATTGGAAAGCAGCAGGTCACCATGGAGCAACCTTCCACACATATTCATAATCTTTTATTATCATCCTGTCCCAGATTACTGCTCTCTCCTTATGAATCCTCACGCTTTGCTTAACTTGAAGTGTAGCATTGGAAAGAAAATTAACCAGCAGAAATCTCTGGCTCTTCTGACTGTAAGGTACAATGTGGAAGAGAAAGCAGGGTGCAAGAAAAGAGATCTATTCTGAACACAGTCCTGAAGAAGTGTTCTTTGGAAAACAACCAGCCTTTTGTCTAATACAGGTGTGCCTTTGCCTTCCCACATCATGATGGCCTGGTGTTTCACTTTCTGTATATTTCTACAATTGCTTTCTTCTAGAATGAATGCCTTCACTGGGTATGCCTAGAAAACAGTAGAGGTTAATGCATAGGGAAAATAGAGGCAACCCATGCCATCACCAGGTACCATGAACCACTCTGGGGGCTTTCTGTGAAGTGACTAATCCATCATCTGTATTTCTCACCAAAGCAGGCAGTATGACATTTCCAGTTCCCAAATGAGAAATAAGTAGACCAAACAGTGAAGCACCGTAGCAAGCACCGAGAGACCAAGCAGTTCCTTCCAAGAGTTCACTCTCTTAATCACTAGTTTTTCTAAAGCCTGGGAAGCATATTGTATAAATAACAACAGAAAAAGAATTGTAACTTAAAGGAAAAATATTTTTAGGCAGAAATGTGGCTGGAAGGAGCTTCATCTGTAGGATGATTCCTTAATTAAATAGTAGTCTCTAAGCAAAGCAATGAAGCTGAGCTCTGATTCTTGGTTCTATATCATATCTAGAAGTAGAAACAATATGTCAAACTAAGGGAATGAACAAATAGTATTGTATACAATGTATACATTTCACCAAGTAAGGAAGGAAACTTCACCAAGGGTCCTGCAGGGATGCATTTATACACTGGGAATCTAAGGATTGCTGAGGTTCCTCCATTGTTCTTTTTGTGTAGAATTTTATGAGCACTTTGGGAGTATAGTGATCTCTTAATCTCAATGGAGGATGTAGCATCATACCTAATCATGAGCTAAATCCTAGGAAATTCTGGTGTCTTGAGGAGGAACTGTACTGGCCTGGCATGGCAGTGGTCACAGCATACACCCATGGGGTTGTGAGTTCTCTTGCAAGCAGAGCATATAAATTGCCAGTACTTCCCAAACTCTGCTAATAGGTCCTACAAAGTCACTTAAGACTGTCAATATTCTGGCTCCATTAGCAGAACCTCTGAGTCACTGTCTGTCCTTGAGTCACTCAGTAGATTCTAATTTACCCTTTCATCTCCCACTTGAGCAAAGTTTTCTGCTGGTTAATTTTCCTTCCAATGCTACACTTCAAGTTAAGCAACACACAAGGATTCATAAGGAAAGAGTATAAAAATCTGGGACATGATGGTGATAAAAGAGTATGAGTATATGTGGAAGGCTGCTCCATGATGACCTAATGCTTTCCAATACTTAGAAAACAGTCACTTCCAAGCAAACATTCACTCTCCCATTTTGTAGACAACAAAACTGAAGTCAACTGACTGCCCCAATGTCACAGATAGCAAATAAAGAATGCAGTCAGGTCATAGAGTCTACAGTTCCATCCTCCACACTGTAGTAATAATCATCAGGACTTCGGGCACTACTTACTGTGAATAGCCATTCTCAAGCCATGGATTTCAACCCATTGGAGGTTGAGACTGACATTCCATACCAGGAGCTAAATTACAGCTATGAAGTAGCAACAAAAATAATTTTTCTTTTGTTGGGGGTCACCACGACAAGAGGTATTAAAGGGTCACAGTATTATAAAGGTTGAGAACCACTGTGGTAGAAGCTCTGTGAGCAACTTTATAAACATCAAGTCAACATTTAATCACCACACAGTGGTGTAAGTGTAATTTCATTTTTAAAGATGGGAGAATTCAGTCACTTTGCCCAAGTTATACACTACAAGACACAGCTGAGCAGGATCAAACTTACTTTTTCATAATTCTCATGCCATGTTCCTAATGACAGTGAATCTCTTGGAATTTGATATTGAACCTTAGGGATACTGGCTAACTCTGACATGTTTCACACTTCAGTTTTGGTCCTATCTTCCCTTCAAAACTCAACTAAAATATGACAACCATATGGCACCCACTCCAATTTCTTTCGTCTGTTTAAAAGAGTGTATAATCACTATTATAATATATACTGTATGCAGAAGCAAACAGTTCACATTTATGACATGTTTAATTCTAGAAGACATACATTATATTTTTTACAACATTGATGCCTTAATGCATTGAGTTGGAATCTTTACCGAAGTGCAATATTAGGTGGTAACAATCAGAAAAAAATGCTCACGGTTTCCAGAAGCTGAGGATTAAAGCACTGACCTTCAACATGTAGTGGAAGCCTGATTCTCCATTCAGATATCTATCTCCTTGTCCTCACCTCACATGACAAAATGAACAAGGGAACTCTTGGGTGGCTGTTATAAGGACACTAATTAGTTCAGAGGGGTTCTATATCTGTAATCTAATCACTTAATAAAAGTATCACATCTTAAGAAACTCATCTTGGAAACTATCACTTCAAATATAAATGTCGGGGTACAGGTATTCATATAACTAGTTAGTTATAACTAGTAGTACTTCATAATTTCTCCCTTCCCATGTTGCAAAAGTATGTATTAAACATTTTCTGATACCATCAATTTAACCTATCATTCATCATCTGTAATTATTACATGATCTATCATTCAAATGTGTTGTATAACCCATTATAAATACATATTTATTGGCATATATTTTCCAGCCTTGTTAGCAAATGAAGCACTGTCCTCATGATGTTTCTAGACAAATATTTGCATATATCTTTGTTTTGAGTGCATATAGTATATGTAAACACTTAGTCAAGGAATTGCTAAATTTAAAGTGAATGCACACTTGAGTTTAATTGTCTATTTTACCAAACTGCCATCTGAATTCTGCCCCCTTCTAGGCCCAAGACCAGGGTGGGAAATTAGCTATGACCCAGACTCTTAGCAACTACTTTTTATAACTTATAAACTTTCCTTGTCAAATATACACATGGATTCTTGCTTTCTTCTGTCCTGGCATATATTTTCATTTCTCTAAGGCACTTCTTCCAGGAATGGATACTTAGAATAATTTGTTTACTTCTAGCCTGTGAGTATATTCAGAGCAGAAAACATACTACTTATATTTTCTTAACAGAACAGTTGGAGATGACCTGCTTCATAGTAGAGGTTAGTAGTTTGCTGAGTAAAACTAAATTTCCCTTAGTAATAATGATGTCCATGGAAATCTGAAGAATCTATCCCCCTTTACAAAAGTGCAAATTCTGTGTTTATAATGGTGCATACTGAAATCAAGCTGTACCAACCACTCCCAACTCAAATTCTGAGCCCAGGGTTTACTGAGAACCAAAGCTCTAAGTGACCCATCACCTTGTCTCATCTCACTGAACAACTTCAGAATACTCTTCAGAATATTCCAGGAATCACTTCTTTTCCTGGAAGGATGATCCAGAAACTAACAGAAGGCACCAAGAAGTTCCTTTCCTTGTTTCAGCTTCAAATCCCAGCAATTTGCACCTCCAGATTTGGAACAGGGCCTCCTTGCAAGAGCAGGTGTGTGTTAGTACACATCACCAATATCACTACCACCTCTCCACAGCTACAGCTTGCATCTTCCTTGGATTGTATGTTTTTCATCTGGGAGATTCACCCCAAGGGGCATCAGGATATGCTTCGTTGCACTCACCTCAACACTTCCAACCTGTCTCAAAATTTCCCATAAACTAGAGATTTGTTAAAATGCCATCATCCTTACCAGAATTATTAATTTATCAACTTGTGAATTTGTTATAAAGATAGCTAATGTTTATGGAATAGTTACCATCTGCCATGCATTATGGTAAATGCCTTATATGGCAAATTATAAATCCTTCACAAAAGTGCTATGGAGTTGATGCTATTAGTATCATCCCTCTGTGGTGACAAAATTGTCACAGAAGTAGCTGGGACCTTTCTAAGCACAACTGCAGTACAGTAGTTAAGCCAGGTATATGACTCCAAGGCCTATATTTTAAAGTATTTTTATTAATGAGAATTGCATATGTGGGTACAATGAATTTATATAATCATATTTACTTCCAATTTGCCCCTCCAAATTCCTTCATAGACTCCACAATATGTTTCCCTCACAATTTCATGTCACTTTTTTTTAGCCAATCAAATCTAGCAAGTGCTGACATATGTACAAGGGCATGGAACTATCCACTGGAATATGAGAATTCTACCATCCTCAAAAGAGAGTTATTTTTCCTCCCTCAGAAACTACCACCTGCCCATAGGTACTCAGAAGAAGTGATGGTCAGAGATGGTCTACTCCATCTGTGCAGAGATTTTTCACTGCTTGATCTTACTCAGGCCTTGAGCAGGTAGGTAGCCATAGCTTCTGTGTGTACATGAGTGTGAGAGCCCTGTCACGTCCTGAAGATAGAACTCACAGCACTTCTCCCCACTGAGTGCAGAAAATAAATAAGAGGATGATATGACTGCTCTTAGGGGGTTGAGGTTTTTCTTTATAGATAGAAGGGAGAGCACAGACAAAGGCTGAGGCATCTGGGAGAATTCAGAGCATAACTGGAAGGTTGAGCTGGGCCATGTGAGAAGTGGGGAGAGAAGTAGGGAGAGGAGAGAGTCATGAGCCAGGATACTTGAAGACCAAGAGAGCAGATAGCCACAATAGCTGGCTTACATGGGGAAGGGCAGCTGAGGGAAGGAACCCAGCCCTGAGCTAGAGAGTTTAGGGTAAGGGGCAGAGTATTCCAACCAGGATGACTCTGTAACAGATAGGGACTGAGGGAGATTGACATGTTAATAAGCACCTCAGTTACATATTTGCCCTGATCTGAGATCCAACACACACCCTCGAGCTCTTATATTCTTTCAGCCTCCTTTTCATCGCCAATTCTTTTTGTGCTTGTTTGTTTTTTTGTTTTTTGTTTTTTGGTTGGGGTGGTTCAAGACAGGGTTTCTCTGTGGCTTTAGAGGCTGTTCTGGAACTAGCTCTTGGAGACCAGGCTGGTCTTGAACTCACAGAGATCTGCCTGCCTCTGCCTCCTGAGTGCTGGGATTAAAGATGTGCACCACCAAAGCCAAGCCATTACCAACTCTTAAAGGATGTTTTCTGAGCCTCTCTCTCTCTCTCTCTCTCTCTCTCTCTCTCTCTCTCTCTCTCTCTCTCTGTCTGTCTGTGTGTGTGTGTGTGGTGTGTGTGTGAGAGAGAGAGAGAGAGAGAGAGAGAGAGAGAGAGAGAGAGAGTGTGTTGTGGGCAGACCTTGCCATGGAGGTCAGAACAACTTACTTTATGGAGTATTTTCTCTCCTGCTTCCTTTAGGTGGATTCTCAGCAACAGTGGCAAAAACAATAAAAGGATACATATCAAACCCTGTGAAAAGATCTTGAAAAACAATAGCAGTAGCTGCCATTTTTGTGAGCTACTTACACAGTCAAAAGCTACAGCTGCTCAGAGAGTTATTATCTGTACAAGGGGTAAACATAATAATGTAACCTTAAAGTAAATCCAGGAAGTTTCACAGAGGAACAGCAACTCACCCATGACCCTGGAACTGACACTGACTAGTCACCTGGATTTGAAACAGAATTATCTGTGGAAGAAAATTGTTATAATGGATATAATGAGAGTAACAAAGGTATCAGTGTCAGGCATACACAAAATTCCACCCCAAACTGCCCAGTCATACTAGTGAACACAACATGAGGCTTCACTTTTATCAAAGATTTATTTAATGAAGGAGCATGCTTTGTGCTCCCTCTTTGGATCACCTAATTAGCAATATAAATTAAGCACCTCATCCTAACATGGGTTTCCCCTTGTACCTTTAAAAATTGCCATTTTCCTGTGTGCCGTGTCTGTCTGCTCCCTATCCAGAGGCAGTCCTTTGTTCCTCTGAGACAATTACCTCTGCCTCTTTTCCCGGTCCTCCCTACTTCTCCCTCTTTCTTTATCTCCTGTCCTTGTCCCTTATCCCTGCCCTCCTCCTCTCTGGGGAAAATGAATCCCCTTTGTTCTGAGAACTGGGTCTTGGGGTCTTAAGCCAATACTTTTCAAAGCACATATCAGCAACTATCTGTATAAGTCTTTGGCCAACATGAGAAAAGGTCAGGTTAATACCACATGTGTATAAACCTTAGACATACTGACAGATTCAAGATGATCGAATTATTTTAATTGACTGTTGATTTGGTTATTTATGATGTAGTAAGTTTTTGGCAGCTACCCAGCCCACAAGGGAAATGAGATCTAAAATGAAAATACTCATGGACATATTGTTTCCTCAGTCTTTCCCAACAAGAAATAAAAATAAAACATGTGTACAAAACACATACTTTGATACCATTTTGCTTAATTTAACTATGACTTGCTCAAATCCTGATTCCCCAGACAGTCTTATGCTAGCTTAGAGCCATGTAGAACAGAGAGCCACCACACTGCACAGTGCAGTTGCCTCCTATGAACTTCTGCCTCTTGTTAGGTGACTCTGATTCACATAATTATATGATCAAATTGTCTCATACTGCAGGTGACACAATGGATCTTCTAAGGAAGCTCATTTTCAAGAGCATGGCTCCTAGTTGCAGAATCTGAAAATTTCTGTTTTCCAACCTCAAGATTAAAGTCTCTAAGCTAAATTTAAAATAGGCAGTGTTCAAATGTCTCAGACAAGTCTTGTGGTTTGTCTGAATCAAAAGGCAAATGTCTCTTCATTATTGGTGTACCTCCATCTAGGATGCTATAGGCCTTTACTAAACAAGTATGATTAGAGGAATAAATCAGTATTGCTACTATTTTAAGATTTATCCTTTTTATTTATGTGCATGTGTATGTCTATGTTTGTATGTGCTTATGTGTGTGGGTGCTCACAGAGGCTGGAAGGGAACATTGACTCTCCTGGAACTGAAGCTACAGTTATTGCAAGCCACCTGGCATGGATGATGGAGAAACCACACTCTGGTCCTTCACATAAGCAACAAGTGATCTTAACTGCTGAACCATTTTCCAGCACTCAAGTACTGGTAGCAAAATTAATTATTTATGGACTCTCTTCTAATGATTGATATAAGGTAATTAGAAAGGATTATAGTACATATGGTGCCCACAAAAAAAATACAGCAAGTATATAGTCAAACTGGCTTGCTGTCTGCTGGACCACTAGGAGCTTATAAAATTGTCATTCTGGATCTTTTTATCTAGAAAGTTATAATTTTATCTAGAAAGTTACATATTATAGTAAGTTAAAATTTCATGTTTGACTAATTCTTGTTGCATTTCAGCTATCAGTTTTCTACTTTAATCTGTTCTATTGTGGGTAATTTCCTAAGTTTATTAAACTCCTGAAAGCAGAAAGGTGATTTATTGTACTGACAGCAAACTCAGAATGATCATTTACAACAATACTTCTGTCCTGACATACAAAGAGGCTAATAGTTAAACAAGGTTAAGGCAGTGAGATTCCTATCTGTATTGCTTTGTAAAAAGCAAGTTTGATATTATGTAAGATGTTCCCAAGGCTTTCCAAATGGAGTGATTGGACACAATGAGAGGAATGTGAGAGCAAGCTGCCTTGTTAAATAACTTTGTGTTAATTTTACTGGTTAAGGAATGCCCTGATAGCACATTTTTCATGGAGTTTGAGGGAGAAATTAACATTTGAATTGGTAGGCCGATAAGTGTAGGAAAAAAACGCAGGCTTGACCTGGCAGCCAGCCTACTTGGCATGCTGCTTTTCTAAATAAGAACCCTGGTGCACCATGCCCCAGAAGTCAGAATACTGAACTCTGAAGTAGTGTAAGTAGCGGGTCACCACCTTGTGGATGAATCTGCATTCCCACATCTCTTTTAATGTGCTTCTTCCACATAGGGACCCTGGTGGTATGAGTGCTCACTGTTAACCAATCAGTTTATAGGCTTCCACTATGTAAGTGGTTGTTCACATGCAAGAAAATTGACACTGTTCCCTGGAACCATCTCTGGAGTGGTTTATTTCCATGGCCTTTACAGAACCATGGGCATTGCTGTCTTGTTAGGAGACACCCAGTTAACAGCAAGTAAATAGTGGCTTTCTCACCAATGCAGGTGGGCAGCACCCAACCCACTGAGGGCCCAGTAGATTCATGTTGCTAAGGAAGTGTGGATTTTCTGTCCATGGTTGGCCTCAGGGCTTCAGCCAAGAGCTATAAATGTTACCCTCAGCTCCCATCTGGTTCTGAGGCTCTGGAATCTGAATGGTGTGACTAGAATCTAAGATTTCTTTAGCTTGCAGATGGCAGAATTCAATTCAGAGATTCTCACTGCCCATAACTACATGGCACAATTCCTAAACTTTCCCTCTCTCATCATCCCATCCCTCTTGTTTCCTTGTCCCCATCACATCTAGCACACTGCAGGGCTTATGATTTCAATATAAGGCAATAACATTCCAGGCTACAATCATAGTTGTGACTCATTGTAGTAGACTATATTTAATAAATCAATTTTGACTCAAATAATTAATATAAGGAAATATGGATGAAGGAAAAGAAGCATGGCATTCACAAGCACAATTTTAAGACACATGGCGATACAGCAAGCTGTATCTACACACATTGGCATTGACCTTATTCACCAGTTGGATAAGACAGGTTATACAAATAACACAGACACAGGCACACACACACACACACACACACACACACACACACACACACACCTAGAATCCCACCTGGCTTCTCTCATTTTTTATGTTATGGTCTACAGTGCTCATGGGAAATGGGCAGGGAGAACTTAGCTTCAGGAAGAGACAATTCCATATGATAAGACAACCAATGTGGGTTATACGAAGCCCTCTTTCTCGGATTAACCAAGTCATTCTGTCTCAGCCATCAATGGAGTAAAAACATTTAATCTTGAATTTGGTCTCATAAGAAGCAATTCTGTTTTCACAAATATATTTGTCCTCACATGTTAGATGAAGATTTTTTAACCTATTTCCATGTTCTCTCTCCCTTTCTCCCACCCTGCCTGCCTCCTCTTTCTCCTTTCTCTTTTATGTTTCCCTCTATTCCTTCACTTCTTTCCCTGCTCTGATCTCTCTTTCCTTACTCTATAATAAATTCAATAAGTGTACATTGAATCATTCCTGTGTTATACCTTAAACCACACACAAAGAATATAAAACTGAAGGTAAAACATCTTTCCCTCAATATTTCAGAAGTTTATTTCTACTAAGGTGATAAATGAAAACAAATTATAAGTAGAAAAGGAAATACAAAAATAGGTTCAGACAGAAAATATTAGGGTAAGATAGAATTTGCAAATTTAAAACAATCAATAATAAGGCTGGTAACAAGGGGGAGCTCATGGACCCCAGACTGGTATCTGGGAAACCAGTCAGTGAGGAGGCCTTGGCAATCTATGGGGCCTCTGGCTGTGGATCAGTATTTATCCCTAGTATACAAATGGACTTTGGAAGCCCATTCCACATAGAGGGATACTCTGTCAGCCTAGACACAGAGGGGAGGGCCTAGGCCCTGCTCCAAATGATATGACAGACTTTGAAGATCCTCCATGGAAGGCCTCACCCTCCCTGGGGAACACAAAGGGGATGGGATAGGAGGTTGGTGGGCGGTAGGGGAAGAGGGGAAGCAGAGGGAACTGTGATTGACATGCAAAACAAGCCTGTTTCTAATTTAAATTTAAAAAATGAAAGCTGGTAAAATACAATTTGTATGCAGATAGATGGTAGTAAGAAAGACAAAAACATTGAGTTGTATTTAAATAAGAAGCTCAGAGTAAAAAAAGCCAAAGAATAGAAGAGATTATTTTAAAAGTAGTCTTGAAGGCAATCATGAAGAAAGGTACAGCTGTGTAGGTCAATGGACAAGGTACTTTAACAAAGATGTGACAAAAGACTGCCGGGGTGCAGTAGCAGGGAAGAGCTACCCCAGTGTACCCGTGAAGTAGCACAGCCTGTTCTCCTGACTGGGCCCTAAAGTTGAAGAGTTGAAATTGGAGAGTGAGCTTGGAGGAAGACTCCAGCAAAAGATGATGGGCCTTGGGACAGATGACATTTGTAAAGAAAGGTAAGTGGAATAAGTTCAAGAGCTTCCTCTAGAAATGATGAGTCAGTAAGAGAAATAAAATGAAAGCCAGGACCAATTCACCTTATCCACCTTGACCTGAAGCCTGTGAAAGACCCCCAGGGGCTCAGGCCCCCAGGATCTCGTCCCAGGACCACGGCCGCTCCAATCACCAGGCGGAGTGGAAAGCTTGATGCAAACAGCAGGAGGTTTTATTGCAGTTGAGTAACGAGCTAATGGGCCTTTCATCCATCTACCATAGGGCAGCATAAGAGGAGTGTCTAGGGGTATGCACAGACTCAGGATTGGTGTGCCTCCAGGTTTGGAGAGTCCGCCCTGTGTTGATTGGTCAACTGGTTGTTATGGCCCATAGGCCCTCCCAGGGTGGTTGCTATGCTCTGCACGTCATTGCTGTGCACTTGTCCGTAAAGCACACCCAGAGCCGTAAAGCATAGCACCACCAGGTAACTTCTGATTGGTTCCTTGCCATGAGGCAGGCATCTGACCTCCTAGTGACCAAGGCAAGGTCAGGGCAAGCACGGGCTAGGCCGTTATGGCTGCTGAAATGGGGAGCTGGTCCCTTCACCTGGAATTAAGAGACATTTTCATCAGTATTCCTAGGTCCCTTTCCCTTTCTGAAAAACACGTATCATCTAGGTCACGTATCATCAAAGACCTAGGTAGAATTTAAGATATTTGCTTGTAAACACTATCTGGAATGTCATCAGTTTTTCCTAGCATATAATCCCCAAATGTCACTTTATGTTGCCCACCTGCCTTTGAAATTGGCCTACACTTTAAAAAATACTAATAGGGAAGAAATTTTTTTACTTTTTTAAATTTAAGTTAGAAACAAACCTGCTTCACATGTCAATTCCAGCTCTCTCTCCCTCCCCTCCTCCCCCAGGTCCCCACCTCTCCCACCCCATTCCCCCTGTGCTCCGTAGTGGATCCCCAAAGTCTGTCATATCATCTGGGGCAGACCTAGGTTCTCACCCATGTGTCTAGGCTGAAAGAGCATCCCTCCATGTGGAATGGACTCCCAAAGTCCATTCACACACCAGGGATAAATACTGGTCCACTGCCAGAGGCCCCATAGATTGCCCAGGCCCCCTCACTGACTGGTTTTCCAGATATCAGTCTGGGGTCCATGAGCACCCCTTGTTCAGGTCAGCTGTTTTTGAAAGAGGTTAGGAAGAGGTATAGCAGGAGGAAAAGAGCGTGGAATAATGGAGAAGAGTGTTCCCTTATTCTTGATGTACAGGAAAGGGAGAGGCTGAAAATACAGATCATTCTCGGGGGAGTGAGGGAGACTACTAGAGTGGCTTGTAATTCTGAAGGAAGATTTAAATGAGCATTGGGAAAATGTAAATGAATTTGTAATGGAAACATGGATAGCGGGGGCTTAAGTGAAGGTTTTCAGAGAGGGATAGGTAATGAGGGAATTACCAATACAGAGTCAGGTAAAAATATACGGGTATTTATTAGGGAGATGCCTTACTTACAGAGCAACCTAACCAGCCAGCAGGGCATGGAGTTAGTACAGCAAGCCAATGATGAAAAGGAAGAAGGGAGTCCCAAGTGCACGCCCTTCACTCTTAAACCTTCCCTACATCGCCCGGACCATGCCCTCACAGGTTTGGTCAGGCATACATGTAGCCAGTCTCTAACAGGTGTGATTACTGTGTCCCCTAAAATTCCCCTTTTAGTCTAAAAGAGGATTAAAACTTAACAATGTAAAGTATCCAAAATTAACAATCATAAAGGTGAAATATAAGAAGATACAACAATCTGTTTATGTCACATCCTAACTATGTCTATTTTAACTAAACCCTAAAGTCATCTGAAAGAGGTGTCCAAGCCTGAACACCTCCTTCCAATCCCAACCATAAACAATAGGAAGCTATCCCTAACTAAGTGTATATTATCCTTAGTGACAAAAATGGGGGGGGGGGACATAGCATCCTCCAAGTTACTTCCTGCTGAAATGGGATGGCGATAGCCTTATGGGGTCCTGTAGGAAGAAAATGTTAGTGTAGTGAAAGTCTCAAATGGATTGTATCCCGTCCATGTTAGATGGGATTAGCTTGATTGAAGATCTAGCTTGAAATCCTCCACTTGATTGAAGTCAGTACCCGAAGCTCTGGCTGGAATGTCAGTTGAAATGGAGCAAGTTGGGTCCAGTGCAGTCAAGGAAGTGTGGCCCATTTTCTTTCAGGGGTGCCCAGGGATTGCTGTCAGGCAGGTCTTCATTGGCTGTGTGGGACTCAAACATAAATGTTAGCGGAGAAATGTTTGCTTGTGTATGTATGCATACTGGGAAAGGCAACCATGGGAGAATAACAATTATGAGAGGGTGTACACCTTGAAAGAAAAAGCCAAGAAAAGACAAACACAGTGCCCAGCTTTTCTCTTATTCTGTATGACAACAATTGGCTTCTTGATATAATACAGAAACTCTGAAGTTTACTTAAACAACTTGCTTGGATTTTAGAGGAGGCAAACCAAATCCACCTCTAAAGCCAGCATTGGTTTAATTGAATAGGGACTAGAAAAGAAAGAGAACTAGAGTTTTCTGAGAGACAATGAAAGACCCCAACTCAAACCCAACCTGATACCCACCAACATGTATTTGAAAATCACCCTGGCCACACACACACAGCTCTGAGAAAAAGAACACATGAAATGGTTGGTCATGATTACCAGGCCCTGGAAATTGTTATTATTACTAGTTTCCAAGGAATGTTATTATCCTCAACAACTGTCTGGTTTCTAAAAATTGTTATGGGTTACCCTTCTTCAGAGAATCATTCCCACCCAAGTTTTGAAAATAAATATAAGTCACTCTGTTCCCGGAAAAAACACTAGCTGTCCCATGGCCTTGCAAATGTAAAAACCAAAATAACATTCCAAACCCTTCGTGGGCAAAATTGTAAGTTCAGTTCCCAACCAATCATTAAATGACTCATATATGTTATAGCCAATCAATATGTTCTCATACTCCTGCCTAATGACCAAAAAGATATAAAAACTGTTTGCTTTGGAAACTCGGGGTTGATCTCTTCTCAGAGAAAGAACCCAACTCTTTGGAATAAAATCCTTTTGCTTTTGCATCAAACTTGCATCCTGTGAGTGACTCTGTGTGCTGCATCTCCCGAAGTTGGACCCCACTTAGGGCCCAACAACACCTGTAAAGTTAACCACATGGCATATTCCTTTTATTTGAAGGTTATAGCTACCTTCTCTTCTTAGGTATCTATCATTCTATGCAGTGTCCTTTGATTTCTGGAGATGAGTTTTCCTGTGAAGATAAAAAGCAAAACACTTCCCTTTCCTTTAGGAGGTTTCTATTTATTTTATGAGATATACCTTAGTAGAATTCCTGTCATTTCTCCTCATCGAGAGGTTTTTCCTTTTCAACTCGAATCTTGGTTAACTTTGATGGTATGCAAAGTTTTTCTTCTTCTGTGGAAATAAATGCAAAATGGCTTCCCCAACATAACACATGTCCTGGTTTCCATACAGAGGTCAGTACATCTTTGAAGTATAACAGCTGATTCAGTTCAGCAGTCTTTTCCATAGTCCAGTGTCTTTCTGCAGTTGTTTGTCCTTTCTCATTGGCATTAAGAAAGTTTAGTGTTAATACCCAGCCTATTTAAGGAGCATCTCCTTTAGTACTCTCAACCACTGCTTGTCCCATAGGATTGTGTGGTATACCGGTGACATATGTTATGCTTTATGTTATAATATTTCAAATTTCCAAATTCTTCAAAGTGAAAGACATCCATCTGCCAAACCTCATTTCTCTGAATGCCCTTAGGATTACAGCCTGCTGGCAATGGAGTTTGATTATAAAAAGAACAAGTAGGACAGTTTCTCACTATCTCCTTGGCTTGTTGCCAAGTGATAGAGAAGTCCTTTTTCAAACCTTTGCAATTTACATGATGTTTCTTATGAAATTCTGAGGCTTCTAGCACACTTCCAATTAATAAATGATCAATCTCATCATTGCCTTGTGCCCATGAGCCTGGCAGACCTGTATGGGATCTGATATGTGTAATATGTATAGGATTAATTCTGTTTCTGATTGTTTCCTGTAATAGTATAAACAGTGAAGTTAATTCTGTGTTATCAAGAACAAATTCTGCAGTCTCAATGTGTAACATGACTCTCTCTGCATATTGAGAATCAGTAACTATAGTAAAAGGCTCTGTAAAATCCATGAGTACCATGAGAATCATGTATAATTCTGCCTCTGTACAGATGTATACAGAGTTCAAACTACTTTACTTACCTCACCTGCTTTATAAGCTGCCTTACCTGATTTGTTGGCATCAGTGTAGAAGGTAAGAACACCAGAAATGGGAGTTTGTCTTACAATACGTGGAAGAATCCAGACTGTCTTTTTTATGAATTTAATACTGTCAGTTTTGGGATAATAGTTGCTCATCGTTCCCAAAAAGTCAGTAAGGGATATTTGCCAATCCACAAGGAGGAAATTTCCTCATTAGTTAAAGGTACTATAATTTCTGCTGGATCTTTTCCAGTCAGTTGACAGAGTCTTAATTTACCCTTTCAAATCAAATCAGAAATCTTTTTTATATATGTCTTTAACTTTTTATTCTGTTTATGTTCCAGAAATATCCACTCCAATATGGTGTCTTCCCTCTGCATCAGAATCCCAGAAGGGTATTCTCTGGATGGCAAGATAACCAGAATACAGTCTATATTAGGATTTATCCGATCTACATTAGCATCCAATATACTGTTTTCTACCTATTGTAATTCTTTTTCTGTAATATTTGCATACTGATTAGTTCCTTATCACCTTTAAGGG
Organism: Cricetulus griseus; assembly: GCF_003668045.3. NCBI lineage: Eukaryota > Metazoa > Chordata > Mammalia > Rodentia > Cricetidae > Cricetulus > Cricetulus griseus. The sequence continues at coordinate 17,905,269 of NC_048603.1, read as the reverse complement.
CCATTTTTAAATTCTTTAAGTCATGTCCTTCCACCCCAATAATCGTCTGCAATTGAGAAATTTCCCCTAATAATTTCTGAAGAGAATTAAGAATTTGATAACAATCTTTCCTAATTTGTGCCTTCTGTGGCCTGATTCTTTGTAACTCTATCTTGTAACCTAAATAGTTAATAGAATATCCTCTTTGTATCTTTTCTAAGGCAATCTGTAACCCCCAACGAAGCAAAACTTCCTTCACTATTTCAAACATACGTTCCAGAGTTTCCTTATTAGAAGCTGATAAAAGAATATCATCCCATTCCTGACACCAGATAATGGGAGAATTACCAATACGAAGTCAGGTAAAAATATAAGGGTATTTATTAGGGAGATGCCTTGCTTACAGAATGACCTAATCAGCTGGCAGCGCATGGAGTAAGTACAGCAAGCCAATGATGAAAAGGAAGAAGGGAGTCCCACATTTGAACCTCTCACTCTTAAATCTTCCCTATATCACGCTGACCACACCCTCGTTGTCATGGTTACGGTATCCCCTACAGATAGATGTTTCATGGTACACAGAATTATTGATGGCTGTGAGACATCCCTTGAAGCAGTATTTACAGACAGATGATGGACACTTGTGACGGGGAATGTTATTCTGTGTATATGTTTATATTATTGGCTGTTGAAAAAAAGCACTGTTGGCCAATAGGGAAGCAAAATAGGTGGGACTAGGAGTCAAGGAGGATTCTGGGAAATGTAGTAAAGTGAAGTCACCATGTGATCCAGGAGGAAGTGAAATAGCAAGGCTGTAAAAGTTTATAAGCAAGAACAAACAGGAAATTGCGCTCTGCTCTTCTCTTCCCTTCTCTGTGGAGATGCTGAGCAGACGTGATGTAGACCCCAATGGAGTAAGAGGCCATGACCTTATCTCCAGTATGATAAGGCCATGTGGGAATATTGTCCTTATTAGAAATGGGTTAATAATTAAGACTGAGATAACAAATAAGAGACGTTAGCCAAAGGCCAACAGTATTTATAACTAATATAGCCTCTGTGTGTTTCTTTAGGGCAGAAAAGGGCAGTGGGACCTTGCTGGGTCAGAGGAAACTCACATTACACACTTGGGAAAGAATGATGACATATGCATGGCCACAGGCTGGCCAGCTGTACTTCGTATTCACAATTTGGGGTTATTTCTTCACTTTGCAAATTATGAATAGCTACTCAATAGCCATTTCTTGAATAAACAACTCTAAGAACCTATGCTTTCCTACTGGTCATAAAGTGTAACTCACTAAGTAGTTTAGAACACACCCTGATATTTTTCTTTTCCTTTTGTTTAAAGTATAGTCAGAATCTGCTCATAAGATGTATTTAGTCCTGTATTTGCCCAATATTATATCAGTAGGGTGGTAACAACAGAATAACAAAGCTTGCATAGTTTCAACCACAGATAATTGATTTCTCTATTTTGGAGGTGAAACAAACAAAAACAAAAAAAATAAGGTTGAAGTGTTCACTTACTGGATATCTTTTTGTTTTTGTTTTTTATTTTGCGTGTATGTGTAGTATACACATTTTTATGTTTATAATGTGATATACATACATATATACAAATGTGTGCATATCTACACACAAACACACACAGAGATAGAGAGAGAGACATTTGGAGAGTTCTTTGGATTTTCAAATGTGGTTTAATCTTAATCTTCTATACTATGTATGCATTTGTTTTCCTCCAAATACTCTTCTCTGTTTTTAATAGGCTGTGTTTTGAGACCATTAAAAGATTTTGAAAATGCCTCTTAGAAGCTAATGGAACACAAATATTATTGTCTACTGCTTAATAGCCAGAACTTCAGTAATATGCTCAAGTATTATTTTCTCACCTCATTACCACTTAATTGAATTAAAGCTAAATTTGTATTTATGCAGTATAATTAGGAATTAGAGGTAAGGGGCAGAAATGTCCTCATTAGTGGCCATCTGTTTGTAAGGCAGTGGTAACTGCATAGCCCCATGAATTCAGTGGTGAAGGGACACACAGCCAATATTAGTGCTAAAACATAACTGTTCACTGTTGAGGTGAAACAATGGCTCAGTTCTTAATAGGTCACAAAGCCACCATTTCCCAGGCTGGTGGTTCTCAACCTGTGAGTCAAAACCACTTTTGGGGCTCAACTGACCCTTTCAAAGGGGTCACCTGAGATCACCCTAAATGTTATATTTTTAAAATATGGTTCATAACAGTATCAAATTATAATTATGTAGTAACACTGAAAATAATTTTATGGTTGGGAATCACCATAACATGAGGAACTGTATTAAAGGTTACATCAGTAGGCAGGTTGAGAACTACTGGCTTAAGTACATATTGAAACAGTTAAGTATTAATTATGAACTTGATGGGATTAGACAGGTATAGAGAATTAGTTGAAATGCAACTCTGTTGTATCTGTGGGAGGAGTCTCGTAGACAATTAAGTGTTGAGGGCTCTTACTTAACAAATGGCTTAATCCATTGGCAGTTTGAAAAGCAGTGTATTTTGGAAGTAGCAAAAGGCAAGGTTTGAGACCAGTGGGGAGAGTAGATCACCAAGGGCTCTACTATGGACTGTATCTTGCTCTAGCTTCTTTGTGTGTTTTGTGTGTCTCTGATGCTGGGGTCCCATCATATTAACTTCCCTTCTGTGCACATCTGGCCCCACAGTACTGATTCACACCTCTGATACAGCTCTTACTCTTCTTTCAATTTTTCTTTCCATTATTTCAGTCATGATTATGCAATAGTAACTGACACACATATTTCATCACACATTGTAGTTGAAATCCATAATCCTGTCAAGAAACATTCTTTCCACATACTTACAGACACATATGTCTACAGAGTTCTTTCTTAAACAGTTTATTATGGATCTTGCAAGGAGATTTCTGAGAAAGCCAACTGAAGATTAAGAGGCTGGACACATTACTGAGTCTTTCCAGAGAGCAGTAGCAGAACTGATAATTATTACCTGTGTCCTGCTCTGAAAATAAAGAACTCATCTTCCTTGAGTGCCAGCATTTCTTCCTCTTGTTTTCCTCTGGGTATTCTGCTATGACTTTTCATGTTGTTTAATGACAGTGCTATTGGCATTCACATGTCATGATCATCAAGTAGACATGGGTAGGGATGTAGCTGTAACTGTCATTAAAAGGATCGCATCCAAATAAAGACCTTACTTAAGGGCAGAATAGAGTCAGAACTCAACACGAAGTATAGAAATCCAAATCAATCATCGGCAAGAAATCATTTAGCAGTGATAAAACATGAATAAAAGAAATGGGAAGTGATCTATCAAAATGGCCCAGAGATACATAAATTTTGCAGGTATTTATTTCCCTTTGTCTATATCAAGCTTTAGTTTGTTTAAAAATTTTTTGGTTTACAACATTTCTTTGCATGTGTGTGCACATGTGTGAACCTGTGTGCATCATAGCATGCATAAACATGTCAAAGGACAACTGGGTGGAGTTGGTTCTTTCCTTCTACCACATGAGTTCTAAGTTCTGAGGATTTAACTCAGATAGTCAAGGTTGGAAGCAAACACCTGAGCATGCTTAACCATCCCATTGACCTATCATAGATCTTCATCTTCTTCTTCCTCCTTCCTCTTTCTCTTTCTCCTTCTTCTTCTTCCCCACTCTCTCTTTCTTTGAACTCTATTTATAGATGAAGAGCTGAAGATGACTTGTTCAGAAAACATTCTTACCCACTGAGCCATATCCAAAACACTCAATGTCATTTTCTAATATTCTTTATAGTCAAACACTATAAGGGGCTTGGGGATTCCCAATTGTAGCTTTCTGTAATTCTATTTGGGGATAAAGCCTTTTGTCCTGTTAAAGCCCTTTCCCTGTTTTGTTTTTTATGAACTGTGTGAACTTTGGTAAAACACTTATATGAAGATTTATTTCTTGTTACTTTATTTACTGTATTGTGTACATGCACATATGAGCATGCCACTGAAACACTTGTCTAGGTCAGAGGACAGTCTGGTGGAATTGGTTCACTTCTTCCATCTGTGAATCCTGGGGACTGAACTCAGTCAACTTGGCAGCAAAAGCCTATACTTGTTGAGCCATCTCATATGCCCTATTATGTATATGTAAACCTATTGAAAACAAAATAAAACACAGAATTTACTCCTTAAAATTACAGTGGTATTATCATGGGTTAAATGATTAGTATGTTTAGTGATATTGATAATGTTTTAGTGTAGATTCAGAGATGGTCACCATGACAGATATTTGTATTAAGGAGGACTAAGTACAGAATAGAAGATATGATTTACACTCTAAAGAAATCTGATACTGTTAAGAGTTTGAGTAGAGATGCCTGCCAACATGGGTAGCAGTATACCATGAGTCTTGCATACAACTCAGAAAGAAAACTGGAAACATAGCAGAAAATTTTTCCATTGGTACAATTCCAGAAAGCTTCAAGAAGAAGAATACCCCCAATAAATTCTGGAGGGTAAATCAAATTTGACAGAGATAGCCAGGATGGGCAGAGAGGGGGAAATGAGTGAACTAAATTAAGGCATAAGAGTGTGCAAAAGCAGATGAGAAGATACTGATATGTCTGCCAGACAGATGGGAACATAATCTGTATTTAATAAAAAGATGCCCTTAAGGCTAAATAGAAGATCAGAAACAAAACAGAGATTCTAAATGGCAGATTATGGAAAACTTGGTCCACCAGGCCATCTAGAGTGAAGGAAAAATGCCACTTTAATTTTTCTCCAATTACACTCCTTCCTCCCCATAGTGGCAGCTGGCTAGATGTAAATTGTGTTCAGGGTCTCATGTCTCATTCTTATGATTTATTAATTCAGTCTTTCAGTAGGGTGAGAATATAAAGTGTGCTGGGTAGCACTTACTTGGGGAATTTATGTTGCACAGCTAAACATCATGTCTGTCTATCTCTTCCCAGTAATCTACAATAATACCCAAATGGGCCTTCTATTTTAAACATCTGGAGAGCCTTATGGTGGTTGAGAATTAAGGTGCTGAGAGAAAACAGTTCAGCCATAAAGTCTGTCGGATAAACAAAGCTCTCTTTGGAGCATTAATTCCTTTACTGAAAAATGGCCTTCCTCAAAATGCACTTAGTAACTTTACATCTCCATCTCCAGGTACACTTTTCTCTTGCAAATACCCTCTTGGCATTTAATGGGACTATTAAAGTAGGAAATTACTAGGTATTAGCATAGAAAAAACATTGCCAGAAGAAAAGATGAAAAAGGCCCAGTCACACAAAGCGTACTCCCTCAATCTCCATGTCCCCACCCAGCATATGCTTTTGTTTTATTACAGCAAAAATCCCCATCATGGGTGTTAGTAATTTTAGCTAGATAGTAATTCTGGTGACACTGTCATAAACTGCCAAAAGGAGTGTAACTCAGCGAGGGCAACAAGAGTAGAATGGTAAATAATCAAGTAGTGTGGTTTTAATATTCACACCCATTCAGTAAAAAGATACTTCTTTATTTTAGGTTCTCAGAGGCCTCACTAGGATTGCTTCTTGCCCTAGGATAGTAGAGTAGGTTCTTCAGCCTATGAGACCTGTGAGGGTTTGCAGTGTAGTGCCATCTGCCAAATGCCCTCCCTACCCTGAAGGTTTTGAGACATGGCACTTCCTCAGTCCTGTGTCCTGTGCCTTCTTCAGTGTGAAACTATTGAATACCATGAAGTGGCATATGATACTCCTATGCTTGAACTGCTGTAAAACCACTGGCTCTTCTCACACTATTCCCATCCTTACATGTGTGTATAAGCATATCGCTCCTCCCAGGATGTGGGCTAGAACCCTGCCCTCTTTGACATTGGTTCCTAGCACATAGGTAGGTATCCCAGTGGCTGCATTGTGTCAATTTTCTGTTGCTGCATAGCAAATCACCACAGTATTTTTTAACTAAAATAGCTCATACCACCTCAGAGTTATTGTGCTTTTGGTGGTGGGGGTGGGGTGAAGAACTCAGCAGATCTTCTGCTTTGGATCGCTCAGATTGTACTGAGGCACTACCTAGGGCTGATTCCCATCAGACACTAAACTGGAGATGAATCCTCTACCCTCAGGCTGTTAGAAGAACTGAGTTCCCTGAAGCTAGAGGGTTCATATCAATTTGCTCCTTTGAATATTGCAAGAGCAAGACTCCAGAGAAGGTATGCTGATAAATTAGACCTTCATATGACTTCAAGCCATTACCAAATGGCATCTGTCACTATTGCACATTCCAATAAACAGCGGCAAACTTAAAGTTTCTTTTCTCTGAGTAGGGGTTGTGCAAAAGTCTTAGTATTGGAAACTGGGTTCATAAATATTACCTGTCCTTGCTTACAAAACAAGTGTGTGTGTGTGTGTGTGTGTGTGTGTGTGTGTGTGTGTGTGTTTCTGGCCCCCCAAACTGCTTTGATTTGACACATTATTGCTAATCATAACAGCATTCAACCTCCTGTGATGCCTGCCTTATTTTTAGTTATTTTATGTATTAGGCATATTTGCTTTGTAAGTTATAGGTGGAAGGAATTCACATGTATCATGTGAAGCAATATGGCCCAAGAGGTAATGATGGGCTTAGACAGTAGAACAAACTACTGATCAAGAAATGACAATCTCTTCTACAGAGTGGGAAAAGATCTTCATCAGTTCCACATCTGATGGAGGACTGATCTCCAAAATACACAAAAAAACTCAAGAAACTAGACAACAAACTGCCAAATAATCCAATTAAAATGGGGTACAGATCTAAACAGAGAATTCTCAACAAAACAATCTCAAATGGCAGAAAGATGCTTAGGGAAATGCTCAACATACTTAGCCATCAGGGAAATGCAAATCAAAACCACTCTGAGATTCCATCTTACACCGATCAGAAAGGCTAAGATCAAAAACAACAATGACAGCTTATGCTTGGAGAGGATATGGAGAAAGAGGAACATTCCTCTATTGCTGGTGGGAGTGCAAACTTGTACAGCCTCTGGGAAAAACCAGTATGGTGATTTCTCAGAAAATTAGGGATCAGTTTACCTCAAGACCCTGCAATACTACTGTTGAGCATATACCCAAAGGAGTCACATTCACACCACAAGGACATTTGCTCAACTATGTTCATAGCAATATTAATTGTAATAGCCAGATCTTGAAAACAATCTAGATGCCCCTCAACTGAAGAATGGATAAAGAAAATGTGGTATATTTGCACAATGGAGTACTACTATTCAGCAGTAAGAAACAATGACACCCTAAAATTCACAGATAAATGGACAGAACTAGAAAAAACATCCTGAGTGAGGGAACCCAAAATCAGAAAGGTAAAACCACTCATATAAATGCACTCACTCATAAGTGGATACCAGACATAAAGCAAACCCAGGCTAAATCCACAAACCCAGAGAAGCTGGAACCCTCTTCCAGAAAGAGATGGAGGCATATGCAGAAATCCACAACTAACCAATGGGCTGAGCTCCTGGAGTACAATTGAAGTGAGGGAGGAGTGATAATATGAACAAAGTAGTCAAGAGCATGATGGGGAAACACACAGAATCAGCTAACTTGAACTAGTGAGAGATCAATGACTCAGGTCTGACAAATGGGGAACTGCATAAAATGGAACTAGGCTCCCTTAATATAAGTGACAATGGTGTGACTGAGACAATATATTAGGCCACTAGAAGTGGGTCCAAGATCTAACACTAATGTACAAACTGAATAGTGGAGCCCGTTCTATATGGAGAGATACCTAGCCCAGCCTTGACACAGGGGTGTAGGAGGTGGAGAGGTGTCTTGGTCCTGCCTCAACAAGATGATGGCACAGACTTAGTGGACTTCCTAGGGTAGGCCTTACCCTGTCTGAGGAGAAGATTGGAGTTGGTTGGGGGAGTGTGGGGAGCAGGAGAGGGGAAGGAAGGGGAACTGGGATTGGAATGTAAAAAATAAATTAATAAAAAATATTTTTTAAAAATGGCAGTCTCTGGCCTGGGTGGAATGCTAACATTCCAGCTGGGTTGATTCAATCAATTTGGCAAGGGGCCACCCCTAATAAGGCTGCTCACTGCTAAAGAGATGGGCAGAATTGCTCTTTGATTAGATACTGACCAGCTCAGCAGAATCCATGCCCCGAGTATAGGGCTGCACCCATGTAGGTTCATAAGTTTTTCTGAATTATTAGAAAGCCATAACTTTTTCTTTACCTGTTTTCATCTCTTTTCTAAGCATGCTTTGCTTAACACTTTAGGCTTTCCCCAAAATCTTAGGCTTCCTTACACTTTCTCTAAGTCTTCCTCTCTATCGTGTGGCTGTGGATCTCTGTGCCAGTTTATTGGCAAAGCTTTTCCTCCTTTTCTTCTCCATTCTCCTCCACTGTTCACAGCTGAAGTTTATACCATGCCTACCTTGAAATTTTTATTTTAAACCCCAATAAAATTGTTCCTGAACAATTGAGTACTTTCTGAAATTCTTTTATGACTGAGATCAAGAATCCAAACATGGTATCCTGATTTCCCTCATATCAATAATTACCCACTAGTGTGTGTTGTCTGAAAAAAAGATTTAATTAGTGGAGCAGCTACAGACATGTACTCACTCCTTGGTATCATTCATGCAAGGATAATACATAACTTTCTTTCATTAAATGGCTTCTTAACTTAAAAATAAATAAATCATCAGCTTCCATGCAAGAAACTAATTTCCTTCTTCAGACATACCCATTAAAGGATCTCTGTATTCTTAAAAAATGTCTTAAATTGAAATAGAATGATACCACGTCTCCCTTCCTTCAACCATTCCCATACTTCCCCATACTCTCAAGTTGATAGCCTCTTTTCCTTTGATTATTATTGTTGCATAGTTATATATTTATGTGTATACATGCACAAACATGTATAATACAACCTGCTGAATCTATTTTTGTTGATTTTGTATATTCAGTTTCAGGACTGACAACTCTACATCATACAAACAATGATGGTACCCATCTCTGGAATTACACAAAGCATAAAAAAGCAGCAGTAAAGATAACTTCCTCGGCAAGTGCTATTTATTTGTCTTTAGTCTTGGCAGTTTTGGACCATCTTTTTACCATGTCTTCTGCATGCTTCCAATTTGGTGATGATTCTCTATAACTAGTACACATGTTTGGATGTTCCCTGAATTCACTTTTATTCTTTCAGCTTGATTCCCTTTGGCCACCTTTCCTAGTTTTCTGTCTAACTGTGTGATAAACACCATGACCTATAGTTTTTGCTGTTGTTTTACACTTTAGCTTTTGGGGACCCAACACCTAGCTCCCAAATAAATACACAGAGACTTATTTTTACTTATGAATGCCCTGCTTTAGCTTTTTTATTTCTAGTCAACTTTTCTTAAATTATCCCATCTATCTTTTGCCTCTGAGCTTTTACCGTCTCTATTATATTTACCTTTCTTTACTTCTTATTCCATGTTGGCTATGTGGCTGTGTGGCTGGCTCCTGTTGTCCCCCTCTCTCCCTCCTTTTTTTGGCTCCTTTCTCCTCTTCTTTTATTTACTCTTTCTGCCTAAGAGTCCTGCCTATTTCTTCTCCTTCCTCGCTATTGGATATTCAGCTCTTTATTAGACCAATCAAATGTTTTAGACAGGCAAAGTAATAGAGCTTCACAGAGTTAAACAAATGCAACATAAAATATTGCAACACATCTTTGCATCATTAGACAAATATTTAACAGCATAAACAAATGTAACATATCTTAAACTAATATTCCACAACAATGACCAAAGTCCATTTGGGAAGGAAAATATTTATTTAATCTTACACTCTCAGGTCACAGTCTATCATTGAAGGAAGTATAGATAGAAACTAAAGCAGAAGCCATGGAGGTATTTTGCTTATTGACTTACCCAATAGCTCAGTCTCAGCTAGCTTTCTTATGCAGCAAGACCCACCTGACTGGGTATGATGCCACCCCTCAGTAAACTGGACTCTCTCATACCAATTATCAATCAATATAATTCCCCACAATCATGACCACCAACCTATATGATGGATGAAATTCTTCAATTGACTCTATTTCAATTGACTCTAGTTTGTGTCAAGTAGACAGTAAAATCTAACCAGCATACCTTCTACTCTTTTACTTTGTGCAGTCCTGAATCCTTGGTTCTCTATTCTCAGACACTTTTATTTCATTTCCCTCATAGGCATGGCCACGTGTGAACCCTAGGTACAAAAGTGCTCAGTCCATGCTGCCTGTCTAACAATGAATGTAGTTCCTGTAGTGTAGGGGACAATGTAAGCCACGCCAGCTAGAAACTGACTACTGGTGTGCCTGACCATGCCTGTCAGGGCGTGGTCAAGGTGCAGTCAGGATGATGTGTGATAGGGTTTTAGGGGCTGCAAGGCACACGGGGGCCCCTTCTCTCTGGCCTCTCTGCCTTGATGCCGCTGGCATGCTCTGACTTGCGTTTGCGTTTATTCAAATAAAGATATCTTAACCTTACAGGTTATGAATCATCTAGTATCACTGTAGTTCTTGAGATGGGTTAGATTGAGCACTTATAAATAAGCTTCAGGACCTTAGGACTCCTTAGACAGGAGCCACAGTTAAGAGGCTACATTTCTTCATGTCAGTCTGTCAGCTATGACCCCACATATCCTGAGTTTTGAAGGGAATGTATATTATTATCTTTTGCTTTTTTATCCCTTTCTCCTATGTTTCCTTCATTTATCCATGTGCCCCACAATTAATAAACTAATGAACAGAAGAAAATAATGCATGTGCACATAAGATACAGTTCCTGTCATCATGAACAACCTGAGCATTCATTTAACTTCACCAACATTCCATACTGTTAGGTCAGACCAGAGGGTTTCACTGTGACAAGGGATACTCATCATCCCTAAGCTTGGAAAGTAGAAGCCAGAGTTTATCCTCTCTATTCCTATATTACTCCTCAAGAATGGTTTTAGAGTTTACTGCTAATATGGTATACACGAATGACTCATGACTGACTGCATAGACTGGAAGTCTCCTGAATATCATGGTCCTATGAATAAACCTCACAATCTTTACTTATACTAAGCCAATGGTGTCAGTGGAGCATGGATAAATGGGGACTATGGGTTAAAGGGGAGTGAGGATGTATCTCAGTTGGAAAGGACTTCCCTAGCATAGGGAATGTCCTAGATTTCATCTACAGCTTCTTCCCCAACAAAAGAAATATAAAAGAATCATAGGGAAATATCTGGAGCCAATAGCCTTAACACCTGACTTATCTTAAGATACAAGTAAAATTAAAATAGCCCTGAGAACATGCTTTGAAGGAAGAGGAATTATAAAACATTTAAAGTATTCCAAAGGAACAGTGGAATAGAAAGTATTATATTGGGGTAGAGGAATGAAGAGCAATGTAGAGGAGGGAGAAATGTGGAGAGCAGTGTGGGGAAGGAGAAATAACACTAAGAACCTTTTAAAATGGTTATATGTAAACCTGCTACTGTAAAAGAGTTAAAAAAGAGGCCAGCAATGTCCCTACTAAACATGCTCACATGGAAAAGGTGGGGTCTGGTTAACTGCCCTCTCTGATACAGAAGCCACAGCATCTAGGAAGCTCAGTGTGTTTATTGTATGCAAGTGGATAAGTATGCAGGGTTTGTGCTACACAGTTGAGTCAAGTGAACAGACTTAACTAATCTCAGTAAGACAGGTTCAGTGTCATCAGTCTAACCCATCTCAAGAACTACAGTGATACTAGATGATTAATAACCTGTAAGGTTAAGATAGGAATATGGGTTCCTAAACCCATATTCTGGGGTCCTAGAAAAATTCTGAATGCTTTTCAAATAATTCCCTATTTGACATGACTTTACCATTGTGTTCTAGATCTCCTATCCTGGACTTTAAAACAAAATTCCTAAAAGAAAATTGTACTCCAATGGCAATTGACACTATCAGGTGGGGATGTTACATTGCTTTAGGAGTGTGGCCATTAATAGGTTGTTCATGCCACAATGGATAACACCACACTATGCACATGCAGGCAGTACTAATTGGACACAGTTGGTTTAATGATTTAGTTACTTAATTATAAGAAGAGAGACTGGAAATTGAGAGGACAATATGTTGTAGACCTTGTGGGGGTTTAGATGAGTGAGAGATAGATATAAACAAGACTCATTCCATGCAATTATTACATTTCAAGCAATAGATAAAAACTAATATTTAAAAACTAATATTCTCATTTGCCTCATAGAGCTATTTCAAATTAAGCGTAAAAAGATTCAGAATCTTTTAAATGTAAAACAAAATAGAAATTACAAGAAAAGTATCCAAACAAGCAAAGAAGAAAGCCACTGGGAGAAATCTGGAGAGAAGCAAAATACTATTCAGTGTCCCTAAAATTTTGCTGCCTGGCAGTTGCCTCTTCTCTACCAGCGAGCAACTCCAGTGTGGTGTATTGTAAGGGCCTGCATCAGTAATACAGTACAAGGAAGCTGCACCATCTAATTATATGGTCTATTATCTCATTACTCACCCACACTCGCCACACCTGCCACCCACCCTGTTCAGTTTCATTTTACACTTGAAGACTTAATCCTCTCTTTCCCCATGACAGTTATATCCTATTCTGAGTCACCTCCTCAATGCATTAATTTCAGTAAACAACATAATTCACTTCAATTACATACTTGGAATTATTATTCTTCTCAACCGCTATCCATTTCAGTCAATATTTTCACCTAAACTTGGAATAAAAGTAACAAGAATGAATCATGAAAATAGAAGTTTGGGGATACTGAACGATAGTGGCTTCTCACCTTTGCTCCTTGATTCATATCCCAATGAAGATACAGCCACACATATGTACATGGTCTACATCTTACACACTATGCACAGACATGAGAAACAGACACCAGCACCCCATTTATAGTCATTGACATACACACGTGTCGCACACAAAAACACCAGGAATCTGGCATTTATTAAGAGCTGTTAACTAATTTGACCAATTTCTGAGTGGTAATATTTTTGTTATATCAAACAATCTTGAGAGATATTGAAGCATAAAAGAAAAACTAAAATGTTATGATGGCCATAAGGAATATTATAAAAAGATATTTCACTTGTTGTGCAGTATATGTTTCCCTGCAATTAGACAAAGCATGAAATTGAAACTGGGGGTCTTGTCCTCAGCTGAATCAACCAGAGGCTACACCAACAGCAGAATCTGTAGTTGCAATTATTGTGGACAGGCATTTACAGGACACACTTGTAAAACAAGTGTTAAGAGAAAAGAACAGGGAGGCACTGAGATAAAATGGTGGAAATGACTAGCTATCCTCTTATCCTCTTATGGATGGGATGTGAACTGTGCCCCACAGGTTCATGCTTCAGTTATCGACCTCCAGTGAATTAACACTTTTGGAGGTGGGGCATAGCTAGAGAAGTAATTTGCTGGGGATCTGACCTGGAAGGTTATATAGCTTGGCCCCACTTCTAGCTTGAGCATTTTCTTCTTTCTTGTTCATGAAGGTGGTGTGTGTGTGTGTGTGTGTGTGTGTGTGTGTGTGTGTGTGTGTGTAGGGAGCTATGCTTAAGCTCCTGGCAACATGTATGGGGACTTGACTGCCATGATGGACTATACCTGTGAATCAAAAACCAAAATAAAGCAACAAACCACCCTCACTTAAGCTGCTTCTGTCAAGTATTTGGTAACAAAGACAAGGGGATAAAAAAAATCTAATGTACCTGCTAAGGAATGGGGGGGCTGTGAAATCACCCAGACAATAGCAATAAGCCTTTGGGTCTATGGTTTAAGGAAGGCTGTCCTTGGCATCAAACCCCACACATCACTGTGACAAGCATCTAGCTCTGACTTTTCCATTCTAAACGAGAACAGGTAATGGGGGTAAGTAGAGGGCATTTAACAATACTGCCATAAAAATAACACAAAATTCATGGAGTCCTCTCAGAAAGAAGTCTTCCCAAAACAGATACACTCTGCTTAGCCATCCTAGCCACAGTAAGACTTCAAAGGGAGAATACAGTAGTCACTTGACTGACAATAGAGCAGAGAGTGGCATGTTTGGAAAATAATCTGAGGAGGTTCATGGATAGCCTTGTATATTCTAATTGGATACCTACATGTTGAACTGGAATAAAGATCTGTAAGTCTGGAATGGAGATGTCTCCTTACCAGAGACAATGATTTTAAGTTTATTAGACTTGTAATATTTATGGTCGTGGTGTGTAGAAAATGATCCCAGAGGGAGTGAAATTGACAGGTGTGTCCTAAGACAGATCCAGTCTTAGTGATTTTGAGGTAAATGAAAAATAAGCAAAGAAAACAAAGATAAAATTGACAGCAGAATAGAACACCGCACAGCAAGCCAGCAAGAAATATATGGCAGGGAACAGAACATCATGAGGAGACAGAATCCTACCAATGTATAAACAGAGAAACTGACACAAGGTGTCATTAGTAAAGTACTGAAAACAAGAAACAGAAACCTCAAAGTGTCATATAGGCCAGAGAATGCTGCCATTATACAGTATCATTTAAAGCGCCTCATGGTTTTTCCTTGAGTTTAGTCTTTATAGATGTAAAAGCCATTCTTTACTCACAGATCAGGGAAACAGTAACAAATAGCTAATAGGGTTTTGATATTACCATTTGTTTTCTCAACCTTGGGCTTTAATTAGCTCTATGCCTTCAAGAAACATGAAAACACATAGGAAACAAGAAATAAGCAGACAAATACAGAGCTAGAGGTAGAAAACCTGCTGTGAATTGGGGGGTAATGCCTTAACATTTCTCTATGAGTCTGAGGGCTGAAAATTAAAGGAAGAACTGGACTCTGAGAAACCATAATGGCTTAGAAATGGTTGACCTCCACAGGATGCATTTGGCTTTACTGTGTGTGTGGAAGGTGTGCTTGCTTATGTAGAACCTGTTACCTCTCACAGCTGTCACAGAGCCCAGCACATGTTCTTATCTGCTTACTTCTCACCAATTCATAAAAACATCAGTTTGGAACTTGAGGTATTTCTTAAAGTTAAAAATCTGTAATCTATGGGGCTGGAGAGATGGCTCAGAGGTTAAGAGCACTGGCTGCTCTTCCAGAGGTTCTGAGTTAAATTCCCAGCAACCATATGGTGACTCATGACCATCTGTAATGAAATCTGGTGCCCTCTTCTGTCCTGCAGGCATATATGCAGACAGAATGCTGTATACATAATAAATAAATGAATCTTTAAAAAAAAAAGTTTGTAATCTGATCTGTCTAAATGGATCAAGGGAACACTAGGCACAAGAACACTAAGATGCTGTAAGGAAATACATGAGTCATTCATATTCATTTTCAAATTAGCTAGACACCTCTGGAAGTATTTGTAAGAATGTTTTTGCAGAAGTGGGAACTCGGGTGTACAACTCTGAATGTAGATAACAACATCCCACAGACTGAGTGCACAGTCTCCATAAAAAGTAGACAAATGCCAAAAGCTAACTGACCCTACCATGCATTTTACAATGCTGCTTATGAACACATAGTGCCCAGCTGCCTCCTCTCCCTGTGTCCATAGCTACAGACACTTTTCTCTACTCTCTTATCCTGCTATGGTGCACTGTAACTTCAAACCTCATCCCAAATCATCTCTTCCTTTCTTAAGTTTATTTTGTCAGACATATTGTCAAACAATGAAAAATATAACAAACACAATGCCCCTGACTATCACAGACAATATATGAATTACCTTGGTATGTATGGTCTCCCAAATAACACCCAGAACACTACCAGGAAATGGGAAAGTAACATGACCTTCCTGAGAGAAATTATCTTTTGGTGAATGGCAATAGTCCTGTGTTTCCCAATGCTATGGCCTGAATTTGCACATGAAAACCCCCTGTTCTGCATCTCTGAAGAAGCTAAGGCAGTCTCACATCTTATCTCTTTCCTCCATGACCATACACAGTTTCCACAATGTAATGAAAGGGAAAAGCCATGAGAATCAAAAAGGAAATACTAAACCTCCTCGGTGCATCTGAGGAGCCATGCGAATTTCACATCCAGCACCTGTCTCGGCCACATAACATAAACTTTGGAACAGGACAGATTATCTGAGGGCTTTCCAAAAAACCCTTCATCTACAGACATAATTCTAGCATATATCCCATGAAATCATTGCAAAATTTAAATAACCAGATGTATGAAAATGCTTAAAACAGTACTTAAGGTACATGGAACATTAAAATATGATTGATTCTAAACTCTGATATTAAAAAATTGTAAATGTCCTGTGAAAAGATGATTAATTCCAAGCACTTTGCTTTGAAAGTCCGTGTGCCCTGACATAGGCTTTCACTGCCAGGGAAGTCTCCTTCTTTTCTTTTTCTTCTTCTTCTTCTTCTTCTTCTTCTTCTTCTTCTTCTTCTTCTTCTTCTTCTTCTTCTTCTTCTCCTCCTCCTCCTCCTCCTCCTCCTCCTCCTCCTCCTTCTCTTCCTCCTCCTCCTCCTTCTCCTTCCCTTTCTCCTCCTCCTTGTTCATCTTCATTTTTAAGGTTGTTTTTCTTTTTACTTTCTTTTATTTTTTTAATTGAATATAGATTCTTCTGTCATACAAGACACCCAAACTACAGTTTTCCTTCCCTCAAATCCTCCCAGCTCCCCTCATCCCATCCCACCAAATCAACTCCTGCTCTGTTTCCTCTTTCAGAAAAGAGCAGGCCTCCAAGAGACAACAGCCAACCAGGACAAAGCAATATACAGTAAGACATGGCAAAACCCCTAAAAGTGGGGATGGGGGTATCACTGACTCTTTTGCCTGTTCTTGGGACTCTTTTCCTTCTATTGGGTTGCCTTGTTCAGCCAGGAACTTCTCAATATTGCACATCACTCTAATCCTTCTGTGCATACCTAAGCATTCACAACTAGAACACCATTTCTAAACTTTTTTTGAAAATCCTTGCTGGTACATTCATACAACAAGGACATCTGTTCAACGATGTTCATAGCAGCACTATTTGTAATAGACAGAAACTGGAAGAAGCCTAGATGCCCCTCAACCGAAGAATAGATAGAGAAAATGTGGTACATTTACACAATGGAGTACTACTCAGCAGAAAAAAACAATGGAATCTTGAAATTTGCAGGAAAATGGATGGAACTAGAAGAAACCATTCTGAGCAAGGTAACCCAATCACAAAAAGACAAACATGATATGTACTCACTCATATGTGGATTTTAGACAGAGTAAAGGATTGCCAGACTACAAGTCACACTGCCAGAGAAACTAGTAAACAAGGAGGACCCTAAAAGAGACAAACATTGTCCCCTGGAGGAGAGGAAAGGGTCATGATCCCCTGAGCAAATTGAGAGCATGGGAAGAGGGGGGAGGGAGCTATGAGAATGAGAAGGGAAGAAGAGGAAGGATGCAGTGGTCATGAGGGAGCAGAAAGGTTGAGTCAGGTGAAGATTAGAAGAAAGGATATGTGATAGGTAGGGTTTTAGTTGGGGGAGTGGTGGGGGAGGAAGGGAGGGAGAAGGGAACTGGGATTGTCATGTAACTCAAACTTGTTTGTAATTCAAATTAAGAAATGATTTAAAATAATAAAAAAAGAAAAGAAAATCCTTGCTGGTCCTTTTAGATCGCCAATAAAGGAGCTTTTGTTGTTATTGTTGTTACATTTCTCTTCTTTATCTAACATTGAGCTACTTTGTTCATGAGCTTTTCCACTCACACCTTTTCTTAACTGTGTTATATTTCAATTAAAATGAATAAACAAGATCTCTAGCTCCCTTATCTCTTATAAAGATATGAAGGACATTTTATCACATGGTGGCTGAAGACTAATTTTTCTAGGTATATTTCCTAACATTTGAACAACAACAAAAGTAGTTTATGTTTTTCTGTTTGTACCCTTTTGTTTTGTTTGGGGTTTGTTTTGTTATTTTATTATCTTTGGACTCAGTGTTCTGACTCATAAGACATTTCTTTCCATTGGTTACTGTTGGTACAGTTAATGTAGATAGACAAATACATAATAGAACCTAATATTAAGACTTAAAGGGAAATCAACAAAGTAACATACAATTAAGAATCATGGCTTTGAGATTCCAGCTCTTATCAGCTTAGGGTAAAGGAAGAAAGAGAAACAGAATGAAGTTGAACTCCAAGCTCAACCATGCTGAGTTCTGACCCCAGCTGGCCCCAAGACCTGGTGTTGTTGTCAATGAGAACAAGTGTGTTTGTTCTGGTTAGTTTCAACTATCAACTTGATACACCCTAGAATCAACTTGGAAGAATCTTACATAGGAGTCATCTAGATCAGTTTGGCCTCTGGTTATGTCTTTCAGGAACAGTGTTGATTTTTAATTTATATAGACCCAGTTTATTGTTGGCAGTGGCACCATTTCTTGATTTTGGCTACACACGAATAAAGTAGGCTACTTGAGTATTAAGGCCGCAGGCAAAATATGTCCATTTGCTTTTCTCTCTTCTTAGCTAAGGATGTAATATGACTGACCAACATGCTCAAGCTTCTGACTCTATGACTTCCCTGAAACTTGGAATTGTGAACCAAATAAACCATTCCTTCCACAAACTGCTTTGTTGTCAAGATATTTTATCATAGCACCTGAAGTGAAACTAGGACACCAGTTACTCCAAGAATAGATTGCCTCATGAAAATCTAAAGCCACAGATGTGTAACAGGCAAAATGCTACTATAAGGATGTAGCAGCTATCAATAACCACCTTGTTTCCTGATCACAGTAGTTATGAATTTTTTTAAATGAGGACTGACATAGTACAAGTTCTTAGACTCCTATAGGGAGGGTTTTGTTTGTATGTTTGTGATAGTTTGCTTAATTGCATGTTCCCTCCACATCCTTAGGAAACAAAGCTCTAATTGGATAGGGATGGTACAACTTCTCAGTAAATACCTTTTGATACATGTTTAAACCCAACCCCAACCGTGTTATGCTCTCTAAAATCTAGACATTTGCAATTTATAATAAAAACAAGAGGACTCTGAAAGCCTTGGGACATTGAAAACACACAGCTCAAGAGTATACATAAATACATACTTCAAGTCTCTAGTCCAATACCAGGCTACCCCAGTTCTCCAAGTACAGGTTCTGAACTTGTTATTGATAAAAAATATCATATACTATTAAAAGTTCTCACCTAATTAGCTGTTGCAGCAGATCTTCCTGTGGTAGCTATCTCATGAGCAATTGCCTTGATCTCATAGTAACTACAGACTCCATATCACCCTGAAATGCTTCATAGGTACAAGCTAGAGAACCACCCAGACCTTCCAAGCCTGAGCAGTCCAAAAAAGCCTTAGCCAGAAGAAAGGAAGGAGAGGGGGAAAAGATAAGAGGGAAATAGACTATCAGAACTAGTCTAGAAAGTTAAGTGTGAGCTGGGTGTTGGTGGCGCATGCCTTTAATCCCAGCACTCGGAAGACAGAGGCAGGAGGATCTCTGTGAGTTCGAGGCCAGCCTGGTCTCCAGAGCGAGTATCAGGAAAGGCTCCAAAGCTACACAGAGAAACCCTGCCTCAAAAAAACCAAAAAAAAAAAGAAAGAAAAAAGAAAGAAAGTTAAGTGTGAAGAATCCATCAATGCTTGGGCTAAGGTTCCCAAGTTCTATTCTGTATAGGTTAATGGAAGTGCACTGATCAAGCCAATGGCTACATCTACTAAAACTCATCTAATGGCAGAATTAAATCTCAAGATAAATGAGGAGTAAATTACATCTCAGCAAATATATGGCCAACTCCATACAAGACAATTTGGATTCCAAATAAAGATGCACACCAGGTGTATATATTCTGTGCTTTGGTCTGTGTGTGTGTGTGTCTGTGTGTGTGTGTCTGTGTGTCTATGTGTCTCTGTGTATGTCTGTGTGCATGTACATGTTCTGAGGGAGGACTAAAACTGATATTTGAGGAAGAGTGATGTAGCAGTATGAGTTTGTCAAGGCAGCTCCTGAAAAAAATTGGATACAAACACACCACATATGATCAGTGGACTCAGGAACCAGGAGGCCTTTTAAGAGCAGGAAGCTGTAGTACTGTAAAACCTCACAACAGCAGGACATCTGCTTGGAAAAGAAGGCTTTACCTGGAGCCCTCAGGGAGAACCTTAGATGACTGAGAAAACACCCTACTACAGAACAGAAGATTGGCCAAGATTCCTTTTACAGAGACTCCAGTTTTTCATATTGAAAATGTAGAGCTGTGCATAAAGGGATGCAAAGAGTATGATTCAACTCCAATCTGCTGATTGTTTCCCAGGAGCTGTCCTTGAATGGTCCCATAATCACCTATATTAGTCAACAGTATTTGGGAAAGAATGATAACCTTTTGTTTCAACTAATTATTTTCTTGAAATACCAACTTCTGGTAAATCTGCCTTAGACTGTTTCCATCATATGTTCCTGCAGCCATGATACAGCCCTTGGTTTGAAAATTTGACAGCTTTCTTAGACAGGCATTTAGTAATTCTCATCACCCTTGGGAGTGTGGGGGTGGGTAGTTCTGTGAGAAAGCCAGTCTTACTGCTTAGACAAAGGAAGCCAAAGACAAATTTTCTGCCAAAGTTACAGTACAATTGGTAAACCATTTGAAATTCAACTCACCAGGAGGTATATGAGATTCAGCACCACAAAGCAAGTGTGGTACAACCTGACCATTCATTAACTGCCTTAAAATGGCTATAAAATCTCTGGACTTCTTGAAGGAGACAGCATTTGCTATAGACATCAGAATCAGAGATGCTGATAGAGTATTTAACACAATTGTATCATGGGTAAATACATTTTATAAACATTTTCTGTGGAGTGTTACTAATTAAAAATAATTCTTTTCTTATGCATCTATAATGGTGTAGGTAGTTCATTTAAATTAAGAAATGCAATTTTGAAACAAAACCAGGAAAACCCCCACAGAGAATATTTTCTATAATTTCATTGCATATTTATTTATTTATTTATTTATTTATTTTGGGTGTATCCCACTGTACACATAGAGTTCAGAGGACAACTTGAAAGAATAAGTTCTCTCCCTCTACCATGTGGGTCTTAGGGATTTGAACTCAAGTCATCAGGCTTGGTAGAATAAGAAAAAAAGAAATAGTTAATTCCAATAAAGTATTAGAACAAATAATTATGTATTTATGAGACATAATTAGTTTGCATTCTCACCTCCCTGCAGCCATCTAAATAAATCCCTCAGCAATTACAGGTATGATTTCAAACAGTAACTCTTAGAAAAACAAAGACAATAGAAATGAAAACTTGCCAAATCTCTAGAGACAGGCTGGTTATTTAGAATTTTTAAAATAGGAGAGGCAAGGGGGATAATCACAAAATAAAAATGAACAGATTTGAATAAATAAAAGTTAAAACATTTCCTACATAAAAAGTAACCTAAATTAAGCAGGAAAACATGTTCCAGAATTTTCAGTGTATAATTTCCCCAAAGAAAATCTGCTTCATTGCACAAAGATTTCAAATATTTTATAAAAGAGGATCAAGTCCCCAGAGGAAAAGGTCTTATAAATATGGATGCATGTGCAGTTACCAAACATGTTGAAATAATCAACTTTAATAGTAGAGAGAAATGATAAACTCTATTAAATGAAATGATACTTTCTTTCATTGATGTTATACTTAGACATACATTTCAGGTGTACCTACTCCTTTCCAATTCTGCCCACCAACAAAGGAAACAGTGTTTTCTCAGTCATATTGATTACAGCAATGTTCATTGACAAAAGCTACATAGAAGCTAATTATGATAGCTTGCTTCTATAGCTGTTTGGGGTAATTTTTTACTCCCCTTGCTCAGTTGGACTTGGGGAAATTCAAGCATATCATAAGGTATTACAAAGGAAAAGTCAATGGGAACCCTAGGGTGAGCTCCCCAAGAATTTGATCAGAGACATCTGAGTATATGTAAGTGCCAGTAAAGGGTTTAGCTGTGTGAGAAGTTTGAGACACAGGTAAGAAGAAGCATCAGGATTAAACCAATGAAGAACAGCAAGATAGCATGGAATCACCCATGGTTGGGGAACCACTACACCTCTGTGTGACTGAAGGAAGAAAAAAAACATGGAAAAGGAAACATGTGGGTGTCAGTGAGGAGACCTTGGAAATCAATGGGGCCTCTTGTAGTGGATCAGTACTTATCGCTACCATAGGAATGGACTTTAGGAGTCCATCCCACATGGAGGGATACTCCCTGAGCCTAAACACAAGGCGGTTGGCCTAGGCCCTATCCCAAAGAATATGACAGACTTTGAAGACCCCCCCCATGGAAGGCCTCACCCTTCCTGGGGAGCAGAAAGGGTATGGGATGGGTAGGGCGTTAGTTGGGGGGACGTAGGAGGAGGGAAGGGAGAGGGACCTGGGATTGACATGTAAAATAATTTTCTTTCTAATAAAATAAAGAAAGAGAACAGAGAAATAAAGCTGAGTAGTACCATCATCGAATACCTATAACTCAGCCAGCAGATTTCCCAACTACTTGGACACAGTCATACAGCCTTATGGAAATTAACACTCCTTCATTCTTTACCATTTTGAGGCAAACATTGACTATGAACCCCACTCTCTCAAGGTGTGTACGGGAAACTGGGGTGGATCAATGCCAGGACTTAGTCAGAGGCAGCTTAACTCAGCCTCCATTCCCAAATTGGCAATACAGCAATTACTTTTACTTAGTTTTAAGGTTGTGGTGGAAATCATATTTAAAAATAAACACAAAATATCATGGGAGAAAAGTAATATCCCCTTCTGCTGTAGACCCACAAATAAAGAAATAAGGTGGTAAAACCATGCATAATTAACCTAGACAACAATAATACTAAATTTATGGATTTTTTAATTCTGCTAAATGGAACTCAGGACATGCACATTGAGGATACATTCATCTCTGAACTGTCCAGATTAAATATTTTACCAAATTGGAATGACCAAATCATATGTTGGTTTGAATTTCTGATACTTAAACTGGCATGAATCTAGTCTGTTCTCTTCTCCCCTTTCATGAGACAGATAAGGTGTCCTCCTGCCACCCACTGCAGATCTTTCCTGGACCCAGGTTCCTTCCTTCCTTCCTTCCTCTCTCTCTCTCTCTCTCTCTCTCTCTCTCTCTCTCTCTCTCTCTCTCTAATTTGCTTCTTAAGAACTAAGTGGAATCAAGAAGCTCAAAGTCAAGTTGTGCAGATCCAGATCTGCCGAGAATGACTGCATTATTTGCCCTCAGATTCAATCCATTAGCCAATCCAACTAATATTTTTGGGAAGGGGTGGCTTGGCCTCTTTTACCCCTTTCTGAAAGTATAATGATATAGGTCTGAGGTTTTGAAACTAAATTCCTAATCCTTCTAAACGAAAGGGTTGACTTTGTTGCTGTGAGGAGATGTATCACTTCATGGGGCACTTAAAAAAATATTTCCCTTTCCCTAATCAGCATTTAATCTGCACTTTAGATGCTTACATTTGTCAATGATTTTTCTTGTTCACAAGTAATTGTGAATAATGACTTTAAGAGTGGGAGAACTACTTGTCACAGTTTTCACTCAGCCCATTGTAAAGCCTGAAGCAAGGAAGGATAGGCTAGTTTGTGGAGTGAGTTAGTACTTGAAATAAGTGGGTGCTAATGGAAATATGGTATAGTCACAGGTGTAATGGTCAAACTCTCATTGTAATGGCAGTGGGCATTCACTAGTAATGATACATGGCTTTCTGATATGTATCTTGGGGTAAATGGCACTTCAAATGTCAGGAAGTACATGAAAGGGGCTGTGTTTGTGTTTTCACTTGTTCTGGATCTGTAAGAAGATGGGGAGCTGAAGTCATCATTAGATGTGATAATAGATACATCATATAATCTATACAGACCTCTAGAAGATGGGGATGTGATTGATGGCAGCAGAGACTTATATAAGTAATCTCATCTTGGAGGTATTGAGTCAATCCTCTGCTTAGACCAAGTAATGCTTCAGAAGACCAGTACTGGCTACAATGAGGCATCAACAATTTGATCATAGACACACTACACAAGAGCCTATACTGGTTCAGGCTAATATACCTGAGTTTGAGGACAGTGTCTAGTGAAGTTTGACATGCACTTCTGACATATCAAAATAAGTTAAGAAACTGTGAAATTGTTTCCGGTTTGAACAACACTTGAGAAAATTAAGGTTTTTGTTTGTGTTCAGGATAATTTTATGAGGGAAAGCAGGCATGTATAAGGAAACCTTAGTGCACACTCATAAGCTGCAAATTGCCATGAATGGACCCAGAACTTGTGAATCTGAGCCAAGCACTGGTTAGAACAAAAAGTACAGTCAGGATGGATGTCCAGATGATGCCAATATCTTGAGGGCTCAGGAGAACATATAGACATGGAACAGAGGTCTGGATTCCTGCAAGCAAAAAGAAAAGGAAGCCACCTTAATTTTTATCTCATGGCATGTAAAATCTGTAAATCCAAGTTACATCTGAAGTAACTCAAAACAGGGAAGACTGCTGGAGACAGAAAAACGCAGAAGTCAAAGGATTTACAAAGGAAAGCTGGTATACTGAATGCTTTGTGAAGAAACTCCAAAGTAAAAAGACAAAAACAGAAGGACAAGAGATTGGGACATAGACATATTTAGCCTAGTGTGAAAACTGGACAGTGTGTGTGTGTGTGTGTGTGTGTGTGTGTGTGTGTGTGTGTGTGTGTTGTGTGGTCTAAGTTATAATGTATATATTTGGTATGAATGATTAGTTCTCCCTTTTCCTGATTGCATTCTGTTTGCCAGCAAATGTACTTACAACTGAAATTTTATTTCTGTATACAACTTTATCCACGTTGTACATGTTGTGTTATAGTATATTCTCATTGTTCACTTGTTAATCTCTGTAATAATATTCATGACTTGCAAAGAGAAGCTTCTTCAGTGAGAGGCAAGAACTACACTTCTCCGTAGGTAAAAGGATAAGTATTTCAAATACAGTTAGAAATTACATTGCTTTAGGAAAATGTCAGTATTAAGTACTCCTCTAGGGTCTATGACCTTCCATCCACAAGTACTTGTATTTCTTGTCTGAAGGCTAATATTCTTTGCATTTAGATGAATATACAGAGTTCCACAGCTTTAGAATACCAACAACAAAGTAAAACACCACATTCTCCTACTGTTTAAATTTTACATTAGATGGTAAGGCCTTTTCTTGTAATCTTTAACATTTCTTTACATGATTTGGGAAGATAAAAGTAGCCATCATTCTTAATATGGTAATAGTGCCTAATAAAGAAGCATAGTATAGGTAAAATATTATATGATTAAATAAAAATGTCCAAAGTCCTACAGATAGGCAAATGACCCTGACAGTCCCATCCTGGGTTCTGACCCCCACCTTGACACCCATTCTCTGTTCTCTATGGTTTACAGCTGTAAGGTGTAAAAGAAAATATCCTTTTACCATAATGCTGTGAGATGGAAAATCATAAAACAACCATATCTCTTTAAAAGATAAATCAGCCCATGATAATTTCCCCCCTTTTGTCAACTGAGTTTTTTAAATTAATTTATGGAGAGTTCACATCTTTGTGAGACAGAATCTGTTTTTATGGTATTCACAGGTGTGGAGCTAGAGTTTCTGTCCCACCAGATCCCGTAGGCCCTTCAGCCCCAAGTAAGCACACAGAGACATATTAATTATTAAGCTATTGGCTGATGGTTCAGGCTTCTTACTAGCTATCTCTCTCTTAATTATTAACCCTAATCAATGTATTTCTACATAATTTTATCTTACGAGAGGACTTCTGGTATCCTATCTTCCCAGTAGCTACATGGCATCTCTCTCTGGTGGCCTCTCTTTCCTTTCCTCCCAGAATTCTCCTCATCTGGTAGTCCCACCTATACTTCCATTCACACTACTGGCCTATCAGTGTTTTATTCGTCAATCAATAAGGGATATATATATATATATATATATATATATATATATATATATTATATATATATATGGACATCCACATTATCTCCTCTTTTATGTCTAAATAAAAAGAATGGTTTCAACTTTAACATAGTAGGATTATATCTAACAAGAAAGTTATCAAGTAAGAACTATGGTTAACAATATTTAGTCCATTAACATTTGGCAAAATTTAAAGAAAATATTTTGTCATCTATCCTATCTTTGTGAGTTTAAAGTTTTAGGTGTAGCTTATTTTTTATCATAACTTAAGAAAACCATAACCATAACTACCTGTCTTCAACTCCATCAAAGACCTCAGAAGGATAATATATGAACTGTAGAATTGACAGAAACATTTTGTTGCTTGCACAGTGGTCTAAAGTTCGTCTGTAATGGAGCATCCATCTTCAGCCCATGGGCCATAGTGTTTCTGAAGATTTCTCAGTGAAGCAGGAAATTTTAAACTGTCCACCTTTATTGGCAGTTTTTCAGTCATTTTTCTCTGTGCCCTGTAGAATGTCTGGCAAATTGGCTGTGGGACCAGGAGGAACAGAAACTCTGACTGCACAGGTGAATTTCTGTTTTTTTTTTCATGTATTTGTCATTATTTCTCAGTACAATCAGGCTGTTGCAAATTTGAGTGGATTCAACCATTTTGTGCGGTCCACCCTTGAAAACTGTAGGATTTGGAACACATCTATTCTTGGGATTTAATTAGTAATACCTTCAGATACTGTGAAAAGGTAATTTCTTCCGAAGAACTTACTGCCCTTCAAGCCATTTTTCTGCATTTTCATAAATGCATTTTAGGTTTATTTCTGCACACATTGTAATTCTTGTTGCTATCATGATCAGGAGCCTGTATATATTTCTCCCTTCTTTTTTCTTTTTTCTTCCTTCATTTCCTTATCTTTTCCTCCCTTTGCCACTCCTCCTCCACCTCCCTCCTCCTTGTCCTCTGCCTCTTCCTCCTCTCTTGTTATCTACTACTTGTTTTTTATAAGTCTGTCCAATTGGACTTTCTCATGCATGTGTTTGTTTGTATGTATATATGCATGTCTTTCTGTGTGTGCATGTTTGTGCTCATGTGCCTGTGAAGAACAGGGATTGACTTCATATGCCCTTCTCTAAAACTTTCTGTCAAAAAAAAAAAAAAAAACAGAATTTCTCATTCATATATCTTGAAAACATATTGAATGGCATTATTTATCATAATCTATAAATTCATTTTGCACTTTCTCTATAGATATTTGTATCTGCATGTGTCTGGAAGCTCTTGCATTGCCATGGGGAAAAAGTTCAAAAATGAAAGGTATGTTTACATCAGAGATTCAAAGGTTTCCACCCATGGATGATGAGCTTGTATGCTTGTGGCTATGCAAAAACACCTTGGGTGGAAGGGCACATTAAGAAAATATGCTCACCCCATGGCAGCTGGGAAACAGGAGCAGAACCAGAAAGGGGCTGAGAAAAAGACTTATCTGGTGAATGTCTGATACCTGAGAATGACTGTCTTCAACCAGACCCTACTTTCTAAGAGCTCATCCAGCTGTGACTGTACCAGTAATTTTATCCAAGGGTGAGGTTACCACCCTCATGATCCTATCACCTCCCAATAGAATCATCAGATAGAGACAAAGCCTTCAGTACATGAGCCTGTGAGGGGTATTTCACATTCAAATCATAAAACCTCAAGAACTAAAGGCCATTTTAAAGCTATTTTCCTTTTCATCACTAATTTTTATTTTCCATTTCAGTGGCTTGAACTTCTCAACAGTATCAAGTAAAGAAAGCAATTGGTGAATATTTGTGTTTCTAACTGTACATAGAATTCTTCCAACTTTTCTGCACTTTTCCTTTAAGTTGTACATATCGATCGACATTACTAAATCATGTTTGTGTATCCTTACCAAGTATGTTAATCTAATAAGGTAAGGTATACCTGGAAGGAGGGTGAGAAGTCACTGTGTTTTCATGGATGGCCCCTGGTTCTGATGAAATAATCATGAGTACAGGTGTTTGAACCAGATCATATTAATCATGTTCTTTCACTATGGTGTGTGTCTCAAAGGAAAGAACTTTAAAGTGGAAGAGATCTTAGAAGCAATGTGTCCTAAGGTCATCTAGACAAGAAGCATCACTGCCAAGATCAGAGTGCAAGTCTTCCTCCAGGCTGTTTCAATGCAACCACCACTCCCAAAGAGCTTACCTCCCTGTGGGCAGTGAGACTTTCCTCAGAACCTAGGTCACTACCTAGGACTCACACTCCCTTTGGAAGCTCATTAGAGTACTCAAGATACCAACAACTCTCTTTGATTTCTGAAACCCAAGAACTGTCAAATGAACTGCTTTGAAGTTTTGTTTCCACATCCTTTTGAAAGGGATGATTTAAGTGGAGTGGCTTGGATTGAGGAGGTCAGAAAGGGTACTGAAGCACACTCTTTAGTGACAAGCTTTGGGAGACAAAGAAAAGTGAGAAGTACTAATACAGAGAAAGGGTGTAGGGTGTGGGCCAATCATGTCTGGAAGGCACTTACTAAACAATGCTGCTATTTTTTTGAAGAGAGATATTACATTTAAAAACATTTAAAAACAATTAAAATATAATTACATCACTTACCTCCTACCCTGTCCACCCTCCAAACCTTTCCAGGTCCCATCTCTACAATTCCTCCCATACCTTCCAACTCATTCTCAGATGTATGGCCTCATTATTATTATTATTATTATTATTATTATTATTATTATCATCATCATCATCATCATCATCATCATCACATAAATCAATAAAAGTAATTTACTTTAAATAATAATTAAATAAAATCTATATATTTTGCTTTGTTGAAAATAAAATATAGGGAAGAGTGCCAGTTAAATCATGACAGCATGGCAGTCTCAATCCCTCCTTCCAAAGAATTAAAGGTTGAGTTTCAGTGTTGTCTTTTTAACCACACCTTCCTAGGATTTGATTCCTGTTTAATCCCCCGGACACCTTCCCCCTGAGCTGTTTAATCACTGTTAAGCTAGTGACTCTGTGACCTATATCCATTTCTCCTTCCTTTCTCTTCGCACTCATTCCTTAAAGCATTGTTTATATAGCCTGAATGACCAAATATTGAAGTAAAATTTTAATAGATTCTGTTTATGTTTAGTAATAACTAAAGCTAACAAATGATGAGCTTTTGTTGTCCTTGATAGTGCCACATGTGTTAGTCCATTTATTGTTCATATTACATCTATAGAGGACCACTGTCATTTATTTTACATTTAAAGAAACTGGGTCTCAGGGAAGTATTGAAAGTAGCTCTAAGTTAGAGTCAAGAGTAGCATTTCACAGGTGAGAATTCTGAGATCAGAGACATAAATAGGGACTGTTTCAATATATATGATGGATAGATGGTCATACCAACATTCCTTTGATCCATATGTGTTTGGTTCCTATGCCTTTGCTCCTCGGGAAATCATCAAAAGTATATAATGATTATCTGGCATGAAATAAACTATATTCATTTCCAAAAGGAAAATGATGGCCAAGTGGTGAAACATATAAAGAGTAAATTCTATGAGCAGAAGTTGATTCATATCTAGGATAAGAATTCAAAACAATCAGGACCTGAAAGAAGAAGGAACAGGACCCTCCAGGACAATCATGATTAACTTTGGTATGAGAAAATGTGTTACTAATATTCATCTCCCCTGTTTCAGTTGGCAATAGCTAGATCAGAATATTTGAAGATAAAAGTGTGGACATGGTCATTTAAAATGCTTTAGAAAATATACAGCAATTGTGAAGGATGATGTTTCTCTGATTTCTTTCTCAGCCCATTTATCTTCTGAATATAGTAGGGCTACTGATTTTTTTGAGTTAATCTTGTATCCTGACACTTTGCTAAAGGTGTTTATCAACTTTGCTGAGAGAAGCATCACCCTTTACAATTGCCACAAACAACATAAAATACCTTGGGGTAATGCTAACCAAACAAGCGAAAGACCTGTATAACAAGAACTTTGAGTCTTTAAAGAAAGAAATTAAAGAAGATACCAGAAAGTGGAAAGATCTCCCATGCTCTTGGATACATAGGATCAAATGTAAAACTGGCAATCTTGCCAAAAGCAATTTACAGATTCAATGCAATCCCCATCAAAATCCCAGCACAATTCTTTAAAGACCTTGAAAGAAAAATTCTCAACTCATATGGAAAAATGAAAGACCCAGCATAACCAAAACAACCCTGTACAATAAAGAAACTTCCAGAGGCAACACCATTCCTGACTTCAAGTTCTATTATAGAGCTACAAAAACTAGATAGGTAGACTAATGGAACTGAATTGAAAACCCTGATATGGACCCACAACCTACGAACACCTAATCTTTGACAAAGAAGCTAAAATTATACAATGGAAAAAAGAAAGCATCTTCAACAAATGGTGCTGGCATAACTGGATGCTGGTGTGTAGAAGATTACAGATATGTCCATATCTATCACCATGCACAAAACTTAAGTCTAAATGGATCAAAGACCTCAACATAAATCCATCCGCACTAGCACTAAACCTCTTAGAAGAGAAAGTAGGTAGTACCCTCGAACAAATTGGTACAGGAGACCACTTCCTGAACATAACACCAGTAGCACAGAAACTGAGATCGACAATTAATAAAAGGAACCTCCTGAAACTGAGAAGCTTCTGTAAAGCAAAGAACACAGTCAACGAAACAAAACAGCAGCCCACAGAATGGGAAAAAATATTCATCAACCCCACATCTGACAGAGGGCTGATTTCCAAATTATGCAAAAAATTCAAGAAGCTAGTCACCAAAACACCAAATAATCCAATTAAAAAGTGAGGCACAGAACTAAATAGAGAATTCTCAATGGAGGAATCTAAAATGGATGAAAGACACTTTAAGAAAGTGTTCAATGTCCTTAGCCATCGGGGAATGAAAATCAATACAACTCTGAGATACCATCTTGCTACTGTCAGAATGGCTAAAATCAAAAACACCAATGACAGTTTATGCTGGAGATGTGGAGAAAGGGGAACACTCCCCCACAGCTGGTGGGAGTGCCAACTCATACAGCCACTTTGGAAATCAGTATGGCAGTTCCTCAGGAAAATGGGAATCAGTCTACCACAAGATCCAGCAATTCCACTCTTAGGCATATACCCAAAAGACACACATTCATACATCAAGGATATCTGTTCAACCATGTTCATAGCAGCATTATGTGTAGTAGCCAGAACCTGGAAGCAAAACCTAGATGCCCCTCAACTGAAGAATGGATAGAGAAAATGTGGTACATTTACACAATGGAGTACTACTCAGCAGAAAACAACAATGGGATCTTGAAATTCACAGGCAAATGGATGAAACTAGAAGAAACCATCCTGAATGAGGTAACCCAGTCACAAAAAGACAAAAATGGTATGTACTCAATTGTATATGCATTTTAGACTTAGAACAAAGGATTACCAGCCTACAATCCACACCGCCAGAGAAGCTAAGAAACAAGGACCCTAAGAAAGACATAGGTGGTCCCCTGGAGAAAGGGAAAGGAACATGATCTCCTGAGGTAATTGGGAGCATGGTGGGGAGGGAAGAGGGAGTTAGAAAAAAGAGTGGGGGAGAAGAGGAGGGGAGTGGAGAAGAGGACATGAGCAAGCAGGAAGATTGAGTCAGGGGAAGAATAGAGGAGAGCAAGAATAGAGATACCATAATAGAGGGAGCCATTATAGGTTTAAAGAGAAATCTGGCATTAGAGAAGAGTCCAGAGATCTACAAGTGTGACCCCAACTAACAGTCTAAGCAATGGTCCAGAGGCTATCGTTTTTTTTTTTTTTTTTTTTTTTTTTGATTTTTCGAGACAGGGTTTCTCTGTGGCTTTGGAGGCTGTCCTGGAACTAGCTCTTGAAGACCAGGCTGGTCTAGAGGTGTTTTGTTGTTGTTGTTGTCTTTTTTCGAGACAGGGTTTCTCTGTGTAGCTTTGGAGCCTATCCTGGCAATTGCTCTGGAGACCAGGCTGGCCTCGAACTCACAGAGATCCACCTGCCTCTGCCTCCAGAGTGCTGGGATTAAAGGCGTGCACCACCAACTCCCGGCCAGAGGGTATCTTAAATGTTCTTCTCTGATAATGAGATTGACGAGTACCTTATATGCCATCCTAGAGCCTGCATCCAGTAGCTGATTGAAGCAGAAGCAGATACCCACAGCTAAACACTGGGCTGAACTCCTGGAATCCAGAGAAGGAGGGGAGATGAGCAAAGGGGTCAAGACCAGGCTGGAGAAAGCCACAGAAACAGCCGACCTGAACAAGGGGGAGCTCATGGAACCCAGACTGGTAGCTGGGAAATCAGCATAGGACTGTTCCAGACCCCCTAAACGTGGGTGTCAGTTTGGAGGTCTGGGCAATTTATGGGGCCTCTGGTAGTGAATCAGTATTTATCCCTAGTACACCAATGGACTTTGGGAGCCGACTCCACACAGAGGTATATTCTCTCAGCCTAGATACAAGGGGCAGGGTCTAGGCCCTGCTCCTGGGGAGGAGAAAGGGGATGGGATAGGGGCACGGTGGGGTGCAGGGGAGGAGGGGAGTGAGAGGGAACTGGCATTGACATGTAAAACAAGCTTGTTTCTAATTTAAATTTAAAAGGGGGGAAGAAACTACACAGCAGACAAAGGTAGCAGCCTCATCCCAAGAAACTGTAAAGCAGAGTTAATATTTTTTAAAGGGTAGCTAATGTGCTCAAGTTTTGCAGCTTTCTTTCACTGGACAAGTGAGACTTTGTTCATCATAATGGAAAGTAACAGGAATGCTTTGTCTATTCGCCAGACACCAAAGGCTGTTTGTTATTTCTGTGGCCCTCAGAAAGAAAGGAAGGCTCTGCAGGATGAACAAGAGGAACGAAGAGGTTTTAGTAAGATGTGAACAAGCTGGGTGTGAGGCCCAAGCAATGGGCATTGTATAACTCAGCACAGACATACAGTGGTTTGGCTGGTAATCACAGCTGATTTAGATCACACACTGTGGGGCAAAAAAGGAATATGCATTTTTTCTTGCAAACCAGAAAGAAAGTGAAAATCAAACCCATTCTTTCTCTTTTAAGAGATGCAGAAGGAAAAATCAACAGGGCAAATGTGCCAAGGAATAAGAGGAATTCTGTTGCTTGGCTGGGGAACAATAATTAGGTTGGCAGAATTGTTTCCAGTCTTGCAGCACCTGAAAAGAAGTGGAACAATGAATGTCTTGACTGCAACCTAGAGTGTGCCTCATATCAACTTCAGATCTCCAGTGGCCTCCCCATCTCACAGTTTTCAAAGCTCACCATGAAATACTCCCAGGAGGTGATGACTAAGTATCAAGACTTTATAACATTTTAGGGTTATATTCAAGATTATGCATGTATGTAAGTGCACATATTTTTTTATTGAGGAACAAATTTCAATGATTTCCTAAATTTCTTGAAGGAGACTGAGCTCCCAGATGTTTATAAACACTTCGTTTTAACTGTGACTAGGCACTAATGACTATAAATTTGTTCCTACTTCCCTGGCTTGAGTTCTCATCATGAACCACAGTATGTTTAGAATTACCACTCTCATTCGAGCAATGTGTCATTCACTTGCAGCTGACAGTTGAAAACAGCAGGATTGAGTCATTATGGAAGTTTGTAGAACAAAGGTCCATGAATGTGTTTTGATTTGTCTCTATGACCTCTTGCTTGTCTACATTTTTTTCCCAGACCTACCTCTTTAAACAAAGCTTCATAGGAGTGAATTCTGTAGAGTCAATTGTTTCAGATACCTAAAAGGGGAAGTACTTAGAAAGCTCATGTAATTCCCTGCCCATGGATTTGACTGTGGGATCAGCTTTGACAATGAGAGTTAATAACAAGGATCGAAAGACATGAGTTGCTTGAAAAACAACTCTATGGCCAACAGCTGGTAGTCCTGCAACAATAACTGATTAGGAATCATCAGTGGGTCTCCCAAAAAATATCCCAGTGGGAGCAAGGAGGTATAGACAATGACGAAGCTCCCATGAGTGAGGCAAAGAAATAAGACCCAAGGGTCTCCAATTTCTAGCTTCCCAGGAATTCAGAGGGTTGATTTCTTTTTTAAAAACATTTTTATTATTTTATTCTTTACATTCCAATCCCAGTTCCCCTTCCCTCCTCTCCTCCCAGTCCCCCCTTCCCTCCCACCCTACCTCCCAACAGCTCCTCAGAGAGGGTAAGGCCTCCCCTAGGAAGTCTACTAAATCTGTCCCATCATCTTATTGAGGCAGGACCGAGGCACCTCACCACCTTCCACACCCCTGTGATTAGGCTGAGCAGGGTATCTCTCCATACAGAATGGACTCCACTAAGTCAGTTTGTGAATTAGAATTCGATCTTGGACCCACTTCTAATGTCTTCATATATTTTGCCCCAGCCACACCATCGTCACCTATATTAAGGGAGTCTAGGTCAGTCTTATGTAAGTTACTCGTTTGTCAGACCAGAGTCAGATAAATTTAATACATCTTTTCCAAAATTGTATTAACAATATACACACTGTAAATGGGACTTCTGCTTAGAACATTCTGGATCCACAGAGATAAACAGCATTTCCTAGATATGGTGGGTGAAAAGATTATAGGGGAAGGGCATTTAAGGTAGCCTCTCCACCATTGCTTAGATTCTTAGTTGGGGTCTCCTTTCAGATCTCTGGACATTTCCCTATTGCTAGATTTCTCTTTAAACCTATAATGTCTCCCTCTACTATGATATCGCTTATCTTTATCTCCTCTATTCTTAAACCTACTCAGACTTCCTGATCACTCATATCCTCCTCCTCCCCCCTCCTCTTCTCTTTTTCCTAACTCCCCCCCTCCTCCATTTCACAATTTGTTCTGGAGCTCTTGTCTCTTTCCCCTTCTCCTGGGGACAATGGTGGGTGTTTGAAGGGATGAGTCTGAACTGAGGTGAATCCAGGTGATGGCCCGCCCTTGGCACCCTGAGGGTGGAGTTTGGAACTGAGCCACTAAACACTATCTTTACTCATACCAGCCTCCCTCCAGCTATTATGGTGGAATCTTCACCCAACCTGCATTCTCTGAATCCTCAAGGAGCAGATAGATGACTGAGGTACACAGGTTGGTACCTAAGGGAACACTTCTCCACTTTTACATCCGGTTGAAAGTGAGCCCCCAAGTCCTGACTCCAGGCCTCCCTAATTGTCCCTTGTCAGCAGGAAGAAGCCAGTCTTAAAATGATGACCCTAAACCCAGGGAGTCTGGGTTGTTTAGGTGAAAGCCCTACCTGTTTCTGTATCTATGCAAAGAAGCTGGAATGTTTGGTAGCCCTGTTGCAAACAACGCACTCAAGGTGCTAAGTTTGGGCCCTCACCTGGAGTCACCTCAGTCCAGACTCTGCCTCTAAAAACAGCAGACTCTGCCTGCTGTTGTCGTCTCCACCCCAAGGGGGTGGTAAAAGCCCCCACCTCATGATTCACCTCGTGGTTTCTGTTTTTCTGTTTCCTTGGGGCCACACAGGAATTCTTTGCTCAGATTAGGCCATTGAGCTGTGTCTCTACTGCTCATCTGGTCCTGTCACTCAGGCCTCACTAGCCAATCAGTGCCTCTAGCAGACCCACCAATCAGATGTTTTGTAGTCTAATGTGCTGTGCGTTTGTTTCTGTGTACTTGATCTAAAGGTGGAGAAGCATGGGAAGCATGAGGCGGGCTCTCTCTTTCTCTCTCTCTCTTGGGTTGCAGATTGAATCAGAAGGACAGAGACAGCATCTTCTGGAGCAGGAATGCTCTTTATTTTTATCTGTGTATAAGTTGTTCCCCAATAAAACACCCACGTTTCATTTACCATAGATGTGGTAAACTCATTAACACCCACCTTGACATGAAACATTTTTTTTTTATTGAAACTGAAGACAAGTATTAAGTCTTTTCCAAATTATTTATATGAATTTGGTTTTCTCTTCCATGAGTTCTCTATTACTTGATTTTAAAAAAATGATTTAAAATATGTACAGGTTTAGAGATATGGATGAACAAAAATATGACAAGATCATTGCCAGGATTTTGATAAGATTTGTGAGAACTTACTGTAGTTTCTGCTACAGGAATACACAAGGCTCTAACCTTCTTGGGAACAAGCATGAACATTCACAAACCCACACACTGACATCACATAATTAAAATTAAATCAAATCTCTAACCAAACAGATTTCCACAAGTGAATACTTTCTCTTGTAAGCATTCATTCCTGTAACCCAGGTGTTGAGGCATTTAAAGTCTTAACTGTTTCCCTTCATCATGAATTGGTTTATGTAACACAAAGCAAGCATGTAGGATTCAATTCAGACAAATCAACCAATCTGAAAAAGGTTTTTGGGTAAGTAAAAAGTGAAATCAAACAGGGATACCTTATCAGTGAATTTGTAGGACTTTTGTCCATATGAGTTGCAAGTGCAAAAAAATAGACATCATAATGCTTGAACAGATATTTTTCTCCTCCAGAATTTGTGCAACTAAATATATGTTGGATGAAGATCTTACCAAATCCTTTACAGAAAGATTCCCTTCAGTATGAATTTTCTCAGGTCCTCAAAGATTATTGTGATATGCAAAGTGCACAACTTTACCACACTGTGCACATTTATAGGATTTCTCTGCAGTATGATGTTATTCATGATTTTAATGACTGATGATACATACACAGGCTTTGTCACAATGGTTACATTCACAGGTTGTCTCTCAAGTATGTGTTCCTTTATGTTTTTGGAGAGTACTGACACGTGCAAAGGCTTTACCGCATTGATTACACACATAGGATTTCTCTCCTGTATGTGTTTTTATATGTCTTTTAAGCTCACCACGACTTGCATAAGCTTTACCACATTGATTACATTTGTAGGGTTTCTCTCCAGTATGTATTGCATTATGATATTGGAGACTAGTGACCAGTGAAAAGGCTTTACCACATTGATTACATTCGTAGGGTTTCTCCCCAGTATGTGTTCTTTGATGTGTTTTTAGACTACTGGACTGTGAAAATGCTTTACCACATTGATTACATTCATAGGGTTTCTCTCCAGTATGTGTTCTTTGATGTACTCGAAAATTACCATGACGTGAAAATGCTTTGCCACATTTATTACAGTTGTATGCTCTCTCTCCTGTATGTGTTATTTTATGGCTTTGAAGCTGACCATGACTTGCAAATGCTTTACCACATTGATTACACTGATAGGGTTTCTCTCCAGTATGAATTCTTATATGTCTTTTAATCGCAGCATAATGTGCAAAAGCTTTACCACACTGATTACATTTGTAGGGTTTCTCTCCAGTGTGTGTTCTTATATGTATTTTAAGTTGACCATGATTTACAAAAGCTTTACCACATTGATTACACTCATAGGGTTTCTCTCCATTATGTGTTCTGTTATGTGTTTGTAGACTGCTGACATGTGAAAAGGCTTTACCACATTGACTACATTCATAGGGTTTTTCTCCAGTATGTGTTCTTTTATGAATTACGAGACGGCAGTGTTTTGGAAAGGCTTTACCACACTGATTACATTCATAGGGTTTTTCTCCAGTATATGTTCTTTTATGGAGTTGGAGACAACTGTGACATGCAAAGACTTCACCATATTGAAGATTTTCATATTGTTTCTCTCCAGTATGAATTTTTTCTTGTCTTTGAAGATGCCTGTAAAATACAAAGATTTTGACACATAGAGTATATTCACAGGGTTTCTCTCCTGTATGGCTTCTTTCACTCCTGCATAGATAATTAGCATATGTAAAAGCATTAACCACATGCATTATACTGATGAAACTTAGTATACGCTTAAATTCATTTTATAATTTGGCCTAATTGTAAAGAGGAATCAGATCTTAAGTTGTACATTCAAGATGCTTCCCTTCATGAGGGGTTGTTTTGTGAATTAGAAGATACCATGATAGTAAGAGACTTTATTTCATGGGCCACATTTATGGCATTTTTATGTAAGATTTGTTTACTATTTGAAAAATACTGGAGGGACTCAGAGCTTTGCCATACTTATGGCATTCATAAATTTTCCTACTGTGTGATTCATACTATATTGGAAGAAAATACCACGTCAAATGGAAGTATTCCAACATTTCGATGGTCATAGTGCTTTTCTTCAGTGTGAGTATTGATGTATTCCCAACGACATTGGAAAACCAATTAATTGAAAACTTGCATCACATTCAACAAATCTACTCAAAGTGGGGACTACTAAATATATTTCATTTCTTCTACATGTCCTGAGGGGGGGGGGCTGCATTGCTTCTTTCCATATTCTACACTCACATGGCTTTTATTTAGAGTGACATATGACATTCATTTTTTTTTCTTGGTTTTTGAGACAGGGTTTCTCTGTGCAGCTTTGGAGCCCTTCCTAGAAAACTCTCTGTAGACCACGCTTGCCTCCAACTCATGAAGATCCACCTGCCTATGCCTCCTGAGTGCTGGGATTAAAGGCATCTGCCACCACCACGCAGCTCAACATCTGATATTCTTATTAAAGGAAGAATAACAAATAAAAGGTTTCCACATTGTATTCACACAGTTTGTTTTCCTT
The DNA here is from genome assembly GCF_003668045.3 of Cricetulus griseus. NCBI lineage: Eukaryota > Metazoa > Chordata > Mammalia > Rodentia > Cricetidae > Cricetulus > Cricetulus griseus. The sequence continues at coordinate 17,866,674 of NC_048603.1, read as the reverse complement.
TACCTCACAGACATGTGGTGTAGGGATTACGGTTTCTCTAAAACAACCTTCTTGACCTTCTGACCTTTTCAATATACTTAGCAAAGTCACAAATATATAAGCAATGACAGCTTTACTATAGACTCTCTTTTCTTAGAAGGATTTATACATATATGTATCATCTATTCAATGTGTTTACTATTTAAAATACCTGGGCGGTATGAAACTAAATGGATTGGCATTTCTAGAGCACAGCTCTCTTGGGGCTATAATGCATATGGTGGTCCTGCTAAGACATTGTTTCCTTGTCTTCTTTTTCACAAGAATGCCTTGCAAACACAGAATAGCTACCTGACCCTGAGATACATGTTTTTGTAAGAAGTTAAAAATGTTTAATATACTTTAAGCTGTGTTTAGTTACACTGTTGCTTTTCTTTAAAACTTCCAGGACATTTGAAATTGCTTCAGAGGCAAATTTGTGTAAACTTGCACATGAATATTACCTTCTGTGTATTCTAGAAGTTTGACAATGTTCTTCAATATTATGGTTTTCCCACTTGTAGCCTAAAATACAATACCAGAAAATATATGATGTATTAATGGAAAATGTACAAAATTTAAGTTAATGTCTTCAATGAACATCAGAAATATGTCTTATTCACCTAAATTTTTCCTTTTTCTCAATTGAAGTTACAGGAGATTAGCAATAACCAAGAAAATAGTCATCCCCTTATTTTAAATCATGAAGGAAAATTCAGTCTTACCTATGTCAGTGAGGTTACTGTAAGTGTCAAGCATCACATCTCTGTAGAGACTCTTCTGGGAAGGATTGAGCAAAACCCACTCTTCCTGAGGGAAGTTGATGTGCACATCATCATAGGTCAGTACATCCTAAAATAATCCATACATGTGCAAAACAAGAGGTGTGAAACTCACATTGTATTTTATACTTCTTTGACAGAATATTCATACAATTCTGGTGCTCCCCATGCTAATTTCATAACATGGACATTATAATGTGTTCACCCAGTCACTTTATAAGGAAACTGAATAGGAGGTTCACATGTACCATTCCTTGTCCATTTGAATATCCTATAATCTTGAGAAAGAAATTCCAATGGACAGACATAAAGGGAGAGGCAATCTTGCAGATCAACGCTACTGAAAAGACATCAGAGAAATTGTATGATAGGGCCAGCCTATCACAGGAATATTTCAGTTGGTGGTACCAACATTTGTCTTTGCTAGGTTTTTGTTGCTGTGAAGAGACAACATGCACCATGGCAACTCTTACAAAGAAAACATTTTTGTTTTTTGTTTGTTTGGTTTTGGTTTTGGTTTTTCGGGACAGGGTTTCTCTGTGACTTTGGAGGCTGTCCTAGAACTAGCTCTTGTAGACCAGGCTGGTCTCAAACTCACAGAGCTCTGCTTGCCTCTGCCTCCGGAGTGCTGGGACTAAAGGCATGCACCACCACTGCCCAGCTAAGAAAAACATTTAATTGATTTGTCTCCCTTAAAATTGCAGAGTTTCAGTTAATCATCATCATGTCAGGGGGCATGGCAGCATGCAGGCAGATGTGGTGTTGAAGGTTAGAGAGTCCTTACATCTTGACTCAGAGGCAACAGGACATTGACTGACACACTGAGCAGCATCCTGAGTATAAGAAACCTCAATGCCTGACCCCACAGTGACATACTTCCTCTAACAAGGAAAAGCCCAGTCCAACAAAGCCACACCACCAACTACTGTCACTAGTGGGAGCTCACAGACTATGGACTGACAGCTGGGTAACCTTCATGGAACCAAACTAGACCCTCTTAATATGGTGACAATTATGTGACTTGATCTGTTGGGGACCCCTGGCAGTGAAAACAGGACTCATCCCAGGTATATGAACTTGCTTTTTGAAGCCCACTCCCTATGGGGGGATACCTTGCTCAGTCTTGATAGAGGACGGAGTGGCTTGGTCATTCCTCAACTTTTTATGCCAGCCTTTGTTGACTCCCAAAAGAAGGCCTTACCCCCTCTGAGGAGTGAATGATGGATGGGAAGGGAAAGAGGTAGGGGGCAGGAGATGGGGAAGGAGGGGAACTGGGGTTGGATTGTGAAATGAAAACTAAATTTTTAAAATAAATACAAAAAGAAAGTGTATGATTTGTTTTATGTACCCAAGTTCAGTGATTTTTTTCTCTCATTGTCTATAAGTAACACAAGTTTTCAAAACTAGTTTACCCCACATATATATACATATATACACATATACATGTATATATATATATATATATATATATATATATACACACACACACACACACAGATTGTGTGTGAAAGTTTTCCATGTGTATACATGTGATATACCAGAGATATACCAGAGGGAGTCAGATATCCCAGATATGGAGTAGCAGCTAGTTATGAGCCTCCAAATTTGGGTGTTGGGATCTGAATTTAGGTCATTCCACTGGAAGAATATGTGGTGAGCCACCTGCCAAGTCCTATGGTACTTTTTAGATGAAATACTAAAAGTCTTTGACAGATTAAAAACATTGAGAATAAAAAGCCTACATAAATAAAGAAGTAAATAAATAATCATTGGTAACTTGGTGCATCAATATTAAGATAGCATATAAGGTAAATATGCAACATGAATTGAATACAATCCAAAGTAAATCCCCAACAGATTATCACAGGATATCTGATTCCAAAGTGATATGCAAATGGCAAACAGATAAAATTCTCAAGAGGATTACAAACTATAGTACACACATTGGCACAGAGTAAGAAGTAAGCTTCTTATGAGGAACAGCTTCTTGTATACTACTGCAAGGGAGAAACAGAGGGAAATAGGAAACTTCTAGGAAGTCAGCAGAAATTATCATACAATGGGACAAACTCAGGAGAAGGCTACTCAAACAATGCAGCACAAGGGGAACACAGGGTATCCTAAGAACATAACAGTCTAAGCCCACAGTGGCCCTGGGACCAATAACCACAACTCCATGAGGTGGGAAGAGTTGTGTTCTCAGAATCTGAAGCAACCACTCCACAAAGGCCCTGGCTACAGACCATTACATTCTCTCCCCAGAATCTTCCTAGTTTTATTGGAGGAGCTCTATTTTATTCTCAATACTTCAGGGCCTGCCAGAAAACTATTAGGGCTAGGCCAGGCTGTTCCTGGCTCTGCCAATCATTTTCCTGGGTTGGAAAAGGAGCTATGTTCCTTCTCCATTAGTGAGGACCTAAATAGAAAGTCTTGCTTGCTCAGTCCAACCTTCAACACAACAGGGTTTTCCTTTTCAAATATTTGCCACCTAGTCTCATCTTGCCCATCTGGCAGAAATATGATTTTCTCTATAAGAAAACTGGACCTGTATGGCACACCATGCCCTAATGTTCATTGTGACCCAGTAATGCCCCCTTGAGCAGCTTGTGAAAGCACTGATCTGTCATATCGGGATGGGGCTAGAGGCTTTTTGTAAGTCAGAGGTTTCTCTTTTGTCATGGTTGGAGCCAAAAATCTGGATAGTCCTGGAGAACAAATGTGTATTTTATCATCCTAATCTCTAACAGGCCTAGTTAGCACACTACTTATCTTTGGGTTATTTTAGAGGCAGCATTCCCTCAGCTAAATTCTATTTTGTGGGACTTACTATCACCTAAGAATTGGCAATTATATCAACAATTCTATTCTTCCACATCACAGCTTAGCAGTGGAGTGCAATCCAACACTAGAATGCCATTTACTGGTGTTTTTAGTGTTCCATGCCTTTAATCCCAGTACTCCGGAGTCATGGCAGGCAGATCTCTATGAGTTTTGAGATAGCCTTCTCTACGGAGCAAGTTCCAGAGTTATATATAGAAGCATAAACAAATATAAAAAGGAAAGAAAAAGAATGCTTTTTACACAATGCACAAAATTAACTCCAAGTGGAGTTACACCTAAATGTTAAATGTAAAGTGCAGAACTTCTAGAATACACTAGAGAAACTAGGCCTCTCAAGTTTGGCAAGTTGCCTTCTCTATGCACCCAAACATATTGTGTCAGGTTCAAGGAGCCCAGAGACTAACCCACTCTGATTCAAAAGCAAAAGGTTTCTTTTTATTTCATGCTGGACAGCTAGGATCTCACTGCAAATGAGATGCCAACCAGCCTAAAAGAGAAGTTTTTAAAGGGGCAGACCACAAATTTCAGAGTTTCCATGGTTACTTAAGGTTATACAAAGTACAGAGTAAAGCAGTAGCTATATATTTTAAGTGAGATACATTTGAGTGAGATAATACAGGGCATGGGCTTTCAGGGTTACAGGGTCTGTCAGTTATCCCCTGGGCTGGGGGATCTTTAGGACCAGCAATTAGCAAAGGAATGTTAACAGGAGTGGTGGACAGTTACCTCCACTTCTCTGAGTGCAGGGGATCAGGCACTAGCCATGGCACTCCTGATTTAAGGAGTTAAATTTCCCTTTACCACTAGAAGTTCCCTTTTCAGATCCTAAGTTTTTACTTTTGTTAATTTTAGTTTTTGGTCCCTCAATATTGGTGTTGACTACAAAGGTGTTTCTACACAAAGCTCCCTGATTGAAATGCTTTCCACAGATGCAGTCCACATAGTGAAGCATTCACAGGTCAGCCCCAGGATCTTTGGATTTGCTAGGGCACATGGTACCTCAGATAACACTGAATGTGGGGGCAAGTTCCCACCCAGCCTCCGGGAGGGCTTGCTAAACTCACCATCTCCCAAGCCTCCCCATTCCATCCTCCCCATCTTAGGGTAGCATTCCCTCGCTCACCATGCTGTGGCTTCCGTGCTCATCCATGTTCCCCTCATAATCTCCTACAGTGGCACTCACAGCACAGCAATCAATCCACTGGCGCTTGTTCTGCTGTAAATCCCAGCCTGCAGCATGGCTCCGGGAAGTGTCCTGCAAGACTTGTGACTGCCGGGTTGGTCTGATGTTCCTGATTGGCTAGTGAGGCTTGAGTGACAGGATCACTTCCTTAAGGATTAGAGTGTTCTTAAAGACACAGCACAGGTGTCCCTGGCACTGGCTTCTACTCCAGACCTGGACCTTTTAAAAAACTGCAGAGACATATACTTCAATATCATTTACCATCAAATTCCTGGCACAGGAGCAGCAGGAGCTGGGGCCGGGCCTACGCAGGAGAGTTACATCATGAGGCCCGGACCCCTGATGCCCCACCCCCTTCACACACACTCCCCGCCTCCCCTCCCCATCACCCCCCCACTGCCCCAGTCACCTCAGTGTGAGTAGCTGGAGCCACCTGGCTGGCTGTGGCCCCACCCCGCCCCGTGACATTAGCGACTCCACCCCATCCCCCTGCCTCTGCAGGACCCCGCGCCCTAATTTACGGAGAGCCCCTCCCCTATCTCCCATCACACGGATCCTGAGCCTTTCCTCCTGGCCCCGCCCCATTCCCGCGGCCCCGCCCTTGCTCTCACCCGTCTGTCATTTCAGCCCTGTGTGCTCGTCTTCAGGTCCACCTTCCTGTAGCCCCGCCCCTTCCTGAGGCCCCACCTGCTACATTAGCTTCTGCTTTCCCAGTGGCCCCGCCCCTCCCGCTAGCCCCGCCCCCACAGCCCCACGTCCTCCCCCACAGGCTGCTGACCCCGCCTGATCCTGATCTGTACGAGTTCCAGCTGGGTGAGGATGATGAAGACCTGGAGCCGCTGTGACTCGGGGGGTCATGGGGAGGGGCCATGCGGACACGGGAACCGCCCACCCCACCAGCCCCGTCACATGTGGGAACATGGCCCCGCCCTGTCATGGGTGGGGGATGTGATGTCACACTCTTTGTGCTTTTGAATAAAGATTTTTTCAGAGATTTTCACCTGGGCTCCCGGATCCGAGTTTTACACGTGTGATGCGGGGCGGCGCCCAGTCAGACTCTGTGTAAACGATATCCTCGGGAAGAGCCAGTCCCGAATAACAATACCCTCGGACTACATTTCCCACAATCCGCCCCGTATCCCAGTCACTCTGGCTACGTTTCCCAGGATCCTCCCCTTCTCCCGCTCACTCTGACTACATTTCCCAGAATCCTCCCCTCCTCCTACTCACTGTTTCCTAGAATCTACCCCATTTCCCACTCATTCAGACTATGATTTCCAGAATCTTCACCATCTCACACTGACTCTGTTTCCCAGAATCCTCCGATCTCCTGCTCATTCTGACTACATTTCCCAGAATCCTACGCTTCTCCCATTCATTCTCTTTCCTAGAATCCACCCTGTTTCCCCACTCATTCAGACTGTTTTCCAGAATCCTCCTCATCTCCCAGTCAGTCTGACTACATTTCCCAGAATCCTCCCCATCTCCCACTCATTCAGACCATGTTTACCAGAATCCTCCCCATCTCCCACTGACTCTATGTTTCCCAGAATCCTCTTCTCCCACTTAATCTGTTTACCTTTCCCAGAATCCTCCCTTTCTCCCACTGACTCTGGCAACATTTCCCAGAATCCTCCCCGTCCCCTGGCCCCACCTCTCTCCCTGACTGTAGGCCAGGGGGGGGTGTCCCCTGAGGCCACACCTCCTTATCCTTTCCAAATAGTTCCACCCACCCCCCACCCCCGACGCAAGACACATCCAGTAAAGAAGTAAAAATTTAGAAAAAAATAATTTTTAAAAGAATTCTAAAAATGTATGTAATTAAGTCAATAAATAAAAACAATAAATATTGTTTTTTGTTTTTTGTGGGGATTGTGAAACCTAATGACAATGTCTAAGGCTCTTTGGTTGTGCATGGGAACTTTAGGTGGCCTTACATGTTCTCAACTGAATTCTCAGCACAGGATAAATTGTCAGATTTTTGGCTATATTTGTGAGCATGGGCCAGCACCAGCTCCTGTAGCCATCCTAGGCGTGGTTTAGGCACCATCACTTAGACATGCTACCCAGGCTCTGCCCAGGTGCATGCTGGGACCTGTAGTTCAGAACCACCCTTCCAGGGTGAGCTTCGTGGAGTTGCAGCCTCACCAAGCCACCCCCCCCACCCCCCCCCGCAAAGCATGCTTGGGTCTCGAAGTGCCTTCTGAGCCTGTGCAGCCACTGCTGGTACTTGCAAGCTATGACGTGCCAAGCACCCAGTTAGGGTGGGGGCTTTTAACATTTCCCAGGGTGGAGCCTGGAATGGTGGGCTTTTTAAGGGCAGAATCTGAACTGAGATGGATCCAAAGGAGGGCCCACCATTGGCAGCCTGAGGATGGGGTTTGGAATGATGCAACCAAACAAAATCTGGACTCACACCAGCCTCCCTCCACCTGCAACTCCTTGTTATGGGGGAAGCTTCACCCAACCTGCCTTCTCCGCCTCCTCAAGGAACAGATGCCTGAGGTCTACAGGATGGCAGCTAAGGGAATACTTCACCCATACCTCAGGCTGAATGTGAACCCACCAAGTCCTGACTCCCACCACACCCCACATCTTCCCTTGTCATCAGGAAGAGGCCAGACTTCTCTACCCAGGGAGTCTGAGTTGTTTACATGGAAGTCCTACAGGCTTCTATATTTTGCATAGGCAAAGAGGTTGGAATGTTTAGTAGCCCTGTTCCAAACCCCGCCCTCAAGGTGCCAAAGGTGGGCCCTCACCTGGAGTCACCTCAGTCCAGACTCCACCCTTAAAAAGCCTGCCATTGGCGGCTCCACCCCTGGAGGGCATTAAAATCCCCCATCTCTGCAGTCACCTCTTGGTTTCTGGTTATCTGTTCTCCTGGGGCCACCCAGGAATACTTTGCTCATATTAAACTGAAGGAACCAGCTTCCCTTTCGGCAGCCATAACAGCCGAACACATGCTTGCCCTAAACTTGCCTTGGTCACTTAGAGGTCAGATGCCTGTCTTGTGACAAGGAGCCAATCAGAAGTTAGCTGGTGGCACTATGCTTTACGACCCTGGGTGTGCTTTACGGACAAGCGCACAGCAATGACGTAAGAGCATAGCAACCACCCTGGGAGGGCCTATGGGCCATAACAACCAGTTGACCAATCAACACAGGGCAAGCCCTCCAAGCCTGGAAGCACACCAATCCTGAGCCTGTGAGTACCCCTAGACACTCCCCTTACGCTGCCCTATAAGATCTTTTGGGAGCCCCTAGGAGCCGTCTTTTCTAGCCACCTGCCATGGTGGGTGGGTGAAAGACCCGAGCTAACATGGGATTAGCTGGTTAAATTACAATAAAGCCTCGTGCAGTTTGCAGCAAGCTCTCGAATCCGCCTGGTGATTGGGGTGACCGCGAACATGGCCTGGGACCCCGGATACTTGAGTTTTTGGGGGTCTAAAAAAACCATTGTGCTGTTTCTTTTCTGCGCACCTGGTCCTGTCACTCAGGCTTCACTAGCCAATTAGAGCCTCTAGAGGACCCGCCAGTCAGATGGGCGGGTTCTTCCAGGAGCCAGGCTTCCTGCTCAGCTCTTCACCTCAGGGAGTCAGAAGTTGTGTCCTGTGCTGTGCCTTTGTTTCTGGGGAGAGCGCTGGTTAGCTCAGCAGCCGCACCATGGTGAGTGAGGCGCTGCTCTTCACAGACTGAGAGGAGTGGTGGGCCAGGGTGAGTGAGGGGCTGCTTCCCCCATGTGAGGACAGTGTCTGTCTATGATGAGTGAAGGGCTGCTGTCTCCATGTGGGGAGGAGTGGCTGGTCTTGGTGAGTCATGGGCACTGTCCCCAGGCTAGGTGGAGAGTCTGCTGAGGCTCAGAAAGCCAGTGTAGTTGGTTTTCTCTTCGCTGGGTGGGAGCCAGTGGCCAGACACAGAGTTCAATATTCCTGCCCGGCCCTACCTGGTCCAGCGTGATCCTGTGTGATCCATGCAACTCCATGGGCCAGAGCTGGCAGCCTCTGGATAACTTTACTCCCCCGGATGTGTCTGGGCAGAGGATTAGGAGCAAAAATGTGTTCAGAAATATCCTTGTGATTGTTGTGCCCAAGTCATAAGGATCCCCAATGAGACCAGGGAGACAGACCACCGATGCAAATGCACAAGGTTTATTAATTGTTTTATCCTACTTAGGGAGGGACCCAATCTAGCAAGCTGACACAGCAACCTCCAGAGGGGGTAAAGTTCCCTGTCTACTGCTGTGTTTAAAGACAAAAGCTACAGGATTACATCAGTAGGTACAGGTTTGTTTCTGATTGGTTGACATTTGGGAACAATCAGGAAAATTTTTCAAAGTCATATTTTGACATGAAATACCTGTGTACCAATTATTCTCATTGGTCAGTACTGAGGGAACATTCTGTGGTTTCTCAGGCTTTGTCTTGTTACTTGCAGGTGGTCTGTTGTACATAGATACCTATAGTTTTCAGATCTGTATCCTGGAGACTATAGGGGAGGTTTTGGTTTCCCCCAGAGTTTCTTTTGTGGCCAAACAGTTCCCAGGAACCATACCTAGGAGGCTAGGGGTGTCTGGAGTTTCTTTGTGTTCAGTTTTGGCCCTAGGCTCCAGGAGACCAGAGGATCTGGAGTTTCCTTGTGTCAGAGGCCTACGGGTCTTTTCTGTAGCCTGTCATGGCTGCTAAAGCAGTGGCTGAGTCAGGGTCTGGCCCCTTCATTCTTAGAAGTGAAGCCTTTGTGTTTAGTTTACCCCTTTCATTTATTGACATCTACGTAGTGCTTATATTGTCACATATTTGCTGTGTGAAGTGTTTTCTCCCTGGGAAGGCATATTAATTCTAGGACAGCTGCATTTCCATCTTGTTAGAAAAGATGTTTTGAGACAAGCTCTCTTATGTTGACTTAGGTAGCTTTGATTCTAGTCTGTTGCTCTCCAGGGCAATGACCTTGTTGTTCTCTATAATACACCTTCAAAATTCCTGAATTAAATGATTGCACCATCTCAGAAATTTAAAATTGTCCATTTGAGTCATGCAGTCAGCTACCCAAAGCAGTCAGAGGAAAGGGATTTGCATGTGGAACATTGCTTCTGTCTTCAGACCAGAATAGGAGCAATAGTTTATTGTGTACACTGCAGGGAAACAGGGCAGGTAATCAGCTCCTCGAGTCACCATCATGAAAATGGACCTGATTGTGGTATCAGTGATGTTTTTGTAATTTCCCAGCATGTTTTAAATTCACGTCATGTCAATGAACACAGACCAGTGTGGTGTACAGCTTGGAAAGTTTATCATGAGTCAAAGAATATTGAATTTGCAATTAGGCCACTCTCCTATGCAGATATGTATGTGCAATCCTGGATGACACAGTTAAGTCAGCTCAGAGGTTTGAGGCACAGGCCATTGGCTGTAACTCCATGTATCAGCTTACAGCACTCACTAGCTAACATTTTATATTTTATTTTAATGACATTCTCCCTATCAGGAAAGGGTCTACTCTGTTTCAAAGTCAGTATAGCTAAGTGTTCTTTCAATTATTTTGATCTCCTTTAAAAAATCAATTATTATTATCATTTTTAAAATGTCATTTTCTTTCAATGCATTACTGCCATAATCCCATTTCTATTTTCCATTGTTTCCTGGTTTAAGAATTTCATTCCACTTTTTTTTCTTTTCTTTTGGTTTTACGAGACAGGGTTTCTCTGTGTAGCTTTGGAGCCTATCCTGGCACTCGCTCTGGAGACAAGGCTGACCTTGAATTCACAGAGATCCTCCTGCCTCTGCCTCCGGAGTGCTGGGATTAAAGGCGTGTGCCACCAACGCCCGGCCCATTTTTTTCTTAAGTGCTGTTTATTTGTTTATTTATTTATTTATTTATATGTATCAGTTTAGAGCTTTGGTTCTCAAACTGTGGTGTCTTTGGGGGAATCAAATTACCCTATCACAGGACTTGCCTAAGACCACGGAAAAACACAGATGTTTATATTACAATTCATAACAGCAAAATTATAGTTATAAAGTAGCACTGAAAATAATTTTATGGTTGGGGGTCACCACATCATGAGGAACTGTGTTAAAGGCTCACAGCATTAGGAAGGTTGAGAACCACTCGTTTTGATCAATGTCTCCTGTAGCTCAGGCTCACCTCACACTATCTAATTGAGAATTGCTTTGAACACCAAATCCTGCTTCTGCTGCCCAGTTTTGGTAAGACAGTCATGCAACTCCTTCCAGGATGGGCCTTGACTGGTCTCTGGGAAGGAAAAATAACCACTAAATGAATATCCTCCAAGTTCTCAAGATTTTGTTGTGAATTTACAAAGAAGGAGGAACCTTTGTAAGAATTTCATTCACCAACTGTAAAGCAGGTGTAGTCACAGCACAGAAAGGGAGGGGCTAGAAGAAGGAAGAAAGATTCCTGCTGGTGACATTAGCCTTGTGGAGTCAGGTGATCAATTTCAGATATTCCATAAACGTCCTGACTGGCCATTTCTCAGTTTCATGCATCAGGTGATCAAAAATCTAAATAACAGAACTTATCATGAAACCAAATTACTGTAGTTACAGCATTTCAACCTAAATAGAAGAACTGGATAAAATGGTGTTGCCCTGCTTAACATAACTGTTTTTTCCAAGTTTAAGATGATAGTCCTGGGGCTGGAGAGATGGCTCAGCGGTTAAGAGCAATGGCTGCTCTTCCAGAGGTCCTGAGTTCAATTCCCAGCAACCACATGGTGGCTCACAACCATTGCTTATGAGATCTGGTGCCCTCTTCTGGTGTGCTGATGTACATGGCAGCAGAATGTTGTATACATAATAAATAAATAAAATCTTTAAAAAATTCATAAAAACATTTAAAAAAAGATGATAGTCCTAAGAGAAACTTGGTGTGTTCTAATACAAATCCCTACTCTCTGGAGCACATGGCTATAAAGCCTGTTTCAGCTTTGTAACATAATTTTGGGGGGGTTATAATTATAATTTTTCCACTGTCTCTTTCCTGCCTCCAAGGCCTCCTAGAGCCCCTTCCTTGTGTTCTCATCTATGACCTCTTTTTGTTTAACAACAGGTACTGTTTGAATGTGACCTGTGTTTGGCTCTACGACTTCCCAGCTATGAAGCAAAGGGTTGGCTGTGCTGGACATTGAGTGTGTAATTGAATGTGTACACATAGGACCCTGTGCCTTGGAAGAGGAACAGGAAGTGCTCTGTTACATTGGAGGATTTTACTAAACTATGAATTTCCCAGATCAGGACCCTCTCTGACTGTAGTGTGAAAGGGCAAAGCTGGGAGGGCCTATGTGGTCTGAGTCATTTGATCTCTCCTCACCCAGTAGGGTAACTGCTAATGTCCTGAAGCCCATCAGGGTGGTCTTCACTAATGATGAACTTTAGGAAGGCTTAGCCATCAGGAGCACCAGTGAGAGGTAGCTTACAGTTTCTTTCCAGGATTCTCCTCTTGTTCTACTGTGAGGAGCTATAAGGAAGACCATAAGCCATGCCATGGTGAATGTGGGGGCCACGGTCCTCAGACCAGGAAGAACAGGTTGTCTGAGCTATCAGAATCTGAACTGCTTGGGCTGGGATGGACCATGAGCCAGAGTGAAGTTCTGTTGGTCCCTGTGTTGACCTGGGCAGTGGCCCTTGGCCTCTGAGTTTTGTTGAATGTGAATTTTCTGGGGAGAGGGATGCTCTATCATCCTGGCATGGGATACTATGAAGTGGTAATATCACTGTCCAGTGTGTACACACAGGCATTGCTTTTGTTGTGCATTGGGAAGTCAGATTTGGAAAACTGAAGGTCTGGTTTCTAGAAGTTCTGGATGTTACCTTCCACTTTGAGATTTATCTTACAAATGTCACAGATAGTTTAGAAACTGGTAGAAAGGAGGTGATGAGTGTCATCCTTCAGCAATACATGATTAGAATGTTTTCAACTTTCTGTTACTGACAGCCACCATGGTGTGATTCAGTGAAGTTCATTTCTAGGTCACAAAAGGAGTTTCTGAGCTTTAGAGGTATTTCATATTAGAATAGTATTTTGCAGGTGTATATGAAAGATGTCACATCTTGTGACATCATCCATGTGGCAGAAAGCAGATATTAAATTATTCCTCACATTGTCTTTTGATTGGACATCGCTGGGACTGGGTTTGTCTGAAACCACAAGGTGGGCACGAGGGGCTGTAGTCATAGAAGACTCTGGAGGAGATCACTTCTGTTTGCTGGGAGGTCTCTAGAGCATGGGGCCTCTCTGGAAGAAATATCAGTAGCTGGAGGTTCAGAAAATTAACAGTTTAAGGGTCACTTTTAATTAATTTTGTTGGAGTTGTGAAATCTGTGTTTATTTAATTTCTGTACACATAGAATCATAGGTAGCTGTGTTTGGCTGAGTATCCTTTTTTATTTTCCTGCTTCTGTTCTTGGATTTTTCTCTCCATCCTCTATTCTTTTACAAATATTGTATAATTCTTGATTATTGTAGCTTCCCTGGTAAATATAGAAGTCATATTGTATCAATGTGTGTACTGTTTATATATTGAACTAGAACTGAACTTCACTGAATCACACCATCGTGTCTATCAGGAGAATAAAGTTGAAAACATTCTAAGCATGTATTGCTGAAGGATCTCATTCTGAGTGTTTCCACTTTGCATGTAGCTTTGGAATCAGCTTTTCTCTTATAAAATGTTAGACATTGTCTGTGGACTGCATTCAATTTATGGTTCAAATTAACCATAAACAATATTTTAATATTTATGCATCATATTCCCTAGGATCATTTATATATTTTATTTATTTATGTGTTGTTTTTAATCTGTGAAAGACTTTTAGATTATTGGATAAAAAGTATTATTGGGCTTGGCAGGTGGCTCAGCACATATTCTTTTTGGTGATGACTTCATTTCAGATCCCAGCACCTAAATCAGGAGGCTCATAACTACCCACTACTTCAGGTTTAGGGGATCTGATGGGCTCTTTTCTGGTGTGTCACCTGTACACACATGGAAGACATTCCCTCAAACATACACATAAAAAACAGGGATAAATTTGTTTTCAGAAGTTCTTTTTACTCATAAAGCAATTAGAGTAAAACAAGTTTTAGGTTTTTAATAGAAATCATACATTGTTTTTTTAAAAATCTGTTCTTTTGCATTTGGTTTAGAAAAGTGTTCCTTTCCTCATCCTGATTCATTTAAGGCAATCATCAGTCATAGGAAAGTGGTCCTAACTTTTGCGAGCAAGAAGGTAGATATGCAGAAGTAGTATAACATTTTAGTATGACAAGAGGCATCACACAAGGTTCATACTCTGAATTCCTTCTAGCCTTGATGCTGGGGGAGGAGCTTGGTCCTGCCTCAACCTGATTCCATGCTTTGTTGACTCCCATGGGAGGCCTGCCCCATTTTTTAAGGAGATGAAGGAGGAGTGGATAGGGGCATGAGGGGAGGGAGTGTGAGAAGAGGAGGGAGCATAAACTGGTCAGTATATAAAATAAATGAAAAAAATTAATTAAAGTTAAAGAATAAAATGAAAAGGATTCAAAGTTATAATACTGTGTGAAAGGCACATGGGTAGGTGAGGGGCAAACACTCCATGCAGACAGAGCTTACAGTACATTCTATTTAGAGAAGGTTCCCTAGTCCTAGAGGCAATACACAGTGCCAATGGGGACCACATATAAGAATTATTAACAATTTCATAGCAATGTTCAACTTTGGGCCATAATAAGAAAAGGAGAAAGCATACAATATATATTCTAATTAATAATAAATAAATGCAGGAAAATAAATCTCAGGCACTAAAACATATAATTATTAAGCAAAATTTTTTTAACAATATAGATGACAGAATATTTATATTTTCTTCCAGTTTTGTATGTACCAAGTTGTAAACACATTTAGAAATAAAAGGAAATACAATCAATTTCAAACAAAAATGTTGTTTAGGGGGTCACTGTAGGCTTGGAGCTGTAGGACTCTGAGCTAAGCCAATCATTGTATAGCATTATCCTAACCTGGTGAGTGTCAAGTAGGAGAATGTGGTTCTTTGCCATGGCAGAGTCTTTTTTTTGTCGTTTTTAATGAAAAGAACTGAGAGTCCAGAAATGTTCATAATTAGCACCCAATATTGTTTCTCAGTTTTTTTGTATGTTAACATTAGGAACAAACAAATCATAAATATAAAGCATCTGGAAGTCTGTTGATTCTCTAGAGCCATCCATCTCTGTGTGACCAATGTGTATGGACCCTCTGTTTTGGCAGAAATGCTGATGACATGGGGCCAAACCAAGATTCTGGAATACAATATTCCTGACCTGAGGTGTCATCATGGAGATGAAGCAATTCCCAAAGAAATTTCTTCTATCACAGTTTGCACAGACGTGTCTGTTGGAATCGTGCATAGTTGCTTTATTCCATAGGGTGTTATAGTAGTTTGTCATGGATGTTGAGGTTGGGGTGTGAGTTCACGTGGGTCTGTGGAACAAAGACTCTGATACACTGTTAATAAATGTACTTAGCCTTTCACAGCTGCAGGGGTCTCTAGCCTCAGTGGACTAAATCGCTTTCCCTATGCCCAGGGAATTTTATTTTTCTCTGTATTTACACTTTAGCCAGTTGATTGCCATATACTCAGAACAACTTGAATGAGGCTTCCAAAAATACAATGACAACTGCAAATCTTGATTCATCAGATACCACGGTTTTCCTTGTTTCCTGAACCAAATAAAGTCATGAGCTGGTACACCCTGTTTGCCCATCTTTCTTGTAGTTAGTAATTGATCATGCAATTTCTCTGATGTGTACTGAGTACTATTGATCTGTCTGCTTGTCTCTCTATGTTTGTTAATAGGCATTTCTTTAACATGTCGATATCCCATTCAAAAGGTGCAGAAATGTCAGAGGTGACCCTCCTATTCAGTTTTCCTCTGAAGTGACCTTGTGATTACTTTAGAACTTCTGTGTCATGGAATAAGTGCAGGAAGCATGAGAAATATATTATAGTGTATTTTCAAAGATGTTTACATTTATACTGTATAACTTTCTTTTTATACATTTATGGTATATTTTAGAATGCAGTGACCTATGACAATGTGCATGTTGACTTCACTCAGGAAGAGTGGGCTTTGCTGGATCCTTCCCAGAAGAATCTCCATAAAGATGTGATAGTGAAGACTACAGGATCCTTACTGCTATAGGTAAGACTATGAATTTTCCTTCACATTTTAAAATAAGAGGGCAACTGTTTCTTGGTTATTGATTTTCTTCTGTAATTACAATTGAAAGTGAGCAAGGATGATATGAATGAATCAGGCATGTTTCTAAGGTTCACTGAACCTTAGAACTTAGAACCTTAGAACTTAAATGTTGCATGACTTCCAATAATATATCAGGCATTTTCTGGTACTATATTTTAGGCTACACAGAAGGTAATTTTAATGTGCAAGCTAATACAAATATGCCTGAGAAGAAATTTTTTTCAGTTTAAGTAATAAAAATTTTATTTAGAATTTCTGGGATGGTGGCTAAATCTCACCCCACTCGGGGGGGGGGGAGAAGAAATTTTAAGGTGTGTGGAAGTTTTAAAGAAAGCAACAGTGTAATTAAGCACAGCTTAAGGTGCATTAATGATTATTAAATTCCCACAAAACCATATACCAATGCATTTAGTTTCATAGCACTCATATTACATAAGGTATGCACATTGAATAAGTAATAAATACATGTCCAAAACCTTGTAATAAGCAAATGGTTCATAGTAAAGCTTGTGATTTTGCTAAGTTTAGTGACAGCAGGGATAGTTACATTCAAGAGCCAAGGGTGACTGTTGTGGAGAAACCTTATTCTCTACATCATATGTCTGTAAGGAACAGAAAGTTAAATGCTGCCAAAACAATATGGACACCTTTTATTTGTTATTCTTCCTTTATTAGGTATATCATATGTCACTCTTGGTACTAGCCATATAAACATAAGGATATGGAAAGAATCAACATATCCCTCTCTCTAAGAACAATTAGAAGATATGTAGCAGCACCCAATTTGAATAGATTTGTTGAATGTGATACATATTCACAAGTAATTGCTTTTCCAGCTTTCATTGGAAATATATCAACAAACTCACACTTCATAAAATCCCTATGTGTGCTAGGAATGTATATATACTTCTGTTTGTCCTGGTTCGCTTAACAAGTGTAGTATGGCTCACACTATAGGAAAATTTATGAGTTTTTCCAGTTATCTTCAAATATGTGAAAAATCTCATATAGAAAAAAGATGCTATAAATGTGAGCCTTTGCAGGTATTTTCAAAGATCCAAAACCACCCTTAGAAGCAGGAGCAACATGAGTGTAAACAGCGATAAAACCTTAAGACCTGATTTCTCTTTACAATTAGACCAAATTATAAAATTAATTCATACAGATATATTCAACAGTGTAATGGATGTGTTAAAATTTTTAACTGTGTCATTTATGAAAGAAGTCATACTGAAGAGAAACCTTCTGAATATTCTCAAAGTGTTAAAGCCTATGCATATCATGGTTATCCTCAAAGGCCTGAAAGACTCCATACTGGAGGGAAGCCCTATAATTGCAATCAATGTGTGAAAGCATTTGCATATCATACTCATCTTCTAAGTCAGAAAATAATTGATACTGGAGGGAAACCCTATGAATGTAATCGATGCTTTAAGGCCTATGCATATAAGTCGTCTAATGTATAAAATAACCCATACAGGAGAGAAGCACTATGAATGTAATTAATGTGGTGAATTCTTTTCACAGGACTGTAGTCTCCAAACACATAAAAGAACACATACAGGAGAGAAAGAAACCCTATGAATGTAGTCGATGTGGTAAAGCCTTTCATGTCACAGTATGTTTTCAACTAATAAAAGAACACATGGGAGAGAAACTCTATGAAAGTATTGTGGTGTCAAGCCTTTCACGTCACATAATCTAATGCATAAAAGAACATATATTGGAGAGAACCTCTATGAAAGTGATGTGTTAAAGCCTTTGCACATCATTGTAGTCTTTGAAATTCTGAGAAAAAAAATCATACTGCAGAGCAAATATTAATGTAGTCAGTATGGTAAGGTTTTGCACTTTGTGGTGGTCTTTATATAAACCTTTTAGTGTTCAGTCATTCTGTTATAGCTTGTTCATATCACAAATAGTCTTTGAGGACCTGAAAAAAACTCATATAGAAGAAAGTCTGGCTATAAAGGATTTCATAAGATCTTTAGCTAACACATTCTAGTTACATAAGAGTATTCCGGAGAAAATAATTTCACAGTGTCAACAATCTGTTCAATCAGTATAATGCCCGTCTTTATTTTGTTTGCACTTGCAAACTCATATGGACAAAGCCCTACAAATTTAAATGCTAAAGTAAGCCTTTTAGATTTCCTCTTCAATGACATGAAATAACTAATTCAGGTATAAAACTTCATGAATGTTTATTTGTGCCTTTTCCGTTGTGATAAAACATAATGTTTATATCAACTCATGAAAGAGTTTGACTCTTGGTTCCAGAGGGATACAGGATCACAGTGAAAGTGGCATGGCAACAGGTGTCAGACATGGCTGCTTTATATCATGATGCTTAGATCTTACATCCTCAACCTGCAGGATGAACCAGAGAGTGGAAACTGGAAATGCTGTGCTGATGTAAATTATGAAATCCCAGTGACATATTTCCTCCAGCAGGGCATCATTTCCTAATTCATCCCAAATGATACCACCAACTAAGAAGTATTGATTTCTCTGACTTCTCTGACTTCATGCTTGTTTTCTGTTATATGAAGCAGTCCATGATACTGAAAAACTGTAGGTAAGCCTTTATATGCCTCAACATCTGGGTTACAGGAATGAATGCATACAAAAGAAAAATAGTCAGGATTGGAAATGTTCAATGATTTTCATTAATTTTTATTTTGTTATGTCAGTGTGTCTTCAGATATGTGCATGTGATTAGATCCATAAACCCCTTAGTCTTCCTTTATTTCTAATAGGAATTACAGAATGTTGTCAAAAAAACCTCACTTGGGCAGGGACTTGTCTTAACTGATTGGCCCTGTCTTTATCCCTCTCAGTATTTGTTTTTAAGATTTTATTTATTATGTATACAACATTCTGCTTCCATGTATATCTGCACACCAGAATAGGGCACCATATCTCATAACAGATGGTTGTGAGGCACCATGTGGTTGCTGGGAATTGAACACAGGACCTCTGGAAGAGCAGTCAGTGCTCTTAACCTCTGAGCCATCTCTTCAGCCCTCCTTCTCAGTATTTTATACCATTGTATCCTCAGTATTATGAATTACAAGAGGTTGTTAAAAACCTGACCTGGGTCCTGGGAATGAACTTTTAACTTCTTGGTCACATCTCTAGCCCTATGATATTTTAAACATTTATATGGCAACTTGACAGTAGAAAATAAGGAAAAATGAGAAAAATCCTATTCATGTAAACATATATTACATATCACAGTTGACTTCAGTTTCAATGAAAAAGTTCTGTTTCATCTATTACATTATACCCTCGCAGCAAGTAAATTGTTTACCATATTCATGCAAGTATGATGGTTGAGGTCAGAGTATTGTGGTTTGCATTTTGAAAGTTTTGTAGTAGGTATTAAAGTGTCCTGTATATGTGGCAAATCCATTTACTGAAGTTTATTTGCTGGTTCATATATTGCTTCTTTGACTCTGTTCATCTTCTGTTGTGTTTTCACTTTGTGATAGGCATTTTTTTCTGCTTAAATGTATAGAATGGGTTGCCCATTATCTAAGTGGTTCATTGTTTACTTAAATATCAGACAGTGTTATCCTACTTTTCACATAAAGGTGTCTTTGAAAGGGTGGTGGCTTCTTGGTCCTTGTCTAATTTTTTTTATATTTCCACAAATTTCCTCCAGATGTTGTTTTCCATCCTGGCTTGGATGTCAGTAATTAGTCAGGGCTACCTTTGAACTCATAGGTCTCGTGTTTCATCCTTCTGAGTTCAAGACCAACAGTAGATGATGTACTCCTGATGTGTGCTCCTTTATAGACATGTTTTAACAATGTTAATATTAACATGGTTAATAGAAGATAAGAAAATACTTCATGTGTCTATCCCAAGAAGTGTTTACATCTGTCTGGTGGAGATATAATAAAATAGAATGATCAGCAATCATCTGTTTATCTCATAACAAAACTTGTTGTATTATGGATATGTATATAGTTTTTAACATTCCTGCTTCTTCATGATCCAGTTTTTATCCATTTGGCACTCATCTTGAAGTATTTCCTCCTAAAGGAATTATCTACAGATGCCAGGTAATGTAAAGACAGATTTATTTTTTAAAAACATGTCTGGTGTGTGTGTGTGTGTGTGTGTGTGTGTGTGTGTGTGTGTGTGTGTGTGTGATGGGTTACAATGGGTAACAGATATGTTTGTGGGTTTTCTTTTAGCCCTGTTCACATGTGATCAAGGTCAGGTTTCCAGTCTTGCACACAACATCACATCGGTATAATATTGTTCTGTGTTCAAATTGTAATTATATTGTCATTTAAGAAAAGATCAACACAGGATGTATTTATGCTGCCATCTTTCTGCATTTTTGTTAGTTTATTCTGGGGGAGTAAACACTTGTGTACCAGCACCGATGTCCCCAGGAGCCAGGGAGATGAAATGCCAACTCAAGGGATGATTCGATGAGCCACCACATCTGCTGTTCCCATTGTAGGTGAGTAGTGCCTGAAAG